>NW_026047648.1:1130542-1851084 GCF_023864345.2 Schistocerca serialis cubense | reverse complement strand
GTTGCACGAAGGACAAGACTGACAAGGAGTACGATGACACACTACCGTAATTGGTAGTGTTACTGTGACTTTTAGATGGCTGGCTTTCTCGTACGCTACCCGACAGGCTGGTGAAATTCAGAGAGCACTTTGTACCAGAGGAGTGGTTGCCAAATCTGTATATATGTGCGGTTTATCCTTCCTGAGCCAGGTCTAATGTGGTACACCACCCTCTGGCGTTTCTTAGAGTTCTAAAAGTGTCAAGTAATTCTGCGTAACCTCACAATCTCCTTCCCCGCCCTGGAGCATACTTTCAAACCTTAATACACATTTCTCACTGATCGTGTGGGTTTATAGCATTCAATTGGTGTAGCTGACGATTTTGCCATTGTCTACTGTGATGATAAATTTATGTGGAAAATGACTAATCTCTAGCATAGAGAAAGCTTTTGACAATGTTGACTGGAATAATCTCTTTCAAATTCTGAAGGTGGCAGGGGTAAAATACAGGGAGCGAAAGGCTATTTACAATTTGTACAGAAACCAGATGGCAGTTATAAGAGTCGAGGGGCACGAAAGGGAAGCAGCGGTTGGGAAGGGAGTGAGACAGGGTTGTAGCCTATCCCCGGTGCTATTCAATCTGTATATTGAGCAAGCAGTACAGGGAACAAAAGAAAAGTTGGGAGTAAGGATTAAAATCCACGGAAAAGAAATAAAAACTTTCAGGTTCGCCGATGACATTGTAAGTCTGTCAGAGACAGCAAAGGACTTGGAAGAGCTGCTGAACGGAATGGACAGTGTCTTGAAAGGAGTGTATAAGATGAACATCAACAAAAGCAAAACAAGGATAATGGAATGTAGTCGAATTAAGTCGAGTGATGCTGAAAGGAATTAGATTAGGAAGTGAGACACTTAAAGTAGTAAAGGAGTTTTGGTATTTGGGGAGAAAAATAACTGATGATGGTCGAAGTAGAGAGGATATAAAATGTAGACTGGCAATGGCAAGGAAAGCGTTTCCGAAGAAGAGAAATTTGTTAATATCGAGTATAGGTTTAAGTGTCAGGAAGTCGTTTCTGAAAGTATTTGTATGGAGTGTAGCCATGTATGGAAGTGAAACGTGGACGATAAATAGCTTAGACAAGAAGAGAATAGAAGCTTTTGAAATGTGGTGCTACAGAAGAATGCTGAAGATTGTATGGGTAGATCACATAACTAATGATGAGGTATTCAATAGAATTGGGCAGAAGAGGAGTTTGTGGCACAACTTGACAAGAAGAAGGGATTGGTTGGTAGGACATGTTCTAAGACATGGAGGGATCACCAATTTAGTACTGGAGGGCAGCGTAGAGGGTAAAAATCATAGAGGGAGGCCAAGAGATGAATACACTAAGCAGATTCAGAAGGATGTAGGTTGCAGTAGGTACTGGGAGACGAAGAAACTTGTACAGGATAGAGTAGCATGGAGAGCTGCATCAAACCAGTGTCAGGACTGAAGACCACAAAAACAACAACAACAACAACAACAACAACAACATGTTTGCCAGTGCTGCAAAGGAGCGTGCCACGAGGAAGCAGATGCACGAAGCTGCTGAGTATGGAAATGTGGCTGAACTGGTTGAGATCCTGGCGCAGGGAATGGACGTCAACAGCCAGTGTGAAAACGGCAACACCGCACTTCACTGGACGGCAAATGGTGGCGATGTCTGGACCGTAACTTCCTGCTGGAGTCGGGTGGCGACGTAAATGCGCCGAACAACTGGCAACGTAGCAGCAGGGTAAGGTAGACAGGAGTCCCGCCGTTTTACGGTGTGGACAAGGCCGCGTGGCACGGCAGCGGGCAGACGGCCCTGCAGATTGCCACCACGTGTGGTGAAGCGGCTGTCGTGAACCTGCTGTTGTGGCTGGGGGCAGACCGCTCTGCTGCCGTCTACGGTAGGACGTCTCTCAAACTTGCCCTGGCATATAATAGGAGGGCAGTCTTAGACATACTGAGCAGGATTAGTCCCGTGTAACACGGGCCTGTCCTACCATTTGGAGACTGAAGCAAGTAAAATCTTGGTTTACTGTCATAATGTAACCGACTGCTGAAACTACCGATACCACCGGCTGGTGAGGTGTGCGGTGCCGTCAATCGACTCGAAGGAGCAAGTGAACTTTAACCGCGTAAACGTAAAGTGAAATATTATTATTTTGTTACAAAACTGTTAAAACACTTTTCATTTTTCATACTGTGTTTTTCATATATGTATACGTGCGATGTGTAAAATATTGATATACAACCGAGGTTGGCAGTACTGCACAGTTTGTAAGCTCTGTGAACAGGAGCCGGTGGATGGCGGGTGTAGAGACAATGGGCAGTTGGTGCGGAGACATCTTGTAATACGCGTGCTTTGAGATGGTCAATGACAGAGGGAACGAAATGATGTATTGGAAAAGCTGTAACATTGAAAATTATTGAATATCGTCATGATCAGCATTTAGAAAATAAGAGTTGGAAGTTTAACTATGTGTCAGTTCTTACGTAGCAGAATACACAAACCTCGACCTCAAATTGATTTAACAAACAGTGGATGGCGAGATTCGTCACTGGACGATGACGTGCAACAGCGACCAATAAAGGTAAGAAAGTTATTTTACTCTAAATTCAAATTGTGATGATACCTATCCTTCTCCATGTCTTCAACCCTGTATGTACTCTGTTGTTAGAGTCAACAGCGTGACGGGGACTTGTGGTCGACTAGGCACCCCAGGGAGACCACACAGGTTTAAAATGATAATTTGTAGCTTAATATATTACTACTGATAATAATTAATATTTGTCCCCCGGTGAAAGAGGTGCACTACACTGTGAAACATGCGTCACTGGGTTATTCAAATAGTTACCTGCTCTTCCTCCCCCCTTCTTTCTTCTCTTCATACTCGTGTTCCTTCCGCAGGCAGTAGATCAAATGTTTGACTGGTGCCGGAGTGCAGAGCGTTATTGAAACTGTTCCAGAGTAGCAGTCATTAACATTCGATCTTCACTATGTTCCAAATACACATCATTTTCAATAAACTTCCAGTGTGGTATACTTTGAAGCCAGTTTCAAGACTCTTTATCCACATACTCTTCCCACAAGTGTCCAGCACTTGTGTTAACACAGCCCGATATTTGTGTGTGCATTTTCATGTCGGCACACACATCCCTATTCTTAGGTGGCGAATTACTGTTGCCCATCAGCTTATACCGATGCGAGAGACAGCTGGTGAGTACGTGGTCAGGTTACCACCAGTGAAGCAGCGTGCACCAGAGTGCATACTCCACTTACCAGTTAGCGATGTTAACTGATTTCCTGTAAGGAGAAATCTTGTTTGGTAAATCTGTGAGAAGGTATTAACCAGTCTGGGTCTTGCAGATGAAGCAGTGAAAGCAAAAGCTTCCTTTCCAACTGTTGAAAAAATTTTAGCAATGGTAAATACAGTTTTATGCTGTGCGGCATGGAACAAAACAGCTGAAAAAATTATTGGTCTTAGATTTGTCACAAAAAGGAAAGTGACTTGCCTCGCATATAGTTTGTTGTGAAGGGAAACTAACTACATATCACACACTAAGTTTTAATTTACAATTTCATTTGATCGAGTTCCAAATTGACCAGAAACAACTTGCACGATTGTCTGATTTACAGGTGGCCTAAAGGAAAACATATTTTACAATATGTGTAAGGTTCAAATGGCTCTGAGCACTATGGGACTTAACATCTGCGGTCGTCAGTCCCCTAGAACTTAGAACTACTTAAACCTAACTAACCTAAGGACATCACACACACATCCATGCCCGAGGCAGGATTCGAACCTGTCACGCGGTTCCAGACTGAAGCGCCTAGAACCGCACGGCCGTACTGGCCGGCTCTGTGTAAGGTTCAGACCTAGTTGTTGAGATTGAATGTGAAGCCACTTGGCAACGTTGCGTGTAACTGTTTGTATTTGTGAACACCGTGACTATTAATCCGACAGTTAGTGACGAGGATATAGGTACCCGTACTTTTGCCAACACTTTCTTACGAGATATGGAGTTGCTGCAAACTTCAGCATATAGAATACTAATCTACTGAAATTACGCCAGGTTACTGACAATGTCCCAGGCTGCCTGGTTTGTTGATCTAATTTTGTAACAGTAAATGTAAATACAGCTGACAAAGCATACTGTCGTGGGATATTGTGACTGTCGCTGGAAGGTTAATCAACAGATTGGACATAACACATTCTTCAATTGATCATTATATTCGATATCGAGAGATGAGTAATGGACAACCACAAACAGTTCAGTTACTGGAAGTTACAGACGTCATGAAAATTACTCTCAAACACCGGACGGAAATAATTGTGAAATGTGAATCAGTTTGCCAACTTGCTTAACATACTAAATACATTTTGACAACTAACATAATGAAGATAACATGCCAAATTCCAGAGCTGTTATAACGATACGATTGTAAGACTGCAAATCGTAGTGCAGAAATCAATGTTCGATTGCTCGTAAGGTTCTGACACGAGCAGGACCTGGCGCTCTAGCCAATCTTCGAAGTGAGTGAATATGAATGTTTGAATTTTTCTGTGAACTGCAGACACTGCAGCATCACATTACACACTCGAAGACATCCTTGATATCACTGAATCTGACAGGTCTATTGAAGTAAGGACGATATGAATTGAATGCAATTTTAACACTAATGCAAAACATCTCTTAAATGTGTGTAAGTAGAAAGATGAGTCATCTCACAATCCTCATAATACCGGGTGATCAGTCAGTATAAAGTAGAAAACTTAATAAATGACGGAATAATGTAGATAGAAAGGTTAAAATTGACACACATGCTTGGAATGACATGGGGTTTTATTAAAAAATAAAAAATATAAAATCAAAGGTCACAAAATGTCCGAGAGATGGCGCTGGACAGCAAAACTGCTACCGTGATGGGTGAGAGGTATGCCGATATGTTACAGAGTCGCATCATCCCCAGCCTGTCTGATAAACACCTGCTGGAACGTACAGATGTTTATGCAAGATGGCGCTCCACCTCATACTGCTAGACGCGTGAAAGATCTCTTGCGCGCGTCGTTTGGTGACGACCGTGTGCTCAGCCGCCACTTTCGTCACGCTCAGCCTCCCAGGTCCCCAGACATCAGTCCGTATGACCATTGGCTTTGGGGTTACCTGAAGTCGCAAGTGTATCGTGTTCGACCGACATCTCTAGGGACGCTGAAAGACAACATCTGACGCCAATGCCTCACCGTAACTCCAGACATGCTTTACAGTGCTGTTCACAACATTATTCCTCGACTACAGCTATTGTTGAGGAATGATGGTGGACATATTGAGCATTTCCTGTAAAGATCATCTTTGCTTTGTCTTACTTTGTTATATGCTAATTATTGCTATTCTGATCAGACGAAGAGCCATCTGTTGGACATTTTTTGAACTTTTGTATTTTTTTGGTTCTAATAAAACCCCATGTCATTCCAAGCACATGTGTCAATTTGTACCTCTATCTACATTATTCCGTGATTTATTCAGTTTTCAAATTTATACTGACTTTTTGATCAGCCGGTACTTTTATCAGATAACTACATAAGCTGATACATTAGTTGAATAGTAAACTATTTAATATTAAGAGCAGATGAAATGCTATTTAGCACATATAACAGGTTTGCCACAAGTTCTGGAAATCAGGAATTTCAAATGTGTCGGGGGGAATAGACCTCTCGCCTCTGTCTCAGTAGATGAATGGTTTGTTTAGTGGGATGGCACGCCTCTTCCATACCCCCTCACTCTTACTGCTTCTCCCCTTCCTCCCCCCTCCTACCACTTCCCTCAGGAGGCAGAGGCAGCCTAGCAGCTGCTAACGAGAGGCAGGCAGGCGTGAGCAGTGGTTCGTTCGGATCCGATTCTCGGGGACTGTCGACACGGCGGCCGGAGGTGGTGGTCACGTGTGCGCGAGTTCTCCGAGTGATTGTGTGTGCGCTCTCGTTTTCCGACAAGGAATACGGCCGGAAATTTAGTTGAGAGTGTGCGGTTGTCCTTACTGCGTGCCTGCCTGCACCTCGGTGATTATCTCCGCAGTGAGTTGCTACCTGTCCCCACCAGTACCGACTCTCAGAGTCTTTGCGCACGCTATCTGTTGCACGGACTGGTCACTGCGGTCTCATTTCGTCGACACGGTGTCCGAGTGAATAGCTGGCCCGACCAGTGGACTTCCGGGACGGGCCAAAACTGCGGGCCATTTCTGTCGGTCATCTCTCACGGATCGGGCCTGCCGATACGAAGCGTGTCATTTCCCACTGACGTGCGAGCGCTGGCCGTCGGATCTAGTCTCGCCGACGTAGCCACGGGTCCGGGTGTGGTGTAGTGGGGCAGATTTTTGTGGTTCATACGTGGACCTAGGACTGGGGCTCCTCGGTGGGTGAGCTGCCCCACACGATGGATTTCGACCGTCTCACAGCAAGTACACTGTACGGTGCAGTGTTTTATAGCCTTTTTTTAATTCTAATATATTTTGCCACCACGAAAGTAGTTTAATGTATTAGAAAGTATGAACGATGAGAAAACTGTGGCAGTTGCTGGTGGTTTGTATGCTATGTAGTCAGGTATCTCTAAGAAAGATTACACGATACCTATAAAGTAAGACATGACACTGTGGTGATACCTGATAACAACAAATATAGTACAACCGACATCTTTTCGGCGAGCACCCTGTACTGTTGATTTACACACCTCTTCCCCCCTTCACCCTTCTTTCTAAAGGCCTACATTTTTCTGAGATTATTTTTGAAATCAGTGAAGGTATTTTAACTCTTGTCATGTGACTCGAAGGAAATGTGTATTTTTGTTGCCAAATGTTTTATTGAAATAAAATAAATGGTCTTAATGCAACACACATACCATTTGGGTTGCTTTCTGCATCTAAAAACAATTCGTTACAAAAGATGTACATGTTAGTACTTCAGATTTTTGCTCAGATAGGAGAGAAATACAGAAGTGCTTACTTTTTTCTCAACTTATGTCTTTAGTTACCCTTGAGATCTCAGAATATGTCAGGGAAAAACACAACAACTTCTCTAGAAATCAGGGAATTTCACTTCAGGAAAGTTGTGGCAACCCTGTATAAAGACTTCGTTGTTCACATTAATCGACATGTATATGAATCACTGTGAGTGTAATCACTTAGTACTAGCCTTGAAATGACTTAATATACTGCAATCCACTATGTATCACTCACATGTGGATCATGACGGTAAGATCAGAACAATTACTGTGTGCACAAAGGCACTGAATCATTCTTCCTGCACTCCATGCATCAATAGAGTGAAGAAACCCAATAACTGGTACATTGGGACGTACCCTCTGCAATGCACCTCATGGTGGTTTGCCAAGTATATATGTAGGTGTAGAATTAAATGAAAGAATGCAGAAAGTGTAAATGTAAGTAAAATCAAATTATCTGAAGGTTTTAATTGGCACAACTTTTGCACAGTGGACACCCATCTTTTTACTACATTCCAGACAAATTGTCTGACCTCGGTTGGTGCATTTATATGCCAATTTCCTTTCCTATTATGCACAGTACCTCATACACTTACTCTTTTCCATTCTGTCAGTTGGTATACATACGTGTCTTTGGATGATTCCTCTATATTTGAGATTTGGATGGCATTTGTACCAAAATTCAACTTTTCCTTGTAGTCCAAGCATTCCTCCTTTGAAAAATGTTGCGTTGCGTTTTTTCTTGCTCTTACAAAACAGTTCTGAATGTTTTCACTTCAAATTATTTTTGCTATGAAAGACTGTCCCTGCTAAGAGTAATTATCTGTGGAACTGGTCCTACCAGAATGAAATTATCACTCTCTGCAGTGGAGAAACTTCGTGTCAGATTAAGTGTGTGCCAGACCGAGACTCAAACTAGAGACCTTTGCCTTTACATCTGCCAGTACCTCGTCTCCTGCCTTCCAAACTTCACAGAAGCTCTCTCGAGACAAATGCAAGAGTAGTACTCCTGAATCCAGACAACTGACAAACTGGCTCTGCCGGAAGTTGGGAAGGTAGGAGACGAGATGCTGGCGGAAGTAAATCTGTGAGGAGCACAGGTCAGGAGCTGCCAGTTGGCTCAGTCAGTACAGCCCTTTACCACATCAGGCAAAGGTCGATCGATTGATTTCAATCAATCAATCAGTCGACCTTAATTACCTCTGACTGGAGATGCATTAACTCATTTGATACAACTATATTGTCAATACAGGTACCGGTACCTTTACAATGTGGCCTTGTTATTTCAGTGGTTGTAATATAAAGACCAAAAGAATTTAATAAATTATTTACATATGAGTTATAGATAGTGGACAACTGAAAATTCAAATTGAAATCTCCACAGATTAGTATCCTACACTTACACTTACAGACTGTCTCACATAAAGACACTAACTTGTTAACAAAATCGTCTGTTGAATTGCCTCCAGTCTTATTTGAGTTCAAAGCTACAACTATTAAATTTAAATCTGTTAACCTAACAGCTGCAATTTCACATAACATTTCTAGAGAGAAGGCTTCAACTTTTGCTATCGGTTCATATTTAATCCCTTTTTTTAGAAATATAACACACCCACCATGATTTCTATTAGCTCTACAATATTTGTCAGCTAGGGTGTAGCCCTCAGGGCAGTATAGATCTATTTCATCCCGCTTTAACCAGTGTTCTACGAGGCAGACTGCGTCTAAGTGATAAGTCTCTATGACACCTTCCACTACTTCCAGCTTGTCAGATAAACACTGTACATTCCAGTGAAGGACATTAAAATTGTCTAATCTGTGCCCGAGTCTGTTTACCTCGAGATCTTCCTCCCCCTTCGACCTACCACTAAAAAATTTTTTAGATGGGAGGGAAGCACTGTTTTCCGTTTACTCACCCTGTTAGTATTTGGTCTTGTTACTGGGGTTAGTGATGATGCTGATTCATCTGCTGCTGCTGGTGGTGGTGGTGGCAGTGGTTCTGCCATGACCGATGGTGCATTGTCAGCTAATGTTGTGACTATGCCTACTGTTGCTGTTGATGAGGACTGTCTCGCTTCAGTCGACGCTGGTTTTTCTGCCACTGGTGACGGCTGCGCTGAATCAGCTGATGGTGGTGGTTTTGTTTCTGATATTGATAGTGGTTCCGAGTTAGCACTGGACCGACAACCTGTGTTAATCTGCCACGAAGTTTCAGGTCACAACAGCCCCTTTTACCAACAAACCCTTTTCTCTGTTAGTATCCCTGTGTTTCGTGGTGACCATCAGCCACCACAAAATCGGAATTGTCAAAAATGTCATCATTCCAGTGTTCCACTTCACCTACATCGTAACAGATTTGCACCTGAGCTTCAAAATTTGGATAAACTGAAGAAGTCTTATTTGTCTTAGAAAGTCACTCCGTGCTATAGCCAAAAATAAGTTTCTTGCACATAATACAATGCTATAAAATAAGAAAATCCGAAAGAAAACAACTGAAAGCAAAACGTTAATAGGCACAATATTTCACACTGCCTTCCGAGCAATATACTTTATCACTAAAATGACAAAGTTGAGCTAATTGTTGAATGTTACTTTACATATGGCACACATTAAAATGAAGACTCTGAAAGATTTTCGTTTCTCGCAGTGCAGAGACAGTCGATGTTCGCAACGAGTGACGGGTACGAGAGACCGATGTATCGGTTTGAGGGTCAAGCCAGCTTCGCGTGTAAGATGGGGAGACTGGTGCTGAGAGTGTGGTGTACAGGTTAGAAAAGGAACTGCAGTGTCATATTTGTAGCCAGTGCTGGCAGTTGTCAAAGCAGAGATACAGCGGGCACGACATGCCGTCGAGATGTGAAATACGGTGGCACCGGGTAGCGGTTTCTTCACTTGCCACACTGGCAGGGCAGGTGTGTCCATTTCCTAATGGGAGAATCTGTGCAACTGAGTCTTTTGGGGGCAAACAATTTTTTCCCTCAAGGACTTTACAGACGAATGGAAAAGCTGGTAGAAGCCGACCTCGGGGAAGATCAGTTTGGATTCCGTAGAAATGTTGGAACACGTGAGGCAATACTGACCTTACGGCTTATCTTAGAAGAATGATTAAGGAAAGGCAAACCTACATTTCTAGCATTTGTAGGCTTAGAGACAGCATTTGACAATGTTGACTGGAATACTCTCTTTCAAATCCTACAGGTGGCAGGGGCAAAATACAGGGAGCGAAAGGCTATTTACAATTTGTACAGAAAGCAGATGGCAGTTATATCAGTCGACGGGTAGGAAAGGGAAGCAGTGGTTGGGAAGGGAGTGAGACAGGGTTGTAGCCTCTCCCCGATGTTATTCAATCTGTATATTGAGCAAGCAGTAAAGGAAACAAAAGAAAAATTCGGAGTAGGTATTAAAATCCATGGAAGAGAAATAAAAACTTTGAGGTTTGCTGATGACTTTGTAATTCTGTCAGAGACAGCAAAGGACTTGGAAGAGCAGTTGAACAGAATGGACAGTGTCTTGAAAGGAGGGTATAAGATGAACATCAACAAAAGCAAAACGAGGATAATGGAATTTAGTGGAATTAAATCTGGTGATGCTGAAGGAATTAAGATTAAGAAATTAGTCACTTAAGGTAGTAACTGAGTTTTGGTTTTTGGGGAGCAAAATAACTGATGATGGTCAAAGTAAAGACGATATAAAATGTAGACTGGCTCTGGCTATCGCAAAGAAAGCGTTTCTGAAGAAGAGAAATTAGTTAACATCGAGTATAGATTCAAGTGTCAGGAAGTCGTTTCTGAAAGTGTTTGTACGGAGTGTAGCCATATATGGAAGTGAAACGTAGACGATAAATAGTTTAGACAAGAAGAGAATAGAAGCTTTCGAAATGTGGTGCTACAGAAGAATGCTGAAGATTAGATGGGTAGATCACATAACTAATCAGGGGGTACTGAATAGAATTGGGGAGAAGAGGAATTTGTGGCACAACTTAACCAGAAGAAGGGATCGGTTGGTAGGACATGTTCTGAAGCATCAAGGGATCACAAATTTAGCATTGGAGGGAGCTTGGAGGGTAAAAATCGTAGAGGGAGACCAAGATATGAATACACTAAGCAGATTCAGAAGGATGTAGGTTGCAGTAAGTACTGGGAGATGATGAAGCTTGCACAGGATAGAGTAGCATGGAGAGCTGCATCAAACCAGTCTCAGGACTGAAGACCACAACAACAACAAGTACTTGAGTATTTATTGGGACAGATACATTTGTGGAAGCTCCACTTGCTTACTAACTGCACACAACGTGAATATTATTGAAACGGTGAGTTGTCTGACTCGGGTCATTATGTCTATTGCTTCGAGACTGTTGTCACTTAAGGCTTCATGGGAATGAACGGTTTAAACAGCCGGACAGTATTGACAATTCTACTTCTGTAAGCCACATCGACACAAGACCGACAACAAACTGCTGATGTTTAAACCTTGTGGATTTATCACAGAGCAGTAACACACATGAAACGAAGCAGTAGAAGTAAAAAATGTTCAAGCTAAGAATAGTCACCACTCATTTAGATATGGCAAAAGAATGTAATTGTTTGATACCTCTACAGCCATAAATTTCTAAATTTAGTAATTTGGTAGGAATTCAGAAAGAGATGTGAATGTGGAACAAATGCCGCACATGCATAAATATAGGTCTTACAAATGGGAGTGGCCTTCAGATTAAGCACTGCGCCAAATCTCTTTACTCTTGTTTGATTGGAGCAATTAGTGGCGCTTTTTCAAATCTTCAGTTTTGGAAAATAAACATTTATTTGGATGTTAAATGTGAGTATTTAAACTACATAAATAATGCAATGCTTGTATCTTATAAATCTGTATCTACACGGGTGCTCTGCAAATGACACTTAACTTACTCCGCTCTCCAACAGTGCACAGAAAAAATTAACGCCTATCTTTCTATGCGAGTTCTAAGTTTGCTTATTTTATTGTGATAGTTTCTTCCTGTGTAGGTTTGCGACAAAATATTTTCGTTTTCGGACAAGAAGAAAGCTGGTGATTGAAATTTTGTGAGAAGATACTGCTGCAACAAAAAATGCCTTGTTTTTACAGTGTCCATCCCAAATCCTGTGTAATGTCTGTGACACGCTCCCCTATTTTGTGATAATACAAAACGTGCTGTTCTTCTGTGAACTCTCTCAATGTACCCCATTAACACTATTAGTACCCAATGCAGAAAAGGAAACCAGTTACAGTCCAGCATAGAAATAGTCAGAGGATTGTCCTTTTTAGTCTTGGCTGCTTTCAGATTATCTCTATGGAGTGTCATTCCCACAAATTAGTGGTCTTTTGGTATGCTTTGAATCAGAAGTTATACTACTGTAACTTGTAAATAGTTCTCTCCGTAACCACTCTCCACTGAACTTTTATTTCCATTTCCCTGTCCCACACCATTACTATGCCCTGAGTAGTTACCTGTAGGATTCTATCAGATTGCAGAAAAATCTTAAACATCTGCATCAGTGTATGGTACACATTTTCTTCCCTGGACTATTAACTGAGCTAATAAAATATATTGGCAGTGTGCAACTGGTTGCCAACAATTGACTCATAACTCTAATATACACTGTGTGCTGGTTATTCTTTGGTATTACGTATTGGGAGACATCCGTGTATGGAACTGGGAGTTTTTGTGTTTTCTCAATCAGGTGAACACAGGGTTATAAATACAAAATCAAATAGGGGTAATGCAGGAGTAGGTTTAATAATGAATAAAAAAAATAGCAGTGCGGGTAAGCTACTACAAACAGCATAGTGAACGCATTATTGTGGCCAAGATAGACATGAAGCCCACACCTACTACAGTAGTACAAGTTTATATGCCAACTAGCTCTGCAGATGATGAAGAAATTGATGAAATGTATGATGAGATAAAAAAAATTATTCAGGTAGTCAAAGGAGACGAAAATTTAATAGTCATGGGCGACTGGAATTCGAGTGTAGGAAAAGGGAGAGAAGGAAACATAGTGGATGATTATGGGTTGGAGGAGAGAAATGTAAGAGGAAGCCGCCTTGTAGAATTTTGCACAGAGCATAATTTAATCATAGCTAACACTTGGTTCAAAAATCATAAAAAAAGGTTGTATACATGGAAGAATCCTGGAGATACTAGAAGGTATCAGATAGATTATATAATGGTAAGACAGAGATTTAGGAACCAGGTATTAAATTGTAAGACATTTCCAGGGGCAGATGTGGACTCTGACCACAATATATTGGTTATGAACTGCAGATTAAAACTGAAGAAACTGCAAAGAGGTGGGAATTTAAGGAGATGGGACCTGGATAAACTGACTAAACCAGAGTTTGTACAGAGTTTCAGGGAGAGCATAAGAGAACAATTGATAAGAATGGGAGAAAGAAATACAGTAGAAGAAGAATGGGTAGCTCTGAGGGATGAAGTAGTGAAGGCAGCAGAGGATCAAGTAAGTAAAAAGACGAGGGCTAGTAGAAATCCTTGGGTAACAGAAGAAATATTGAATTTAATTGATGAAAGGAGAAAATATAAAAATGCAGTAAATGAAGCAAGCAAAAAGCAATACAAACGTCTCAAAAATGAGATCGACAGGAAGTGCAAAATGGCTAAGCAGGCATGGCTAGAGGACAAATGTAAGGATGTAGAGGCTTGTCTCACTAGGGGTAAGATAGATACTGCATACAGGAAAATTAAAGAGACCTTTGGAGAAAAGAGAGCCACTTGTATGAATATCAAAAGCTCAGATGGAAACCCAGTTCTAGGCAAAGAAGGGAAAGCAGAAGGGTGGAAGGAGTATATAGAGGGTCTATACAAGGGCTAAGTACTTGAGGACAATATTATGGAAATGGAAGAGGATGTAGATGAAGATGAAATGGGAGATACGATACTGCATGAAGAGTTTGACAGAGCACTGAAAGACCTGAGTCGAAACAAGGCCCCGGGAGTAGACAACATTCCATTGGAACTACTGACGGCCTTGGGAGAGCCAGTCCCGACAAAACTCTACCATCTGGTGAGCAAGATGTAAGAGACAGGCGAAATACCCTCAGACTTCAAGAAGAATATAATAATTCCAATCCCAAAGAAAGCAGGTGCTGACAGATGTGAACATTACTGAACTAACAGTTTAATAAGTCACGGCTGCAAAATACTAACGCGAATTCTTTACAGTCGAATGGAAAAACTGGTAGAAGCAGAACTCGGCGAAGATCTGTTTGGATTCCGCAGAAATGTTGGAACACGTGAGGCAATACTGACCCTACGACTTATCTTAGAAAATAGATTGAGGAAAGGCAAACCTACATTTCTAGCATTAGAGAAAGCTTTTGACAATGTTGACTGGAATACTCTCTTTCAAATTCTGAAGGTGGCAGGGGTAAAACACAGGGAGCGAAAGGCTATTTACAATTTGTACAGAAACCAGATGGCAGTTGTACGAGTCGAGGGCCACGAAAGAGAAGCAGTGGTTGGGAAGGGAGTGAGACAGGGTTGTAGCCTCTCCCCGATGTTATTTAATCTGTATATTGAGCAAGCAGTAAAGGAAACAAAAGAAAAATTCGGTGTAGGTATTAAAGTCCATGGAAAAGAAACAAAAATGTTGAGGTTTGCCGATGACATTGTAATTCTGTCAGAGACAGCAAAGGACTTGGAAGAGCAGTTGAACGGAATGGACAGTGCCTTGAAAGGAGGATATAAGATGAACATCAACAAAAACAAAATGAGGATAATGGAATGTAGTCGAATTAAGTCGAGTGATGCTGACGGAATTAGATTAGGAAATGAGACACTTGAAGTAGTAAAGGAGTTTTGCTATTTGGGGGGCAAAATAACTAACGATGGTCGAAGTAGAGAGGATACAAAATGTAGACTGGCAATGGCAAGGAAAGCGTTTCTGAAGAAGAGAAATTTGTTAACATCGAGTATAGATTTAAGTGTCAGGAAGTCGTTTCTGAAAGTATTTGTATGGAGTGTAGCCATGTATGGAAGTGGAACATGGACGATAAATAGTTTGGACAAGAAGAGAATAGAAGCTTTTGAAATGTGGTGCTACAGAAGAATGCTGAAGATTAGATGGGTAGATCACATAACTAATCAGGGGGTACTGAATAGAATTGGGGAGAAGAGGAATTTGTGGCACAACTTAACCAGAAGAAGGGATCGGTTGGTAGGACATGTTCTGAAGCATCAAGGGATCACAAATTTAGCATTGGAGGGAGCTTGGAGGGTAAAAATCGTAGAGGGAGACCAAGAGATGAATACACTAAGCAGATTCAGAAGGATGTAGGTTGCAGTAAGTACTGGGAGATGAAGCAGCTTGCACAGGATAGCGTAGCATGGAGAGCTGCATCAAACCAGTCTCATGACTGAAGACAACAAGAACATCATCATCTCAATAGAGATAGGTCATGAAGAGTTATTAACTGAGCAATAGTCTTTCTGTTGTGTTAATTGAATGGAAATGAATTGTTAAGGGGATGGAGTCTAGTAAATCCTGAAGTGGCTGGTGAGAGACAAATTGTATCAACTACTTATTTTATTAATGAATAAAGGTTTCAGTTAAAACATTATGGGCTTAGAAGGAATGCTGAATGCTGCAGATGAGCTCGCTACACAGTCGGCACTGTTACTCAGCTCTCCTGGAAGAGCTTCCAGCTACAGTGTTAAGGCCCACCCTGTAGACTGCAGAGTCTCTCCGTTCGTTGACTAATCTTTGTTCACAAGAGCTCCTACCTCATCTCTCACCTGGACCTTCTGTGTAGACTTGTGGAATAAATCTTAAACTATTTCTGAAACTTTAACATCTAAAGTCATTAATAATCAGAGTAACAAGTTTGCACACTTACATCAGTACAAAAAAATACTAAATTCCCATCCTAGTCATTTGTATGATGACAGAGTCTTACAACTGCAACACCATTACTGTGAGCCAGTTTTCATGTGAGACATGAAATGACAATCCTGTCTTAGTGATTTCCATTCATGGCTAATAGACATTTTCAGTTTCTTACCTGTTAGTGATACTTTGCTCATAATATTCATTTAAAGGTAGTTGCTCGACAAAATGAACGAGTACGTAGTTTCGGCACTTAGCCAACATTGGTCACAAGTAGAAGTTATTCAACAAAAGTTCTATTATGAAAAGTTTAACTTACAAAAGATTGTATAACTGTTAAATAAAATGTTGTTAAAACAATATATACTGCTGCAAAAAGGTTTGGATTTGTTCACAATTGCCAAAAAGAGCAAAGTAACAAAGTTCATAACTACAGAAATGTGCAGTAATTCATACCTTAAACTGCAACTTGACCATTGTCGAATAGAACTTTCTCTGCATTTCTCATTATTTTACAGAGGTACTATTGGGGCTCAAGTACATCAATATTACTGGAGACAGAAATGCAATAAAAGCTTTAAAATCAAAAGATTGTGGAAAGCTGCATCAGACATTTTATTATATTTATGAATATTTCAATAATGTACAGTTATTCCTTGTGTCAAGAACTGCATGTGTAATTGTAATGGTTTTAAAGGTATCATAAAACTCCTTGCAAGTTATTATTGGCTTAAATTCGAAATTGTGGAAGGATGGACACTGGACGAGACTTGTCTCACAATTTCTTTAAACGGTCTGACAAAATTTTTAGGAATTGAAAAGTTAATTATAGTTAATGGAAAGGTGTCACTATTTGCTGCTCTGCACACGTGCCAAAACCAACACGCAACTTAAAATTGGAATATAAAAAATATCGCATCCACCCCACAACGCAGATTAGTCTACTGTCTCACATCAAGTAGAGATCAGAGCAGCCATACGTACTATACTTACACACGGGGTATTTTCCTGTACGACAAGTGCCGACGTTTGGACTGCGGGGAGCCACCGATGCCGTAGGTCGGCTGTGGCCGCTGCGTGCTGCTCGGGTGGCACTGGCAGGTGACGTATCGGTGGTGGTGATTGCTCTAGTTTGTTTCACGTATTAGGCAAATTGTCTTCTACTGCACTCGGGGTGGTATGACTCCCCAACACTTCTCCCAGGGCATTTATAATTTTGAGCATTTGCTGGGACCTCTGTCTACCCACACGGTGTACGTGTTCCTTCATTTTGGTTATTTATTCCTGGACAGCCACACGGGTGGACCGGCACTGCCCGGGACGTCCCGCCTGTGTCGCCACCACTCGTGCCTCGCTTCTGTAGCCGAGGCTCGGTACTGCTGCAGTGCTGTTAGTGCATTTTCCATCTCCAGTAACATTTAGGATAATCAGTTTTCTAAGAGAAATCCGGGACACTTGGGTTTATACGTAACTTCAGTACTACGGTTATGTTTACCTTATGTACTTCTTACAAAAAATTTAACGTATCGTTTGACTGCGGACGGTCGAGTCGAGCCTGCGGACGTGCTAAATGATATTCGAAAAGCACTGCTAACACACACTGCATCACTCAATATTAACTTCCATATGGCTGCAGTTCCATTAGCACAAATGGTTTAAGTGATCTCCTTTGAGTTTGCTTGTTTTTGAAGATCATAAAGTGGACGATCAGTAAGTTAGAGATGAGGGTAGGTAGAACCCACTTGTTTTGAGCATCTCTTACTCTGTCTTCAGGCATAAGACTAGTTAAATGTGGTAGGCCTATATATTGTGAAAATATACATTTCTATAATGTTCTACTAGTAGGAAACTAGTTTTCACGAGTGCTTAAGTGAGAAATAAATTATTGCACTCATTTTGTTTCTCAGTTAAAAACCAGGACAATTGTATCCCAAATGATTTTCTCGGGGCAGCAGGATCTCTGGTCAGCCTAATAAAATTGGTGTAGTTGGATCTGATGAGCACCTCTGTTAAATAATGAAAAATATTGCTGAACACTGGTGAAGTTTCAATTAAGTTATGAATTACAGTGTTTTGGCAGTTTCCAATTTTGTGTCGTTCCGACTGTTCACAAAACTATATATATATGAAGACAGTAACTGTTCTTGAAAGAACAGACACTGCAGATGACCGTGCAGCTTTTCCCTGGGATAAATGATGACTAACTGAAACCCTCAGCTGCCAACAGGTGTTGTTGATATACCTCGATGTGGACAGCTGAAAATGTGTGCCCCGACCGGGACTCGAACCCGGGATCTCCTGCTTTCTTTCTGTATATCTGCAGCTGGTTCCCCGTTTCCTTCTGAAATTTTTTTAACAGTTGTTCCACATATGGAAATTAATTTAATATTTCATTAACATTGTGGATGTATTCCTATGTGATGTAGCACCTTATGTTTAACATGATTAATTTGCTCCAACATTTTATTTTTTGAAGACCAATTACAATCTTACTGGTCGTATGCCGTGGAATGTGTACCAGTTCTAACCGACAAGCTAGGTGAGTAGGGAGCGACTTCAAAGAGAAGTCACAGCGTCATTTGTTCCGGGCTTTGGGTCGGCAGTACTAGCTCACACTGAAACCTTACAGAGCGACCGGCCATTCACACACTGATGTTTAGTGTCAGTTATGTGACTGGCTGCTGCAGCTTTTTAATGCTGGAACTTCGGTCCACACACGCTCTTTCCTTTTGTACATCGAGGCACAGCTGCATTTATTAGCTTATGTGAACACTCGGAACAGTCGACTGGAGTTCTCAATATTCTCGTCAGCTCCACTGAGAGACTCTACGAGCTGTGGGAACACGAATGTGACATGCCATTAGTGTGACAGGAAATATTGTTCCAATCACTCTCCACCAAACTTACTTCTGACATATGTGACAGGATACAAAGGTGGTCGGCATCAGTCATAATTGTTTTTACTGCAGCTCTAGATTTTGTTGGTATGTTGATAGAGACAATAAAAAAAACACACAAACACAAATTTCAAGCTTTTGCAACCCAAGGTTGCTTTATCAGGAAAGAGGGAAGGAGAGGGAAAGACGAAAGGATGTGGGTTTTAAGGGAGAGGGTAAGGAGTCATTCCAATCCCAGGAGTGGAAAGACTTACCTTAGGGAGGAAAAAAGGTCACTCTTTCTTGTTCATATGACAACTATTTTTTATAAATATGTATTTCCACAGACACACAAAACTTGATGCATAATTCTGTAGTTATTAGAGCTAAAATAAGATTTTTAACTGACAACTCTGTATAGGCTATGCAATGTAATCAAAAACAGTAACAACTCTGTGGAACCATAGTATCTCTGTAGATTGTTTTGTTCAGTAAAACAGTTAAAGGGATAATTTGCACGTGAGTGACATTCTGTGTAATGGAGGCAGCAGCACTATACCCCGAGGTAGACAAACAAAAATGCCATTTCTAACATTAGCACCTAAAAATACTCAGTCATTTTGTCCAATATTCTAAGAGGCTGTGGACCTACTGTCTCTGGACCAAAAATTGGGCCTTAATATATCCTCACAATAATAGGAGCTGAAGCTACACAGTGTTCGATGTTTAGGTTACAGAAATTACAATTCAAACATAACTCATTCAATTAACTGAATATATCTAAATTCTTTCTTTTTAACAGTTTCTTCTACTAGCCCTACTTCATTGTTTAAATAATGAAATTAACAGATATAGTTATACAAGCAATACTTTTGACAAACCTGGTAATTATTTTGGAAATAAATAAGGGCTGGCTTTGATAGCAGGTTTTCAAATGGAGCCAAAAAAATACTTTAGGAATGCCAGTGGTTTGTCTTCCAAATGTTTTATAATTAGTTGTTGTTGTGGTCTTCAGTCCTGAGACTGGTTTGATGCAGCTCTCCATGCTACTCTATCCTGTGCAAGCTGCTTCATCTCCCAGTACCTACTGCAACCTACCTCCTTCTGAATCTGCTTAGTGTATTCATCTCTTGGTCTCCCTCTATGATTTTTACCCTCCACGCTGCCCTCCAATGCTAAATTTGTGATCCCTTGATGTCTCACAATATGTCCTACCAACCGATCCCTTTTTCTAGTCAAAGTGTGCCACAAACTCCTCTTCTTCCCAATTCTGTTCACTACTTCATCATTACTTATGTGATCTACCCATCTAATCTTCAGCATTCTTCTGTAGCACCACATTTCGAAAGCTTCTATTCTCTTCTTATCCAAACTAGTTATCGTCCATGTCTCACTTCCATACATGGCTACACTCCATACAAATACTTTCAGAGACGACTTCCTGACACCTAAATCTATACTCAATGTTAACAAATTTCTCTTCTTGAGAAACGCTTTCCTTGCCATTGCCAGTCTACATTTTATATCCTCCCTACTTCGACCATCATCAGTTACTTTGCTCCCTAAATAGCAAAACTCCTTTACTACTTTAAGTGTCTCATTTCCTAATCTAATTCCCTCAGCATCACCCGACTTAATATGACTACATTCCATTATCATCGTTTTGCTTTTGTTGATGTTCATCTTATATCCTCCTTTCAAGACACTGTCCATTCCGTTCAACTGCTCTTCCAAGTCCTTTGCTGTCTCTGACAGAATTACAGTGTCATCGGCGAACCTCAAAGTTTTTACTTCTTCTCCGTGAATTTTAATACCTACTCCGAATTTTTCTTTTGTTTCCTTTACTGCTTGCTCAATATACAGATTGAATAACATCGGGGAGAGGCTACAACCTCCTTTCCCAACCACTGCTTCCCTTTCATGCCCCTCGACTCTTATAACTGCCATCTGGTTTCTGTACAAATTGTAAATAGCCTTTCGCTCCCTGTATTTTACCCCTGCCATCTTCAGAATTTGAAAGAGTATTCCAGTCAACATTGTCAAAAGCTTTCTCTAAGTCTACAAATGCTAGAAACGTAGGTTTGCCTTTTCTTAATCTTTCTTCCAAGATAAGTCATAAGGTCAGTATTGCCTCACGTGTTCCAACATTTCTACGGAATCCAAACTGATCTTCCCCGAGGTCGGCTTCTACCAGTTTTTCCATTTGTCTGTAAAGAATTCGCGTTAGTATTTTGCAGCTGTGACTTATTAAACTGATAGTTCGGTAATTGTCACATCTGTCAACACCTGCTTTCTTTGGGATTGGAATTATATTATATTCTTCTTGAAGTTTGAGGGTATTTCGCCTGTCTCATACATTGTGCTCACCAGATGGTAGAGTTTTGTCATGACTGGCTCTTAGTATAGAATTTATATTTGTTTATAAGTCGACAACATAGTCTAAGTCAAGGAACAATTACTGATTTCACCCTATAACAAAAGGTATTAAATGGTCAAAATAAATTAGGGAATTGATAACATATGCAAAACTAAGCACAAAATTAGATCTGGTGCTATATTTCTTTAGACCGAGGGCCAACCTTTCTCTTTTCCGAAAATGCAGATTATTCTGATATACTCCTTGATGCAATAATTTACCAACAGCTGTACGTATTGTAGAAATTTTATGAACTTGTATGTGCTACCAGTTTTGGTATTATATTGATGCCATCTTCAGGCCCCACTCGTCATAGTCGTAAAATCGCTATACACGGAAGGAGCCATGTAACTGGATCTGTGAATCAATTTGTCCTGCAACAGCTCTTGGTGGCCATGCGACACAGACTGTTGCATGGCCATCAAGAGCTGTTGCAGGACAAATTTATTCACAGATCCAGTTACATGGCTCCTTCCGTGTATAGCGATTTTACGACTGACTAGTGGGGCCTGAAGATGGCATCAATATAATGCCGAAACTGGTAGCACATACAAGTTCATAAAATAAAATAAGTTTGTACAATACACACTGCTGTTGGTAAATTATTTTACCAAGAAGTTCACGTCAGCTGTTGTCCCACGATCCATAATGGATCAACGAAGATTATTCTTATATATATCAGTAGTTTGCCTTTACACGTGGCTAAGGCCTTATCGACCATACACTATCAATAGTAATTAGTCAAAAATGAATTTAAGGAGGCAGATGGGAAAACAAGAAAGGAAATAAAAAGATCTCAGATTGCTTTGTCACATGTCCGCTGGACACTGAACTGGCACTGTTTGATCATACTTGTAATGTCAGTCTTTCCAGTTTTACGTAAAAATCATTCTTGGAGTTTGGTATTTTAATATTGTACTCTTCTAGCATTTGTCACTGCTATTTCAGTACACACCTGTCCTGCTTGGACAGTGTCAACGTTAAATAAAAGTTTGATGAATAACAATGTAACAAATGATTGTATACGTGCTGTCCACGATTCAGGGTTGTTGTATTTTCTTTGGCTCTTAAATAACAAAGTGAAAATCCTTCACACTACCATTGCACAAGGTGTATTGCACATGCTGATTTATTACAACAATAAAAACTTACATTGTTCATCTCCTAGAATTGAAGAGATGTTTTCTATGAAGGTCCATATGGGGAAATTAACACAAAATGCGCAGTTTATTAGCAGTATTAGAAAAAGCTCACAAGAAGTGTCTACTGAAGTGTTGTTTTTGACACAAAACTCAAAAGTTAAACCATGTTCATTCCAAAAGTGTCAACAAACTTTTTAGTGAAAACATAAATAAAGCAGTTTCTGCTTTTAGGAGTACAGATAAATCTAAATGAACTTACATTGTTATGATTACAAACTTCTGAAACACAATATAAACAAAAGATGCTTATATAGTTAGGAAAATTTAATAATTTCGAAATATGCCACGAGTAAATGACAGGGAGTACTTAGTTGTTACAAAATAAATACATCATTTAATGACAGTGTACACTTAGTTTTTACGAACTATAGATACCTTTATGAAAAAGCTAAACGCATTTTTGAAACATAATATTATTCTGATTATTTCATGAAAAATTATATTTGAAAAACTATTTGTAAAGTAGAATCTTTAGGATAACTAATTTTCATGGCCTAAAAGTGTTTTAATATATATTACTGATACTGTGGAGAAGCGGTGTATTTTCGTAACTACTTTAGTATCTTGTATTAATCCATTAGGCACACCTGTATTTTATCCAAGGGGCATTTAGTAAGTAACGCAACACATGTTTTTCTCGGCCAATTTCAGTTGAAAAAGTGCCGACTGTTACGGGAAACTGTGGAATATTCCCACTTCAGTCCCCGTAGTTGCACGAAGATCCGATAGGTGGTGGCACTAAACACAGCCTTCAAAATGGCGTCCGTAATGGAGGCGTGCTCCAAGCAGAGATCTGTCACCGAGTCACTTTCGGTGAAAACCAGAGGATCGCAGATATTCACATGCACTCGGGGAACGTCTACGCAGACCCGGCAACGAGCAGAGGCACACGGCGAGTCGTCGGGCGAGGCGTCTGTCGTCGTCGCGACGAGGCCACGGAAACGTCCCGTCTCCCGTGTGCCGGCCAGCCACACACATCAGTGACTCCTGCAGTGTCTGAACGTGCGGACGTTCATTCGAGGAGATCGACAGATCACTATCGAACACCTCGGTGCGCAACTGGACGTCTTCACTGGTAGTGCCGACACACTCATCCACCAGGCGGGGTACTCTGAGGAGTGTGCCCAGTGGGTTACTAGCCGTCTAACAGAAGACTGTAAAGAGCAAAGAAGGACCCTTTGTACGGAACTAGAGAGGACCTCCTGTACGGAGCTGCTCGTACGTTACAGGTCTGAATGTGACTTTTTTGTCTACCGTCATCACAGGCAATGAAACATGAGTTCACCACTTTCGACCGGACACGAAAAGGCAATCCACACAGTGGTGCCACACGACCTGTCCTCCAGAGAAAAAGTTCAGAGCAGCACCCACAGCCAGTAAAGTTATGGTGACGGCCTTCTAGGAAACTGAAGGCGTTATATTCCGTTTGATATCCTCCCTCGTGGCACTACAACGAACTACGTAATATATTGCGCTACCCTCAGGAAATTGAAGGAACAACAACCTCAGCGTGTCTATCGCCACAAAAAATGCGAACGAACCTCTCTTTCTCAGTGACGATGCGAGGATCCTGCACACCCGAGAGCCACTCTTGAAACTTCAGTGGGCTTCCTCCATTCACCCTACTGCCCGGATCTCTCATCTTCTGACTTCTGTCTTTCTGGCCCAGGGATGCCCTCCACGTGTAACGAAGCAGGGTTGCCCACTGCTATCCTGTTTTGGTTTTACACTCCTTCAGTAACTTAGTTAAGCTATGAACGTTTATTTATTTACTTATTTTTTTCATTCTGACTACAGATTCTGTGGCCTTCAGCCTTTAGGCACAGAATTCAGAAATAGTTTAAATAAAATTCCCCTAGTAAAATCTTATTTCAGTACATTCTAATGACTATTCTGAAAGTAATGAGCTAATTAGTTTTATTGGAAATGCATCCTATTAAAAGTTATGAACAATGACGTATATTGTGCAATACATATTAAGTAAAATTCGAGTGAGCTAATAGATAGAATTCAGCTATAAGACTGCATCCGAAAGAAAGCCTAAATTTTACTGATTCCAGCAAAGTGTTTAAATTAACCTAAAGTCTATTAGTTAGTTAGATATTAAGAGTTTCTAGACATAACTGAAAATGGCAAAGTTTCTGACAGTTTGAGGGATGACGATTATGTATCAGTTATTAAAAGCCATGTCCCACAAAACGCAAAATAGTGAACAGTGTGAAAAAGTTCAGAATACAAAATTGTGCTTTTGTTTCAGAAATAAAGGGTTAATGGGACCTCCAGAACAGATGAGAGGAAAAACAAATCACAGCAAACTAAGTAATTACTTGTTTACATAAAAGGAGGGGAATATAATAGTTTGATAATCTACAAATAATGAAACTGTATGGTTATAGATCTCCCTGAAGATGCCTTAGAGCAAGAAAATGGCGAACCGTGTCTGGGAAAAATAATTTGCAGCAAGAGAAGGCTGTTTTATTTACAAAATAAGTAAAAGCAAAATGTTTTGGAGTAGGCAAAGTAGATAAGAATGATATATATATATATATATATATATATATATATGACACACCACATCTGAAGAAGACAAACATGTGGTGAGTACTGACAAACATTTTATGCAATGGAAACAACCCAGAGTTAGATAATCTGAGAGACAACCTAATGGTGACAGCTAAATACTATACAAAATGGAAACACAAGCCTCTAAGTATTATTGCAGAAACTTACAAAGCTCCAAATTTTGAAGAATCTGATGTGTGTTCACCAATACAGTACAAAAATCCGCCATGAGGACAAGGTCCCAGAACAGTTTCCCGTGACATGTGGTGTAAAACAAGGCTGTGTTCTGGCTCCCACACTCTTCTCACTTTACTTCGCAGTTGTTATGAGAGACGTGACCAAAGCCTGTAGTAATCAAATTAGTCTCGACACAAGGACAGACTAAAGTGTCTTCAACATCTCTCGCTTCAGAACAAAAAGTCGCATAACCAAACTATCCATCTCAGAGATTCTCTACGCGGATGATGTATGCATGATGGCTAATTCTTGTGAAACTCTTCAGACTTATATAAATCTGCTAAATGCCTCCTGCAGAAGATTTGGCTTAGCCATTAGCATCACTAAGACGCAAGTTCTCAAACAGGCACAGAGGTCTTAACGCAGATGACTCCAGTATTGAGATAAATAACAAACCCTTGCAAAATGTGTCAAATTTCAAATACCTGGGAAGCCAAATTAGAAGTGACAACAGCCTGACAACGGAAATCGCAGCGCGTATAGCCAGCGCAGCCTCAGCCTTCGGTAAGCTTAATGACCGAGTATGGAAATCACACGATCTCAAACTACAAACAAACATTGCAGTCTACAAAGCAGTAGTATTATCCACCTTACTCTATGCCTCGGAAACCTGGTGCTGTTACAAAGCTGACATTAAGAAGCTAGATAAATTTCATCTTCAATGTCCGAGATCAATTCTGCGCATCAAATGGGAAGACCGTGTCCCAAACACGGAGATTTTGCGCCGCGTGAAACTGGCTGGTATTGAAGCTCTAATAATGAAACACCAACTGAGATGGAGTGGTCACGTAGTACGCACGGGTGACAGTAGGCTACCTAAAGCCGTGTTCTACTCGCAGCTCTCGTGCGGGAAGAGGAGGAAAGGTGGTCAACACCTGCGATATAAAGACACCATTAAACGCCACCTCGCAGCCTGTGGCATTCCGAGCAACCGTTGGGAGGAGCTAGCACTGCGCCGATCGGAGTGGCGATCGACTGTACATAAGAGCATCGAACAATTCGAGCAAAAGCGTCTAATCAACCTGGATGCTAAAAGAGCTCCGAAAATCTCAGCTCGAGCCTGTCTACACGTATACTTACAACTGTGCTGGTCAACTTCACTGTGTTTCATGCAACAGGATATTCAAAGCGAAATTCGGATTCGCGAGCCACATCCGAGCCTACCACAACAAGGACAGAGAAGATAACGTAACTAATGAGGAGGTATTGAATAGAATTGGGGAGAAGAGGAATTTGTGGCACAACTTGACCAGAAGAAGGGATCGGTTGGTAGGACGTGTTCCGAGGCATCAACGGATCACCAATTTAGTGCTGGAGGGCAGCGTGGAGGGTAAAAATCGTAGAGGGAGACCAAGAGATGAATACACTAAGCAGATTCAGAAGGATGTAGGCTGCAGTAGGTACTGGCAGATGAAGCTTGCACAGGATAGAGTAGCATGGAGAGCTGCATCAAACCAGTCTCTGGACTGAAGACAACAACAACAACAACAACAACAACAACATTGTGGTATGGAAAAGCCCTTCATAGATCCCGATGTAGTTTTTTGTTACAGGTAAGACTTTTTTTAATTCCTTTCCATAATTATGTCGAGTCCATCTTGGATATATTGTCTTTTTTATGCATTGTGTATTTTCTTCATTTGAAGCCATCCCTTAAGTAGTATGCACATGTATGACAAAAGTAATATATGGTAATTTTCATTTCCTTACTGCATATTTGATTTAATATGACCATTTTCGACCTGAAATTCAGTGGTTTCGTGCTCTGAGCCTCAAACAGTTGCCGGAGATGGCAAGATGAAGGCACTCTATAATACCGGCAGTTGGGAGCCCCGTGTTCGGACTCCTGGCGCTGCAGCACAACACAGCAGAATCTGCCAGTGACTGTGACCACATACTGGACACATAGGTTGCCGTCAGGCACCACCTCCTCCGTCGTGTGTACACGGCCGAGGTCCCGGAGGGCACAGGAAATGGGCGAAACTTCTGGCAGCTGCAGACAAGTGCGAGCTCCCTCTCTTTAAGGAGGCTCGTGAAGGAAAGTCTGTCTCGGGTTTGACACAGGAGGACGCGGCAGAGTTTGCAGTGCCGGGCTCACGGCACTGCTCCTCGCACCTGCCGGTCGCCGCCGTCGAACCGAACTCCCGGGCCCCCCCAGGGAGCCCGGAGAACGGAAGGCTTGCGACACAGGGTGGCCAGCTGCCCACAGCCGATGGCAGTAATTTCACAGTTGGTTGAAGCAAAAATCACATTAGCATAAAATTCTACTTTCCTATCTCCTTTTAAGTAGCACATCTCTCAAACACTTCTCAAAGTAACAGTTTGTGACAATTTTTGAGTTTTCTTCCATCCATATTCTACTAATGTAAATCTCACATCTGACATGATCCACAATCAGCACTGTCAGCATGCATGGATATTGTCTAAGGAAACACTCCATGCCAATTTTTCTGTCTTGATGATATAGTGAAACTTTAAAAAAGATGTGACTTACCAAACGGGAAAGCGCTGATAGATAGACACAATAAAAACACACACACACACACACACACACACACACACACACACACACACACACACACACAAATACCAAGCTTTCGCAACCCACGGTTTCTTCATCAGGAAAGAGGGAAGGAGAGGGGAAGACAAAACGATGTAGGTTTTAAGGGAGAGGATAAGGAGTCATTCCAATCCTGGGAGTGGAAAAACTTACCTTAGCGGGAAAAAAAGGACAGGTGTGTGTGTGTGTGTGTGTGTGTGTGTGTGTGTGTGTGTGTGTGTGTGTGTGTGTGTGTGTGTGTGTGCACGCGCACGCACACATATCGGCATGCAGTTTTCGGCGAATCATAGCGGACTATGGGGCACATACATTGGTACATGCACAATAATCACATCATTTATATTGACTGAGATAATGAGGCAAGTACATGTTTTTTAAATGGGACGCTATACATTTTTTGCAATCATTCGAACGCTCTGGAAAAGACACTTATAGTGATGTAACGCACGTTACTATTGTGATTCAAAGACGCTGGGAAATATTGTACAATTGAAGGTCGAGGCGGTCGGAAGCAGCTGCAGACTGTAAACACGCCTCGCGCAACCCGGAAAGCAGGCCGCGTCACAACTAGTAGGTCGTGCGATGCTGAAGCAGTAGGACATGCGTCTCTTATCCAGACGTAGTTGCTGCTGGAACATTACGTCCAGATATGTACACAAACCAGGAGAAGTTACACACGTTACTTCTGTATGGCGAATGTCGTACAAATTCTTTCGAAACCTTACGACGGTACAGGGATACGTATCCTGATAGTGTCCTACTCGCCGGGCCACTGCAAGAACCATTACTACACTAGTGCGAAAAGGCAGCTCTAACAGCAAACAGAGGAGGAGGGAGAAGACTGCAACCGACAGAGACCACGAAGAGGCTGTTCTGGCCACGACGTTTATCGATCCTCATTGCGGCACGAGACGTACTGCCGTGGAATGTGGGGTCAGCCAGGCGAGTGTCGCGTGCATTCTGCACCGGTGTAAGTTCCACCCGTATCACCTTTCACTCCATCAGGCACTCTAAGGACGCGATTTCGAATGTCGTATGGAATTTTGTCGGTTTGCTCTGCGACACCTGCGAGATGATAATACGTTGTTCGGACGTGTGCTCTTCAACGACGAAGCGACGTTCACTAATCACGGGAATGTAAATTTACGTAACGTGCACTACTAGGCAGCTGAGAACCCACACTGGCTGCGTCAGCTACAGCACCAAAGGCCGTGGCGCGTCGACGTGTGGTGCAGCATGTGAGGAAATTACACCGTACGACCTTATTTCATTACAGGAGTAAGGAACTGAAATAAGTATGGAGACTTTCTTAGGAACATTCTACCCGTTCTGCTAGAGGAGATGCCGCTCGAGGAGCGCGTGTGTATGTGGTTCCGACGTGATGGCTGTCCCGCTCACTCCTCACTTGTTGCAAGTCTAATATTAAATGAGACATTTCCTGACCGCTGGATTGGACGGAATACTGAGTACAATGGCCTGCCAGTTCCCCTGATTTGACTCCATTTTATTTCTTTTTGTGTGGAACACTGAAAGATGCGGTCTACCACGAAGCCCCAACAACGCCAGATGACGCGCCGCCTAATTGTCACAGCTTGCTCCGCCGTATCGTCCACTGACCTGTCATCTGTTACCCATACTCTTGAACATCGATTACAGATGTCTTGCAGTCGAGGGTAAACCATCCGAGTACATGCTTAGGGGACAGTTGAGAACAGGCTAAAAAAATCGAATTTTTTTTTTAGTCTTAATCTATGCTCCAATTATTTGTCTACAAAATGCCGTTTGTTTCATACAAATCTGATTATTAGATTCGGAGTTATTAATTTGTTCGTGAAGCACGGTAACTTGCACTAGGTCCATTTTTGCTGTGTCTTGCGCAGTAGTCAGCATTGACTATAGTACAACAATCATTTATGTTCCACGGGTATAAATACTCTTTATTTGGGTTGCACGAGAGAACTGTTATTCTGATGTTGCCAGCCTGTCTGCTTTGTCGACTATCGTTTGTCAGTTTCTTCATCCTAGTTGTTTACGTTTTGGTGATACAAATGTAATGATTTTGTGAAACGTTATAACACAATGGGTAGAATGAGGAAGTTTGGATACAAGCCCAAGTTTCGTGGAAATAAATACGTAAAAATAAACCTCCAAACTGCTAGTTTTGAACAGAGGGCAGAAAATATGGAAAGTGAACTCAGTGCGAGAGTCCGTGCTTCAAGCAAGAAGCTTCTAGGTGCTGCCGGTTTTCCAAGTGCCTCAAATGCCTGACAATGCAATATGTGGAGTGAACAGTGTTTCTGTTGTTACCGACACAAACATTCTGATCTACACGAGGTTATTACGTGAACTTATCGAAAAACACACAAATTGTAAAAACTGTGGTGGAAATGTTACTTTGCACGAAGATGTGGTGAAAACCAAGGAAATTGTTTGTAATTTGGTTTTGACATGTTTGGAATGTAGCCATACTGCCAATAGAATGTCATCCCACGTAACAAGAAGCAGATTCTATGAAAACAGTATAAGATTAGTGTATGCACTCAGGTCTATTGGAAAAGGGCGAAGTGCAGGTGCTGTCCTTTGTGCAGGTGCTGTTCTTTCCTGCACCTCCAAGAAAGTTTGATGTTTACAACAAGACTATTGGTGCAGTTGTAGCTGAGGTAAGTGAATCCACAATGCTGAAAGCAGCCAAAGAAGCAGTTCAGTTGAATGATACGAAATCTGACCCGAGGCAAATTTCTGCCGGTTTTGATGGCAGTTGCCAGAAACGTGGGCATACATCCCTAAATGGTATTGTGTCAGCAACTTCTTTTGATACTGGGAAGGTTCTGGATATTGAAATTATTACTAAGTTCTGTGACATCTGTAGCAAAAATCCCACTATACAACATGTGTGCAAAAAGGTCTATGACAATTCTAGTGGAGGCACGGAAGTGGCTGGTGTTGCTAACATTTTCAAAAGGTCTGTGCAATGAAGAGGTATCCTCTATACAGACTACCTTGGGGACGGGGACAGTAAGGCTTATCAGAAAGTGGTAGAAGATAAACCTTATGGGCCTAGAGTCAAAATTAATAAACTGGAATGTATAGGACATGTACAGAAAAGAATGGGATCACGACTTCTAAAGATATGTAAGGAAAAAAAAGTTAGGTGGTAAAGTGGGCCTGACAAAGGCTGAAATAGACAGGATCCAGACTTCTTATGGTATGGCCATTAGAAATAACTGCAACAATGTAGAAGCAATGAGGAGAGCCATCTGGGCTATATTCTTTCATAAAATTTCAACAGATGAGGAACCACAACATAACCTTTGCCCACGGGGACCTGCCAGCTGGTGCAAATTTGACAACCCAGCTGCATCTTCCAGCTACAAGCACAAACATTCAATTCCAGAAAAAATCCTGCTAGCTGTGAAACCCATTTTCAGAGACCTTAGCTAACAAGAGCTCTTGAAAAAGTGTCTCCATGGAAAAACTCAAAACCCAAATGAAAGTTTGAATTCTGTCATTTGGACAAGGCTACCAAAAACTGTTTTTGCTAGAAAAGAAACACTAAAATTTGGTGTTCATGATGCAGTGATGTGCTTCAATGCTGGTGTGTCAAAGAAGACTGATGTATTAAGACTCTTGGGAACAAAGGATGGTATCAATACTGAAAGGGGACTGAAAAAGATTGACGTGGACTGTATCCGCTATGCTGATATTTCTGCAGGAAGTGCTACCAAGGAGGACAGGATAGCCAGAAGATCAAAGAAAAGAAGATAAAGATCAAGAGGCTGAGCCACAGTATAGCCCTGGAATGTTTTAAAAGTGCGTCTGTATGACAATGTACATTACTTTCTTGCATGTAAAACTTTAATACCATTTTTCTCAAAACTACATTTTTTGACCTTCTGGTACACATTTCTCAAAAAACTATGAATGCTACAGACATCACACTTACAGTATCTCTTGTTAATACAACGATGATTAATTAGATAAAAAAATAGACCAGTAGTGATAACAAGAACAGATTTACAAGCTCCGAGGTGTTTAGAAAAGTTAATTTTTTGTCTTATAGAACAAAAAAATGATTACTCATGAAATATATAAAATACATTAACCATTTTTTATGTGATTTGAGAATGATGTTTCAGCTGTACAAAAGTTTCAGGTCTTTATCTCCATTAGTTACTTCAGAAAGTGTACCTGACGTTTGCTCGTTTTAGCATTGATTCCTTATGGGAGTTCCCTCGCCACTGTGTCCCCTTAAGTGAAGTACAACGCCATGTTTTGTTAAGAACACTATGAATTGTTAAGATTATCAGTACTTACCAATGTATTACTGAACAATATACGTCTATGACCAGTAACATCCTTCAAGTATAAATGTAACGTGTGGACAATGTGTGTACCACATAGGTAGTCCTTCTGTTGTATTGTTTCGTGGGAGGTGGTTAGCATATGAATGTGAATAAAATGATTATCTTATCAAATGTGCATTCTCTCTAATTATAATTTATCTTATCAAATGTGCATTCCTCTAATTCTAATGTCCAATACTATCTGTGGAAACAGTAGTTTCACAGCAGACGCTTTGTTACCCCACACTGAGGCGTCACCCGGTGAAGAGTTTCCCGTGACGCATCCATCAATAACACGATCAGCGGCATACTTTGTGTCAGGTGTGACATGTAAGCAGGAAGGGGGCAAAGCTTGGATGAGAAACTGCGTGACAAAGCGGTTGCCATGTTCACACAACAACTATTCATTTCAGCCAGGGAATGTCCATGCATTTGGCATAGTTCTCATAATCCCCTTTTGATATGCAATTAGCTAGCACGTGCCACAGTTAAATACAAAACGCGACTTGCCACCCTTGTACCTATGGTGTATCGTGAAGAGGTCAGATGAGGCTTTACCTACGTAGCGTAGGCCGTGCATGCTGCATAGAGCACGGCAACTCGGCCCGCGTGATGCGTGTTTACAGTCTGCGGCCGCTTCTGACCACCTCGATCTTCGATCGTACAATATTTCCCACCGTCTTGTAAGCAACGTTTGAATCACAATAGCAACATGTGTTACATCACTATAAGCGTCTTTTCCAGAGCGTTCGAATGATTGAAAAGAAAATGCATAGCGTCCCATTTAAAAAACCATGTACTTGCCTCATTGTCTCGGTCAATATCAACGTTGTGATTATTGTGCATGTACCAACGTATGTGCCCCATAGTCGGCTACGATTCACCGAACACCGCTTGTTGATATGGGCAAACAATCTGCATTAAATGACCACCACAGTGGATTGTAAATCACAAGACTGCCCTAAACACTATGAAATTTGGCACACCCCCAAGAAATAGAGAACACACATGATGGAACAGTGCATGGGATCGAGCAATAGAAGAAAGAATACAAGCTTGGAAAACTTTCAGTAGCAACAAGACTACAGAAAAATGACAGGAATTTGAGAATGCAGAAGAGTTCATCTGAGGCAATACGAAGAGAAAAATGTAGATATGATATAAGCCAGCTTAAAGAAATTAAACACGAATTTATCAAGAAGACCACCAGAAATTTTTACAAAATTTTCAAAGGAAACCTAACAGGGTATCAACCACCCAATCTGCTTTTGCCAGCCCAATGGATGACTGGAAACCATCCCTAAAAAGAACTGTCAAATTTTAGCTAAATATTTTCACTCACTTCTCGACTGCGAGCATCCGACAGAATCACTTTAAGAGGTAAAGGAAATAATCAATTCTTTTAAGAACGACAAGTCTCCAGGGGAAGAAGGAATCGTAGCAGAAGTATGGCAATTAAATGACAATCTCACACAAGCAACCCACAGAATTATATCAAATATTTGGGAAACTGAACACATACCCGCAGAGTGGAAATGTGCATTAATTCACCCTCTCCACAAAAAAGTGCAAAAACCGATCCAAATAATTACAGGGGAATTTCACTGCTCCCTGTAATGTACAAAATTCTTTCAAAGGCCCTGTCAGACTGGAAGAACAAGCGGACCAGTTAATAGGGGAGTATCGGGCAGAGTTTCTCAAAGGTCGATCTCGCATCTAACAGATACGGAACTTAAAAACAATTTTGCAAATGAGAAGACGTAGAGATACTGTGGTAACTTTTGCCGATTTTAAGAAGGCTTACGATTCAATAGATGGGCAAACATTATTCTACACTTAAGAGGAGTTCAGGATTGACAGGAAAACAGGGTCAATTATTCAACAGGCATTAACTGATACAACCTCCGAAGTTAAATTCATGGGAGAAACATCAGAAGCATTTCATATCCATACTGGTGTTTACCAAGGAGATGGAATGTCCCCCTTCTATTTAACACAGTTCTGGAAAAAATTGCGAGGACACGGGAAAAAGGAAATAAAAGGAAGTCAGCTCGGGATTACGTAAGAGCAGAGAATCGGGGCAAAGTGTCTGGCTTTTGCAGATCTTGCCATTCTAATGAATAGACAGGAAGCCAAACTTGCATTGAAAAACTACAAGAAATCTCTCAGAAAACTGAGCTACAAATCTCCTATGAGAAATCACAATATATGGAAAACTAACCTGTAGATAATCTCCCCGTTACTACGCAATACAGGAAAGATGCACAAGTTGCCCACTTGAGATATCTGGGAGAGAGAATCCAACCGTCAGGACTGAACTCAATAGCCAATAAAGATAGAATCTCCAAACTTGAAAAAGCGTATAAGCTCACTCGGAATCACTATAATAAGAAACCTATTCCTGTCAATGCGAAACTAAGGCATTACAACAGAGAAGTCCAACCAGAAGCACCTTATGCTGCAGAAACTACAGTGATTTGTGATCGTACGAAGATCAGAGAGATTGAAAAGCAGGAAAGAAAAATTCTGAGGAAAATATACGGACCATTGTTTTGTGAGGGAATTTGGACAAAGTCACAGAAACAACAACGGTGCGTGGACCCTCCCTAATGGGACGCTGTGTTTTCTAATTTGGCAACTGGTGACCACCACTGTTTGGCAAGAAGGGGATGTCTCATTACGACTGAGGACGCCGAACAGCAAGGTCACCAGCACCCTCGTTTTAATGATACACTGACGAGCACGGTGAAAATCTACGTAAGAAATGGCAAGTCGCATTCCACTACGAGTACCGATAGGCAATGACGATACGGTGAGATTCGGAAAACCTCGTAATAAAATCGCGGCAAGTGACAGCGGGCAACTAGTTGACACGGGGGATAAGATATCAGTAAAGACACTGTTAGAAAGGAGGCAGATGGTTGTGGCTGGGTGACTACTTATAAATAGTGAGTGACAAGCCCCTCTGCGACACACAAAAATGTCCAATATCTGGGGATGAATTATGGACACCAGGCGAAAACCTTAAGACACAAACAACTCTCACCTCATCATCAGTTTTAATAGAGGGCACGTCCTGTGGGGGACCCTGATCGACCCTCAGGTCATCGTGTGAAACACAATTAAAATATGTCTTACTGATAGCTGTGACCCCCATCTGTGGTATACTGAGGGCTCCCTCACATCGTAAGAGGAAGCCACGTGTCAGTGGACAATGTCCCACTATCAGCCGCGTCACAGGTGGAAGGACGTAAACCACGGTGACACTGAAGATTTCACAGAATGTAGTTCACTATTCCTCACTTTCGGCAACCGAGCAGTTCACCAACATGTGGCCTTACCAATCACAAACGAGAGGACAGCCCACAGGCGGAGGGAAGGGGGTGGGGGGGGTGGGGTGGGGGGGGGGTTTACACTGGAAGGGAGCGAGCTGCCTCAGCAGCTGCAGCGGTGTGTCCATTTCCCCAAATCACTACGTCCCGGAAACGGTGTAGCGGGACTTTGATTTTCACCGCGCTACACTCGTTCCCTCAGATATAAATTATACCGTCGCAGCTGTACGAGTGCTCGACGGCACAGAAAATATATAAGAAAATGAAGGTACTAAAATTGTAACTGTTTTCTACCAGCTTTTGTCTCTCGAGAGCAGAAGCTTTACTCACTAATTAGCTAGTCTCGGTCGGATTAAGACGAAAAAACTTATTGATGTGCAGCAAATATTCATATTCCGATTTAATAGATGGTTTTAGTGAATAAAATTAAGTATTTAAATGAAACTGTTTTACTCACATACCTTCACTCACATTAAGTCGTATGCAAATCCCCACTTAAGAATCTATGCCAGATGCCATAGTTCAACTAGAAATTCTGCGCATTAAAGTTAAAGAAGAGGTTCTAAAGACTTTGCTTGCCAAAAATTAGTTTTATGGGTAAGGCAAAGTAACCCCGAACGAGATTTTGAAGGGCGTGTGCTTCCCAGGTCAGATCTAATGTGCAACACCATCCTCTGACATTACTTTCAGTCCTGAAGACATTGTCAAGTAATTCTGTGTAACCTCAACCTCCTTGCTCACGCTAGAACAAGTTGTCGAGCCTTACACACTGCTCACTGATCAACTGGGTTTATAGTACTCAATTAGTGTAGTTAATGATTTCTGCCACTTTTCACTGTGGAAACAGCTTTCTGTGGAAAGTAATAAATCTGCACACTTGCCACAGTGCCGCAAAGGAGCACACAACCGAGAAGTGGATGCACAAAGCTGCAGAATACGGAAACGTGGCCGAACTGCTCAGACATCCTGGCACAGGGAACGGATGCTAACAGCCAGTGTGGAAACAGCTACACCGCATTTCACAGGACGGCGACGTCGTCGTCGTAAACTGCCTGCCGGAGTCGGGTGACGAAGCCAGTGTGCGGAACAACCGGTAAGAGACGCCCCTCCTGACAGCGGCAGGATACAGCAGACGGGACGCCGCGACTGTCCCGCTGTTCTACGGTGCAGACAATGACGCACGGGATGGCAGCGGGCAGACAGCTCTGCCGAGTCGCCGCACGTGGCGAAACGGCCGTCGCGAAGCTGCCGTTGCAGGGGGGGGTGGGGGGGGGGGGGGGGCAGTCGTAGATATACCGAGTGGGATTCGTCCCGTGTAACACGGACCTGTCCTACCGTTTGGAGACGAAGCAAGTAAAACTCCGCGACACTGTGAAATACGTGTCGTCGAATTATTCAAATCTTCCTCCCCCCTCCTTTCTTCTCCTCATACTGATCTTCCTCCCACAGGTGAGACTTTCTGAACTACTACCGTCAACTGCCTCGAGCTTTCGAAACGGTAGTTTCTTACACTTAGTCTGCCGGTAGTAGATCAAATGTTTCACTGTCACAGGAGTGCCGAGCTCTGTCGAAACTGCTCCGGAGTAGCAATCGTTAACGTTTAAACTTCACTACGTTCCAAATAGACACGATCATTTTCAATAAACTTCCAGTGTGGTATACTTTAAAGCAATTTTCAAGACTCCTACACCACATTCTCTTCCCAGCACTTTGAAATTGGTGTGTGCATTTTCATATCGGCACAGACGTCCCTATTCTGAGGTGTCTTGTTACTGCTGCCCATCAGCGTACACCACAGTGAGAGGCAACTTGTGCAATGTTAACTGATTTCTTGTAAGGAGAAATCTAATTCGGTAAATCTGTGAGAAGGTACTGACAAGTCTGGGTCTCGCAGAGAAAGCAGTGACAGGTGTTCTTGGTGAAAGCAAAAGCTTCCTTTTCAGCTTTCTAAGTAGTTTAGCAGTCTCAAATTTTCGCATTGTGCACCACGGAACAAAACAATTGGAAAAATTATTGGTTTTAGATTTCTCACGAAGAGAAAAGCAACTGTTGCCACACATATAGTGTATGATGTGAAGGGTGACTACTGGAAATAGTAATAAAAGTTCCTCGGGCTTCCAGCTGCGACAAAGCCACGAGCTTTCGGCCGAATACTCCTCTGCCATTGTCAAGTGGTGAATGTCTCAGACTCTGAAAATCTTGCTGAAGGAACCGAACCACTCGCGAGAAGTATTCGAGAAAAACAGCTGCAACAACCGCCAGATTGCGCAAGCTACCTTTCTGAAAATGTGTATGCAGAAAGACTACTCTGAGGAGAACTGAGAAGGTTGCGTTCTTGCCGTTCTGCGACTCAATAACAGGAAAGACGAGCCAACTCCTAAAGAGGCATAAAATAGATTCTGTCTTCAGGGCTGCAGCAAAAATCAGACAAATCTTGAGGCCCGTGAAAGATGACGTAGGTCTGAGAATGGCAGGAGCGTATAAAATACCACGTGGGTGTGGACAGTTCTATAACGGACAGACTGTGCGTACCACTGAACGGCACTGTGTAGAACACTTAAGTTGTTTACGTCGACGGTACCCAGACAAATCAGCGGTAGCAGAGCACGCACTATAAAATGGTCATTGTATTGCATTCGACAAGGCACCAATTATCACACGGACTAGAAGTACAGTTCCAGTGAAATTTTCAGCACTTGACGTTGACTACGATGATAAAACCGGTGTAGAAAATCAGGAAAAAAGCTAAAATACTCCAAAAAAAAAATTCAAAAATGAACTTCTCGATGCAAAAATGCGCAAAAGGTCTCGTAATGTACACTAATAGTCGCACAAAAGACCTCTCCACATGCTTATGCGTGAGTAACACATTCAAAACATTCAGTGACAGAAAAGCCTGGTGCCAAGTTAAATGTAATGGTCAAAAATATTGGAACAGATGCAAGCCAACAAAAAAAAACGTTATCACTTCTTAATTATTGGTGGCGGAAACGATGTATATACAAACGAAAGCAAGACTGCCCTGCAATCTTTCCGTAACATATTGCCGAAATTGTTTAATACAAATGCCGTCATCACAACTGATCCAGTGCGACATGATCTGCCAATATGGTCCTGTGTAAATGAAGTGAAATTTTACAATCGTGAGCTAAAAAATTGTGCGACAAATTTAACTACGTACAATCGGTAGACTTTAGGGAAATGAACCGTGGTAATTACACAAGCCGCACCCTGCACCTAAACAGAAAAGGAAGGTTAAGCTACTTTCGCAGTCAAGTGAACTGTTCTACAAACGTAGCAAAGAAAAGGATGCTGTCGCCCTAGAAGCAAGATTTGTCAGAACATCTGCAGCTGATGTTTGCACTGCTTTTGCTGTTGATGTTGGAAATACTACTTCCCTGGACACTGGTGTGATGAACCTGTACACACACACACACACACACACACACACACACAGATATATATATATATATATCCTGGAAATGGAAAAAAGAACACATTGACACCGGTGTGTCAGACCCACCATGCTTGCTCCGGACACTGCGAGAGGGCTGTACAAGCAATGATCACACGCACGGCACAGCGGACACACCAGGAACCGCGGTGTTGGCCGTCGAATGGCGCTAGCTGCGCAGCATTTGTGCACCGCCGCCGTCAGTGTCAGCCAGTTTGCCGTGGCATACGGAGCTCCATCGCAGTCTTTAACACTGCTAGCATGCTGCGACAGCGTGGACGTGAACCGTATGTGCAGTTGACGGACTTTGAGCGAGGGCGTATAGTGGGCATGCGGGAGGCCGGGTGGACGTACCGCCGAATTGCTCAACACGTGGGGCGTGAGGTCTCCACAGTACATCGATGTTGTTGCCAGTGGTCGGCGGAAGGTGCACGTGCCCGTCGACCTGGGACCGGACCGCAGCGACGCACGGATGCACGCCAAGACCGTAGGATCCTACGCAGTGCCGTAGGGGACCGCACCGCCACTTCCCAGCAAATTAGGGACACTGTTGCTCCTTGGGTATCGGCGAGGACCATTCGCAACCGTCTCCATGAAGCTGGGCTACAGTCCCGCACACCGTTAGGCCGTCTTCCGCTCACGCCCCAACATCGTGCAGCCCGCCTCCAGTGGTGTCGCGACAGGCGTGAATGGAGGGACGAATGGAGACGTGTCGTCTTCAACGATGAGAGTCGCTTCCGCCTTGGTGCCAATGATGGCCGTATGCGTGTTTGGCGCAGTGCAGGTGAGCGCCACAATCAGGACTGCATACGACCGAGGCACACAGGGCCAACACCCGGCATCATGGTGTGGGGAGCGATCTCCTACACTGGCCGTACACCACTGGTGATCGTCGAGGGGACACTGAATAGTGCACGGTACATCCAAACCGTCATCGAACCCATCGTTCTACCATTCCTAGACCGGCAAGGGAACTTGCTGTTCCATCAGGACAATGCACGTCCGCATGTATCCCGTGCCACCCAACGTGCTCTAGAAGGTGTAAGTCAACTACCCTGGCCAGCAAGATCTCCGGATCTGTCCCCCATTGAGCATGAGCATGTTTGGGACTGGATGAAGCGTCATCTCACGCGGTCTGCACGTCCAGCACGAACGCTGGTCCAACTGAGGCGCCAGGTGGAAATGGCATGGCAAGCCGTTCCACAGGACTACATCCAGCATCACTACGATCGTCTCCATGGGAGAATAGCAGCCTGCATTGCTGCTTAAGGTGGATATACACTGTACTAGTGCCGACATTGTGCATGCTCTGTTGCCTGTGTCTATGTGCCTGTGGTTCTGTCAGTGTGATCATGTGATGTATCTGACCCCAGGAACGTGTCAATAAAATTTCTCCTTCCTGGGACAATGAATTCACGGTGTTCTTATTTCAATTTCCAGGAGTATATATATACACACACACACACACACACACACACACACACACACACACACACACACACACATATCGATCCGCACATACACAGACACAAGCAGACTGACATCTCTGCCCAACCTCTTTGCATTTACACACATTATATACTACACGGCAATCACACCAGTGTCCAGGGAAGTAGTATTTCCAACATCAACAGCAAAAGCAGTGCAAACATCAGCTGCAAATCTTCTGACAGCAGAAGTAGCACCTGGATCAATGTTGAGAACCACAGGGAACAGGAAGCCCTCACAAAAGGCCCAAAACTTTTTATTCCCAAAGGTAGGAAAAAACCAGTATAACAAGTAGAACAATAGATTCAAAGAAATTCAATTTAAAAATACTGCATCCAAATGTTTAATGTGCATCCAACAAATCAGAAAATTGGAAGTGTTTTTACCTGCTGAAGTGCCCAACATTTTCATAATGACTGCGCACGGTTTGAAGGAGAATGAACTAAATGTCTTCAGTCTAATGGGATATAAAAATGTAGCATATTACTGCAGAACTGTACACAGAAGTGTGGGAGTAGCAATATATGTAGACAGCAAAGTAGAGGAATCGCACTCCCTGGAGGATAAACTACACAGAATTTTGCTTTGAGTAAAAATCTCGAGGAAAGGTGCCTTGTAATAGGAATATATCCACCACCTACTTCATGCACTGAAAGATTTTCACTGGAAATTGATATGCTACTGCTTAAACTCACGAATCAATACACTTATGTAATACTAGCTGGTGACAAATACACAGGGTGAGTCACTAAGTACTGCCACCTAGGATAGCTCCTGAAAGATGATAGCCGAAAAGTTGGTGTGACAAATGTTGCACGGGTCAACGGGGGCAATTATATGATGTCGGTTTTTTGTTGCTAGGTGGGATCACGTCAGAGATATGAAGGTACACTGTTTTTTTCACCTCTTCAGGGATATTTGCACAAATGTGGCCATTAACCTTATGCTGAATATATTGAAGGAAATGGAGGCCTGTAATGGCCAGTGGTTACATTTGTGGCCATTGTGTTCCCATAAGTTGGTTACCCTGTCTCTAGTTCATTATCTCTGACTGTTACGGAGAGAGACGTGTGGTGACTATCGACTGAGTCACGTGTAATATCTGTTTCGCCAAGCTCTTTGCGGCATTCTGTTGCCGGGTGCGAAAGTTTACACACGTGGACAGAGAATCACAAATGTATCTACTGTATGTGTGTGCCTCTGATAAATAAAATAGTGTTTATTACATGTGGTATAGTGTGCACCATTGAATTCAGCAGTCTTACAACAGTAAAACCCATACTGGTCACCCCAAATTTTGTGCACGAGTGCTACAACAAACTTTTGTACCGTCGAGCAGTACACAGTGGATCGCTTGCCGCCCATTACACCACACACGTGCCAACTAAGTTGACCAACGGATGCGTCGGCACAGTTTTCCAACTATCCACGTTGTGTTCGCAATAGTTCAACGCAGTTCCCGCACACACCTACCAGCAGTACTCGACAGGAGAGTGCTCCTGCATTCCCACAGCCACAAATGCTGGTATCAGGTACGAACAATAACTTACCGTTATCTTACGTGATTCGGCAGTCTTGTGCCAGTGTTCCGTAACAACACAACGTTTTTCGCGCACAAAACTGAATTCGAACATTTTACGTCGAGTACGAACTTTCCACGTGTTCCGAGTGCTCGACAGCGGCCGACAATGTGCTCGAACCCCTGTGACTGTGTGATAAGGAATACCACTCAGTCCACGATATGAAGATTGTAGCACTGCATTGATACCGACGGTCATCGCTTTGAACACCTTCTGTAAATGGACGTTCGTACCAACTTTGTGACCTTCATTGATCTCCAAAGACCTTACTGTTCCACACCATTGAATTTGTCTCGAAAGCCACTATCAGAAAATAAGTACCAAACTATAGCATTCCATTTAAAATGGCAAAGTTGACCTTCATATCTATGACAACTCCACCTAGCAACAAAAAACCAACATCATATTATGGCCCCCATTGCCCCAGGCAACTTTTGTCCCACAAACTTTTCAGCTCCTATCATACTTTGAGTTGTTATTGTGGCAACAGTTAGTGACTCACCCTGTAGATATCCTTAAAGTCAGTGGCTACACAAGGAGTTTTCAAGGCATCGTAAGGACAGACACCCTCCAGTTTCATGTGACAAATCCATCAAGGCTTACAGACACATCTGGCACATTAATAGACCATGATCTGTCAAATATACCTACAGACAGGTTATTACTACTGTTGTTGCAGACCACTTTGGACAAACAATTTAACTGCGAGATCACATAAAAACAGAGGAAAAAGGAAGTGGCTGAATTTAGACAAACTAACCTTAGAAATCTGAGCAGGCTAGAATTTTTGCTAGAAGAATAGCGTGGTACGATGTGTACATAGAACAGAGTGCAAAAAAGAGCTGGGAATCTTGAATTACGACACTACATAGGGGCAGATTGTCCTAAAATATACAGAACTACTAGGGTTACACCACACAAAAAAAAAATGTTGACTACAAAAATTAAAAAGCAAGAGATGAACTGATTTAACTCTTTGAAACATATCAGAAAGGAAAATGTCAGGTCAGTCTTGAGGCTTACAAGTATAAGAAGGAAGCATACACTGGGATGATAAGAGAAGCAAAGGCAAGCCACAAAAAATCTAAAATACAATCTAACATCTCTAAAACAGTCTGCAAGTACATAAATGGAAACAGAAAAGAATCGGATGCCTTGAAAAATACAAATATAGTTGACAAGAGAAGGGAAATAAGTGACCTATCCACAAATAGTGTGCAATATTTTCAACCAGCACTATATAGCTATACTGGAGAAACTTCTAAAACAAAACATATCAGCATCAAAAAGATTGGGAAGTCCTAAAAATGTGGCTGAGAGTTGATATGTCCTTCCTACAGATGAACCTTGAAAAAATTGTAGCACTAAAAAATAAAAATACAGGACTTGTGGATGGCATTTCAGAAAAAACAGTCACACACTGTGCTAGATATGTTGCTAAACCTATAGCATTCCTGATACATTTAGTAATACAGCAATGAGTATTCCCAAAGTGTTTGAAGTAAAGATGTGCCAGTTTTCAAAGGAGGGGATATAAGAGACTGTGGAAACGGTCGGCCAATAACCGTCACACCTGTTTTGTCTAAATGGTAAAAGCAGTGATTACAGATGACAAACTTTGTAACACACATCAGTGAGGCAATGGATCATCAAAAGAAAGTATCTAGTGTCTATTTAGACCGTTCAAAAGCCTTTGATTGTGTCTGCCATTAAACTCCTACAGAATCTGGACTGCTATGGCACAAGAGAGAAAGCTGCTGGAAACAGACAACAGTGTACTGAAATAAAATAAAAATCTGGAAATACAGAGAGAAATGTTTACTCTGATTTTCTGCAGGTAAATTGTGCAGTAGGTCAGGATTCAGTACTACAATCTCTGCTCTATCTTTATATCAATGATATGCCCACTGCTGTAAATAAAGTGATCATGCATGCCAATGACAACTTCACTAGTACGTAGTGACTCCGTGAAGGAGTTGGAAAAAAGAGCCAGTAAAAACTTACAAATGGCAGAATGGTATTTTATAGATACTGACTTATTGGTCAACAGGAAGACGACTATGTTTACAAATTTTGAAACAAACAAAACCAACAGATCAGAGGAATTTACAGAGTGTATTGGGGTGTACACTTAGAATCAGTGGACTGTAACAGTTTTCTGGGTGTAGATGTGGACAAATGTCTCATGTGGAAACCACACTGACAGGATCTGTTCCAAAATAAGTACAAATATATTTGTAATGAAAAAAAAATTGCTGTACAGTGGACACAGAAACCTTGCTTAATATGTACTATGGACTTTCCTTCCCACACGTATTTTACTGTACCCCAACACGAGGTGATGCAGCAGATGTCCATGAATAAAAAAATCCTAAAGCTTCAAAAGAAAGCCATTACATGCACAGCTAAACTAATGCCTCGAGAATCCTGCAAAAACAAATTTGAGGAATTTAAAATATTAACTGTACCAAGTCTGTACATATATGAGAGAATACTTCTAATGGTAAAGTGTACAGCACCTCTAAACAGAGAGACTACCACCTAGTATCAAGAGCATCAAGCAACTAAGCATGTTCAAAAGAAAACTCAAGGGACACCTCATCTCTGGATGCTGGTATAAGGTGAAACAGTACTTGCTGACAAATCAATAGGACAAATGTTATTTGGAATTAATCTCATGTAGTTCGTGAACGAACTAGTTCGAGAGAGCATTCCCACAGGCGAAGTACACGAAACAGTTCACAGATAACCTAGCTCCTTAGTTCGTTTGCTCTTTTCCGAAGACCGACGGACAACAGCGAGACGGAGAGAAAGCCCGCAGTTGGCTTTAAAAAAAAATCACGTGCTTAGAAATCAAGAATAAAGTTGGTAGAGTGCAGTTACCTCAGAGGGAGAATCGAGATATTTTAGTGGCTGATCCTACTGCTAGTGACCCTTTGGCGTCTTATTCTAGTAGCAGCAGTAATGAAAACAAAAGGACTATATGGGACGAGTATGACCAAGAAATAAGAAAAATCACTAGACCAGATAACCAACTTGCTGCCGGTATTCGCGAACTCTATAAATACCTCAACGAAGAGTATTTAGATCGAAAAGAAGATCCGCTCGAGTGGTGGCACGAGCGTCTTCAGTTACATCCTCATGTACATGCATGTGTGTTAAAGAGATTTTGCATAGTAGAGACATTAGTGCCCTGTGAACGCGTTTTTTCTGTTACGGAAAAAATCCTTAATGAACGAATAACATTATCAATGAACAAAGTTTCCAAATTAATGTTTTTACATAATAATATGTACATTTTTGTAATATTTCACTTGAAAATTAGAAGACTGATTATTTAAAGAATGATAATGCAAAGCACAAAATGTATGCTTTAGAATACAATCTCACTCAGTCGGTCATAGTTATTTTTTCTATGTCTAATTGTTCGGTAGCAAATTACAAGTGTTAGTGTTTCTTCTGTCAATGATGAAAGTATTATTGCTTGTGCCATATAGTACTTAACGTGTAGCTAAAGTAGAAATATTTTTGTTGGTTATTTCCAAAACTTTAAAAAAGTCTATTATTTATGAAAGTGTATTTTTATTTAAAAAAAAGCACAGAATTTGAAATAGACACAGGAGTACGACATAGAACTAGACTGTTTAGCATTTGCTGATGACGTGGCACTGATCGCACAAGACATTACCGATGCACAGAAACGGCTAGAATTATTACAAGAAAAGGCAGCTAAAATAGGATTACAAATTTCATTTGAAAAAACAAAATTTCAGACTGACATCAAAGATGCGCCCTCTGATCTCAAAATTGGTAATAACTACATCTCTCGAGTAAAAGAATTTAAATATTTAGGTGAATGGATTGCAGAAAATTGTAATGAAAAGAAATCTGTCAGATCAAGAGTCCAGAAAATGGAGACGGCGTTTCAGTTAACAAAAAACACCTACAACAAAAACTGGAACTGCAAAATACGACACTATACAACAGTAATTAGACCCGAAGCTCTCTACGCATTTGAGACACTAAACTTTCAACACAGAATACTAAAAGAGGAATTAGAAGTGAAAGAACGTGCGATAATGAGGAAAATCCTAGGACCAAGAACTAAAGATGGGGTACATTATCCAAAACCCAATGCAGAAATATATAAAAATATCTCCAAAATAACAGACACAAAGCACATGAGAAGAATCCAATTCATGGGGCACTTAGAAAGAATGGACTCAAACAGGTTAATGCACAAAATCCATACATTTTTAAAGAACAAAACTACAAGACCGAACTGGTACAAACAGACGGAAAAAGACCTCAGATATTTAGGGTCTCCAAATCTACATGATAGAAATGAAATCAGAAAAATCACAAACACACAGGGTTTTGAGGAAGAAGAGAGAAAAACCTAACTGACATACATGGTCTACACAACGAAAGCTAGCCCATTCGTTTTTTATGAAGGAATACTGGGCTAAAAGAAAGGCCAACAAATGTTGATTACGCGTGGTCCTAAGTGATCCATCCGCGAAGAAGAAGAAGAAGAAGAAGATTAAAAAAAAGCATTTAGCATATTCTGTAAGTAATATTCCTACACTGAACTAATAAATAAATAAATATTTTTTAAAATTAAAATACTACAAGTGCACTGTACATAAAGTAAAGTGGTTTACTACCCCATTTTACCCATTTGTATAAATAACTAGTTTATTTGCCCTTCCTAAATCTAATTACTCGACATAAAACTGTGATAATACAGGCATTGGTACCACTGGTCATTATTTAAAAGAGCGTGTGCAGCAGCGGTACCAAAGCGAGTGAACTGTCTTTCCGGAAATCGAGATGGGAGCTAACGAACTAAAAGAGCGACCTAGTTCGCAACAGAACCGTGAGCTAAACTGAACATTCCCAGTCGCGAACTGTTGTGCGCAAGACTAGTTGGAATGTCTAATTTTCCTGAAAGAAGGAAAAAGAAAACTAAGTGTAGTGCTGAAAATACAGAAGAAAACGTGCAGACTAAGACTCAGAATTGCAATAATGTATAAATGTCCTAATTTTTCTATGCAGTGTGTTTAACATAGATGAAGTAAAAGAGTCTTCAGTTCTTCTACACATAATATTATTCGGGACCTGAGGACTGACCTTGTGGCTGTAAGACCCATCGAAGGGCAACCTAAGTGTCGGAACCAGGTCCGAGCGCTGGCCACGCTACGCGGATAGGGGAACGCCCCCCGTAATAGGAGGTAGCTGCCGAATGTATGTCAGTAGGTAGCTCCGGACCGAGGCCCCGTGGGCTTCTCTGGGGGCCCTCTGTAGTGGAGGGTTGCTGCTGAATATACTGAACAGGCAGTGCCACGCAGGATCTACAGGCCGACCTCGTAGTAAGTCCCCTTTTCTGCCGTCGGGGGGCAAACAAGAGTTGGAACCAGGTCCGGTCTCATATGGTGGGAGACCGTCACGAATATGTTGAATAAGAGACTGTTATGGGGCCCTCTGTAGTGGAGGGTTGCTACCGAATATGCCGAACAGGTGATGCCAGACCAGTCCACGGTTGAAGGGTTGTTGGCCAGGGCCATCGTTAGAGGAGTCTGGCCACGTTCTTTAACGTGGGAATCACTAGTAACAGAGAGCCATTTGGCCACGATGTTACCCTGTCAACTGCATGGCAACGACCCTTAGAACTGTCACGTTTCTACCCGATCCCTAGCTCACACGAGTTAGGTCGTAAAGGGCGAGACTGGCAGATCGTCAATGCAGTAGAGGATCGCGTCGGCGACCTCGGCGGAAACCCGTCACGCGCTGCAAGAGGAGTCTCGCTAACACGAGTAGCGTGGTGGTAAAAGACCATGCGAACAAGCGGTAAACGCTGGGATAGCCGTCTGAGGTGTCGGTTCACGTGGTGGCGTGAACTAGTATCCGAACTCTGTTTGGTAACGGTGATGTCCCTTGGCAGACCACACGGCGTTTACTCACAAAACTGCCGGAAGCTACCCAATCCCGCGCCTCAAAGGTAGAACCCACGGGCAACGGGCACTTTCTGGTATGCAGGAGATGTGTGGTAGAGGATTGCGCAAGCGACCTCTGACAGTAACTCGTCAATGTGACAAGAGAAATCTTGTTAAAACGAGTACCCCTTTAAAGGGAGCCATGGGGTAACTGCTGGGGTAGTCGTCAGAGGTGTCGGTTCACGCTTGAACTAGTATCCAAGTTCTCCTGCGGGAGATACGATGAGCCCCTTGGCAGACCGCACAGCAGTTACCCATAAAACTGCCCGTTTTCTACCTCATCCCTGGTTATCGCCTTTTTCCAGGGCAACGGGCGACTCAGGCAGCATAAGATGTGCGGTAGAGGACCCGAATTTAAATGTCCTTGGCGGTTACTCGTCTAACGTGGCGGGACTAAATGCCAACACGAGTAGTAATTATTATTATTATTATTATTATTATTATTATTATTATTATTATTAGCAGTATGTCAGAAAACAACAACAATTAGGTTGTAGACTTTCCCTATGTGTGCTAGACTGCTGTGTAAATGAACACAGGCTATCATATATCACTAAACAAAAATATTATCAGTAAACGTTACTACAGAATTATTTCATGGAACAAATGACAAATTTGCAAGAAATTTGTTTCTTTCTGTATAAATTTGCAACATAACACACCTAAAATCATTGTAAAACTGATCATCAGAAAAAATATAAAAAATGGGAGACCTAATCATTTCTGAGAGTGAAGTGATTATGATCATCATAGTTTTTGCAGTGGTGATGGCTTGCCTTTGTCTTCGCTTGCCACTAATACATGGAGTAAAATTTATTGTGGTAGTACAAAGTGTCCCAACTTCAATGTTTATGTTGGTGTAATGGACAAATTGGAAGATGAAGGTAGCAACATGGCACAGCATAATTTGCTTTCTGTTTTTCGGTTATGATTTGATTGAACATTTAACACTTCAAACTAACTTGCATGCCACCTAAAAAGCCACACGTGTAACCAAAAACAAAGTGTTTTTCTAGCAAATAATATTGTCGTGGGAATAAAATGCCCCCTTAGTTACTGTGACACTTGGTCTTGCTGTAAAGAGTTGAGGGACAACTGTACAAGTTCACTCATGCCCCTAAAAAGTTTTGGAGGGCTACTAACACACATCCATTTCAACAACAACAACATGACGCCACAAAGAGTGTCTACAAATTATGGTATACTTTTATAAAGTAAGAGCTATGTTTGACCACATCAAGCAGTTGACGAATGCAAGGCGACATTCAAAGGTAGTATTATTTATAAATAATACGTGCCCAAAAAACCCACCAGAAGCGCATTTACAGTAAGGCTTCAGGCCGATGAATAGTTTGTGATTTTTAAGTGTACACTGCAAAAATAGATAGAGCTGAGGATAATTTAGGGCAAAGAGCTGTACCTGACTTGTGCTAGGGTCTGGAAACGGAAGGTTACCACACGATTTCTGACAACTGCCTTACAAGTTTGCCACTAGCAGAAAGCTAAAACAACATGGGATACACAGTTGTGGTACCTTCATGTGTGACCACAAAGGTTTGGCACAAATGAAGCACGAAGAACTCAGTAGAACGGAATCTAATTGGCCAGTAAGGAATGATGGAATATCCTGTATAACAACGGAAGGACAATTTTTTAACTACGATCAATTCTCCAGATGACGTTTCTGTCGTGAACAGAAACGAGACTGACGGCAGCATGAAGCAAATTTCTTATCCTGACACAGCTAACACATATCGTGCAAATACAGAATGCACTGAAAGCTGACACCGTTCTATACAACTGACAGAAAATCGTGAAGTCCGCGATTAATATTTGTTTCTGTATTTTGTCCATTTATCAGTTGCGATGTATACCGGTATGAGATTACGACTAGGAATTTAGAGTTAATGTTTTAACTGGTTAAATAAGTACTAGAAATGTGACAGGTTTACCACGTAATACACCACACCCCGACAGATTCAAACGGCAGGAGCCGACAGAAAAGAAAAAGTCAGAAGCGACACACACACACACACACACACACACACACACACACACACACACACACTCTGCAGCTGCAGCAGGGGCCTCTAAAATGTCGTGCAAACTGTGGTATGAAAAAACACTTATGCTTGTCACCTGACAAGACCGCTTTCATTCCTTTCCATAATTAGTTATTTTGAGTCTATCCAGGCTGTGACGTACGTTTTCTACTCACCGTGTATATCTCTAAGATTTGCCACAGTGGTTTCACACGAAGCCAACCTCCAACATTCATTCGAACGTGTAAGAATGTAATAAATTCAAATGTTTATTTCCTTACTCTGTATCTGATTTAATTTAATAAAATTCCACCTGAAATTCAGCAGTTTGATGTTACATTCCATAAAATGATTACCAGATACGGCAAGATAAGAGCACCACTTTACATTAACAGCCCCGCCTTCGCACTCGTGCGGCTGCAGACCGGTGCATCACAATTTGCCAGAGACTGTGACCACATACTGGACACTGAGGTTGCCGTCAGGCACCATCTCCTCCCTGAAGAGGTGCCGCAGGGGAAGGGGAAGGGGAGTGGGCAAAACTACTGCCAGCTGCAGACAATTGTGAGCTCCCTCTCCACAAGGAGGCTCATCAAGACTAATCGGTCCTGGGTTCGACACCGGAGGACGTGGCAGACCGTGCAGTGCTGGCCTCACGGCACGTGTACTCTCGCCTGCCGGACACCGCCGTCGAGCCGATCTCCCGGGGCCTCCCCGGACGTCTGGAGAACGGAAGACTGACGAGACGGGGCGGCTAGCTGCCCACAGCCGACGGCACTAGTTTCGCAGTCGGTCGAAGAAAAAGAATCGAGTTTGCATAAAATTCACACTTTCGAAGTAACGGTTTGAGACGACCCTCAAGTTTCCTTCCATCCGTAATGCAGTAATGTAAATCCCACACGGTCCACAATCGGCACCGTCAATACACGTGTATTTTGTCGACAGACACACTCCGTAAATGATTTCTTCTTTGAAGGTATTTTGAAATTTTCATATCCTCGTGCAATATTTTTGAAGTCAGTCTCGTGATTTACAATCTATAGTGCTGATGACTTAATGCAGATATGGGATAGACATGTAGAGAGAGAGACTATCAGTTCCACCGACAAAATCCGAACGTGAAGCATTGTGCTTCCTTCTAGAGACACTAATATTCCTAAACTGACTAACGTCGCCACTAGGTATATCTCGCACATGCACTGTTTTTATGTTTGTACAGGGTGGCGCAGGGGAACGGGAAATTTTGAACGTTACAGTTGGCAGCACTGTAGCACCGGCAGATGTTCGAAACTTTGCACAACTGATGTGAACGCATTGCCATTTAGTAATCGTGGAGAACTGGACTGGTGCGGAACGTGCAGTAGCTGTGAGGGCGTTTTACAAAAATGGTGATAGTGCGACTGCCGCACAGAGAACATTCTGACAGCATTGCCAGCTCGGACGTCACAGACGCGTCCCATCTGCGCATGCGATTACAACGTGGGTGTGTAATTTTGAAGAAACAGGATCTGCCTTGAAAAGAAACCTCCAGGTGGCATTCCGACAGTACGTACCCCAGAGAACATTGCAGCTGCTAGGGCTGCAATCGAGGGAAGTCCTCACCGCTCCGTTCAACAGCACGCATCTTCGCTAGGGATTAAGCGATGAAGCTTACGGAGAATACTGCACGAATTAGACTTCCATCCCTATAAGTTTCAGATTGCGCAACACTTACACGAACACATGTGGAGTTTAGTAGCCAGATATTGGCTAAAATCAACGAGGACGCGAATTTCCTTGGTAACTTATGGATATCAGACAAAGCCCATTTCCACCTGAACGGATTCGTGAACAAACAGAATTTTCGTTATCGGGCACAGGACAATCTTTGTGAGTTTCAACAGCGACCACTACATAGCGCCAAGGTCACAATACGGTGTGCTGAATCATGTCACGGTGTTATCGGCCCTTATTTTTTTGAACGTGAGGATGGTATTGCAGTGACAGTAACATCCGCTCGATATGTTGAAATGCTTCAAACATTCATTACACCGAGACTGTACGAGCTTAATCGTAACGTCGAAAACGTGTGGTTTCAGCAGGACAGAGCCACGTCACCCACTGCTTGACAATCGATGGCAGCAGTTCGTCAATTGTTTGGAAGACGCATTATTTCACGTAACGGTGACATTGCACGGCCTGCGAGATCCCTTCTTCCTGTGGGGATATCTTAAAGGCGAGGTGTACCGTACACGTCCTGCAACAATCCATGAACTGAAGGAGAACATTGAAAATGAAATCACTGCCACTCCCCGAGATTTCCTACACCGCGCATTGCAGAGTTTTCGTAACAGGCTGTTAGAGTGTGAACACCGAATGGGAGCACATCTTTCCGATGTCACCTGTAAAAAGTAAAGAGACACTTTTGGACATTTTGATTGTTAAGACATACTGAATAATGGCATACTGAATACGTTCACTTTCGTTAATAAACTACTAGTTTTATGAATTTATTCATGGAAATGACGTTATTTCCCCCCCCTCCCCCCTAGGGGGGGGGGGGGGGGGGTGCACCAAAGTGTTATCCACCTTTGCGATTGTGGCCAGTACAATGAACAGCTTTCCCTGGTCTGCAACCAGACAGTGGAACCCGGTACAGTGATGGTGACTTGTCCCGTGTAACACAGTTCTGTCATACGATGCTGCAGATAAAACCCTGGTGCTAGGCCAGCAACATAGATCAGAAAACGCGTGATTGGCATATCAGAGAGTGAACGTCAGACACAAAGCTGAGGAGAGTGTTTTTAGTAGTAGGGGCGAGTTATTTTGCGACTGACCTCAGACGTGATGCGCTATTTTTGACGAGATTCTCCAGTTGGGGGCGGCAGGGGGGGGGGGGGGGGGGGGGGGGGGAGCAGTTGCTGTTGGGCCGCAGTGTTCTTTAATTTGGTAACTGCACTGTCAGGTGGGAATGAGATGACTATTTACGACTAAAGGCACCGAACAGCCAGGCCGTCAGTGCTCTCGTGTTAATGATGTACCGACGAGCACAGAGAACAATCTTATTTCAAAAAACGGCAATAAAATGGAGAACCGAGTTGCATTCCCCTTCGAGAACTGTAAGGCAACCACAATAATGTTAGCTGCAGGAAAGCCCGTAATAAAATCCCGACGAGATGCTGCACGACAACTAGATGAAATAGTGGATGTTGTTGTTGTTGTGGTCTTCAGTCCTGAGACTGGTTTGATGCAGCTCTCCATGCTACTCTATCCTGTGCAAGCTTTTTCATCTCCCAGTACCTACTGCAACCTACATCCTTCTGAATCTGCTTTGTGTATTCATCTCTTGGTCTCCCTCTACGATTTTTACCCTCCACGCTGCCCTCCAATACTAAATTGGTGATCCCTTGATGCCTCAGAACATGTCCTACCAACCGATCCCTTCTTCTGGTCAAGTTGTGCCACAAACTTCTCTTCTCCCCAATCCTATTCAATACTTCCTCATTAGTTATGTGATCTACCCATCTAATCTTCAGCATTCTTCTGTAGCACCACATTTCGAAAGCTTCTATTCTCTTCTTGTCCAAACTATTTATCGTCCATGTTTCACTTCCATACATGGCTACACTCCATACGAATACTTTCAGAAATGACTTCCTGACACTTAAATCAATACTGGATGTTAACAAATTTCTCTTCTTCAGAAACGCTTTCCTTGCCATTGCCAGCCTACATTTTATATCCTCTCTACTTCGACCATTATCAGTTATTTTGCTCCCCAAATAGCAAAACTCCTTTACTACATTAAGTGCCTCATTTCCTAATCTAATTCCCTCAGCATCACCCGACTTAATTAGGCTACATTCCATTATCCTTGTTTTGCTTTTGTTGATGTTCATCTTATACCCTCCTTTCAAGACACTGTCCATTCCATTCAACTGATCTTCCAAGTCCTTTGCTGTCTCTGACAGAATTACAATGTCATCGGCAAACCTCAAAGTTTTTATTTCTTCTCCATGGATTTTAATACCTACTCCGAATTTTTCTTTTCTTTCCTTTACTGCTCGTTCAATACACAGATTGAACAACATCGGGGAGATGCTGCAACCCTGTCTTACTCCCTTCCCAACCACTGCTTCCCTTTCATGTCCCTCGACTCTTACAACTGCCATCTGGTTTCTGTACAAATTGTAAATAGCCTTTCGCTCCCTGTATTTTACCCCTGCCACCTTTAGAATTTGAAAGAGAGTATTCCAGTCAACATTGTCAAAAGCTTTCTCTAAGTCTACAAATGCTAGAAACGTAGGTTTGCCTTTCCTTAATCTTTCTTCTAAGATAAGTCGTCAGGTCAGTATTGCCTCACGTGTTCCAGTGTTTCTACGGAATCCAAACTGATCTTCCCCGAGGTTGGCTTCTACTAGTTTTTCCATTCGTCTGTAAACAATTCGTGTTAGTATTTTGCAGCTGTGACTTATTAAGCTGTTAGTTCAGTAATTTTCACATCTGTCAACACCTGCTTTCTTTGGGATTGGAATTATTATATTCTTCTTGAAGTCTGAGGGTATTTCGCCTGTCTCATACATCTTCCTCACCAGATGGTAGAGTTTTGTCAGGACTGGCTCTCCCACGGCCGTCAGTAGTTCCAATGGAATATTGTCTACTCCGGGGGCTTTGTTTCGACTCAGGTCTTTCAGTGCTCTGTCAAACTCTTCACGCAGTATCATATCTCCCATTTCATCTTCATCTACATCCTCTTCCATTTCCATAATATTGTCCTCTTAGTACATCGCCCTTGTATAGACCCTCTATATACTCCTTCCACCTTTCTGCTTTCCCTTCTTTGCTTAGAACTGGGTTTCCATCTGAGCTCTTGATATTCATACAAGTCGTTCTCTTATCTCCAAAGGTCTCTTTAATTTTCCTGTAGGCGGTATCTATCTTACCCCTAGTGAGATAGGCCTCTACATCCTTACATTTGTCCTCTAGCCATCCCTGCTTAGCCATTTTGCACTTCCTGTCGATCTCATTTTTGAGACGTTTGTATTCCTTTTTGCCTGTTTCACTTACTGCATTTTTATACTTTCTCCTTTCATCAATTAAATTCAATATTTCTTCTGTTACCCAAGGATTTCTACTAGCCCTCATCTTTTTACCTACTTGATCCTCTGCTGCCTTCACTACTTCATCCCTCAAAGCTACCCATTCTTCTTCTACTGTATTTATTTCCCCCATTTCTGTCAATTGCTCCCTTATGCTCTCCCTGAATCTCTGTACAACCTCTGGTTCTTTCAGTTTATCCAGGTCCCATCTCCTTAAATTCCCACCTTTTTGCAGTTTCTTCAGTTTTAATCTACAGGTCATAACCAATAGATTGTGGTCAGAGTCCACATCTGCCCCTGGAAATGTCTTACAATTTAAAACCTGGTTCCTAAATCTCTGTCTTACCATTATATAATCTATCTGATACCTTTTAGTATCTCCAGGGTTCATCCATGTATGGATGAAGTACCAGTAAAGACATCATTAACAAGGAGTCAGGTGTGTGTCGCTAGGTGACTACTTATAAATAATCAGTGACCGAGCCACTCTGACACGTTAAAATCTGACATTCTATATTTGGGAAAAATTTCCGGAAATCAGACAAAATCTTGAAACACGAACACTACTCGCCTCATTATCAGTTACAATAGAGGGCAAGTCCTACGGGAGAGCCAGATCGACACTCGTATCGACATGTAACACACACACTCAAAATACCTCATGCTGATGTCTGTGTCCCACATCTGTGACAAGCTGGGGGCAGTCTTGCATCTTAAAAAGAAGCCACGTGTCAATGTAGAATGTTCCACTACGAGCTGTATAACGGTTACTCCTTCAGACCCTCCCAGGTGGAAGGAAGTAACCCAAGGACACACTGAACGTTTTACAGAACGTAGTTCATTACTCCTCACTTTCAACAACTGAAAGTCCTGCCGACACGTGGCCTTCCCGGTCAGAAATGGGGGGACAGCGTACACGGAGGGGGGTTGTTCGACAGTGAGCGAGAGTCAGAAAGGGAGCAAGCCTCCTCGGCAGCCGCAGTGGTGAGTTCGTTTCCTCGAATCCCTACGTCCGGGAAACGGGCAGGAAATGGTCCCCTCGTCTCGCCTTTAAGGTGAAGGGGAGCATCCAGCACTTCTCGCAGGGTATAACACACTACCAAAATTTCGAAGACTAGCCATTCCGTACCGGCGGTGGCCACGTCGGGGACTAGGCATCGAGTCGTGGCAGAGCACGCAATGCCTCCGAATTGGGTCACGGTCAATTCCACGTGGGACCTGTCAGTTCGAGTCGGGACGTAAACTGCGGCACCTCAGAGTTTTGACCGAGTGCCGTCCACAGAGGGACCGCACCTCAGCAGAGGACAGCACGGAACACCACAGTTGCAAATGTGGCGAGCATTTTAAGCGGCACTGTGGAATTACACGCTACTGCCCGTCTCGAGATCGACAGTCGTGTGTCGAATGCAAATTTCTGAGGTTACACACCGAGCTTTCGATCACTACTTTGTCTGTAATTGCGAGTTTACTAGGGGGCACAGTAACTGGAATTTTTATTTTGCATTTTATTGAACCCTACATTTACAGTATTTTAGTCCCCTTCAAAGTATCATCCGTGTGCAACGGTACACTTGGCCCGATGCTTTCGTCACTGCCGGAAACAGTTCTGGAACTCTCGTGGCAGGATACTGTTCGAAGCCGTCAGTGCGTTTTCTTTGACGTCATCTACATCACCAATTCAGTTTCCTTTTGGACTTCGCTTCGTCCGTGAAAATAAAAAAAAAGTCAGACAGAGTGAGATTGGGTGAGAGGGTGGACGAGGGACAAGCACCGTGTCACGTTTTGCCACAGACTGTCGGCCTGTCGGAGCTGTGACGGCTGGAGCATTGTCTCGCTGGAGCAACCAGTTCCCATTTTTCCCCAGTTCTGGCCATATTCACTGCACACACCTTCGAATCTTCCTAACACGTCCTCATAAAAATATCGGCTCACAAACTGTCTGGAACAACACACTCCCTGTAAACAATTCCATTCATATCAAAAACATAGATAAACACTGTTTTCATGTCGGACGGCACTCGACGTGCTTTCTCGGGCCGTGGCAATGTTCGAGTTTTCCACTGGCTCCGCACTCGCTTTTACTCCTCGACTCCAGATTGTACCCGTAGTACCGACTCTCATCCGGCAGTTGGACAGTTCTGCATTTCACTCTTCGAACCATGGCAAACATTAACGTGGTTTTCTGTTCGGTCACCTGCGAGTGAGCGAGGAACAAATTTTGCAGACTCAGTCTCGTGTGCAAATCTTCAGTTAAGATTTACTGGACTGTGCTCCGTGACACTTTTCTTTCCTGAGAAATTTGGTCAATGGTCCTCTGAGAATTGCTAGTTTGATTGATTGTGGCAATCGTTTTCATCATTTCTTGATGTCTAAGTACAACCACAGTGTGGCACTTTTCAGTCGACGTTTTGCGAGATCTGAAATAAGAGAACCACTCTTAGCCCTGCGATTTCTCCAAAGCATCGTCACTAAAGGCTTGCCGAAGCATCCCAATAGTCTCTGCTGCAGTTTTCCCCGACAGGAAACAACATTTCATGCAGACTCTCTGCTCGTTGTCAACCGTGTCATTAAATGCCAAGGGAAGCGAACAGAAACACTAACAACAGAGCACAACAAACAAACCACTGAACTCCAACTGATGCCAGCTTCCTGAGCCACGTGGAATACCCCTAACCAACACCACCTAGTACCACAACACGTAACAACAAAGCGTGCACATCCAACTGCAGCATTCCAGGTATTTTTTGATCCCATCTCAAAGTTTGAGTTTTCACTGTGGTTTATCAGTGTGTAAATTCACAGGTGAACCAGTAACACCGCTATACACTCAGTCATTGAACAGAATTTCAACACCAACAGACTTGTTAACAGTTTTGACAATCAATTTTTGTACGTGAAGTTAATAGATGGTTTTAGTGAATACATTTACATGTTGAAATGAAAATTTGTTTTACTCAGATATCTTCAATCACATTAAATAATATGCAAATCCCCGCTTAAGGATCTACGCCCGAGGCCACAGTTCAATTTGAAATTCCGCACATTAAAATTACAGGATATGCCTCAAATACGTGGCCTGCCAAAAATTAGTTTTCTGGGTTAGCAAAGGTAACCCTGAATAGGGGATTTTGTAGGGTGCTTCCCAAGTCAGATGTAATGTGGAACACCACCCTCTGACATTACTTTCAGTTCTACAAATGTTGTCAAGTAATTCTGTTTAACCTCAAAATCTCCTTCCCCATACTGGACCAAGTTGTCAAGTCTTACACGCTGCTCACGCAACTGGGTTTTTAGCACGTAATTGGCACGGTTATAAAGACTTTCAGATTTTCCACTGCGGCAACACATTTCCGTGGAAAATAATACGGCAAAGGAGCAAGACATCGAGAAGCAGATTCAAAATGCACAGGGAACGGAGACGCGGCCAAAGTCCTCGAGGTCTCTGCCAGGGGAACAGACGCGAGCAACCGGCGCGAATGCGGCTACACTCCACTGCACTGTACAGTGGAATTCTGCCGCAGTCGGGGGCCGATGTCAACATGCAGAACAAGTGGCAGCAGGGCGGCCTCCACATAGCGGCAGGATACAACAGACAGGGTGCCGCAAAGCTCCTGCCGGTCCCCAGAGTGAACAGAGATGTGAGGGACAGCGAGAGGCAGGCAGTTCTGCAGACCGCTGCGGTGTGTGGTGAAGCGGCCGCGGTGGGAGTGACGCTGCGGGTGGGTGGGGTCGAGTCCGCGGCCGCCGGTGACTGCTGCTGCTGCTGCTGCTGCTGAAGACCTCTCCAGCTCGCCATAGCCTACAACAGGAAGGTAGTAATTGACACTCTGAGGGGGATTCATGCCATGTAACGCAGGCCTGTGATACGATGCTGTAAGTAAAACAAATAAAAGACTGGTATGCCACACATCAAGTGCCACCAAATTACTGAAATATGTATCCACTCCTCTTCCCCCCCTTCCACACCCACCCTTTCTCCTCCTCATACTGTCTTCCTTTCACACATGATACTTCCTGAACTACTGCCTTTGACTTTGTTCAAAAATCTCTCGGGCTTTCCAAACAGAAGTTCGTGTTCACACCTCTCGAATATCAGTCATTAACAGTTGAACCTTTAGGTGTTTTTCGGTGGTGTGCACAGACTGATCTGTTGCATAGCACGAGGTCTAATCTGACTGCAGTTAACGAAGCCAATGAACGTGAATACGGGATATAGTGTGTGGTAACAGGAGTGATCTGTAGCACGTTTCATCACAATAACTGAAACTGCAAAGTAAATTCAGGAAAGCTGTATCGTAACAGACACGTCTGCGACACGTATTCCAATACGTACTAGGTGTACAACTTTGCTTTTGCCGTTTACCGATAGGTGGCGACAATGGGAAGTAGTGGTCGAAAGAAACAGATCGCAGATGTCAGGCAGTTAGCTCGGCCCTCGGTCAACATAACCTCGTTCAAACATTAGTCGATTTGTGTCTGCACCATAAAGTTGTTCTGGATTGAAAATGTCAGTTTACGAGCCTAATTCTAGTCATTTGCGGGAGGTGTTACTGTTTAGTTTCAATATGAAGAGAACTGCAGGTTAGTCTTATTGAACGCTCTCTATTATGCACGGTGTAAGTGAAAGAACGTTTCGTGAGTGATTTTAACTTCGCAGACCGGCATAGCGGTGGAAGAGAGAATGTTTTCGAAGATGCAGAATTGGAGACACTGCCGAGTGAACACTCTAGTCAAACTCGGGAAGAATTGGCACGATTAGTGGGAGTGACACAGCGAGCCTATTCAAAACGTCTCGAGGCTATGGGCACGATTCAGAAAGAAGGAACTTGGAGTGCCGTGTGAGCTGAAACCGAGAGAGACTGAATGGCGTTTGTGAACAGTTGCTTCAGAGGCAAAAAACGAAAGGGATTTCTGCATCGCATTGGGACTGGGGACAAACCGAATATTCACAGCTCAAAGATCGTGCTCTGCATTTGGTGGGACCAGCTCTGTGTCGTGTACAATGAGGTGTTGAAACCAAGTTAAACAATCACAGGTGCTCGTTATCAAACACAATATGTTTGAGCAGAGTGATCGAAGACAAACGGCCACAATACAGTGGGAGGTATGATAAAGGGATTTTGCAGTATGACAACACTCAACCCCACATTGCAAAAGGGTCAAAACGTACTTTGAAACGTTAAAATGGGAAGTCGTACCCGACCCGCCGTATTGTCCTGACATTGCTCCCTCTGACTATCACCTGTTTAGATCAATGGCGCACGGCCTGGCTGACCAACACTTCAGATCTCACAAAGAAGTCACAAATTGGATCAATTCGTGGATCACTTCAAAAGATGAACCATTTTTTCGACGTGGGATTCGTACACTGCCCGGAAGATGGGAGAACGTAGTGGCCAGCGATGGAAAATACTTTGAATGATACGTGTGTAACCAATTTGTTTAATTAAAGCCTCAAATTCCGGGGGAAAAAAATGGCAGAAGCAAAGTTTTACACCTTGTATTACTCACGTATGTTGCACATAAATTATGAAAAATGCATCAGGGTACCAATTGAGTTTGTTGCTGTATACAGCGACCTGGAATTTGGCCTCGAGGAAATCTACGGATCACAATGGACAAATTAATGAAATAAAGAACGAAATGAAAAGGGATCCATTCTTACCGTGTCGACCGGCAACGAAGCGTCCAGCGATTCTTCCATTGCGGCAACAAATAGGCTGACGATTAATGTTCACAGGCGTCAACTTCTCCGATTTGGTTTGTGCTTCAGGGAACTGTTCGTAAACAGATATTTGAATCATTAACATCTTAACAGCAAATTGAACATTTTAACACAGATTGATTTCACATTAATTATCATTCACACACAGATTCACACTAATTTACATAGTTGTCTTAACTATGAATTGCCAGTAAACATGTAATCATCACATTTTTTGTTTTCTGTTTTTATTGAGCACAAACAACTGGACATGCTTCTAAGATATAAAATATTGTCAAGCCAAGTACACGCACAGCATTTTCTACGCATCTGCATCCACTGTCACACACTAACAGCAGTTCAACACTGAATACATTTTAGTAATATGTATTTAAATCCAAATACAGTCCAATTGCATACATATGATGACAATGAGGCAGCTACCCAAGGGATAAGAAAAGTCAGTAATTGACAGTGCCACACTACATTCAATCATTCTCTGCTCGGCAGTCTGGAGCAAAGCAGGCATCACCAAAATCTGAAGTGACAAGAAATGTTCAATAATCGCTAGAAAGATCACTGGATCTGTTAATTTTGACAGTGTGAGGCTGATGTGCTTTTCCATCAACACTTGGTATGAAAACTGCCATTAGTTCAAGGTTTTTATATATTGAGATGCAGTGGCACGTTAAACTACTGCAGGCCTAGGGCAGCAAAAATAAACAAGGTCCCCAGTCGGAGTTACAAATTTATGTGCTTGTAGTGTCCACTCTGTACAAAATGAGTCGGATGCTTCAGAAAAGAGTGAAGTATTGATAATGTATGTAGTCAATGCTCTAATGAAGGTCAGTTTTCACTGCCCATCACGTCACCTCACGTCATGTCGCGTCTAAACATTCCACAATGCATTTCAAATGGCGGCGTCCACATTGGCCATCAAATCACTGTCGAGGTTTCTCAGGAAGAAAGTTTTGATGGCTGACATCACGCATTTATCACACGATCCAGAAACGCATTTCCTTCTGATATACAGTGACATATGGATCTCCTAACTTTGTTTTGTCACATTTTGTGTTATTTCTATTAGTTATTTGGTATAATTTGTTCCATTTTGTTGTTTATTTTGTTAAAATGTTTAATTCTATAATGAATGACAAAAGATTAATTGAAGCAGTGAGGTAGCTTACGAATTGTAGAACACGAGTGTACTTCATTACTTGCTCTATACTACATTTCTAAAGTGGACTTCTATACATACCGCTATATTATTTAATATTTTACAATGAAATGGATGGCAGTATGCATGCAACTTTAAGCGGAAGAGATACTATGGTTAAAACCAGAGTACCGGTATTAAGTGGAATATATCTGGAAGTGGTCAGGCATTTATAATGTTCGATAAAGAAATGGACTGAAACCTTCAGGCATTGCATCTGCAAACCACTGTGAGGTGCATGGCAGAGTGTACGTCCCACTGTACCAGTATTAGGGTTTCTTCCCATTTCGTTCACGTACACAGTGCGAGACGATCGAATGCCTCTGTACCTACAGTAATTATTTTAATCTTATCCTCACGATCCCTATTTGAGCGATACGTAGGGGGGTTGTCGTATATTCCTAGCGTCACCATTTAAAGCGAGTCCTCGAAACTTGGTTCGTAGACTTTCTCGGGATATTTCACATCGGTCTTCCAGAGTCTCGAAGTTCGGTTCCTTCAGTCTCTGCGACATACTACCACGAATCAGACAAACCTGAAACCATTCGTGCTGGCCTGTACACGTTCAACATACCCTGCTAGTCCTATTTGGTATGGGTCCCACACTCCTGAGCAATATTCTAGAACCAGTCAGACGAGTGGTTTGTAAGCAGTCTCACCTGTAGACCGACTGCACTTCCCCAGTACTCTACCAATGAACTGAAGCCCACCACCTGCTTTGCCTACAACTGATCCTATGTGATCTTTCCATTTCATATCCCTACAAAGTGTTAAACCTAGGTATTTGTACGAGTAGGCCGATTCCAGCAGTGATACTCTGATATTATAGTCATAGGGTACTACATTTTTTTCGTTACGTGAACTGCAAAATTTTACATTTCTGAGCATTTAAAGCAAGTTTACAATTGTTGCACCACTTTGAAATCTTCTCAGGATCTGACTGAATAAATATATGAATATGCAGCTTCTCTTAGATAGTACTTAATTGCAGATAACTGCATCAGCTGCAGAAAGTCTGATTTTACTATTAATATTAACATTGTCTGTACGGTTATTAATATGCAACATCAACAGCAGTGGTCCCAACACATTTCCCTGGGGCACACCTAAAGTTACATCTACATCAGATGACAACTCTCCACCCAAGATAACACACTGTGTCCTCCACACGAAAAGGTCCCCAATTCGGTCACAAATTTCACTTGACACCCCTGAGCTGTGGTACCGAATCAAATGCTTTTCACAAGTGGAGAAATACTGCAACTACCCGATTACCTCGATGAAAAGTTTTCAGTACGTCTGCGAGAGAAGTGCGAGTTGGGTTACTCGTGACTGACATTTTCAAGATCCGTGCTGCCTGGCATTGAGGTGGTCACACTGTTCACAATACCTCATAATGTTTGAACTCTGGATACATTCTAAGATTCTACAACAAACCTACGTCAAGGATATTGGACGGTTGTTTTGTGGATCACTTCTACCCTTCTTGTACACGGCTGTGGCCTGTGCTTTTTTCCTAGAACTGGGCAGAGTTCTTTTTTTCGAGAGATCTACAATAGATTATAGTAAGAAGAGGGCTAACTCGGCAGCAAATTCAGTATAGAATCAGAAGGATTCCATAGGGCACTAGAGCTGTCCAATTTTAAGGATTTCAGATTTTTTTCTCAACACCATTAATACTCGCTTCCATTCACCTTTTCTGTGTTATAAGTATTAAATTAGGGTAATTCTCCTGGATTTCCCTTTGTAAAAGAACATTTGAAAATGAAGTTAAGCATTTCAGCTTTTGGTTTGCTAACCTCAATTACAGTCCCTGGCTCTTTTGCTAGGGGCTGGACACAACTTTGGTGTCAGCCTTTACATATGACCAGAATTTCTTTGGGTTTTGTGAAATATCACGCTACAACATTCTGCTGTCAGTCACTGAAGGCATCACACACTGCTCTTAACAGCTGACATTTCATTCGGCATCTCTCTATCTGTAGCCCGACGCTTTGTTTTATGCCTATTACATAGTAAACTCCGTTTCTTTAGAAGTTTCTCCACAGTAGCTGTATACTGTGGAGGTTCTCTCTCATTATTAGCTGTTCTACTGGGTACGTATCCATCCAGCACATGGTCAGCTGTTCTTTTAAACTTTACCCGTAGTTCCTGTACACACTCCTGCACTGTGCTGGAAGTTTGAAGTTCTTCAGTGAGATATGACACGACTGATTTTTTATCTAGTTTCTGCTTTTTTAGTTGTCCTTTTTACTTTGGTACTCACTGTCACCACAACTGCATCACGCTCACTGATACTAGTTTCGATGCTGACATCCTCAAAGAAGTCAGATCTGCTTGTTGCCAATAGATCCAACACATTTCCATCACGAGCGGTGCCCCTAACTATTTGTTCTAGTAGTTTTCAGTTAAGGCATTTAGTAAATTTTCACAGCTCGTCTTATCGTGCCCACCAGAAACAGAACTAATTTTCCCAATTAACTGTCTGACGATTAAAGTCTCCACCGACGATTACAGTACGATCGGGGAACTCGTACGTGCAAGTGAACCGAAGCTTTCTCTGAAGGTTTCTGTTACATCAGGAGACGAGTCTGGTGGGTGACAGAAGGATAAAAGTATTTTACACCCGCCATCGATACTGCGCCTCGCTCCAACAATGTGAAGTTTCAATTCCTATCTCAGTCGATACGACTCTTTTCTACTGCAACAAATACACCACCTCCATTCCCCAACTGCCTATCCTGTCAATATACACTCAAATTTTTCCCGAAAATCTAACCGCCATCAATTTCAGTTTTCAACCAGCTTTCTGTACCTAGTGTTATGCAACCTTCACCACATTTCACGAGCACTTCAAACTCTGGCACTGTTGCAAATGCTTCGAGAGTTAACCGTTAAGATTTTAATACTCTCACCTGCGGGAGACATTTCTTTCTATCTTACACTGATACTTCCCTGTATCGTACAAGTATCACTGTCTGGACTGGACGGAGAGCCGTCTAATCTAAAAATCGCACCCCACACACAGTCTGCTACCTGACTACTGCCCTCTGCCGTATAGGGCACACCTGATTCATTTAAGGGGACCCTGCAGTTCTCAGCCCTATAGCACAGGTCCAGGAAGTGACAGCCTAGCTTGTCACACAATCTTCAGAGTCTCCGGTTCAGTCATCCACTCGACTCGGAAACGAGCGGCCACGATCAGTTCTGCGAACAGTGCAGCAAATTGTGAGCTTCGTTAAAACTTATCACGGACCCTCACTACTACGATGCAAAATTATTCCCGTAAAGACACCGTCACGGTGTGGCTGACAGATGTAAAGTAATCTGTAGAGATAATCACGATGTCACTTATCTCGACGCTGCCGAATAGCCACCGTGCACGTGGCTTCATCGTCTAGGCGACAGTCGATTCCTTTGCTGCTCCGGATGAAAAAGGTGTGGGTTTTGACTATTACCAGACCGACCGAAATCACGAAGCAGGAGTCCACTATTTTTGTTTAGAAAATCTCTGATCACAAAAATAAAGTACCACGTGCACTGTGGATACCACATATTTATCGAGAAACACACAAAAACAACAACTCTCGACCGCAGCCAAAACGCGAGTGGCCAAAATCACGTTGCTGACCAATGACCTCAGAGTTGTATCGACAAAGAACTTACAATTTCTGTATCGATTATTGATACTACATTTTGAAGTTGCGTGAAATATCAAATAGCATAAAGGATAATTCAGTGACAATAATAATAAGAGTGAGAAAATTGTACATATAAATAATGCAAGTCAAACTTTTAGAAATAATAAAAGTTTTAATTTAAATATACTTCCAAATTTGAATTGATCGCAAGACCTACCTTATGATCATACTAAGTGATCAGTTTTCGAAAACTACTTTAATTATCGTATAATGTCTCACAAAAAAATGGGCTCTATTGGTAAGCTCCATTACAAACTAAGCACAAGTCGGGTCTTCTCAGCTGTCTATTCCAGTGACTGGAATGACCCAAGAATGACCTCAGAGCCCGGACAGGCATTTGTTCTAAAGTGTGGGATAACGTGCAGTCTGTTGGATGCTGTCCCTTCAATGGCTGCTGGAATAGGCTCTTCAGCATACTGAATAACACCCTCGAGCAGACACACTGAGGGCTCCCGGTGTCCTTTCCCGATTCTTGCAGCCATTTCTCCAAGTGGTACAATCATTCGCCGTATGTTCGAACTGCCTACAATTAGTAGACCCCTACACTTTTGCGTTTGCCTCCTCCTGACTCGGATAAAACAGGTTTCCCCACAAACAGGTGAAGTGAGTCCCACAGGGTCAGTTCCAGTTTCAGTGAGAAACTCCAACTCCAACTCGTCGGTTACGGGGATCGGTACGACACCCCGAGTCCTCCCCGGTCCCCTTCCACGTTGTACGGCAGGCCCGGATCTACCACTGACGTGCCACTTACATTTGAGTGCACAACTAATGGCGGCTCCTGTACTTTCTGCAGAGGACACTCGACTTACAGGAGAGGACGGTACTTGAGGTACCTCCGGTACCAGTATAGGAGGTACACAGCTCTCGGCAGCTCTCCCGACGCACCGCTTCGCAGCAACTGCCTATCTTTTGACAATACTCGGGACGATTTCCAGCTGCGTATGAATGTCAGCCAATTAATTCCATGTTGGAGAACAACATTCACAGTGAGGCAGCATTTTGGCTGCAACAATGGCAAAGTATTTTGTGTGTAGTATACCTCAGACTTCTAGAAGAATATAATAATTCCAATCCCAAAGAAAGCAGGTGTCTACAGATGTGCAAATTACCGAACTATCAGTTTAATAAGTCACAGCTGCAAAATACTGAAGCGAATTCTTTACAGACGAATGGAAAAACTGGTAGAAGCCAACCTCGGGGAAGATCAGTTTGGATTCCGTAGAAATATTGGAACACGTGAGGCAATACTGACCCTACGACTTATCTTAGAAGAAAGATTAAGGAAAGGCAAACCCACGTTTCTAGCATTTGTAGACTTAGAGGAAGCTTTTGACAATGTTGTCTGGAATACTCTCTTTCAAATTCTGAAGGTGGCAGGGGTAACATACAGGGAGCGAAAGGCTATTTACAATTTGTACAGAAACCAGATGGCAGTTATGAGAGTCGAGGTGCACGAAAGGGAAGCAGTGGTTGGGAAAGGAGTGAGGCAGGGTTGTAGCCTCTTCCCAATGTTATTCAACCTGTATATTGAGCAAGCAGTAAAGGAAACAAAAATTCGTAGTAGGTATTAAAATCCATGGAGAAGAAATAAAAACTTTCAGGTTCGCCGATGACATTGTAATTCTGTCAGAGACAGCAAAGGACTTGGAAGAGCGGTTGAACGGAATGGACAGTGTCTTGAAAGCAGCATGTAAGATAAACATCAACAAAAGCAAAATGACGATAATGGAAAGTAGTCGAATTGAGTCGGGTTATGCCGAGATAATTAGATTAGGAAATGAGACACTTGAAGTAGTAAAGGAGTTTTGCTATTTGGGGAGCAAAATAACTGATGATAGTCGAAGTAAAGAGGATATAAAATGTAGACTGGCAATGGCAAGGAAAGCGTTTCTGAAGAAGAGAAATTTGTTAACATTGAGTATAGATTTAAATGTCAGGAAGTTGTTTCTGAAAGTATTTGTATGGAGTGTAGCCATGTATGGAAGTGAAACATGGACGATAAATAGTTTGGACAAGAAGAGAATAGAAGCTTTCGAAATGTGGTGCCACAGAAGTATGCTGAGGATTAGATGGATAGATCACATAACTAATGATGAAGTATTGAATAGAATTGGCGAGAAGAGGAGTTTGTGGCACAACTTGACTAGAAGAAGGGATCGGTTGGTTTACATGTTCTGAGGCATCATGGGATCACCAATTTAGTACCAGAGGGCAGCGTGGAGGGTAAAAATCGTAGAGGGAGACCGAGAGATGAATACACTAAGCAGATTCAGTAGGATGTAGGTTGCAGTACGTAAAGTGAGATGAAGGTTGCACAGGACAGGGTAGCATGGAGAGCTGCATCAAACCAGTCTCAGGACTGAAGACCACAATAACAACAACTAATGTATCAGAGTCTTGTTTACATACATATTTGTGGCAGGCTTATTTACTGTAAAATAGTGCTCTGGACTGTGTGTGAAACAGTTTTGGAAGCATCAGTGGTCAACATTTACGTGGTTTCACTAGTTCACTGCAATGAAGTTTAACTATTAAAAGCCAAAGACACAATGTAAAGAAAATTTCTAAATCTTGAAGGGAAAGGTATTGAGGACAATATCACTATTGCACAAAAATTTGCACCGAACCAGTAACTAAACTTAACCTTGAACAAATTGTTTCTCACAGGGTGTGATGGCAGGTCACAACAGTCTGTTTTAACAAAAAATTGTGTTTCAACTTTCTAAAATATTTATAAAATGCAGATTCCTCTTCCTCGGGCTCTTTGTAGAGTGAGAAATCCCCCTCTGTACCACGTAATAACATTTTTTGGACCCACTGCACTGTTTCACACTTCTCTCTTCTTTCTCTAATATACAAGCTATCCCTGCAAGCTGAAAACCATTTGCGTCCAACAGATGTCATTTCCATACAAATGTGGTATCCAGCATCCACATATTTATGTAACCGTAATTGAACTGAACTGGCCTGAACAGTAATATACATACTCTTAAGATATCGGTCGAAACTTGCAGTGTATATCAGCATTTAGCACAGCAATTATCAGGTAGAGAGCAACAAAATAAAATTACCTTTTATTTTGATGCCTGAAAACAAAGCCTGTAAAATTACAGTAACAGTTTGGTAACCACAGTACAAGACACTAGTTGTTATAAATATTGCTGTTGTACGTATGTTTGTGCCTTCATTTTAACAACATTCTCAATTATGTCACTTAAATTCATCTCCTTTCAATTGATAAAATGGCTCGACTGGCTAGTCATTCTAGATTCATCATTAGTTTCAGAGAAACTGCTCTCGGATGACGCGACAGAGATAAATGATCCAGAAGTATTGCACTGTAAGTGACACACAGAGTAATGATTCATGGAAGTCCCATCTAACTATAAATTTGAAGGTTTCCTAGGCCATCAATCTAAGAGCAACTTCCACACACTTATCGATTTGTACAGAGATGCCTAAAATCTCTTTATTTCTTTCAGCACATGCTCCTTATCAATCTCTTACATTTCTACCAAATACTCCAGTGCTACAGCCAGAACATCAGCAGCTTCAAGCATAAATTTAGTTTCAACCATTTGGAACAGTTTGGCCATTTTTTCATGGTTAAATAGCATTGCAACATTTTCTTTATAATTCTGTCAATGCATTTAATCGATGATTGACGAACTTCCTGAATTGATAATCCAGCATTTATTTATTTTTATTTACAAGTCAAGTTCCATAGGACCAAATTGAGGAGCAAATCTCCAAGGTCATGGAACATATCAGTACATGAAATTACAACAAAAGTAATAATACATAAAAATAAAATGTTTCTGAAACCGAAAAAAGTCAATCCGTAAGTTTACGTAAATGCAATCAACAATACAACAAGAATCAGCTTAAGCTTTCAAGGAAAACCTAAACAGAATAGAAGGAGTGACGCATGAGGAAACTTCACGTTTCGACTTGAACGCACGTGGATTACTGCTAAGATTTTTGAATTCTTGTGGTAGCTTATTGAAAATGGGTGCAGCAGTATACTGCACACATTTCCGCACAAGAGTTAAGGAAGTCCAATGCAAATGCAGGTTTTATTTTTGCCGAGTATTAACAGAGTGAAAGCTGCTTATTCTTGGGAATAAGGTAACATTGTTAACAAGAATGGGAAGAGTTACTCCAAAATATAATACCATACGACATAAGCGAATGAAAATAAGCAAAGTAGACTAATTTTCGCGTTGAATGCTCACTTACTTTGGATACCATTTCAATAGTAAAAATGGAAACATTAAGGGGCTCCGGAAAGGCTCAAAATCATGAAAAGTTCAATTTTTACTTTTTTGCGTTTTCTGAATCTGCAGACTATTACCTTTTAATAGATATATAATTTATTCAATTCCGAAGAGTACAACTATTTTTAAATTTTTGAAATGTGTTCTACATGGGCGTGACCCACTGTGGCGCTGTTAAACTGCTGTCAAATGGTGTTGTTATTAACGTCCGTGTTCATCAGGTACATTTTAGTGATGTGAGAAAGTATGTGTTGTGGCTAACCTGTGATGGTTCAATATATATCGCTGGTGTGATTGTCGATTGTTTCATGTTTATTTACTCTGTCATTATCTCGAAAATATTCGTAATTAATTCTGTTTCTTGAGTCTCTGTTTTGTTGAAGTATAATAATGAGTAAAAGTAAAGTTATTAGAAATCCTCTGAAGGCTTTTAAGGAAAGGAGAAATGTTGGAAAGCCAAAGGTATGTGTTATTACTGTAAACAATAAAGACGATAACCAAGTGAGTGAACCTAACCTCTCAAGTACACCTGCCCATAGCAGTCAGTCGGAAAGAAAATACTTCACAGAAGAAGCTTGGTTCAATGAGTGAAAACTATGAATGTTTTATGGGCGAATCGGATGTGAATGAAATATTTGATATGTCGGTTCTCAAAGGAATTTTTTCAAACTGTGTAAGATGTATTCATTGTAGTGAAGTTGGTCTGGAACTCTCGATAATAAAGCACGTAGGACTTGCTAGTGAAATACAACTGAAATGTGATAAGTGTTCATACATGACCACCTTTTGGAACAGTGTTGCAGTAACTGCAACTGAAGAAAATGGTAGCAAAATCTACGAACACAACAACGAGCGATGCTTGCTTTAGACAAGGAACACCTTCGGGCTGCAGACAGGGCTGTAAAGAGTCTAGAAATACAAGCAAGAGTAAACAGGAGGAGGAACAAGAGGAAGCTGGAGGAGGAGTTTGCAGAGGATGAAGATAATCCGTCCTATGGACCTGGAATGCACTAAAAAGTTAATCCAATCTTTGTCGCTCGATTCCCAAAACTTTTATTTTCTCATACTAATTACATGTTTTCTAAGGATCTTCCAAACATATTTGTTTCAAACTTTCAGTAAATATTACACAGTACCTTCTGCATAATTTGACACAGCCTTTTTCCAAAAAACTGTATATTTTTGAATATATAAATAAAAAATTGCAAAAAAAGTTGTGAATTTTCATTACAATTGAAAAAAATCATCTTTAATAACTGAACTAAAATTTTGTAAAATCCCTGTGCTAAGTTGTAGCCCATATTCCAATAAATAATCTGTAAAAAGTTCAACTTCCTACTCCAATACTTTGAGGAAAGATGTAATTTATAAGCGTTATTTTAACATTGCAAGTATAGGGCGTTCCGGAGCCCCTTAGTCTTTGAACAAGATCCTGAATGTGGGCTTTCCACAAAAGTTTACTATCTATCTGAACACTCAGAGAAATTTGAACTGTTCAGTTTCACTAATCTTATGTCCATACTGTGAAATTAAAACATCAGAATTTGTTGAATTTTGTGTTAGAAACTGTACAAACTGAGTCTTACTGTGATTTAGCATTAGTTTATTTTCTACAAGCCATGAACTTATGTCATGAACTGCACTATTTGAAACTGAGACAGTGTTGCACACAACATCCCTTACTACCAAGCTAGTGTCCTCAGCAAACAAATATTTTAGTTACCCTTAATACTAAAGGGCACATGATTTACATAAGTAACAGGAGTGGCCCCAACACTGATCCCTGGGGCAAACCGCATTTGACCCTACCCCACTCAGATCCCACATCACAGCCATTATCAACATTGTGAATAATGACGTTTTGCTGCCTGTTGCTAAAGTAAGAGGTTAACCAATTGTGAGCTACTCCCTTATTCCGTAATGGTCCAACTTCTGGAGCAATATTTTGTGATCAACACAGTCAAATGCCTTTGTTAAATCAAAAAATATGCCTAGCGTCTGAAACCTTTTGTTTAACCCATCCAAAACCTCAGGGAAAAGAGAATATAGCATTTTCAGTTGTTAAAGGACTTCTAAAGCCGAACCATACATTTGATGGCAAACTGTGTGATAAAAAATGATCTATTATCCTTACATACACAGCCTTTTCAATAACTTTAGCAAACACTGATGGCATAGAAATAGGTTCAAAATTTTCTACATTATTCCTTTCTCCCTTTTCATAAAGCGGCTTTACTACTGAGTACGTTAATCGTTCAGGAAACTGACGATTCCTAAAGGAAAAATTACAAATAAGGCTAAGTACAGGGCTAACATGTGCAGCATAGTACTTTAATAGTCTGCTAGGCACTCCATGATAACCAGGAGAGTCCTTAGTCTTCAGTGATTTAATTATTGACTAAATCTCCCCCTTGTCTGTATCACTGAGTATTTCAGACAACAACCTCAGAAAGGCATTTGCCAAGAGTATTATACGACTCCCTGCAAAAAATATATTTTTATTTAAATCACCAGCAATGCTTAGAAAATGGTTGTCACATACTGTGCATATATCCGATTTATCAGTAACAGACATTTTTACTACAAACTGACTTTATATCGTCGACCTGCGTGTAGCATCATGATGCTAGTTCGCATGGTATTTTTTTATTTGCCTTCCCCCTTCCTTGTTTGTCAATGTTAATGCCCATATCATTGCATTTTTTGAAGCAAAAAGTGACAGAACTGTTACAATTTTAAACACGGCTGACGGCACCAAGTGTGTATAAACTTGCAACAAATTATGTTTACAGCAAATTGGTTACATAAAGTTTATTGTAATAAGCAATGGCTGGGTTTCAGTGTCACTACAGGTGTCTTCTTCAGTAGAAATAACATCATCTAACTTTCATTACATTAACATTGTAAGCACATTCTCAAGTAATTTTTTGAAAGTTAACAGCATTGTCTGTAACAGTTCTTTCCATCACTAAAAACTCAATCGGGGTTTTAAATTTGACAAGTCTTTAATCCAAAGTCATTTTTGGGTACTGCACATATTGTCGGACTAAATTTACTTCCTCCAGTGCTGTGCATCTAAAGTTGATGTAGGTCATAAAGATAAATATCACATGCAGCTGGAAAGAGCAAACTCTGACATCTATTAAGGTTTGCCATAGATGGATCTTTCATACCTTCCAAAGGGCTTACAATTATTTTCACATTTCCTGTTATGACTGACAATAGTATTGAGCACTCCAGCAAATACCAGGCAATTATTTCAAACTGTCCCCTATTTTTTTTTCCCTTACAAGTAATTCGAATCTATAAGTAGATGACAAAAAGAATGAAATTCTCTACAGTTCCAAAACAGGAATAGACGCGAATGCACGAACTCCACAGAGATTTAAGAAACAATTGACACAGACTGAACACAGCTTGTGGATTGACTTTTCTGAATTGTTTGTTTCACTTCTCCATGTACATCAGACAGACATGGCATCATGTTAACCTTCATCCATTCACTGCAATATCCAGACCATCTTTTCCCAGGTGTTGTTGAATATATTTTCACATATCCTCTGCAGTCTTTCCCAACATAAATAAAAAGCTAAGATGGGTTCCACAACTTCCACAATCGTGTCTTCTATACTGGCTTAACTGTAATTACAGTAAAGCTGTGTAGATGGTACAGTCATCAAAATGTTTCCTGCAGAATAGCTGCATCCAGCTCATTATCTACATTTACATACATACGCCACAAGACACGGTATGACGTATGACAGAGCTTACCTCGTACCACTAATAATCATTTCCTTTCCTGTTCCACTCATACAAGGGGTGTTCAATAAGTAATGCAACACTTTTTCTCAGTCAATATCGGTTGAAAAGAATTCAGAATTTGGGGAAGGACATCACGGAATTTCAGCCCCTATATTTTCATGAAGTTCCAATAGCTGGCAGCACTACACATAGCCTTCAAAATGGCATCTGTAACGGACTGTTTCCATCTCCGTGACAACACGAGGCCTCACACAAGCCCACGCACCTGAGAGAAACTCTCAAAACTTCATTCGACTGTTCTTCCTCACCCGCCCTACAGTCCGTATCTCTCACCTTCCGACTTCCGTCTGTTTGGTCCGATTGGGGACGCACTTCACGGGAAGCGGTACACGGATGTAGCGAGGCAATGGCTCCGATGTCGACAAGTAGAGTTGTACCGTGCGGGCTTATAGGCCCTTCCAGTAAGGTGACACGAGGTTGTCACACTGAATGGAGATCGTGTTGAATAATAGTGTTTTGCAGCTGAGCAAGTGGGGAATAATAGGGTGTACTAGAATTCTGAATAAAATCAACCTGCTTTCAGAAAAAATATCAGGACACCCCCTCTCCTCCATCCACAGACAGACAACCCAGCCCCCCTCCACTTGCAGCCCCCTCCCCTTGTCTGCCACTGATGTAATGTACCAGATAAGGCACAATCCTCAATGACTCGTCTTCTAAGATGGTGTCAACACATCTTGTTTTTTGTACTGTCATGGCAGGGAAAATATGACAGCTGGTTTTGACAGTACCTAACTTCTTTTGCTCCTTTTACCAAAACACAGCAGAGCTTACAACAGTCCATCATGAAACATTTAATTTCTTTATTTACGTTGTTGCAAAACCCCACAACAATTCACTTGTCCCCACCTACCAACATCCCTTAAAAATTTATATTTTATTGAAAAATCTGTAGTTATTTAAACATCATGAAGATAAGGAAGTTTTGCATTTTAACTATATGGAAAAATACTCTTCTCTTTGCATGCTATCCTTTGCCAAAATTTTGTTTCTATATCCCAAACCGTTTGTAAGATACAGGTGAGATGTTGTGGCACGATCTGAACCAAGTCCATTTCATACAATCCATTTTGCCGAGATCTCCTCCCAAGTTTAAAGACTAGTTCAATACATTAGCTGCGTTTCGTTTGCAGAAAGTATGCAACACAAACAAAACGCAAATTCATAGCAATCCTTGTTTTCCCATCCAAACTATTCAATTTTTTGCAATAGTTTACTTAATATGAAAACATCACAACTCTGGTTTTTAACAAAATGACAGACGTTACTTCATTACGAACCTGCCGAATGAGGTGATTAGACGAGAGAGAATCAATCTGTTTTACTCAATAGTTTGAGAAAGACTCCAAACCTCGACATTCTGTTTCGTCTCACGTTAACTGGCGTTCTCTGTGGCTTCCCGTCTTGCAGGCTGTGGTGGTACTCGCCATGTACGAGGTTTGTCCGGAAAATACGTATAAAAGTTGAATAATAACTATTTTACAATTATTCAGGTATTACAATATGGTCTCCTTCGAAGTGCCCACCCTGAGAGCGATACACTTCTGCCAACGGCGTTTCCACTGTTGATAACATTGCTGAAAGTCTTCAGTTGTGTTGTCGTTCGGTTGCCGTGTCGCTTCCGGCTCGGTGGCTTCCACATTTCCCGAGTGCCACCCCCGAAGCACCATATTGCATTTCGGGAACGTGAAGAAGTCACACGAGGCTAAATCGGGTGAATAAGGTGGGTGGTCTGTCACGGTGATTGAGCTTCGGGCCAAAACTCGCGCACAATGAGCAACGTGTGAGCGGGCGCATTGTCGTGATGAAGGATCCATCTGCCCCCTTTTGCCAACTCCGGTCGAACTCCAGCCACACGAGCTCTGAGACGTGTCATAACTTTGACGTAAAAATGTCCCTTCACTCTCTGGCCGGGAGGGACACATTCCTTGTAAACAATGTCCCTAGAATCAAAGAAAACAATCAACATAGTCCTCACATTGGACCTCGATTTTCGCAACTTTTTTGCTCTCGGTTCTCCAGCTAGTTTCCATTCCTCGCTTTGAGATTTGAGCTCCACATCGAATTCGTAAAATCAGGACTCGTCTCCAGTGATGACTCAGTCGAGGAAGTCCCCTCGTTCCTCTGCTTCCAACCAATCCTCACAGCACTCGACCCTCTTCGCTTTCTGTTCTGGCATCAAGAGCTTCGGTATGATTTTCGCACACAATTTCTTCATTTCAAGTTTTTGTGCCAGGATTTCGTGAACGATTGTTTTGGGGATTGACAGCTCGTCAGCAATCATTCTGACTGTCAATCTACGGTCTTTAAGAACACGAGCCCGAATTCGTTCAACATTTGCATCGGAACTCGATGTCTACGGGCGTCCCGGGCGAGGACCACCGTTCACTACTTCTCGGCCATCCCGGAACCTTTTTAACCAGTTGTTCACGGTCGGTTCCTTCGGAGACTTGTCTCCGTAAACTTGTTTCAGACACTCAAAAATCTCACAGCCATTCTTGCCTAGCTTTGCAAGAAACTTGATGTTGACGTGCTGTTCCTCAGAGAGAGCTCCAGGCCGACGGCAGGTGAAAAAGGGTGACTGTCACAACAAGCTGCCGCACACGCAGAGTGCTCCGACTCGGACTGAGCGTTGATGGGATTGATTACAGCAGTAGTCCCACTTGGTGGTGACTGCAACTTTTAACAAAGACATTCTTGAACTTTTATACGTATTTTCCAGACAAACCTCGTAATGTAGTTGAAGCACAGATAGGCCCATCCTCTTCTGGACATGACCTTTATAACAGCAATCCATAGCCTTCCATATAAAAAAAATTACCGATTTTGTTACATCTTTAAGTAATACACATACAAATTTTAACTAGTGTACATTATATTTAGAAAATAAAATACTTCCCACGTGAGTTTATAAGTGATACACAAATCATTTTATTCAGAAAATTGCAAATTTTATAAAGAGATAAAAATCTGAAAATGTGGGAACAATTTTTTTTTTCCCATTATACCTCCCCTTAAATGTGCCTGTCTGCAACTTAGTGTGTTATTATGGTAAGTAGCAATCTCTCTTCCGAGACTTTATATTCCTACCTGGAATTTCCATTGTTTGATTTCACTTAATATTATTTTTTTAAGAACCTCTTCACATCATCTGTAAAATTTAATGAAACAGAATTACGAGGTTCTTGTTGCCTACCTCTGATTTATCTCTAGCACCTGAAGGACCATCTATCGAGATTGGTAATTTTATTGCTTGCTGCCTGGAAAAATTGTGGCAGTAACAATACCCCTAGCGAACCTTCACCGAGGGTTTTGGAGAGAGAAGAAATGACAGTTGTCTAGTGGAACCAGGCTCATTGTCAAAATACCAATCCCAAATGTCATCAAAGCAACAATTCTGAATGGCAAGTCAAAAAGGAAGCGTGCCATTTGATTTCAAAAGACTGGAGCTCCCTATTCATCTTGCATTCGTAATGACCATTGAATCCCAAGTCAGTCGTTTTAGGTACATGTAGGCTTTTCGAACAGTCAATTATATGAAACTTCCTGGCAGATTAAAACTGTGTGCCCGACCGAGACTAACTCGGGACCTTTGCCTTTCGCGGGCAAAGGCAAAGGTCCCGAGTTCGAGTCTCGGTCGGGCACACAGTTTTAATCTGCCAGGAAGTTTCATATCAGCGCACACTCCGCTGCAGAGTGAAGATCTCATTCTGGAGTCAATTATATGTCGCACGCTCAAAAGTGTCTGCCAAAAAAATTGTTATTGCGAAAGACAAAGACAAAAATGCTCTGTGTTCAAAAGTATACCAACAAACTTCAAATTTAATTACTGCACAAAGAATCCTCATCTTTCATTATTTTGCACATGCAAATGTGTGTGCTTCACATGTGTGTACATACTCCAAAAGAAAAAGAGCCATCGCAACGCATGCTGGGCACAGCTCATGTTGAATAAAATCTGCTACCAGCCACAATCAAAGGTGGGTTATTTAGATCGCAGCCATTTTCAGTCTTACGCCTATCTTTAAGTAATCATACCTTATAGGTTATAAATTCTGTTTTCAAATGTAGTACACATTTTGAATGTGTGAGTTTATGTCTCGTCTGCAGGTAACAACATTTTTAGTGGCATTAATGTGTGGAAATCTGAATATGGCGGTGCAAGTGAATACTTTGGTGAGAAATGCTCAATTGTGATACGGATATTCCATCTAACAGTGAACAATTAACTCTAATCGAACGTCACAACATGAAACTGAATGTACAGTCATTTGAAGATCAGCATACGTACAAAACTGGTCCTGATTTAAATAAACCATCTCAAACAGTGATGACAGATTTTGTGTGTTCCCTTTCCTTATTTGCTGAAACTGCCCAAAGAACATTTATTTTCTTACCAGGTAGCGCACTATTGCTGTTTATAGAAGCCACTTGACACCAATTTCTCTTGATCCCCAGTCAGTTCAACATAAGGACTGATGCTTCGTGATTTGGTACTTTTGCCACTTTGTAAGGCACTGTCACCCTTGGGGGTTAACCGAAGCGTCCGATTCCACCTGTCAGCTTTGACCCGTGACAAAGACGATGGCGCAGAGTTTAGTTTGTGAGAGTGGCGTGCTTGCATGTGTTTCGTTTTGATATGATTGGTGATGCTCTCTGGTGGTGTGTTTATGTGTTGTGTATTAGGTCATGCTTTTGGTTCAGTGTGTGTGTTTATAGGCAGCGCATTGTTGTGGTCGATGGTTCTCTCTGGTGGTGTGTTTACGGTTAGCGTGTTATGCGGCATATGGGGTTCATTTGCATGGTAGCATTGCATATGTGTGGTATCGGTTGTGACTGTGCTTTCAGCGGAATATTTTTCAGTGAGTGAACAATTTTGGTTTTGTTATGTCAATGTTATTGTAGTTTTGTTAGTCGTGTGTGAATTTTTGTAAATCGCTTTGTTTATGTCTTTGCTAGGTGTTGATATGACTGACAAGGTGAACAGTTTAGGTTGTCGTCGATGATGGGGGACAGTGAATTGTCTCTAATAAAACTTCTTCAGCTATTCGGCCTGTTGGCTGAAGTTGTGAAGTGTTCAGTTTCTCGTGAAGAAATCGGGCTTACTAAAGTTCTGGTGTCTCGGCTAAGGGACAGCTATATGTGGAGATGTCTTAGGGATAACAGGTCAAGAGAATTGGTCAATTTTAATTTTCTAAGTTGTTTTTTTTTTTTTTTGTAGGATTAAGTGTGGTGGTGGTGAAAGTTGAGACTTATGTTGTGTCAGTAGTTGCTGTTGACCTATATAGGTCAAGGGAAGTGTTTGATTCCAGTGTTTTTAGTTGATTTTGGGAAGGTTGTGGTTGTTTTATTTTACTGTTTTTGTCGTTCAGTTTAGCAGCGTGTGTTTATTTTTAGTTTGCCCCCACCCAAATACCCCCAAGTTCCCTCACTTGTCCTGTTAGTTTCATTATACTTTTGGAGGAATATGTATTTGATGGTTTTTTGATCTATTTTTGTGTTTGTTGTCATTTTTATGTAATGACGTCATGGTCGCGATATGGGAGTTGCCCTGAATGGTCATTTCCGCCATATAGGTGACGTCATTGGTCAAAGCAGATGGGTGGAATCTGACATTTCTGTAAACCAACCCTTGGCATTAAGTTGCCTGCCTGGACAGGTTCTATAGCTTTTGCCCTTTATTTGCGCCTGTAATTTCTACTGGTTCTCATTCCTGGAAGAAGGTGCTCCAGTTACTGACCACACCAGACATTGGAACCCAAATTCACAAGCATAAAATTCCAATAGGAATTCTTAATGTAATTAATTTTGGTCACATATGTTTTGAACTCAAACCATAAATAAGACCCTGGAGCCAATCACTGTTAGGTGGTATGAAAGACTGGACCATGACAATTATTACCAGTCTTCTATACCTTACCTTAAAATTAACAGATGGGAATGATGATATTTTTAAAGAGTCTTCTGTTCTTAATATACATTAATGACTTGCCATTCTATATTCACGAAGATGCAAAGCTGGAACTTTTTGCCGATGATAAACTCTAGTTATCACACCCAACAGACAAGAATTAACTGGTGAAATTGTAAATGATGTTTCTCAGAAAATCATTAAGTGGTTCTCTGCAAATGGGCTCTCATTAAACTTTGACAAAACACAATACATACAGTTCCACACAGTAAATGGAATGACACAATTAATAACTCCAGACTTCGATCAGAAATTGGTAGCTAAGGCAGAATATTCTAAATTTCTAGGTGTATGCATTGATGAGGGGTTGAACTGGAAAAAACACATGGGAGATCTGCTGAAACGTTTGAATTCAACTACTTGTGAAATATGTCTGCTTGTGTCTGTGTATGTGCGGATGGATATGTGTGTGTGTGCGAGTGTATACCTGTCCTTTTTTCCCCCTAAGGTAAGTCTTTCCGCTCCCGGGATTGGAATGACTCCTTACCCTCTCCTTTAAAACCCACTTCCTTTCGTCTTCCCCTCTCCTTCCCTCTTTCCTGATGAGGCAACAATTTGTTGCGAAAGCTTGAATTTTGTGTGTATGTTTGTGTTTGTTTGTGTGTCTATCGACCTGCCAGCGTTTTTGTTCGGTAAGTCACCTCATCTTTGTATTTATATATAATTTTTCCCACGTGGAATGTTTCCTTCCATTATATATATATATATATATATATATATATATATATATATATATAGTGAGGCCACAGTGAAGATCTGTAGCTCTTTAAATAAGTGTCTGCAGGATGATCTCGGATGAGCTCTAGCAATTATTCTCATTACACGCTTTTTGTAATATATATATATATATATACATACATATATATATATACACATATACATATACATACATATATATATATACACATATACATATACATATACATATATATACATATACATCTAAAAAGAAAGATGATGAAACTTACCAACAAAAGCGCTGGCAGGTCGATAGACACACAAACAAACACAAACATACATACAAAATTCTAGCTTTCGCAACCAATGGTTGCCTCGTCAGGAAAGAGGGAAGGAGAAGGAAAGACAAAAGGATATGGGTTTTAAGGGAGAGGGTAAGGAGTCATTCCAATCCCGGGAGCGGAAAGACTTACCTTAGGGGGAAAAAAGGACAGGTATACACTCGCACACACACACATATCCATCCACACATACACAGACACAAGCAGACATTTGTAAAGGCAAAGAGTTTGGGCAGAGATGTCAGTCGGGGCAGATGTACAGAGGCAAAGATGAAGTTGAAAGACAGGTGAGGTATGAGCGGCGGCAAATTGAAATTAGAAATTAGCGGAGATTGAGGCCTGGCGGATAGCGAGAAGAAAGGATATGCTGAAGGGCAAGTTCCCATCTCCGGAGTTCTGACAGGTTGGTGTTAGTGGGAAGTATCCAGATAACCCGGACGGTGTAACACTGTGCCAAGATGTGCTGGCCGTGCACCAAGGCATGTTTAGCCACAGGGTGATCCTCATTACCAACAAACACTGTCTGCCTGTGTCCATTCATGCGAATGGACAGTTTGTTGCTGGTCATTCCCACATAGAACGCTTCACAGTGTAGGCAGGTCAGTTGGTAAATCACGTGGGTGCTTTCACACGTGGCTCTGCCTTTGATCGTGTACACCTTCCGGGTTACAGGACTGGAATAGGTGGTGGTGGGAGGGTGCATGGGACAGGTTTTACACCGGGGGCGGTTACAGGGGTAGGAGCCAGAGGGCAGGGAAGGTGGTTTGGGGATTTCATAGGGATGAACTAAGAGGTTGCGAAGGTTAGGTGGACGGCGGAAAGACACTCTTGGTGGAGTGGGGAGGATTTCATGAAGGATGGATCCTCCCCACTCCACCAAGAGTGTCTTTCCGCCGTCCACCTAACCTTCGCAACCTCTTAGTTCATCCCTATGAAATCCCCAAACCACCTTCCCTGCCCTCTGGCTCCTACCCCTGTAACCGCCCCCGGTGTAAAACCTGTCCCATGCACCCTCCCACCACCACCTATTCCAGTCCTGTAACCCGGAAGGTGTACACGATCAAAGGCAGAGCCACGTGTGAAAGCACCCACGTGATTTACCAACTGACCTGCCTACACTGTGAAGCGTTCTATGTGGGAATGACCAGCAACAAACTGTCCATTCGCATGAATGGACACAGGCAGACAGTGTTTGTTGGTAATGAGGATCACCCTGTGGCTAAACATGCCTTGGTGCACGGCCAGCACATCTTGGCACAGTGTTACACCGTCCGGGTTATCTGGATACTTCCCACTAACACCAACCTGTCAGAACTCCGGAGATGGGAACTTGCCCTTCAGCATATCCTTTCTTCTCGCTATCCGCCAGGCCTCAATCTCCGCTAATTTCTAATTTCAATTTGCCGCCGCTCATACCTCACCTGTCTTTCAACTTCATCTTTGCCTCTGTACATCTGCCCCGACTGACATCTCTGCCCAAACTCTTTGCCTTTACAAATGTCTGCTTGTGTCTGTGTATGTGTGGATGGATATGTGTGTGTGTGCGAGTGTATACCTGTCCTTTTTTCCCCCTAAGGTAAGTCTTTCCGCTCCCGGGATTGGAATGACTCCTTACCCTCTCCCTTAAAACCCATATCCTTTTGTCTTTCCTTCTCCTTCCCTCTTTCCTGACGAGGCAACCATTGGTTGCGAAAGCTAGAATTTTGTGTGTATGTTTGTGTTTGTTTGTGTGTCTATCGACCTGCCAGCGCTTTTGTTGGTAAGTTTCATCATCTTTCTTTTTAGATATATTTTTCCCACGTGGAATGTTTCCCTCTATTATATATATACATATACATATATATATACATATATATATATATATTCACTTATGAAATTTGTTATTAACAATCCGAACGAATTCAAAAGTAATAGCAGTGTACATGGCTACAACACCAGGAGAAAGGATGATCTTCACTACTCAAGGTTAAGTCTAACTTTGGCTCAGAAGGGGGTAAATTATGCTGCCACAAAAGTCTTTGCATCTTAGGTCTGACAGATAGCCATATAGCAAGTAAAAGGAAATAAGAATTTCTTAATGGCAACTCCTACTCAGTAGATGAATTTTGGATATAGTAAGTGGGTAATTTCCCCAACAGCCACAAAAAATAAATAAATAAAAAGATTAAGTGTCATGTAATATTTTGTGTAATGTAATATCTTGTATTGACACCTTTTATTAATCTGATACGTTCCACATCATTACGAAGTGTCGTATTCATGATCTATGGAACAAGTACCAATCTAATCTAATCACTGATATCTTGTTGTTCAACTGAGGAAGAAAATACCAGTGTTAGCCACGAAGGAAAAAGTAAGCAAGCAGCCAAACACTGGTATTACCAACAGCCAAAAGAAGAACATACCTAACACTGGTATCGTGTACTTCAGTTCATCTACGAATTAAGTATTGCGAAGAAAACTATAACTCTTCCATTGGTATCCTGTAGGTCAGATGACATTACCTATTGTGGAGGAAACCACAAACACAGTATCTCATTTCCGGTCACATGAATATTAACTGATGGGCAGAAAATGACACTTAACACTGGTATCCTATACAGATCAACTGAAAAATACGATATTAGTGTTACCCCCAGCAAAAAGAATGACAAACCTGACGTAAGTGTCTTATTTATTACAGCACTGCAGTAAAGTAAATGGTACACAAATTCCTTAAAACAACAAATGAAACACACACACACACACACACACACACACACACACACACACACACACACATTCTTTCTTTCTTTTAAGGGTACATTCATTCATTCAAATTTAGAACTTGACACTTCGTTTCCCAAGCTATGCAATTTACTATTGAATTTAACTGAATTTTATCTGATCCTGTAAGATTACATTGTGTACAGTAAATGTACATGTAATACAGGACGTGTCAAAGTAGTAACATTCATTATCACTTATTTTTCTACCCCTTTAGCTTTTATTACATAATTGATAATGAATAACAAACTTTTTCAATGTGAGAGTAAGTTTCTTCGGAAAGTTGTCAAGTACACTACGTTGCACTTTTTAGACAGACTTCTTAGTAGACTGATACCAGAGTACTGGGGTCCTGTTCTAGCATTGCCAGTCGGTGGGGTATGCTCCGTACTTCATTCTTCCTTCTTGTATTGTGGGTGTGCACACTAGCATTTGTAATCCAGTCCTCACTACCTTTTGTCATGTGCATTATTGTTTTGTATATATACAATGATGAAGTTAAGATACCTAACTTCTTGAAGCAGTTAGGTCTTTCTACTTAAAATGGTCCTAATTGCTTTTTTTTGTAATGTGAACACTCGTTTTGTCTCTTGTTTGAGTCCCCCCCCCCCAGTCACTCCATACAGTAAGTATGGTTTGAAAAGTCCATGATACACTGTACACAGAAGGTTGTCTTAATACTGTGATGGCTGCATCATTAAGAATATGACAGAGCTCAGTTTCTTACAGACATTATTAATATGTTTTTTTCCCCCATTTCAGTTCATTATCCACAACAATACCTAAGAATGTAATAGATTCTAATTCTTCCAGCCTTGTTCCATCAACCTCTAAATCCACGTCTACAGCCTGCTTGTTTTTAAACACTGCATACATAGTCTTTAGATTTATAAGAAGTTCACTTTCCAACAGCCATTGAGCTGTGACATTTGCAGATATGTATGCTCTGCTCTATGACTCAAAAATAAAATGTCATCTATGAGTTAAATATGACATCAATGGACAAAGCTAATAAGTTTTGCACCATTCTTCAGTTGACATAACATTTTCCTTTGCAAAAAATATTGAAAACTGGTCTCAGAACACCAACAATCACTTCATAGTTTACTCTTCCACTAGAACAAAGCTGTGTTGAGGACCTGCTAACCTACAATTTTGCCACATCGTAAGGCATTAGACTTTCACATCCACGCCACAGAGAATGGTCCTACTGTCTACTACTAATCGAAACTCAGATAAATGTGAAGGGCTGTTTCTTCTACCTTAACACTTTACCATCTCTAAGCCCAACATATCCCTCATTACAGATGGATGGTGAGCCACCTCCCCCCCCCCCCTCCCCTTGTTCTTCAAAGTAGCAAATGGAAAGCTGCAGTTCACAAAATGGAAACCAAATAATGTCGCAGCAGTTGAGATGTCAGTTGATAATGTGTAGTATCACTACATTATGAAGACTTGTGCATAATGTGAAGATGGACTGGTAGTGAGGTATGACTGAACAGTGAAGCACCAGCCTTTTACTTCTTAGCAAACAAACCCCTGCACACTAGGGGTGAACCAAATGAGGTCTTGCTGTTTTAAGTGGACTGACCCCTGCATTTGCGTGGGTGGAGGTTCCCATCTCCATCTGACCATCCAGATTTAGGTTTGTGTCATTTCCCTAAATTACCTCCAAGTCAATTTAAGGATTTTTCCTACTATTAGGCTAAGGCCAGTCACCTGCCCCATCCTTGTGAAACTAGACCAGTAAGAATGTAACTGCCTCTCTAACCTATACGATGTTGTTCTTAAATTGCACTGCTGTACATGTACAACACCCTTGCAACAATAATCCACCAATAAATAAAACAAAGAATGTTCACCATAATGTTGGGTTATGTTAATTATTTTTAGCTACCTTTTCCACAGTGGACCATTTCACAATACACTCGAGGCAGGTGGATTTGTAGAGGAAATAAAGAATTAGGCACACGCAAGCTTAGTTAACAACCAGTTATCAGAATATGAGAAATGTACTAGAGCACAAACTGCATCAGCTTGTTTAGGGACAGCAAAGAGAGAAGCCCATCAATTACAGTGCATACAGAGGTGTTTAAACAGGCATTCTTCCCACAATCACAACTGGAATAGGAAGAAGGCCTGATACCTGGTAAGGTAGGAGGTACCCTCTGCCATGCACCTGTGTATACTAGTGACAAAGAGCTCCACCTTACTGGCGAGTGTCAATGCTGAGACAATACACCGTTTCAAAGAATGTCTTCTAGCAACGACAAAAAGCCATGGTATTTAGATATTTCCAAATGACCAGAAACCTGAGGTTTTCACGACACTTGTCACTTTTCTCTAGCAACAGAAAGTGACTGGAAACAGGAAAATGTGTATGAACTTTGCATAACTAAGAAACATTCTTGTTAATTTCTCAACTAATTTTAAGTCAAACGGATGTATGACGAATACAAACTCTTTGAAGTTATGTACCAAGATGATACTGCCCGTCCTGATAGAATACGCAAGTCCAACTACTGCTTTCACATATTTCATCGGAGTGTTGGTAATAATGTACTGGGTCATTCCATGTTAAAGAGACTTTGTGACAAAAAAATTAAAATGACAATATTACAAATATAACCTTAAAAATGCCAAGTTAAAAGTACATTTGTTCATTGCAAAATAATCATGAATATGAAAAAAATAAATTTCTACCTTCACTAAGTGTTTAAAGTGCACTACTCTATGGCACCACAGAGGTATGCTTTATGCTATTTCCAGATGAGTATTAGTTGTGTTATCTATGGCTGATTGTTCTATTGTTGCAAAGAATATTGAAGTCAACATTGTTATAGCCCATAATAATTAGTTTTGTTGAAGTAAGCTAATTGCATTTCTTTATTTTGTTAGTTTTATAACATATATGCAGCTTGTAACACCCGTAACAAAAATGATACAAAAGTTTAATTTGTAATCTAGTAAATTTGTTCTGTACAATATCTTTCTGTAAAAGTGAGGTTATGCACATGTTTTACAATATCATACCATTACATGGCATTTTGAAATCTTATTTAACACTCTTAGAGCTGTTACGGGTGTTACTAATTTTCGTTTCGGGTGTTACTTAACACATGCATAACACCCTTAATTTGAATTGGAAGGTTTAATGCCACCTTCATCTTTAGTAGGCCTAGGCCCTACATTTAAATTATAACCAAAGGGTATTATTATGAATGAAAAAAGTTTTTAACTATGTTTATTACATATGAAAACAGTTTTAAGCATGAAAACTAAAATTTTTATTCCTCTGCATACATTTTTTAAGCACTACCCTACATTATAAAAGTTAATTAGAGCATTAACCTGACTCAACTGATGTTCTCCTAAAAAGTTAATTAAGCCCAAAATTCTTTACATATAGTTTATGTTTTCCATTCTAACTTTTCCAAGAACAATATTTATAACCTCAGTTTTAAATTTTACATAGGCCCAGTAAACTGCTTATTGAGGCAAATTCTAGTCATTCATAAGAGCCTATGTTTAACAATGTACTGTGCTGGGCAGTTCAAAAATAAATATACTTTGTCCAATCTATGTTATTTTGAGAGAGACTTTGGATTGACAGTCTAGTGGAATTTTTTTGCCAGTTCACATGGTAAAGGCGCCATGGATGGCATTGGAGGTGTGCTGAAGAGGAGCATGTGGACATGCTGTTAGATCTAGGAAAATTATTATTAACAACACAATTGAGTTTTATGACTACACTCTGAAGAATTTTTCTAAATTTAAGGTACTATGGGTTGATAAGATAGGAGCATAACATTCCTATTTTGGATGAAAGGTGGAAAAATTTACAAGCGATTCTTCAAATCCAGGGCTGACATCACTTTTGGCCTTATAACACAACTGATTTGCTGGTTTCAAAAACAGCAGAGTCATTAATGACAAGGGTGTCATTATTTCTGACGACGCCAAAGTTAAAACATTACATGCAAAAAGATGCATAAACTTCTATGAAGTGTGCAGTTCTGATGATTCTGATCAGGAGACTGCTTCACTATCTGAATCACAAGACAATATTGGAAGTGCTTGTGAGTTGAGCCTAACTAATAAAATTGAAAAGTCTGATTTAAAATTTGGGTTATTTGTCTTGGTTGACATTGCAAGTGATAAAAAGAAGCCAACCCTATCCAAAAGTCAGTACTGATACTTGGGAATCTGCCAGAGTGAGGTTGATGAAGAGGAGGATGTGAAAATAATCTTTCTGAAGTCAGTAGGAAAAAGTAAAACACTTTTTAAACTAGATGAAACTGATGTTTGTTTTGTGAAATTCAGTCAAGTACTATCTAAGGTAACACCAGAAATCAAACAACAAGGTAACCGTTCGTACTTTGAGTTCAATTTTGAGTTGGATGTTGCTGAAAAAGGTTATTAAATGAAGTTTTTAAACCTATCAATAATAAGAAAACATTTTTGTCATAAATTTATTAGGCCTACAAAATTAGGTTAATGTAAGCAATGATATCTTGGCCTAGTTGTACTATAAAATTGTAACAAAATTTTTTGTGTGATAAATAGCTTTATCCTTCAAATATGTTTTCTTAAGTACATACTTTTATTCCAAATAAACTACAGTACTTCTTTTACTTTGATGCAATTGTAAGAGGTAGATTTATTCCTCAAGAATCAAATCTGATGCATCTATGTAACACCCGTAACATTTAATGTAACACCCGTAACAGAAAAAAATATATATATACTGAGTTATGATGTCCAAAAAAATAAAAATTTATATTTCAAAATAAAATTTGGGGCAATACCTCTTAACAGTTGTTTTACAAGAATAAAAGCTTCATCAAGTTTGCAGAAATTAGAGAGTTCCCTAACTCATAACAGGGGCCAGGTCTACTTTTGGTAACACCCGTAACACTACTTTTTTGATTAATAACCAGGAGAATAATAAAACAATTCCAGTATCAACATTTGTCACATGAAATATAATGTAAGCCTTAAAAGTTTTCAGTATTAAATTCAATAAATATTATTCCTTACATTATTTTTCCTAATTTTAAGGTGTGTACATGTAACACCCGTAACTATGGAATTGCCCTACTGCAAAATTGTGACTTGATAACTAAATTTGTAAGCCAACGATTATCTTCCTGTGTTGTCACGCAAATATTAAACTAGCAATATGAAATATGCAGTGAACTACTTGATAAGCTTAAGGAATTTGCTGATTTGCTCACAGTACTGGTATATAGGCACTAGTCACTTTCTAATTTACTCGACTAAGTTTTGACGTCATATGTGTGAACAGCATTCAAATATTATGTCAGCTTTCTGTTAATACTGTATACAGACAGTTTCTACGTTTCTCATGCTTTTGTTTCATATATCTCGTCCATTCTGCATCCCTGATGGAACTCATTTTCGATGGGAGCTAGGAAACACGTTGAAGAAAATAACGAATGAAAAGGGACGCGTTCTCACCTTATAAACAGGAGCGAAATCAACCAGTGGGTCTTCCTTCCCGGCAACACGAGGAAGCGACAAATGGGCTAATAATTAACGTTCACCAATGTTCACTTCCTGGAATAGGGTCGTGTTCACAGGAACTGTTGACATAAGAAGAGGCACTAGAATCTTCATTACCACATACACCAAGTAAACTGAACATTTTAACACAAACTAGTGTGTTATGACAAATCATTCACGATTCTTACCAATTCATGTAACTGCCGTAACTATAAATTGCCAGTAGACATTTAAGTATCACAATTTTGTTTTGAATTTTATCGAGCACATCCGACCACACACGCTTACAAGACGTAAATTATCGTCAAGCCGGTCACAAGCGTAGCGCTTCTGGTTTAGTGAAGCAGGGAATATAATCTGTCGGCTTTGACCAATAACGTCAATCGTCATGCATTAGTCAGAGATAGTAATGTCTTCACTTCGAGGCATAGATAATAAAACAGTTCTGTGTCCCGGATAAGCGCTATCATTGTACATTAAAATAATTATTCGTAATGATATTGAGGTAATTTGGAGTATTAGTTTGTTATTGTAGAAAAATTTTTAGTGTCTTATTTTCGTTTATAGGAATGGATTTGTTTGTTTGTGGGTATGGAACTTTCGTTACTGTCTGTCTAGGTGAGCTTCGGTTATTCCTCGATATTTCCGTGTGGTAAGTTCACTTTTCCATTTGCTTCTTTCACTGTATTTCACTATTTTGACATATTTCACTGTTTTATTCCACCAATATGTGTATTTTCGTGTTGTAAAGTACGTAATAGAAATTTCTCAGCTGTCGATCTTCTTTCGTTTCCCAGCACTAGTATCAGTACGACATTTTCGAATGTGTACTTGCTATATTACAGGCTAAACCCCCGGCACAACTAAAATTTCTATCATGTCCTTCACTTCGCATTAACACTGACGACACAACGAAAATTTGTATCCCATCCTTCACTTCGCCTTTAACTGACACTATATATGTCAATTGGCGAGCAAGATACAAATGTTGCGTATAGCTATATAGCTCAAGTAACGAATGGGATACCATTAGCTTCCAAGGCAACAAGGAAACTGTACCCCAAAGTGAAGTACGGGATACAAATTGTACATGTGTCGTCTTCTTGTCTCCGTGTAGTACAATTGAGGTACAGTTGCGAATGTAGCGTACGTCTATTTCCACCGTTTCGTCACCAGTGTACATATATAGAGGTCAACGGAAGTCTGGTATACATATATTACGTACGTAGGTCCTTCTGTCATCAGTGGTACTGATATTTACATAAGAAAAGACTGTTAGTAATAGACTAAATAAACAACACATCTACAATTTGTATCCTGTATTCCACTTAGGGTTTACTGAAAAGGAGGATACATCGTTCAAGTGAAGAACAGGACAGTAATGCTGGTGAAAACGAGGAAATCGACTTATGACAAACTCGTATTCCGTACTGTACTTAAGCAACACACTTCGGATGTGCTTTTAATTTGTATCGGGTTTTTCATTTATGGTTAGTGAAGCAGGGGATACATAGTTCAAGTGAACAACAGGACAGCAATGCTAGTTGAAATTAAGAAATCGACATACGCTAAATTTGTATCCCGTACTGCACTTAAGCAATACAGTTCGAAAGAGTTTCGACATACAACTGACGTACATGTAATTTGATGTCTTCTTTGCTAGTAATATATTTCATTCATGTATTTCCATTGTATTTTGCGGAGAAATACTAAGATACAAACACGCGATATCATTAACGTGAAAATACTACTAGCCCTTATATATGTGAAGTACAGTCTTTCTGTCTTGCATTCCTTTGTTTCTGAACATTCTTCTCAGCTCTTTCATCTTTATAATACATGATTTCTGGCCAATTCCGAAGCCATTGGTCAAAGCCGACGGGTTGTATCCCCTGCTAAACTAGACCTGGACTTTTTGTGGGCAAGTTTTAAGAGTTCCGCATTAAAGACATTCTACAAGCATGCATTTAAATGCACATTTGGTCCTGTCGCAAACATACGTGTACAAAGATACCGCGGCACAAGAAAAAGAATAATCAAATTTCCACTCTTCTGTTGCATTGATAACATTTAATTCATTTCTTTCCATCCCACGGGGACTTGTGACCAAAGATGAATTACCTATGTCTGCGAAAATCCTATCCGTTCGTTTCGACAACAAGCTAATGAGTAACGAATACCTTCATAATATCCTGGTGGGAATGATCTTAACATTCGACAGTGTTACTTACATCGTCAGACTATCGATTAATCGATAGTATATGCGCTATCGGTAGTCTGGTTTAACTATCGTTAGTCCTATCTTTTATAATGTAATTGGCGCCTGAAAAATTGTTGGTTCCTATTACCTCCATGGCGTTTGGAGTGCAGAGGAAATGTAGACTGTATGGTGCTATTTAATCAACAACAAATACGGTGGCGCCTAAGCCAGTCTAAGTTGTTTATAAGCTATGTTGTTAATGGATTGTTCGCTGTGGGAGAGGGGTTCGTGAAAAAGGGAATTTTAATTTTCTTGTTTGTCTTCCAATAATGACAACTCATGGTCGTGTGTCTCGTACCGATCAGATGCTTATGGCGAAAACTACACAGCTAAATAACACGTAATTGTGAATGTGCGTTATACTGATTTTCATCTTCAAATGTGTGGGCTTACTTACTTGTAAAATGGAATACAAATGTAAATAATGCTGTTGTAATACAACGCAGTTAGTAGAGGAAAATATGACATTTTAAAGATTTTTTAAGTGTTTCTGATTGTAACGTGTAATGCATTTTAAAATAAATACAATTATTGTCGTTATCAAGTAAACACACCTGCTACTGTCCTCTTCTGTTTCTGAGTCCTCAATGCACTTACAAGCGTTTTCAGTTGTACATATTAATACGTAAAGTGATGGCTGGACACAAACATTAAAATATACAGCTGTATTTACATGCTATATGCTTTCACAGCATTGTAGGGCGTATTCATAAGTAATTCGGGCGAAACTTGAATGTTTTAGTGGATGTGAGACAAAACTAATCACTTCTTGCCAAGAGTTGACTGAATGTCCACGGCTGTTTTTGCAAAGCTCCAAATCCTGTATATATTTCTTAAGCTCTTGCTCGTTAATGCTGAAACCCCTTGTTTGAAATTTGTGCAGCAGGTGAATAAGCTCACCATTTTTTTTTCATTTTTCGTGTTTACATCTTTCTGCAACCTGATGAATAATTTTTCGAACGTCACGAGAAAGAATTCTATCCCTTAAGCTTCTCGCTCTACGAGGTACCATAGGGGGCGACCACAATATGCCAACAATCGCTTCTTCGTCACTCACTTCGTTATTTAAACGCCACACAACATTATTATTGATCATGCAACTATAGTGCCACAACTGTTCAACCTCTGTCGGCAGCAGTGAGACAAAGAGCACAGTAGCGAAGAAGTTTTCCGAATGGTGCCGACATGAAGCGATCAGTACTTTTTGCGTGCCAGCGACAGTCTCTGTTGGCTGAGGAAATTCCGCGCTTTTGTTTATGTAAGAGCTGCGTCTTATTGTTCTGAAAATGAACCGTAAAAATCAATAATCCATGTGGAATTTTTTCAAGAAAGCGAGGGATAACAGTCAGTTTGTAAAGTGTACCATCTGCATTTGAGATAATAAACATGATCAGCGAATAGGACTAATTTAAGAGACCACTAAAAAGAAATCATGGTGAAAACTAGGAACCATGAATTAGCAATAGAAGCGAAAGGGAAGGGATCGAGTTGTGAGCTAGATCAAGTGGAAGAGGTGCAACCAAAAACAAATCGAGAACCTCTACAACCAGTTATTTTAACACAAGACAGTTGTACGATGCCAGTTCAAATGTAAAAAAAAGAACTTGGTTCTCTTTATGCACAAATGACTGCTATCTACATTCTGCCATACACAACTTCCGACCATCAATGCTTGAAAAAAATTGTTTGTGCCTTAGACAGCGGATAAAAACCACACTTAAATGTTTACCGATCTCAAAACTATAAGAAGCGATAAAAAATAAATCGGAGTAAGCCCTTACAAAATGTAATTTTTTAGTGTTATAACAGACATGTGGAAAAGCGACACATATAACTCATACTGCCATTGACTTGCCACTCTATAATAAACGAAAAATTAGTTTCACCCATATTAAAAGTGACAAAAACTACAGGCTACACAAGGCATAATCTATGCACATGCAACTAACATTTTTTAAAAACGTTTCCTCCTTTAACTTGTCAATGCCATGCTGAGTTTCGTTTCGTTCTTGTGATCGGTACATGTCGGTATAAGTCAAGTCGGCGTAACTTGTAAGATATTTCTTGGCAGTTTCACCCGTCCCTTTCCCGCCCCCACTACACTCGCCAATCTTGTCGATAGAAATCTGACGTTATCGTGTATTTGTGTTCTGTTTAGACACTGCCAGCTGCAACAGATCATTGAGTAATTGTGTTACAACAGGCTTAGTATATTTTCTTATTCATTACTACAAATAAACAACACATTTGAACATAGATGTCTCTGTAATGCGCTTTCTCAAAATATTGTTACTTCCACGCCCATAGTTTTCTCTTGAGAGTTCGTGCAATAGCAGACTAACAAGTGAGAAATGAATGGTAACCCCAACACGATCTGAACCAAAGTTAATATAGCATAGAAAAATCAGCTGCAGTGGCATTACAATTACAATGTTGCTGTCTTCTGAGTATATAAACAACTTGCTTTTGTGGCGATTTATGTGGAAGTGTTTCCCTTATGTCAGCGAATTGGAAAGAATTAAAACTTTCGGTGCTTATAAAATGGCATCAAAAATTAACACATATATTTGCCATAAAAGACTAACCATAGCAAGTTGTAAATATAAGCCTTACTAACGAATCGAAACTTACCAGTGGTAATGGTAAACTCTGAGCTATTGAGTAATGGAAGCTGTCGTATCGCCACTGCAGTGAAGCTGACGAAACGCTATTTCTCAGGTTCTGTCAAGTGTATAATTCGAGCAACGCGGGTATATTATAGGAATACATCGGTCTCTCGCTGCACCTTACCATATCCTTCATTAATACCGTGCTCTTTATACCGCTCCGTGTGTTTCCCCCCGACGAAAGGCAAAACACCCAACAAAACTTCTACAAGCTACATGCTTTATGTCAACTGCACTAAGATCACAAGTGCTACCGATCTCTGTGATGTAGTGGCTGTAGCACTGCAGTAGAGTGATGGCCCTTTTGTTTCGTACTGAGAGTCAACTCAACAGAGAAAAAACATGAGTGAAGGAGCCACCCTTGATCTCTTCAACCCAGTTTCAACCTTGTTATTCCAATGTCCAGTTTATACCATAACTGCTGCACTTCATCAGCAAGCATGCACACCTAACGTAGCAACATTGCGTAGCTGAACGGTGAACATTTCCCCTCTCACATCCCTATTCCATACGACCACCTTCTTCTTCCTCTTGCTCTTCCTGTTTTCCCCATGCTTCTAAGACTCTGAAGCTCGATGTAACATCGACAAATAATATATTGGCCAAATTTTTATGTGAATTATTTTTTACGTATGAAAGTAATTTCTCAGATAACAAGACGCTAAAGAAAGAAATTTTTTGACAATGTTATGCAAAATTTCGGACATACCTGCAGGTTACATTAACATTACATATTTTCAGATCAAATCTTACTAGAATACAATACCCGTGATAAGACAATAGTAGTGGTTACAGACAACACTGCAATTACGAAAAATCTGTCTAAATTTTAAGGATTCGACATTCACCCTGTTTTGCCCACTGCATCAACTTAAATGTAGAGTTCTATGTACTGACTTGGCAGAAAATCCTTACTTCGAAGAGGTAGGAAGATCAAAACAAAATGTCCAGACACTCTGTGACCAAAATGGTACTGAAACAGAGGATGACAGACTAAAGGCCGAAGTACTAAATGTCTTTTTCCAAAGCTGTTTCACAGAGAATGACTGCATCATAGTTCCTTCTCTAGATTGTCCCACAGATGACAAATGGTAGATACCGAAATAGATGACAGAGGGATAGACAAACAATTAAAATCGCTCAAAAGAGGAAAGGCTGCTGAACCTGACGGGATACCAGTTCGATTTTACACATAGTACACCAAGGAACATGCCCCCCTTCTTGCAGCAGTGTACCGTAGGTCACTAGAAGAGCGTAGCGTTCCAAAAGATTGGAAAAAGGCAGAGGTCATCCCCATTTCCAAGAAGGGACGTCGAACAGATGTGCAGAACTATAGACCTGTATCTCTAACGTCAATCAGTTGTAGAATTTTGGGACACATATTATGTTCGAGTATAATGACTTTTATGGAGACTAGAAATCTACGCTGTAGCATGGGTTTCGAAAAAAACTATCATGTGAAACCGAGCTCGCGCTATTCGTCCACGAGACTCAGAGATCCATAGACACGGGTTCCCAGGTAGATGCCGTGTTTCTTGATTTCCGCAAGGAGTTTGATATAGTTCCCCACAGACGTTAAATGAACAAAGTAAGAGCGCATGGACTATCAGACCAATTGTGTGATTGGATTGAAGAGTTCCTAGATGACAGAACGCAGCACGTCATTCTCAATGGAGAGAAGTCTTCCGAAGTAAGAGTGATTTCCGTTGTGCCGCAGGGGAGTGTTGTAGGACCGTTGCTGTTCACAGTATATGTAAGTGGCCTTGTGGATAACATCGGAAGTTCACTGAGGCTTTTTGCGGATGATGCTGTAGTATATCGAGAGGTTGTAACAATGGAAAATTGTACTGAAATGCAGGAGGATCTGTAATGAATTGAGGCATTGTGCAGGGAAAAGCAATTGAACCTCAGTGTAGCCAAGTGTAATGTGCTGCGAATACATAGAAACAAAGATCCTTCATCATTTAGCTACAATATAGCAGGTCAGCAACTGGAAGCAGTTAATTCCATAAATTATCTGGGAGTAGGTATTAGGAGTGATTTAAAATAGAATGACCATAAAAAATTAATCGTCGGTAAAGCAGATGCCAGACTGAGATTCCTTGGAAGAATCCTAAGGAATTGCAGTCCGAAAACAAAGAAAGTAGGTTACAGTACGCTTGTTCGCCCACTGCTGGAATACTGCTCACCGATGTGGGATCCATACTAGATAGGGTTGATAGAAGAGAGAGAGAAGATCCGACAGAGAGCAGCACACTTCGTTACAGGATCATTCAGTAATCGCGAAAGCGTTACGGAGATGATAGATACACTCCATTGGAAGACTCTGCAAGCGAGACGCTCAGTAGCTCGGTACGGGCTTTTTCTGAAGTTTCGAGAACATACATTCACCGAGGAGTCAAGCAGTATATTGCTCCCTCCTATGTGTATCTCGCGAAGAGACCATGAGGATAAAATCAGAGAGATTAGAGCCCACACAGAGGCATATCGACAATCCTTTCCACGAACAATACGAGACTGGAATAGAAGGGAGAGTCAATAGAGCTACTCAAGGTACCCTCCGTCAGGTGGCTTGCGGGGTATGGAGGTAGATGTAGATGTAGATGTAACAGTGAAGATTGTTTCTAAGCAGAAACGTTTTCCAAAATTTTATTGAAAATAAAGGCTATTGTGACTTTCCTTCATAGCTCTAAACTAGCCAGTGACAAACTGTGCAACGTTCAAAAAAGAGCAAACAAAAAAGAAGTGAGACTGATGCAAGAGGTGCTGATTCGATGGAACAGCTCATGCCACATGCTCGAAAGAATTTTGGAAGTACGAAGTGAGCTTGGCATTGTGAACAATGAAAGTTCAAAAGCACTGCCCTCACAGCAGAAAATTACCTAGCTGTACAAAATATAATAGATCTTTTTGAACCTTTTGAAGTAGCAGCAACAACAATCTCAGGGGAGTCATACATCACTGCTTCTTTAATTTTACCTCTTATATGAGGTGTCGCTGCAAAATTTTCGGACTTGTAAAGCAACTTGACAAGTAATGAAGGACAAAGTGTTCTGGATTCCTTGATTAGTCAGTGAAAGAGTGAAATCATTTAACACATTGACTGTTAATATGCTGGTGACGTTATTAGACCGTAGGCTTAAAAACTTGTTTCAGGACATTTCAAGAGGCAGAGAACGCTGCACAAGTACTTCAGAACGAGTATGCTATCATTGCATCAACTACAAGAATAGTACCTGTAACAGAAGCATCCATGGGCTGTGTTAATACGTCCACTGATACGTCTAACAGTTTGAAAGTGGATGATCTACTTTTTTTTCCAATTAGCAACAGTGTTACGTCGATGTCGCTACACTAGTCAGTGATTTGATAATTGAACTAAATCAGTATTCTGAAAAACGTGTTAGACAAGCGTGCCTGTGTGTTGATGACAAAGCTATCTGAAAAATGTTCTGTGGACATATGTTTCCCAAACTATTCTCTTCAGTGCAGTCTACATGTTGCCAAATTAAAACAGAATATTTGTAGTTCATAAAAGAGCAGTGAGGCAATTGTAAAGAATATGGCACAGATGGTCATGTACGGAAGGCTTTGTGCAGCATAATACACTGCCAGAAAAAAAAAATCCGACACTCTCAAGAACTGTGTTCAGACACACAGCGTATAAGATGCGCATACTGAGGGGCTGTAGTGTTACAGATTCTTGATGCTCAGTAGGGCTGTTTGAGGACCCTGGGTTCTGACTCAGCATGCAATAACTGTGTCGAGTTTAGAGGTGAAAAGTGTTTGAAACATTCATTCTGGCGTACAACCGTACCTCACCAAAGAGGGCAGACTCGTGCTGAACAGCTACAGCCAGCAGGAAGATGGATGGACAGATTGCTACACATGTTGGGCACAATGTATTGGTAATGCGTCGCTGCTTTCATCAGTGGGCTGTGGAACATTTCCACGTCTGTAGACCATGTTCTGGACTTTGATTTAGTACAGATGAATGTCAATGTCGACCCATTGTGTGAAGAGTGGTGGCCAGCCGAACATCATGAAGGATCGAAATCAGGGCTAATGTTGCATCTGCTGTCTCGTCAGGGATAATTGGGAACCATCAGCTTGCAGCAGGATTAAGATCACATGCATGTTTGTCCAGGATACCACAGCCTCCATGACACCACTAACCATGGCTACCAGCACTCTGGTGTCGTTAAAGTGTTGACTGTAGAGTGGAATGGAGCTGTTGTCTTCAGTGATTAGAGAGTAGGTTCTGTCTACATGCAAGCGATGGACATACTTCTGCTGTACACCTGATGAACTGCCTATTCTAGAGTGCAGTCACCTATGACACATACGTCTCATTCCAGAGTTGATGGTAGTGGTGGGAGAGAGGCAATCACTTAAGTTAGTGGTCATATCTGGTGTTTCTGAAAGATAAAGTAACCAGTGCCCATTACATTGCACAGGCATAGACCATTTCTTCGACACGAAGACGATGTGCCTTTTTAGCAGGATAATGTATGGTTGCTTTGGTGCAATGTGCTCTTCGTCATGTGCATCAACTGTCCTCATCTCTAGTCAGTTGCAATAACTTACTGATTCTCCAGAGCCTGGAAGAACCATTGCCAGATTACAACGAAAGGCAAAAGATGCTCAGCACAGTTTATCACAGGACATCGCTTGGCACCTTTATGATAGTTTGGACTCAAGAGTACACGTCTGTGCATTCACCAAGTAGGGGTACATTACACCATTTGATCAAAAGTATATGGGCACCCCCCAAAACATACGATTTTCATATTAGGTGCATTGTGCTGCCAACTACTGCCAGGTGCTCCATATCAGCGACCTCAGTAGTCATTAGACATCATGAGAGAGCAGAATGGGGCTCTCTGTAGAACTCACGGACTTCGAACGTGGTCAGGCAATTGGGTGTCACCAGTGTCATATGTCTGTACGCGAGATTGCCACACTCCGAAGCATCTCTAGGTCCTCTGTCTCCAATGTGATAGTGAAATGGAAACGTGAAGGGACACGTACAGCACAAAAGCGTACAGGCTGACCTCGTCTGTTGACTGATAGAGACCGCCGACAGTTGAAGAGGGTCGTGATGTGTAATAGGCAGACACCTATACAGACCATCACACAGGAATTCTAGACTGCATCAGGATCCACTGCAAGTACTATGACAGCTAAGCAGGAAGTGAGAAAACTTGGATTTCATGGCCTAGCGGCTGCTCATAAGCCACACATCAAACGGGCAAATGTCTAATGACGCCTTGCTTGGCGTAAGGAGCATAAACATTGGACGACTGAACAGTGAAAAAATGTTGAGTGGAGTGACAAATCACGGTACACAATGGGGCGATCCGATGGCAGGGTGTGGGTATGGCGAATGCCCAGTGAACATCATCTGCCAGCGTGTGTAGTGCCAACAGTAAATTTTGGAGGCGGTGGTGTTGTGGTGTGGTCATGTTTTTCAAAGAGGGGGCTCGCACTCCTTGTTATTTTGCGTGGCACTATCACAGCACTGGCCTATACTGATGTTTTAAGCACCTTCTTGCTTCCCACTGTTGAAGATCAATTCTGGGATGGCAATTGCATCTTTCAACACAATAAAGCACCTGTTCATAATGCACGACCTGTGACGGAGTGCTTACATGACAATAACAGCCCTGTAATGGACTGGCCCGCATAGAGTCCTGACGTGAATCCTATAGACACTTTTGGGATGTGTTGGAAATCCAGCACAACCTCATCCACCAACATCTATACCTCCCCTCAGTGGAGCAGTCCATGAAGAATAGGCTGTCGTTCCCCAAGAAACCTTCCAACACCTGACTGAACGTATGACTGCGAGAGTAGAAGCTCTCATCAAGGCTAAGAGTAGGCCAACACCATACTGAATTCCAGCATTGCCGATGGAGGGCGCCAGGTGTCCGGATACTTTTGATCACATATTGATGCGACTGTTTGGGCACGTTTTACTGTGCTATATGTGTTTTATTTGGTCAGAAGTTATTGTCATATACTGCTACAGTGATGAATTATCTATCATCTCACTTATCATTAAAAAGACCTTGTCACTGAGGGTGCCGCAGTCTTGTTCCAGCACTGTATTCTGACAACATACACACTATGTGTTGCTGGCATAAGCTGTCGCCAGCACACCGATCGGCAAAGAGTTTGCAAGAAGATCGATAATAGGCGATGAATCAAGCGCACTTATCAGAAGACAGGGGAAAAACAGACTCGCAAGCAATGCGCCGCCAAAGTCCTCTCGACCGTCAGTATTTAGATCGCCGCCGCGCCCAGTCAGTCACAGACGGCCAACCAAGTCAGTCAGTCACAACCAGCTCAGTTACTAGCTCAGTCACTATCCTGGTTCGCATCTGCCATTTTACATTACCATTTATAGTGGGACTTGTACTTCACCAGCAGTGAGGCTAATGTGGATTATTACAGAAGAGCTTGTACCACAACAACTTGGTTAAAGATAAGTAGCTCCTTCTTCTTACGAATAAAGAACCTTGTTAAAATATGTGTGCAGTTGTGTTATAGAAAGAGGACACCAGCTACCAAGCAACATCCTCTCCTTGCTTCCCATGGTACAAGACCCTACAGTAGCAAATATGACACAAAAATATGTATTCATGTAAAACGCGTCTAAACACAAATATACGTAGATACCGCAAGAAAAAGACTTTCTAACTTCTAAGACAAATAAGTATATATTTGTTGTGGATTAAAGACACACCAACAAATTTGTTTTCCAGCCAAAAATCTGCATTTTATCTGCCCTCGTTATACGTTAGGGGAACAATCACTTCACTTAGTGTGATCAGATGACAGGAGACGTAGATATCGGCTGGAAATACGTACAACTGTAAGCAGCAATTCATTAATGTAAAAATTGTGTTGCTTACTATTTTCTGGTCAACCAGTATCGTGTATAAAAGCAAAACTGTGTAGTTCGAGAATAAATCCACTGAAGATTCCTTAAAAGGCGAAACTGTAGTGGAGTATAGGCAAATAAAGATTGCAGCAAGAAAAATACGTTTCCATTTATAAATTGGATATCTCAGTACTATGGCTCCTAATAGAGAAATTATTACACTAGACAGATGAATGTGAAACCAACGATGAGTGTACCTGGTGAAGCAGTCTAAATACTCTTTAATAAGCAACTGAAATCCGTTATGAAAAAAATGTGAAATGTCTATAACATGTGGAAGTAGCTAAAATGGAACTAAATCTTCGAGGCTATATTGTAACTGAAAGTATATTATATATATATATATATATATATATATATATATATATATATATATATATATATATATATATAAAGTCGTGATTTAATATTGCAGGGTAAATGCTGTCAGGAGACATGTATTTAAATTTGCATGATGCATCCAATACTCTCACTGGTAAACTGTTTGAATGTGTGGACAATATATTTCGTGTGTGACGGCGCAAAGTGCACTGTGTAAAATAGACCTCTTTGACATTGTCTAACACTCTTTGTGTGTGCTAATTATTCTGTTGTGTTCGCTGTTAATTTTGTTTGTTCTTGAATGTGCAAATATAGTTATTAGTAAAATTTCCTTTTTTTCTCCTTAATACTTATTGAGCTGCGCAAATTCCAATAGGTTATGGGCCCAGTGTGCATTTGGAATAAGTATATCAATAAAATGGTAGGGAGAAAGTATTGGAAAAGTTCCAATTTACGTGAAGTGCGAGTTATCCTTACAAGACGATCGCAGTTTTTTTCCGCATTATTTTTCGGTGTTCTTTACGGCAATAAAAAGCAAGTTACCGTTAAGAATGAGTGCGGCACAAATTCCACAGATTGAAAGACTTATAGGTCGCGAAAACTATGCAACCTGGAAGTTCGCAGTAGAAGTGTATTTACGTTTAGACGACCTATGGGACGTGGTAGATGGGACAATGAAATTCACAGATCAGAATTGTTCAAGTAAGGATAGGAAAGCAAAATCAAAATTGATATTACTGATTGATTCGGTGAATTATGTTCACGTTGGAAAAGCTGCTACAACGAAAGAAGTCTGGGACAATTTACGAAGTGCATTCGAGGATGGTGGTCTTACGAGAAAAGTAGGATTATTACGCGAGTTAATTACCACTCGTCTGGACAAATGTAAGAGTGTAGACGAATACGTTAACAAAATAACAACCACGTCGAACCGACTGAGAAACATCAGATTCGAGATCGCTGACGAATGGATAGGAACATTGCTGTTGGCAGTACTGCCCAAAAGGTATGCACCTATGATTATGGGACTTGAAAGCTCGGGTATACAAATCAGAGGCGACAGTGTTAAGGTGAAAATCCTGCAGGACGTAAAGAGTGCTCCAAGCTGTTGTACATTGGAGAAGGAAGGTGCATCTGCTCTCTACTTAAAAAACAAAGAGAAGAAATTGGTGAGGTGCTATAAATGTCAGAAGATGGGACATATTGCGTCTCAGTGCAAAGAAAAAGTAAGCCCAAGATCAGACACTCAGCAAAAGAGGTATGTTACTGATAGCCCAGAGAGAAGGTCCAATAACAAAGGTAAGGCACTCTCATGTTTTTATTCTTTTGGTGGGATGAGCAATCGTGATATGGAATGGATTTGAGACTCAGGTGCATCTGTGCATATTGTTAAAGATAAATCACTTCTTTATGACATCAAAGATAATACTCATATGGGAATATCTACTGTTGATGGCAACAAGCTCCAGTGTTACCTGGCTGGGAAACTAGATCTACATGCAAGTGTAAATGGTGAATCAGATATGGGTACAGCACACAATGTTCATTATGTGAAAAATGTGGCAACTAACCTGCTGTCTGCAGGGGAAATTGTCAAGAAAGGAAATACAGTGACTTTGACATGCAGGGTGCAAGAGTAATCAGTGAAAGTGGTGAAGTTATAGCTACAGCAAGTAACGAAAGGGGTATTTTTAAGTTGGATACCATTGACAGTAAACATAATAATGTTAGTGATTCAGTATATTCAGCAGAAGGTTTTTTATGGCACCGGAGGCTTGGACATCTAAATAGAAAGAGTATGTCTATAATAAAGAATATGGTAAAGGTAATACAGAATTTTAGTGTGTCCAAGGATCCTTGTGAGGCATGTATAAAGGGAAAACAAGCAAGGTTACCCTTCAAGACTAGTAAGAGTAAATCCACAGAAGTCTTACAGTTAATCCACACAGATGTATGTGGTCCTATGGAGTGTGAATCCATAGGTGGGAGTAATTATTTTCTTACGTTTATTGATGATTACTCACGATATACTCATGTTTATTTTCTTAGTTCGAAAGACCAAGTGAGAGATATCTTTGAGGAATATTGCAATATGGTTGAAAGGTGGATGGGAAAGAAGATCAAGATCATCAGGTCTGATAATGGGAGAGAATATATTAACCAGAAATTGATGAAACTTCTGGCAGAAAAGGGAATCAGGCATCAAACTACCATAAGGTACAGCCCATCTCAAAATGGGGTTGCTGAGAGGGCTAATAGGACCATTGTTGAGAAAGCAAGGAGCATGATGACTGACGCTGAATTATCCAAAGATTTTTGGGCAGAGGCAGTGTCAACAGCTGTATATTTGAACAATAGATCACCTACAAAAGCATTAAAGAATAGAACCCCTAATGAGATATGGATAGGAAAGAAACCTGATCTAAGCAATATAAGGGTTTTTGGGTGTGTTGCAATGGCACATATTCCAAAACAGCTAAGAGGAAAATGAGATCCGAAAACTAAAAAGTATATTTTTGTAGGCTATTGTGAAAATTCAAAGGGCTACCGATTAATGGATCCATTGACTAAAAAGATTGTCACAAGTAGAGATGTAATATTCTTTGAAAATAGAAAGGACTCAAAAGAGAGCAAAACCACTAAGTCAACTGCACCTAGTTCAGAAGGTGAAACCTTGTGTGAGGAAATAGAAAGTGCAAAAGAGGAAGACGACAGCCAAGGACAAATGGATACAATTTATGATGACAACGAGTTAGAGGATGAAAAAAATGAAGAAATCAATGTAAGGCGTTCTTCTCGTGTACCAAAACCGAAGGAATATCCATATTTTGAGATGTATACAGCACAGTCTTTTAATGATGAGCCAAGAACAGCAGAAGAAGCAATGAGTGGCCCAAACTCTCAAGAATGGAAAGAAGCGATGAAGAGAGAATTAGAATCTTTATATCAGAACGAAACCTTTGAATGGGTAGATATGCCAGGAGATAAGAAACCACTACAGGCAAGATGGGTATTCAATCTGAAGAACTCTGAAAGCTCATCACCAAAATACAAAGCAAGACTTGTGGTAAAAGGATATTCACAAAAACAAGGGGTAGATTACGAAGAAACTTTTTCACCTGTAGTCAAGTATGCATCATTGAGATATCTTTTAGCCTTGGCAGTAAAACGAAATTTAATAATTCATCATATGGATGTTAAAACGGCATATTGAAATGGGAAATTGGAGGAGGAGATATATGTCATTCCACCAAGGGAAGCCATAAAACCAGGTCAGAAAGTAAAAAGATTTGGCGTTTGAGAAAAAGTATTTATGGACTTAAAGTGGACGTTGCTGGAATCGATGTCTACATGAAACTCTAATAAATATGAATATGAAGCAATCCAAGGCAGATCCCAGCATTTACTATAAAGGGAGTAAAGGGAGAAAAGAAGAAATAATAATAATGGCGATATGGGTGGACGATTTCTTTATCTTGACTGAAAGTGAAGGCCAAATGAGAATTTTCAAGAAACAGCTGCAAACCAAGTTTAAGGTGCATGATTTGGGAGAAGTCAAACGTTATTTAGGTATGCAGATTACTAAGGTTGAAGAAAGACAAGAATTGAGCATAAGTCAATCATCATACACGGAAAAAATATTAAAGAAATTTGGCATGAGTGCTTGCAAACCCATAAGTACTCCAATGGAAGCAGGAATGAAGTTAAGTGTAAATGAGACTGATGTGGAATGTGACAAGAATGTTCCTTATTTAGAAGCAGTAGGGAGTCTGTTATATTTGTCTCAAACGTCACGACCCGACATTGCTTTTGCCACCAATGCAGTGAGCAGATATTGCAGAGACCCAAAGGAAAAGCACTGGAAAGATGTAAAGAGGATATTCCGATACCTAAGAGGAACCTCAAACTATGAGTTAAAATACCATAGAGATGATAATGCAAAACTAGAGGCATATAGCGATGCGGACTGGGGGAGTGAATTGGGAGACAGATACTCCACCCCTGGCTGCTGTTTTAAATTAATGGCGGGCCTCACATCATGGTCGTGCCAAAAGCAAAAAACTGTTGCATTGAGCACCGTAGAGGCCGAGTATGTGGCACTATCCTACACCACACAGGAAGCATTACGGCTACGAATATTAATAAGTGAAATAGAACCCAATTTAATTGAGGAACCTACAACCATCTTCTGTGACAATAAGGGAGCCATAAACCTAGCTAAAAATGATGTTACTAGTGCTAGGACAAAGCATATTGATATACGGCACCATTTCATTCGGGACCACATAGAGCGACAGAACATTGCCGTGGACTATCTGTGCACAGAAGACATGTTAGCTGACCTTCTGACCAAACCCTTGGAAAGGGAGAAGTTTGAGAAGATTGTGGGACTATTTGGTTTATCTTGTGGAAGCAACACACAAAATATAAGTTCAAGGAGGAGTGTTTGAATTGTGTGAACAATATATTTCGTGTGTTACGGCGCAAAGTGCACTGTGTAAAATAGACCTCTTTGTCTTTGTCTAACACTCCTTGTGTGCGCTAATTATTCTGTTGTGTTCGCTGTAAATTTTGTTTGTTTGAATGTGCAAATATAGTTATTAGTAAAATGTCCTTTTTTTCTCCTTAATACTTATTCAGCTGCGCAAATTCCAATAAAAACTAAGAGTTAGACCGCAACAAAGAACCAAAGACGTACCTATAAGTTCGACCATACCGGAAAGAAGTTGAAGCAATTCGCGGTGCTGCAGGCACTGCTGTCATTTCGTAGTCATCGGTGTTCATTTGTATTCTGGGACTCGGTTTGACTAGCCGAAAATTAGTTACTGTTTGCCGTTCATTTGTCTGGTGGTTGAGTTCGTCAGTCATTGAAACAGTTGAGTCCTAATTTTTGTAGTCGTACTACAAAGGATTTTTCTCTGATGCGAGAACTTACTTTAGCATTCTGCATGAAATACATTATAGATTCGTCCGCTGCAAGATTATGGTACGTTAACGAGACAGTGTGTTTGCGCTTTGTCGCTCGTAATAGTTACTATAGATGATGTGATGTATGTCAGCTCAAGGAAGTTGTGCGTCCTGATAGTAGGATACGGAAAAGGTAATATTGATGCAATTTTTTTTGTAGGTAACAATAGTTATTTTGTTGGCCTTCCTTGCGAACTTGTAATCGGTATCATTAATTTTACAGCCAAGTGGTTTCGAACAGCATGTGGTCTTCAATTTCGCTTAAGCGGAAATGAGGTTGAATATGTGAACTAGGCGGATTTTCGTAAAGATTAAGAATTCATTTATTCATGTACAGAATGAAGTTACCTGTAATGCGTTTACAGTAAGGCATTGCTTTCATAAATAGTTTGGGTTTCATAAGACAGACAATAATAGTAAATGTTATGTAACGGAAGCGTCCGATCCCGCCCGTTTGCTTTGACCCATGACGTCACAAATATGGTGGAAACAAAAACAAACACACACACTTTCCACAAGCAGCCTAATGACGCTAACGGGACAAGCGCGGGAAATGGGGTGTTTTGGGTGGGGGGCAAACTAAATATAAACAAATTTAGACGCCTTGCGTATCTACAACGTGTAAGTGAAGAGAGCCATGCATGAATACCCACCCACCTCCCCAGGGGTCGTAACCCCTGCAACCCTTAGAAGATAAAGATGCTTCAGTAGCTGATTAGTGTTTTTTGTCTTAAAAAAAAATCTCACGGGATAGAACGAACAGATCAGAAAAGTAAATAAAATAAGATAAAACAGAACTGGAGACAGCCACACTCAAACCAAACTCCGCGCCGTCATGACGTCACACACAACACCCTTACGTCACGGGTCAAAGCCGACGCGTGGGATCGGACGCTTCTGTCGACCCGTGTTATGCATAAAAATATTCATCAAGCCATATCCAGTGTTTAATATGGGTTTCCTGAATTTGCAATTTACTCTTTTGTAACGAAAAATGTGTTAAATATGGCACGAACAAAAACATTTGGCTAGACTACAGATTAGTCTGTTACTACTAGTATTATTACTACCACGAATATTTCTGGGTGCGGTGTTGCTGGATTGAGGGGAGGGGGGGGGCAGGAGGCGGATGTGGTAATGTCCCATGTGTGCTAGGTTTTGTTTCAGAATGGTTACTTGTAGTGAGAACTTTGTTGAAATTCGTAGTTATTCAGGTAGTATAAAAATGGTACATATTCTACAGTTAGGCCACAGTCTACTCACATCCCTTTTCGCCTGATATAATCTCACTGTACTAAGATTCACAACTCTTGTGGGAACCAAATGTCCCTGCTATGTTTTGCTACTGATATAGTAACATATGAGGTAACAGATTGGAAAGTGCAAATGTAAGTAGGTCCTACTTGAAGTTGAGCAGGAATTGTAATGTAACAAGAATTGAGGACACATATGTAAAACATTTGGAATTAATCAAAAATGTATTCCCTAATATAGCAGATATTTAGTTAGCAGGATCTGTGTCTCAGAATAAGATTAGTAAATTTCACCCTTTTGTCATTGTTTGATATCCATAGATCAACTGCCATTGTCCCTATTGGTCACTGTAGACCTCGATGTAATGGTGTTGGTAGAAATACTTATTGAAATTGGTTGGTAAATGGCTCATTTGTTGGAGCTGAGACATTGACAGATTGCAGGTGATACCAGCTGCTAGCATTGTGTTGCTGGTATGAGGCTGTTTGTCTGCAGTCAGTTTGTTGTTATCTGGGGAAGAGTTATAGTGCGTTTAAAATGAGTTGCGGCTTTTGACAGTTCAGGACAGAGTGAGTGGAGGAGGGAGGCGCATTTGCCAGCATGTGCGGGGCGCATCGGCAGGTGACGACAGTATATTGTCAGGCCTTCTCAGTGTGGAACCTGGCAAGACTCGCTTCACTTGTGTGAACAGCAAACCGATGGATCTGCGATTTTTCTAAAATTACTTTAAAGAAACTATTGTGTAACAAAAAACTGATTCTCGCATATCTTGTAGTTTAATTCATCGGCTTCATGGTGAACCCCCTATCATTTTGTTGGTGGCATAATTATTGTGATATACCCATAGTAGGTAAACTCCAGAGAGAAATCCTTAGTTTGCAGCGAAAAATAGGTGCCGCAATGAAATTGTTTTTTGTGTGTGTGTTAGGTTGCGTGTTGCTACGTATTAAATGTAGACAATATATTGAATTAATTCTTAAATTTTGAAGGAAAGCTGTCTGGAAATGCAATGCATGTAAAGTACTCAGTCACGAACTCGGGTGTCGGTGGAAAAAAGTAGAATGAAATATTCACAAATTCCTCATATCTCATAAATAGTTTGATATATCGAACAAGATTTTGGCAAATGACAGCACGCAAAGATGAGTGTTTTGCCATATGATTAATATGCAAAACATCCATATCTACCACGATATTAAAGCAACTACAGATTTTTCAGTGATGTAATGTAATTACTTAGGGCCATTGATAGCTGGTGAAACAAGAACTGCTGTGGTTTTTGCAACAGTATAGCTGAAGAGGTTACTGTTTATTTTTATACTGAGGATGGGCTGTTTCATTAACTATTGACCTGACTTGCACTCAGTTGTTAGTTTAATAATTCACTACCTCAGGATTCTGTCACAATTTCAAATGCATTAGAAAGTTAGTGACATGAATATTTATACACTCTGGTATGTTTTGACAAAAGAAGCAGATTTTAACAGGGCAACAAGAGAAGTTACGTATTCCTCAAAGCTTGCCACAGTCCTTCATGAATCAGTGTTCCCTCAACTATCTCCTTGGTATGGCTGACATCTCAAGACCAGTCCTGTTGTGTAACATTTGCAGTGGCTTCTTTTGTCAGCATTTCAATGTCAGTGAGCGTACACTTCCTGTTGCTTTTTGCCAGTGTACTTTTCACTTAGGCCCATATACTCTGTCGGATTTACACGGGCACGCTACGGAGGGTGCCCGATTAAACTACGCCCTTCACGTTTAGCCAGTTCGTCGACCTGGTAGTGTGAAGTTTTGACTTATACTGCACTAAGAGTTCCATTAACTTTGCTTTATACATGTTACGTTCAACTTTATCTCGGGCAACATTTCTTTGTACACAGAGCAAAACATCCCTTCCCTCCACTGCATTGTTGGAGATTTATGCATAACAGCAGTGTGGTATGGCATTCTGCCCATTACTGTTGTCATTCCGAGGAATGTTTTGCAGCACAGTGTTTCCTGACCGGTGAACAGTGACTCACGTTCCCAACATGTCCACACCACTGCATTCGTGTGGACATGTTGTGAATGTGGGTCTCCTGAGGAGCGTGCAAGGGATAAGTCCTTGCGGGTGCACTATCCTCTGTGCCCTCACTGGCTCTGGTGGATAGAGCGTCTGCCATGTAAGCAGAAGATACCGGGTTCGAGTCCCGGTCGGGGCACACATTTTTCAACGTGTCCCCAATGAAATATATCAACGCCTCTTTGCAGCTAGGGTGTCTATTTATTATAATTTAAATACAAAACACTTCTTCAGAATACAGGACTACACAACATTTCAGTGCCATAAAATAAGACTTAATAAGAGCTGACACTGCTGAATATACTGTGTGATGCCATTCAATATTTTTACTTGTGCTTTGGCAACCGGGGCACTTTACCAGCCGGACTGCTGCCGGCACGGCAGGGAAAACCGCCTCGCCATTGGTGTTACCTGGAAAACGGCGTCGTGTCCCCCCTCTGGTCAGCCAAACGTCAAGCTGCAACTAATTTTAAATGCGCTGTAGTGCAGGATATGGTATAACATTCCTTGTCCACCGTTACATCTGCTTTTTAGACGATTTAAATTTTTGGTGATTGTAGTAAATTGTGCTATTGGAGATAGGGAACGGGGGTTGGATTTATGGTGATTGTGCCAAAGTGTAGCAGATATGTTGTGAAGTTCTCGATTCGAGAATTATAGTCGAATGTGTGATGTGTGTCAGTTCAGCAAGTGTTATCCCATAACTATGGCAGTCTGTGATGTAAAATGTGCTGCATTAACTGCTGGAGCGAGATGTATGTCTTCAGATCCATAGACTGGTTTGATGCAACTCTCCATGCTAGTCTATCCTGACATCCCATGTCCTGTGTCAGCTAACACCAAACAAATGTTTAAATGTAACAAGCACTTCACCAATATCGTACATCTGAAAAGACGTAAGGCTGCTACTGGCCAGTAATGTAATTTACATACATCGAGGCCTAAGAGAAAGACTGGCTGTGGCACATACATTTTGTACAGTGCAATTCTCGTTTGTATGTACGTGCCTAGTTAAGAGTTAACAGATGTAGAAATGCAGTTTGTCTGCTGAGTTGAGTGAGCAAGTGAGCTCGGGCCTATCTTGATTTTGTGATGTTGCTGTTTTCTGTTTTTATTTTCTGTAGAGCTTCACTTCATATGAAAACAATGGTCTTCTGTGACTGGGGTAATTGTGCTTGACTACTAGTTTGTTTTCTGGTTTCGTTTTATTTCCACCTTATTTGCAAATCAAACATTAATTATTTTGCAGAACATTAAAGTTAATTGTCTGTTAGCTAAAGATATTCGGCTTTTATTAATCAGGTAAAATGAACTGTTCTTCAGTGTGAATCTAGAAATCAGAATGTCCACGTCAGGCTGAATGGTTTTTTAGTGTGGTTTATAAAATTGATGCTTTCAGTATTTTGTGATTTCTGATTTGTTTTTATGGTGCTTTGTAAGACCGTGTAATACTAAATATATGAACACATGTTAGTGTCCTTTGAGGATGAGTAAACAGTTGAATGTGATCAGCAGTGCAAAAATATATTTTTTCTTCAAATTTGTTGACAGCTTTAGCAGAATAAATGGTTCTTTTACTGATCTGTTTTCTGTGAAAAACAATGTTTTTCTATGACAAGACATTTCCACACCTATCTGGCACCTTCTCTAGGCTTCATGCTATTTCTAGGTTTGTCTTTGTATTATATGTACAGAATGGTGTTTGTTGGTTATTTATAGATTGGCAGTGATTTATCACATGCCTTAGTATTCTTCTCCAGAAATAAATTTAAATTGCCAGTTGTGCATATTCTTGGCTTTGCAGATTCTTACCAATTTTTTTTATAAATTTTGAAATTGTCCTGAAGTAACTTATTGTCTAGTTCTGGTGGATACAAATAATTGTATTTTATTATTTTTGCAAGAAATTTGTGATCCTTCTTAGTGTACTTCTCGCATTGATGCTTTGAATGTGTAAACTTGATTCAAAATATTACTGTTGCAAACTGAAATCATATGGATCGATATTAAACTTACAGTGCATGTTATGACATTATAGTTGTGACAATTTATGGTAAATACATGGAACACAAACCCAAATGTTAGATCCAGAAATAAGTCAGGAACCCCAAACACTTTTTTTATAAAAGGAATAATGCTCGAAAATTAGAATTCTGTCTGCTGTGGCAACATAATGAACAGCTGGTATGTAAGTATCATCTGCAGACGTTGGCACTCTTCCAAGAGTTTAGGATCTCATTTCATTTGTTGATGTGAGCATTTAAAATAATCAATCTTTAGTTTAACAGCAGCTATTTCACACAAATAATCCACAACTTATCCAGTGGCTGGTCTCAGTTTATATGACTCACTTTTTTGGCTACAAATTAACTTTATTTATCCACCCAACATCTTTGAAGATTGTGGGATAGGCCTACGTTATTGGTTTGCAGATATTGCAGATCCCTCCCCCCTGTCCCCTCTATGCACGTGCCCAGTTCTGTCCTACTGTTCTCGTTCCAGAACCTACTGGCCACTGTTCTCTAACTTTTTTTTTTTTTTTTTTTTTCAGTAATAAAATGGGAACACATTGAAGTCAAATGAAGTACTTCATAATTGCTCCATGCAAACTGTGACAAAGCTTGTGTTTCGAAGTACAGCCACCAGGGAGCAGTGGTAGAAGGAAGTTGGGGTAACAATATACAACCAAGTTGAACTTTTGTGGCACAAGAAAAGTTACACCACAGAAAGTGGCAGTTTTCACTTGCAACTGCAGTATGCCACTAGCTGTCTCAATACTTGTGTTGCATGTGAATCCGGCTTTACTGTCAACAACCCAGGCACTGTAAACAGTGTTATGGGGTGAATGTGTGAAAGTTGCAATGTTGTTCGTGTTGCCTACTGATGCATAATTTTTTTTATACATGCTACTATGTGTGTACGCATATTGTTGTTTGACACAATTACATTAAATATCTAATGATTATGAAAATCTGCTGATAGCAGAGGAACTAGTAGCAGTTATTTTTGTTGCTTAGTGCTCCATTTCTGCCCATTTGAGGACAAAAAAATCAAAATTTGTTAACGAGTTTAGATTTGTCAGGAAGTGCTCTCTGAAAGTATTTGTATGGAGTGTAGCCATGTATGGATGTGAAACATGGACAATAAACAGTATAGACAAGAAGAGAAAGAAGCTTTCGAAATGTTATGCTACAGAAGAATGTTGAAGATTAGATGGGTAGATCACATAACTAATGAGGAGGTACTGAATAGAATTGGGGAGAAGAGGAATTTGTGGCACAAATTGACTAGAAGAAGGGATAAGTTGGTATGAACATTCTGAGGCATCAAGGGATCACCAATTTACTACTGAAGGGAAGCATGGAGGGTAAAAATTGTGGAGGGAGACAGTGAGAAATACATTAAGCAGATTGAGAATAATGTAGGTTGTAGTAATTACTCGGAGATGGAGAGGCTTGCGCAGGATAGAGTAGCATGGAGAGCTGCATCAAACCAATCTTTGGATTGAAGAAAACAATGGGCTATAACAACTGACAGCAGTTTAAATTATGAAAAATATGGCAATTTAGGGATCTTAATGTATCTATTAATGAAGTATGTGAACTAGTACATAAAATTCTGGCCTAAAGAAATGAAGACAGAGGTTGGAGTTTTATAAGCCCCCAAGGCAATGTCTGCAAGTGAAGATGCAGCTATTTCTGATATTGAATATCTTGTAAATTAATGAGTCTAACAGAATATGGGAAACGTTAGGCCTACTTAGAAGTTGAACTGCTAGTCCTTAAACCTAATGTTATCACTGTACCCAGGAATACATTAGTTTGTTTTTCTTATGTTATGTATTAGAATTTTCGTCTGTGTTTAGCTGAGGTCTCAGTAAAGCTATGACCAGTATTAGAATAAGCACATTGAAAATATTATCTTGAACAATCAATCTAAGAGGTAAATGATTTGATGTTTTGGAGAATCCGAACACCTTCCACATGTATACTATTTAGAGAAAGTACAAAATTTGAGAAATTCACAAAGGGGGGAAAATCCAGATATTTTCAGGAGCTGAAGTCATAACAGGTGGAATTGTTCCAGCTTGCTACTGGCCTCTGTGGCCAAGTGGTTCTAGGCACTTCAGTCTGTAACTGTGCGACTGCTATGGTTGCAGGTTCGAATTCTGCCTCGGGCATGGGTGTTTACGATATCCTTAGGTTAGTTAGCTTTAAGTAGTTCTAAGTCTAGGGGACTGATGACCTCAGAAATTAAGTCCCATACTGCGGAGAGCCATTTGAACCATTTTTGTTGCAGTTTGCTATCTCTTACTGGTTTGACTAAGGCTGCCAGTAATTCAGAGGAGACGTGATCTACTCCTGTGCACTTACTTCAGCCTAGGTCTTCCAGTGCTCTGTGAAATTCTTGAAGTATCAAGGTTCCTCCTTCATGCTTACCTACTTCCTCTTTTGGGTTAACAGTATTATCTTGTAGTTTTGTCTCCTGACATAAACTGTGTATATATGCCCTGCACTGACCAGTCTTCCCCTCTTTGACCGGTAATGGTTTGCCGTCTGAGCTCTTAATATTTATACAGATGCTTCTCTTTTCTCAATTTTAGGGTCTTTAAGATTTCTGTAGGTGTAATTTATCATTTCCCTAGACAAGCATGTTTCTGCACAGTTGCATCTGTCCTCTAGCCATTCCTTCTTAGTTGTTTGGCATTTTCTGTCTTTTTTTGCCCCTTTCATATGCTTTATTTCTGTGTTTTTCCTTTCGTGAATTAAATTCAGTACCCCCTATGTTCATTTATCCACTGTGTACTGCAAACACAAACCAGGTAGTCTCTGGCGCAGGCTGCTGTCTATCTGTGGAGGTCATTCCCACTTTCTGCAGGCAATGTTTCTTCACATCTCCCTGTTTGCTACTGGTCTATACAAATACAATTTGTCACAGTCTACTGTAGTACACCGCATCACTTTGGTTACGCGAGTATTGAGAGGTTTTACTGGGTCCTAGGTACAAGAGGACATTTTATTGACTTTATGTTCACTTTGTTAGAACAATTTATGTGCTTGCTGGTTGAGAATATGGCTCTCTTAAACATGTTGGTTGTGCTCCTTTTATAATATTCGGGATATATCAGTCGAATCTGATACAATTAAGTTACCTGTAACTGTTAAAATTTCATTCCATTCTGAGTTGTTATTCAAGATTGACAGACCGGATGTTAAGTTTTACTACCGACTAGTTTGTGTGAGGTGAGATACAGTATTCTCCTCTCCAGTACCAGTTAGGCGTAGAGCTTTGTAGACATCTCAAGTATGTTGTATAGTTCGTTGTTGAGCTGTGTGTGTTTGACAGGAATCAAAATATTCTACAGGGACTTGTCTTATATCTAATATAATTTACTTGTATTGTGCAGTTTATTTGTAATGCAAATTGTATTATAAATGGAATTCATGCATGTGTGGTTTGAATAATTTACCAAGATGGAAAACTTTGGGAGATGTAACAATAGTGAAAGCATATACGGAGGCCGGTCGTGGGAGACCTCCTAATATCGTGTCGGACCTTTTGCCGAGCACAGTTGCAGCAACTCGAAGTGGCGTTGTCTCGACAAGTTGTTCAAAGTCCCCTGTGGAAATATTGAACCGTGCTGCCTCTATTGCTGTCCATTATTGTGAAAGTGTTTTTGTTGCTGGATTGTGCACGAACTGACCTCTCGATTAGATTCCATAAATCTCTGATGGGATTCCTACTGGACAGTTTGAATGGTCAAATTATTTCCTCGGATTGTCCATAACAATTGTAGCCTGATGACGTGATGCATAGTCATCCATAAAAATTCCACCATTGTTTGGGACTGTCAACAGGGTTACCACAAGTTCTGGAAATCAGAGAATTTCAAATGTCAGGAAAATGAGTTAAATCTGAAAAAAAAACAGTGGAAAATTTAGTTTTTGTCTCAGTAGATGAAATGATTTGTTTACTGAGATATCAAGCATTGTCACTGGCTGGGTGCCACTTCCCTTCTCCCTAGTTCGTACGGCTTCTCCCCTTCTTACCACTCCCCTTGGTTTGCAGTCAGTGCTTGCACCCCTTCTTGCCAGTAGCCTAGCAGCTGCTGACGAGAGGCAGGGAAGCGTGAGGAGTGCTTCGTTTGGATCCGATTCTGAGATTGTCGACGCGGCGGCCAGAGACGGCGGTCGTGCGTGCACGAGTTGCCTGGATGTGTGCACGCTCTCGTTTCTGACAAAGTATACGGTCAGAAATTTAGTTGAGAGAGTGCGGTTGTCTTTTCTAGTGGCCTCTCTGCAGCTCGGCAATCGTCTGTACGGTGAGTTCCCCCTATCCTCATTAGTACTGATTCTGAGTATTTGTGCAAGTTCTGCTGCACGGGTTGATCACTGCAGTCTCACTTCGACACGGTGTCTGTGACGTGTGAATAGTTGGCCACACGAGTGGACTTTGACAACGGGCCAAAACTGCAGGCCGTTTCGGCGGGTATCTCTAACGGATCGGGGCTGCCGCTCTGAAGCCCACCGTTTCCCCGTAATGTGCGAGCCCTGGCTGTCGGATCTGGTCTCGCCGATCTACGCACAGGCTGGGTCTGTTCGTGTGTGGCATAATGTGGTGGATTTTCGCGGTTCATCCGTGGACGTAGAACTGCGGTGCTCCTCGGCAGGCCGGAGGCCGCGGGCGGTGGAGTTCGGGAATTGAGGCGCTCTCACCCCGAGTGCATTGTACAGTGCAGTGTTTCGTAGATATTTTACTTATTAGAGTACATTTTGGCACCTCAAAAGTAGTTTAAATATTAGAAAATATGGATGGTAAGAAAAAGAAAATGTGGCAGTGACTGGAAGTTTGTATGCTATTTACTCATTTATTTCTCGAAAAAATCACACAATCCCTGTAAAATAATAGACATAACAGTGTGTAATGACTGACAATTGTTGGTTTACACAACTCTTCCCCATGTTATACACTTGACACGTGAGGTTCTTTCTGAAATCAGTGAAGGTATTTTAAATCTATCTTGCAATTCCAAGGAAATGCCTATTTTTCTCACCAAATGTATTTCATGTTATTGAAATAAAATAAGTGGTCTTAATGAAACACACATACCATTTGGCTTGCTTTCTGCATCTAAAAGTAGTTCATTACAAAAGATTTTTGTGTTAGTACTTAAGATTTTTGCAGGAGAAATACAGAAGTCCTTAAACTTTTTGTCAACTTAGGTCTTTACTTACCACTGAGATCTCAGAATTTGTCAGGGGTAAATGCTAAAACTTGTGTGGAAGTCGCGGAAATATCAGGGAATTTCACTTGCGGCAACTCTGAAGTCCACAAATGGCTGCAATGATCTAAGTAGCCAAACGTAAGTATTTTTAATGATCGGTTTCCATCTTATGAAAATACAGCCCACACCACTATGCAGCCACCACCGGGTTGCTCGGGTCCACGGCTTCGTGGGGTGTGTGCCACATTCGAACCCTACAGTCAGCTTTTACCAACAGAAAGCTGGACCTGTCTGACCAGGCTAGTCCACCAGTCTAGGGTCCAACCGATACGGACACGAGCCCAGCAGAAGTGCTGCAGGCAATGTCACGCTGTCAGCAGAGGAACTCGTGAGTACGTAATTAGCATTTGCGTGCATACTGGTAGCATCACAAGCTTTTCTGAAGCCAATATCTGACAGTCCTTGCTGGAAACGGAAAGTTCCTGTAATTGTTGTGCCGTGCTCATTAGACTTTATAGCGTCAAACTTTATTTCGTTCCGAATCGGAACACTAGGCTATATTTTGGATTCAGTATTATTGCCTGACCTTTTGATGCAGGCAAGTTGTAAGCACGTTTTCCACAGTAATCGTGGTTGCTGAAACATTATTCGTGATAAATAATTGTAGGTACTCTTGAAGACAATTTTTAATAGGCCTACTTACTGTGGGGTAGAAGGGATACGGTAGTTTTCTTGTTATATTATATTTGGTCGTTATTACAGTAGCCTACATTTAACATTACCTGATTTTTGTAATCTTTTTCGTTTGTTATCTAAGAGAGGTATTCCAGTTGTTCACTTGTGACATGCAAAAAGTTTGAAGACGTGACAAGAAGTACTAATACGACTCACACTTTTTGCATGTCACAAGTAAACAACTGCTTACGACTTTCGTTCATCTCCCGTAATACAGGTAAATTAAATAGTTAGCGTTGTGCAGTTCCAATACAAAACAAATGCTATACACTATATTTTTTTTATTTACGTTACTTTCATTGCAATATGTCTAGTAAACGAATTTTAAAGGAGATAAATGCAAATAACGAATAATTTTTACAACCACTGTATCACATTTTCCTGTGCTGTACGTAGTTGGCTACTATGAGTATGTTATAGCTGTAAAAAAAGGCATTTAACGAATGACTTTGCCATATTGTCTTTGTCTTGTGCTTTTGATTCGGTGAGTGTGTACTCCACTACTGGCCATTCAAAAGTCCCGCTTACAGTTTGGCAGAAAAATGGCTGCCGTATCGTCCGGTTGGCCACTCTCTCCCTATACAGACAGGCTCTCTAGATCTGACTACCCCTCCACATTCAAAGTCTGTCAATTCCCATTGTATACAGTAATGAGACAAGCAAATCATAGAAAGTTGAGTGTGTACTGCATTAATAACACTCACTGTTCGCAGTCTTTCTTCTTTCTTTCTCTACCGGTCGGCAGGGTTAAGTACGGATTTGGCACGGTTAAGGGGTGGCCGGATGCCCCCTACCGCCACCCCGTACCGCCCGGGATGGAATTAGTGGATCCCGGCTGTCTGCTTCTAGTGTAAATCGTGAAATAGTGTGAATGCGTTTCAAATGTCTGCGAGTCGTGTAACTGAGGGGGGACGTGGGGACCGGCCCGGTATTCATCTAGGAGGATGTGGCAACCCGCCTAAAAACCACATCCGGGCTGGCCGGCACATGGGCAGTCGTCGTTAATCTGCCGGGCGGATTCGATCCGGGGCCGGCCGAGCCGAGGAAGCGGCGAGTTAGCGCTCTCGGCTATCCTGGCAGGTAACACTCACTGTTCGCAGTATGCCGACTAAATATGAATGAGTGAACTGGACAGAAAGCTGCTACTGCTGTCTGCTCACTTCCGTTAAATAGCAGCCATTCGTGTGCTGTTGGCAGCTTAGTATTTACTTCATTACAATGGTATTCCTTGAAGTATGTACCTGTATCATTAAACAGTCCTTTCCACAATATGTTGTTATTGGTTGAGAAGGTTTACAGTGAACATTGCTACTTGCCGTGTAGCTAACACAACTTTCCAGTCCCTGACTCTAGATATTTGGGTAATTTGTGTGAAGAGTGACGAGGCACGTATCTGGTGTTCGTCTGAACCGGGAGGTATTCCAGATTGCTTGCTTTACGTGTGATGGGAGTGTGTCTGAGGTCTTTCTGCACTGTGAACGTTAGAAACAGGCACAGCCTCTGTGGAAATTGTCTTGCACTGTGATTTCGACTGTCATCGTTAAGCAGAAACTTACTGTCAGTGGTAACAAACAGCATTACGGAGTAAATGTGATGGGAACAGAGATGTATCTAAGTTTGGAACAGCCTGTACCAAAGTGCTTGGTAAGTTTGTGCAGAATCAAGATCAGTGTAGACCTGCAATGCTGTTACCATAAAATGGACTTGCTTAGCTCACAAGGAATGTTTGGGACCCTGTTTCTGATTCTTAATTTCTTGACATATTGATTTACACGAAATACGATAAGTTGTTAATGTAACATTTATTTTCCGTGTCGACCCATTACGAATGGGTGTGAAGAATGCTGTACAAGAGCCAGACAGTTAAGTTTCTGCTCGGTGAACGAGTGTGTGTTCTATCGCAAGCCGTTCTCAAACAATCTTTTCAAAAGACTTACAAGTGGCTGTCATTACATGATACTATGGCCTGTTAGTTATGCCTACAGTCATACTGGACACACCTTAACATTAGTCCTAGCAACCTCCACAACATTTTAAATCTGCTACGAACCCCATTACGACTGTCAGAATTGCAATACTTTAGTTGCTCAATGTCATTTTGAGATGAACTGTTGACAGTGCATACCCTGTGTTAAAAGTAAAACTAATGCATCAACACATCTGCAATTGTCAGTTTATTACTGGGTCCATTGCTTGCCACCATGTTGAAGTAATCGTGTCTTTTTTGGCCAGTCATTTGAATTTTCACTGTTTTTGGCCGAGCTATTGTCTTTGTGTCAGTTTTATTAGCTTTGCTGTTTCCATTTCTTGTTTAATAACGTTCTGAACGGCTTGTGCCTTAAGCCGGAGAATTATACATGTTGAATATGGTATGTACATTTACCTTTCTTGTAAAACTGGAGGATTTTTAGATTTGTGGTGACAGTGGTCTTTACAGTGGATTGTCATCTAGCTCCAGAATCATCAGGACCTGTGTAATTTGCTTTGTGACTTTAATTTTACTTGTATGAAGAATATCATACGTGTAAAATTGAAGTGTAATCATCGTAAATAGTCGGTGGCTGTACCGAGTAGTGTGAAGTGACTGTATCGGAAATTGGGCAGCTTTTAATGTGTTTTTTTTTCTTTTTCCCCTTGTAATTTCAGGTGCCTGAGTGTGGCAGAGAGGAAAGGGAACTCGATCGGTGCGGTGTTGGAGCTCCTCGCGTGGGGCACACGTGCCGATGTTAATGCTGTGTACCGGAGGTGGTAAAATAGAGCCACACGGTGTAATACTGGCTGCCATAAACCCTGTTGTCACAGCTGTGCTGGTGTGGCATGACACAGCAGAAACTGCCAGTGACTGTGTCCACATACTGGACATAGAGACCACCGCTGTGAACCACCTTGTCCGTTACGTGTCTGTGGTACAACTATTGGCAGCTGCAGACAAATATGACCCCCATCTCCTAAAGGAGCCTCGTAAAGACAGGTTGGTACAGGAACTGACACTGGAGGAGTTAAGATTGAAACAAACCTTCTGTTTGATAAAGAAATCAAACAGCATAATCCTGGCACATTGGATCAGTGAACACAGCTGTCTGTTAAAAATTTACAGCGATTGGCAGAAATTTTATTTCCACCCGATTTCGTCTCGGTAAATATGAAATGCCAACTACCTTTAGTGCATCATAATATTTGAGGGCTTAGAAGTAAAATTAATGAACTACTTATGTGCATTGATGAATTAGTCATCAAACCCAGTTTTTTATTTATTTATTTGTTTTCTGTCCATATAACAGTTTTCGGACATTGTCAGGAAAATTTAGATTACATTACACATATACAGTAAAATATTTACATTCTTTCATAACAACATATGGATCAGACACATGTCTGTACACATTATTTTTCAAAAGGGCATGACAAGTAGATTCTTCTATAGTGTAACACAATTTAGCTTATATTTATAATAGTACAGTACACGTAATACAGTGTACAATTACATTCTTTTATACCACTGATAGATCGGAGACATTGTCCATATACACTGTTTTCCAAGATGGCACTACAACTTGGTCCTCTATAGAGTAACAACACTTCTCTATTAATAATTGCTTCAGTCTACTCTTTAGCATATTTAGATTTACTTTCTTGAGTTCACAGGGTAGTGCATTGTAGAAAATTGCTCCCATTCTGTGTGGGCTGTGGTCAGTTGTCTTTTTATTTGTCACAATTCTATGAAAATTTTCCCTTCCCTGTGTATCATAGTTGTGTACATCACTGTTTCTCATATTAAATTCGGGATTTTGTTTCACGAACATGACTGCCTGCAGTATATACATATAGTACACCGTAAGAATTTTATATTTTCTAAAGATGTCTCTACAAGGCTCTCTCTTCTTTACCTTGGCTACCATTCTTACTTCCTTTTTTGTAATCTAAAAAGTCTATTTATATGAACTGCTGATGCCCCACCCCATATCTCAATACCATACTGAAGGTGCGGATGAATTAACCCAAAATATATTTGCCTTAAGGTATCGTGGTCCAAGAAGGCTGAGACCCGTTTCAGTAGATACGTTTCTACTGATTTTCTTGCAAATATTATCTACATGGTCTTCCCATGATAAGTGGTCATCAACAACGATGCCCAAAAATTTATGTGAATTTGCATTTGCAAGACCCAATGGGGATGTAAATACAGTATCAGTTACGGCAGCATTATAACTGAGGATGAACTTCATTATCACAGTTTCTTCTTTATTTACAAGAAGCTCGTTTGCTGTGAGGTATGCGGACAGAGTATTGAAACTGATCTCGCTACTGTTAGCTGCAGACTGCATATCACTGCCACAGCTGATGAAGGATATGGCATCGGCATAGCTTACAACTGTGCAATTTTGGGGTTCAAATAAGTTATTTACATATACGAGGACCAGAAAAGGCCCTCGTATGCTTCCTCGAGGCTAGCCACATTGAAGTGAAGTGTCCTGAAGTTTGATTTGGTTGTTAGGAGCTGATCATTTTGATAAGTTAGCTTTACACACTGTTTCCTGTCTTTCAAATAGGAGGTAAGTAGTTCCAAGGCTAGTCCTGTCAACCCGTACTCTTATAGCTTACACAGAAAAACGGTATGATTCACAGTGTCAAAGGTTTTACTCATATTTAGGAAAGTGCCTATTGCCTTGTTGATATAATCTGCCTCTCTGAACATTGTGTGACCACTGGTATAGATATGTTACACCTTACAGAATTTAAGTTAGCCTCCTACTTCTGTAGACAAAAGATGGAGAAAGGAGGAGTTACCACGTTTGTTAAAAAGTTTTAAATTTAAGAATATTGATGTTAATAAATTTTGTTTAGAGCAGCACTTAGAAGCATGTGCAACAGAGATAGAATTTCATAATATGTTCTTTATAATAGTAGCCATATACAGAGCACCTTCATGAAATTTCAACCTGTTTATAAATGGTCTTAAAGATTTATTATCTCATCTAAAATTGAAAAGCAAAGAACTTGTGGTTGCTGGTGATCCTAATATAGGTGTCCTGAAAAACATTGTCAGTGAACAGTTACTGAAATCAGTTACATTGTCATTCAGTTTAATTTCTACTGTAAATTTCCCAACTAGGGTATACAAATGTTCTAAGACTGCCATTGATAATATATTTATAGACAATTCTAGCCAACTAAACCACATTACAAAACCTGTAGTAAATGGGCTATCTGACCATGACATGCTACATGTAACATTAATTTTGAAAATTGTCAGGGTAAAACATCTATCTGAACTGAGTACAGAAGGCCAACAAAACAGTCAAAAACTGAGAAATTTAAGAGATTGCTCAAAGAAATTAATTTGATGGATTTTTACAGCATCCAAGACACAAATGGAAAATACAAAACATTCATTAATAAAGTTAGCACCTTATTTGAAAATTGTTTTCTCCTGAAGGTAACTCAAATTAAGCAGAAGTCTAATAGAAACCATGGATCACACAAGGGATAAAGATATCATGTGAGACAAAAAGCAAACTCTGATACGTAGGGACACCTTTGACACTAGCATTATAGCTCATTGCAAAAATTACTGCAAAATACTGAAGGTTATCCCGAAATCTAAACACCTGCATTATGAGAAGAAGATAAATACATCCAGCAATAAAATAAAAACAATATGGGATATAGTTAAGTCAGAGACAGGTAGAACCAGAAATAAGAAGGAACAAATAGCCCTAAAAATAAATGAAACTCTGGTAACATACGCATGTTGTGTTGCAAACCATCTAAACAAGTATTTTGTCTCTGTTACTGATAGCATGGGGTTGTCAGGTTCAGTAAATAATGCAAAGGAATACAAGACCAGTGCACACAAGCAATCTCAGTAAAATGGAATTGACACTTACTTCACCCAAAGAAATAGAATCCATCATAAAGTCTTTGAAATCAGAGCATTCTAGTGGTTATGATAACGTATTAACAAAGTTAATAAGTGCATTCATGTGAGCTTAGTCATATCTCAAGTTATTTGTGTAATCAATCACTTATCACAGGAACATTCCAGAATGGCTTAAATATGCTGAAGTTATACCTCTCCACAAGAAAGTGGACAAAGAAATTACTGACCGATCTCACTTCTGCCAGCTTTTTCAAAAGACTTTGAAAAGGTTATGTTAAAGTGTCTACTTAAGCACCTTAGCGAAAATCACACACTGTCAGTCACAGTTTGGGTTTCTTAAGGGTTCTGATATTGAGAAAGCTATTTACACTTACAGCAAAAATGTCCTTAGTTCATTGGACAACAAATTGGAGGCAACTGGCATATTCTGTGACCTGTCAAAGGCGTTTGACTGTGTGAATCTCAGCATTCTTTTAAGTAAATTAAAATAGTATGGCGTCACTGGTAGTGCTGCAAAGTGGTTTCAATCATATCTTACCAATAGAAAACAAAGGGTGTCATTACGTAACACTTCAGCAGTAGGCAATCAGACATCTGACTGGGAAGAAATTACATGTGGTGGTCTCAAAGATTCCATACTAGGTCCACTACCGTTTCTTGTGTATATCAATGACCTGTCATCTGTTACATTACCAGATGCCAAGTTGGTCTTATTTGCAGATGATACAAACATTGCAATAAATAGTTAATCAAATATAAATTTAGAAAGGGCAGCTAATCAAATTTTTACTGACATTAATAAGTGGTTCATAGCCAATTCACTGTCATTAAGCTTTGAAAAGACCCCCTATATGCAGTTAAGAACTTCCAAGAGATTTCCTTCTGGTGTGTGTATAAAATATGACAACATGGAAATAGAAGTTGAGAGTGTAAAATTCTTGGGATTACAACTTGATAATAAATTCAATTGGGAGCAACATACTAACAAACTGCTAAAGTGCCTAAACAAGTCTGTGTTTGCAATGCGAATGATGTCAGACATAGGAGATATCAATATAAAAATACGGGCATATTTTGCTTATTTTCACTCCATTATATCATATGGTATCATATTTTGGGGTATCTCCACAAACAGAAAAAAATTTTTGGAGTACAGGAGTGTGTAATAAGAGTAATTAGTTGTGTAAATACAAGAGCATCATGTCGAAAGCTATTCAAAGAATTGGGCATATTAACCACAGCTTCTCAGTATATTTATTCCTTAATGAAGTTTGTTGTAAATAATACATCACTTTTTCCAACCAACTGCTCAGTTCACAGCATAAATACTAGGTATAAGAACAATATACATAAAGGTTTAAAATCACTTACTCTTGCCCAGAAAGCAGTCCAGTATTCAGCAACGCATATTTTGAGTAACTTACCAGCAACCATAAGGAGTTTAGTTTCAGACAAGGCACAATGTAAACATAATTTAAAAGAATTTTTGGTGGCCAACTCCTCCTTTTCCATCTGTGAGTTTCTCAACAAGTGCAGTAGACCATTTTAATGAAAATTTATTATACTTTAATTTTTGACAATACTTGTTTGTAATAGCTAAGTTACTACCTACTGTGTGAATGATGGATGTATGGAAAGCAGACGTAAGTCTTAAGTCTGTAAATAGTGGAAGTTTAATTTTAAATCTTGTACATAATCTGACTGTTCTTAACTGTAGATCACTGAAATGAATATTTTATTTTAATTTTTGACAGTACTTGGTTGTAATGGCCAACAAACTAGCAAATGTCTGAATGATGGATTTAATGAAAGCAGATGTAAGTATTAAACCTGCAAATATTAGAAGTTTAAATTGAATTCATGTACATAACTTTACTGTTTATTGCCTGAGGATCATTAAAATTAATAGAACTCAAGTTTTTCTAATTACATTTTTGTAATGTGTTTATCTGACATGTTCCACACCCAGGAGGATTCCCTCTTTTATGGGTCTACAGAATGAACAATTAATGTAATCTGATCTGATCTCGCGGGACTCTCTGGATGTGTGGAGGATGAAATACTGGTGAGACGGGGTGGCCAGCTGCCCACAGGTTGTGGCAGAGGTGTTACAGTTAGTGGAAACAAAAATCAGGTTAGCATACAGTTCTACTTTCCTATCTCCTTGTAAGTAGCACCTTTCAAACACTTCTGTTAAGTAATAGTTTGATAAAACATTGAGGCTTCCTTCCATCGATATTTTACTAATGTAAATCTCACACGTCTCGCACAATCCATAAATTCCCTCTGTAATGGACCTCTTTCTCTGGGGGACAAATATTAATTATCAGTAGTAGTATATCAAGCTACAAATTATCATTTTAAACCTGTGTGGTCTCCCTGGTGTGCCTAGTCGACCACAAGTCCCCGTCACGCTGCTCACTCCGAGTACATACAGGGTTGAAGACATGGAGAAAGATAGGTGTATAATCACAAATTGAATTTAGAGTAATATAACTTTCTTACCTTTATTGGTCAGTGTTGCACGTCGTCGTCGTCCAGTGACGAATCTCGCCATCCGCTGTTTGTTAAATCAATTTGAGGTCCAGGGTGTGTATTCGGCTGTGTAAGAACTGGCACATAGTTAAACTTCCAACTTTTATTTTATAAATGCTGATTGTGATGATATTCAACAATTTTCAATGTAACAGCTTTTCCAATACATCATTTCGTTCCCTCTATCCTTGACCTTCTCAAAGCACGCGTATTAAGACGTCTCGACGCCAACTGCCCATTGTCTCTACACCCGTCAACCACTGGCTCCTGTTCGCAGAGCTTACAAACTGTGCAGTACTGCCAGCCTCGGTTGTATATCGCACGTATAGATATATGAAAAACATGGTATGAAGAATTAAGTGTTTGTAATATAGTTCTGTGGCCATATACCTCATTATTGTCCTCATATTAACAGTTTTGTCAGTGGACTCACATTCGGGAAGACGACGGTTCAATCCTGCGTCCGGCCATCCTGACTTAGGTTTTCTGTCATTTCCCTAAATCACTCCAGGCAAATGCTGGAATGGTTCCTCTAAAAGGGCACAGCCGACTTCCTTCCCTAATCTGATAAGACCGATGACCTCGCTGTCTGGTCTCCTTCCCAAAAAAAAACAACAGTTTTGTAACAAAATATTATTTCACTTTATGTTTACGCGGTTAAAGTTCACTTGCTCCTTCAAGTTGATTGACAGCACCACACACCTCGCCAGCCGGTGGTATCGGTAGTTTCAGTAGTCCGTTACGTTACACCTCGTGGAGCTCGCCACTCTTTAGCGGGTTCGTGCTTGGTTACCAGTGGGCCCCAGCCATTGCAGCATCTTTTCCCTTCCGTTCTGCGTGTCTGTCCTCTTGTTGTTCCTTGTCCCCTCCTTTGGGGAACATGTCTGGGGTGTTTACGGGAATGTTCCTCATTGTCCATACCTGACATAAGCGCAGTCTCACCACTGTTTTTCGTTCCCTTTTCCTTTCTTCGTTCACCTTCTGTCCTTCCTTCACTTCGGTGTTTGAGACTCTGCTTTTTCTTGTTCATCCCTGTGCACTCCTGAAGTCTGACACGTAACATGTGATTGCGTAATGCATAATTCCAAACCCTGGATTGACAGGTGGGGTTCACATGTAGCAGGGTGTATACGACCCGGAAGATCCGGGATAAACCCGGGAAATTTTTGTTGTTTCAGTTTTCAGTTAAATTTTTGTGATTTTTGCCTGGTATGAATCTATACTCTAACAAAGGATATTGCCGTATCCAGCTACTGCAGAATAATACTGCAACAATAAACGTGAATGAGAAAAAAAGGGAAATAAAACATAAATTGCAAAGGAAACGTGACATATACAACACAACACAGTGCTCGTATGAGCGTTTGCCAACAGCAAAATGTGTCAAAGGCTTTAGAAAGTCTATGCAATGCTTCATAACAAATTGCCTCTGACGAGGTGACGTCACGACTGTTTACATTAGATTCGTTTTAGCAGTTAAGAGTGGGCTCCTTGCGCACGTGCAGTTGAGTGGCGTTCGAGTAGCACCTTCTCCCATTTCTGGCTACAGAAATGTGGCTGTCAGCTGTGTAAGCAGTTGCAGCGAGCAGCTAGATGCTACTGGGAAACATTTTACTGCCGTGCCCAACCTGCCAGATTCACACATGCGCAGTGGGCCCAGCTCTGTGGGAGGGAGGGAGGGACGCCAAATTCATATTGTGGAGGAGAGCAACTTGTTTCACAAAGTGCGTAGCATCCAGCGCATGTTGGTCTATCGATTTACTCATTCGATTTTGATGCGCATCCCTGTCGGGTTTTTGAATACTCTGTAAGTGGATTTCTGACTGAATCATACGCCGCATGGGGTAGCCGTGCGGTCTCAGGCGATGTGTCGAGGTTTGCACGGAAAACGCGTGGTACGAACACATAATGACACGTAACCCGAGAATAATCGGGGATAACTAAACTGGTGATTCTGGCAGGCTTAGTAAGTTCACCGGCGAATAAGTTTTGACAACGGCAGGAATAGTTCCAAAATTAGTGCTGACAAGATTGTTTGTTAGAACGAGGGAGGAGAAGAAACGGGGACATCACACAAATTAGGAAAGAATATGGCAATTCCAAATTCGTATAAAAATCTCTTACTAATACTTTTTCGGTCTCGCGCTCGAGAAACTGGAGCGTATAAATGAAATACGAAACTATTTTTTGCTTGTCGTAGGCGTAATAGGCATTTTATGTCGGTATTTGTGAATTATATTCTGCCGTGTTATAAAAATGACAATTTGTGCCTAAAGGGTCTCATTTGTTTGGTGTGTGTTACAATTTCTGCAGTGTTAGAAAAGCCTATTTTGTTTTACGTAGCAGACAGTGACAAGAGAGCTGTAATCAGATCGAGAAACCACACCAGTCTCGGGTACTATATGTATTAACAGGTTACGCGGTATTAGACAGCGATATTTTGATTTTTCGTGTAGAAAAGCGTTTGACGAACTTCGATGAGGTAATAGATTCTGTCGCAGAAAGGAAAGCGCGGTGTGTCAAGCTGTAGCAAGATCAGAGAAAAAAGAAATGCTAGGAGCACCCACATTCCTTTCAGCCTCCACGCACATGTATTCCCATTCGGACCTCTCCTCCTGCACGGCCCAGCTTGCCCGTCATCAATCGAGAGTGGTCCATTCGCTCTGACGCGTACTCGAACAACCGTTTCTTGTGTGCTACCCGTTTGCTGACTCCTACCCCACCTACATGCACACCCAAATGGCAGCTTTCTGAGGCCAACTGGAGACTTTTATTCCTCCCTGGCAACGCTCGACATACCACGTTTCTCCAGTTGTGATGACCGGGTAGAATATTGTGCAAACTTTATCCTTACCACTGCAGAATGTTCCATTCCTCACACTTTTTCTTTACTGCTCCGTGTCCCAGTACCTCGGTGGACTGAGGCATGTCGCATTGCAATTCGTGCGCAGAGAGGTGCTCTCCCTATTTTTAACCTTTTAAGTGGGCATGACGGATATATCCGTCCGTACTCTGCTATTGCACAGTGGGTTCGACAGATATATCGGTCCACTGCGTTCTGTGGCTAGTAGCTAGTGGGCATGACGAGTTATTGCCCTGCCGTTGACACCGTGGTATTAGTTGAGCTTCGTCCACTAGATGGCAGCTCTTGTCACGCAACGCAGCATGTTCTAGGCTAGTTATAACATTGTCCACCCGAGCGCGCATCGAGAAAATGCGTCCTGTGAAGCAGCCGCAAAAGCGTGCCTTTTTCGTCTGTGTTTACCGCAGCGTTAGTGAGTGATCTTTTGCAATGGTGTAAAGAAGTAGTTTATCAGATTCGGAGATTGAGAAGCTGCTTTTAGAAAGTGATGATAATTTCAGTGACAGTTCTGGAAGTTTTCAGGATACAGATGTTGAGGCTAGTGAAAGTGACTTCGATTCAGAAACATCTGACGACGAGACACTATTGCAGCAGACAGTACGTAGTGAATTTGTGCGTGCTAGTTCAGTTCGTATTCAATATTTGTTCAGTGGTAATAGTGGTGCAGTTGTGCCTCTAAAACAAAACGATGTGATGAGTTGTTCTATGTGTTTTGTGGATGATGCTTTGTGCGCAATGATAGCTGAACAGACGAACTTGTATGCAGAGCAGTTCATAGCTTCTCATCCCAATTTAGCAGCACGCTCCAGGGTTCACAGCTGGCAGAATACTACACGCGATGAGGTAAAAACACTCATTGGAATGCTTGTACTTCAAGGAATTCTTCACAAACCAGACCACAAAGTGAACTTTTCAAAGAGGGAATCAGTTGACGCACTTTTTTTCAGGAAAGTGATGAGTGAAAAGCGGTTTCATCTTCTATTGAAATTCCTCCACTTTGCTGACAATACCTCATATGATCCACTAGGCACTATCAGCAGAAAAGTATTCAAAATTCACCCTACTATGGAGCATCTGCGACATAAATTCAGATCAGTTTACATGCCAGAAAGGAACTAAACCTTTGGCGAATCGTTGATGCTCTGGAAAGGACGGCTCGGATGGAAGCAATATATTCCATCAAAGCGTAGCAGATTTGGCATCAAATTGTACGAACTCTGTAAAAGCAGTTCCGGGTATGTATGGCACTTTATTGTTTACACTGGAAAGGACACTAATTGTGGTAGCCACTATCCAGACGAAAAAATAACCTCTCAAATTGTTTTGGAGCTTCCACACATTCTACTCGGGAAAGGCCACTGTATTTGTCTCGACAACTGGTACACCAGTACAGATTTGGTGGACAAACTAACCAGCAATAACACCGATGTTGTCGGCACAATGCAGTGAGACAGGAAGGGGTTCCCTGACTTTGTAAAACAGGAAAAACTGAAGAAAGGGAGTACATAACAGGGTACAAAGGCAAGCAGGTGGTAATGAAATGGAAAGACAAGAGACGTTGTTACGGTCAGCACCTTCCACGACTATACATTTGTAAATGTAAACTCGAAGAAGGGAATCGTTCAAAAGCCACAAGTTATCGTTGACTACAACAAGAATATAGGGGGCGTGGATAGGTGCAATTCTCAGTTACAAAGCTACCAGATGGCCAGAATCAGGCTGAAAAATTACTATCAGAAGCCTTTCCGCCACTTGTCGGACATTGCGTGCTACAATGCATACCTTCTGTACAAGAAGCACGGTGGCGAGCAAAGTAGACTGAGCTCCGTGATTAGTCTCGGTGAACACTATACCGTATCTTTACCACATCAGGGAACATCAGTAGGACACCCACCTCGAACACCAAAAGCGACACACCTTACAGCCAGGCATTTTCCAGACCTTCTGCCACCCACAATGAAGAAAAGACCAACAAGGGCGTGTGTGGTGTGTACGAGAGAAGGCCTTCGCAAAGAGACTTCATACTGATGCGCAGAATGCGAAGTTTCCTTGTCTGCAGCACCTTGTTTTAAAACGTTTCACACTGAAAATGATATGTAATATTGTGAAAATACTGTTCTGTTAAGTTCTGCAATTTATTTTATTCATTTCCACCCAATATCAATTTAAATTCAACAATGAAAACGCGAAGGAAAACGTGAGAACAGTGCCCAGCACCACCGCGAACTGGCGCTCTGGCGTATATTACCCACTGTGGAAGAGGCGCGTGTGCACGCGCCAACTACCCACTTGAGAGGTTAACTGTCATCCTACGATGGCAAACTGCATTCATTATATACAAATGCACGCACAGTATTGTCGCGTTCTTCAGGATAGCAGAAAAGATAGCAGTGTTCCATTCACTAGTTCTTTCAACATTTCCCCCACCCCCCGCTCCTGTTGTGTAAGCCGACCTCTCTGGGACCGAGATCCGTTTCCCAATTTCTGACGTGACAGTAGCAGACGATGTCATTGTGGACCCTATTGCTGTCTCCGACACCTCGGGCCGCCATTTTGCGGAAATTTTGAGCTCTTCCCTTTCGTCACCCTGTCTTTCTCCATCGGAAACGAGCAGAGGTGGTGGCTCGAGTGATACCCTTCTCTCCTCAGAATCGTGAGTGTTAAAATGCCGCCTTACTGTGAGAGAGCGAGATAATTCTCCCACTTCGTCCCGATCCTCCGCCCGAGGGCCAGACACTGTTAACATTCGGATGTGGGAGCAGCTTTCTGTTGCGGCAAGTACTTTCTGCTTAGTACATACAACTGCATCTGGGTAGATGGCACGTTTCCCAGTCACCGGTGTGAAGTCACTATCGAATCCATACCAGAGCCTGGTGAGGACAAACGCTGTCCTTCTAGCTGCTGCCCCGTTTCTCTCACCAGCTGTATTTGCGAGGTGACGGAACGTACGGTTCGTGCCCAGCCGGTACGGTGGCTCAAGTCTCGCAATTTACCGACCTCTCACAGTGTGGATTTTGAGTGTGTCGTTCTGCAGGTGACCGTCTTGTCACTTTGTCCACCCGTGTCGTGAATGGTATTCTGTGCAAATCCGAGACACCGGTTTGGAAAAGGCGTACGACACCTGTCGGAGCTCTGGTATCCTCCGGTCACTCTACAAATGGGGCTTCTTTGCTCGCATGCCACATTTCCTTCAGGAATTTTTAAGACAGTTTTTGAGGTACGTGTGGGTTTTGCCTTGTCACACCTTTATCCAGGAAAATGTTATGCCTCAGGGGTCTGATCTGAACCTCTTTCTCTTTGCTATTTCCCATTACCCCTATTGTGAGCTGTCTCCCACTGGGTGTCTGTCGCAGTTCTCCACGGACTTTTCTTCTCGAGCAGCGTCTCGTGCGACATCTCAATTGTCTCGACTCGTGGAGCGTCAATAATGTCTTTCGCTTTTCCGCTGACAAACCCGTTCGTATAAATTTCTGGCAGTGCAATTGGTTTCTTCCTCCATCTTTACGTCTCGGGCCTGTCGCTCTTCCGTTCGTCGGAACTACGAAATTCCCGGGGCTCGTGCTCGATAGGAAACCTCGTCGGTCCTCCCTCACATCTTACCTGTCCACCTGCTATACCTCGGCCCTCAGTGCCCTACGTGTCTTCGGTGGTACTTCCCGAGGAGCGGATCGAACTGCCCTCCTCCATTTGTACAGCTTCCTTGTCTGTTCGAAACTAGACTAAGAATGTTTCATTTATGCATTTATGTTCATCTTAAGTCGTCTCAATACAATCCGCCATTGTGGCACATGTTGGGCCACTGGCATCTTTTACACTAGTCCAGGTGAGAGTCTGTAAGCTGCCAAACTACTGCCGTGACTTCCTCCTCGGCAGATAGGCGTGCCGTTCGTCTGCCATTCGTAGCGACCTGTCCTGTGCTTCCTTCTTTGGTGACTCCTTTGATTGCCATTATGGGGCGCGTCCCTCTTCCGTTACCTCCTGGAGTTCACTTGTGACTCTTGCTCCGGCAGCTTAACTACACGCTACGCGCAATTTTCCCGGTGGGTGTAAACCCTTCACCACCTCGGCTTCGTGCGGCGGCTCGTGTTCGTTCTCTTCCTAAAGGTACTACTCCGGCCTTGCTCTTTCGCCTCCAGTTTCACGGCCTTCTCGAGTAACTTCTCAATAGTACCTTTGCGTACACTGGTGGCTCTGACTGGTGTCGGGTGTGCCTTCGTCATTGGCACAGACGTTTGTCAGTATCGGTGTCTGAAACACTGCCCTGTATGTACAGCAGAGCTCTTTGCCCTGTTTCGGGCCACGCAGTACATCTAGAGACGGGCTTTTCGATTGCATCTTCTGCTCCGACACTCTGCCCTTCGGAGCCTCAGTGTGCCGTACACCGTCCGTCCCTCGTCGTAACGGGTCGGGGAAAACTGTCGCTCGCTCGGTCTCGGTGGAGGCACGGCGGTGTCTGTGGGTTTCGGGTCGTGTCGGTCTGACGGGAAACGAGGCTGCTGCTCCCGAGGTTGCAGTCGCCGTGCCTCGGCCCGCCAGTTCTTACGTTCCCTCAGATGTCTGTGTTGCCGTGTCGCGGCAGGTGACGTCACTTCGACGTCACCGCTGGTCTCCCCTTCGTGGGGACGAGCTCTAGGAAACTTAGCCTCTCGCAGCAGCTCGAGGCCCTCTTGCTGTGAGATCGTCATTTTAGCTAGGTTGTGTATCGAGCACGGTGTTTTTAGCCATCGCTGTTTAAGTGGTACTTACACACCACTGTGCATTCGTTGCCCTCAGCCTTTGACGGTCCGCTATTTCCTGTCGGAATGCCTTTTTTTAACGACTTTCGTTCCAATTTATTTTTACCACCTGAGTTATCGGCTGTTTCAGCGAACGATGCGTGGGCTGTCGATTGCTTTTTACTTCTTATCTGTCGTAGCAATTTGGTGAAGGATGTTTAATCTTTAGTTCAAGACCTCTGTTTCTCTATGGTTCGTTTCATTTTATGGACCTTTCTCCAAGTACTTGTTTTTAGTTGGGTTTTTTTTCTATTGATTGGGCTTAATGTGTAGTTGCTTATAACTCTCTCTCTCTCTCTCTCTCTCTCTCTCTCTCTCTCTCTCTCTCTCTCTCTCTCACCCCCCACCCCCTCTCCGTGTTCTCCGCTTCTGACATGGGCGCATGTGGCCCTTGTTGTTTTTGCACCCTAAAACAACACATTTTTTTCAGTAAGGAAACACTTTATCAGCATTTCTCTGCTTTGAAGATACACTGAAATTTTCATATCGTTTTGCTGTATTTTAGAAGGCAGTCCTGTGATCTACAGTCAGTTATGGAGACAGTTTAATATAGATACGGGATATAAATCATGCTTCCAGGAGAGAGTGAGAGTCCTACCTACCAGGTTCTTTGTAAATTATAGATGGACAGGTACCATTAGGTTCTGAGGAGTGCTCTTGCTCTTTCTAGGTCACTAATTGGGACACCATCCTTATTGTTACCCCTGTTGTTGTCTACTCAGGAAGAATGGTCAGCACAAACTGAAGCTGCTCATAATAGGGAAGTATGCTGAGAGTAGAGCATTAAAAAATATAACTGCTCCTGCACGGCCTGTTACATATGTCCACCAAAAATCTGCTTAGATGCACAAAAATATTTTTAAGAAGTGGTTTCTTGAAGATTTTGTTCCAGAGACCAAAAGATACCTTAAGAAAGAGCTTCCCTTCCAAAGCAGTCTTAAGGCTTAACTCTGCATCATACCCTGATCAGGAAGTGTGATGGTATTTGTGTGTTGTTCTTACCCCCTGAGCTTAATACAGCCAATGGACAGACATTTTACAACACTTGGGAAAAAAAGGCATTGATGTTGTTTGCTTCAGACACTTTTACAAACAGGTGAAGGAACCATCAAAGAATTTAAAAGTGGTGGTGGTGGTCTCCGTCGTCGTAATGATTAGTGACTCTAACGGAGAAAGTGACAAGGAAATGCCTGAAGAAATTGTACCACTGATCACTTAAACCATGGGTTTGGCAATTCTAGACGTGACTTCTTATATTGAACAGAAGGTGGAAGCTTCTCCAACTGACACGATGCTTCTTAGATGATGGCACAACATTGCTGCTAAGAAAAGAGGTTCTGTTTTAAAATAAAGGACTATGAATGGTTTTTTTTTAAATGTAGCTTGTACACTCCTGGAAATGGAAAAAAGAACACATTGACACCGGTGTGTCAGACCCACCATACTTGCTCCGGACACTGCGAGAGGGCTGTACAAGCAATGATCACACGCACGGCACAGCGGACACACCAGGAACCGCGGTGTTGGCCGTCGAATGGCGCTAGCTGCGCAGCATTTGTGCACCGCCGCCGTCAGTGTCAGCCAGTTTGCCGTGGCATACGGAGCTCCATCGCAGTCTTTAACACTGGTAGCATGCCGCGACAGCGTGGACGTGAACCGTATGTGCAGTTGACGGACTTTGAGCGAGGGCGTATAGTGGGCATGCGGGAGGCCGCGTGGACGTACCGCCGAATTGCTCAACACGTGGGGTGTGAGGTCTCCACAGTACATCGATGTTGTCGCCAGTGGTCGGCGGAAGGTGCACGTGCCCGTCGACCTGGGACCGGACCGCAGCGACGCACAGATGCACGCCAAGACCGTAGGATCCTTCGCAGTGCCGTAGGGGACCGCACTGCCACTTCCCAGCAAATTAGGGACACTGTTGCTCCTGGGGTATCGGCGAGGACCATTCGCAACCGTCTCCATGAAGCTGGGCTACGGTCCCGCACACCTTTAGGCCGTCTTCCGCTCACGCCCCAACATCGTGCAGCCCGCCTCCAGTGGTGTCGCGACAGGCGTGAATAGAGGGACGAATGGAGACGTGTCGTCTTCAACGATGAGAGTCGCTTCTGCCTTGGTCCCAATGATGGTCGTATGCGTGTTTGGCGCCGTGCAGGTGAGCGCCACAATCAGGACTGCATACGACCGAGGCACACAGGGCCAACACCCGGCATCATGGTGTGGGGAGCGATCTCCTACACTGGCCGTACACCACTGGTGATCGTCGAGGGGACACTGAATAGTGCACGGTACATCCAAACCGTCATCGAACCCATCGTTCTACCATTCCTAGACCGGCAAGGGAACTTGCTGTTCCAACAGGACAATGCACGTCCGCATGTATCCCGTGCCACCCAACGTGCTCTAGAAGGTGTAAGTCAACTACCCTGGCCAGCAAGATCTCCGGATCTGTCCCCCATTGAGCATGTTTGGGACTGGATGAAGCGTCGTCTCACGCGGTCTGCACGTCCAGCACGAACGCTGGTCCAACTGAGGCGCCAGGTGGAAATGGCATGGCAAGCCGTTCCACAGGACTACATCCAGCATCTCTACGATCGTCTCCATGGGAGAATAGCAGCCTGCCTTGCTGCGAAAGGTGGATATACACTGTACTAGTGCCGACATTGTGCATGCTCTGTTGCCTGTGTCTATGTGCCTGTGGTTCTGTCAGTGTGATCATGTGATGTATCTGACCCCAGGAATGTGTCAATAAAGTTTCCCCTTCCTGGGACAATGAATTCACGGTGTTCTTATTTCAATTTCCAGGAGTGTATTTTTGCAACTTGGAAATCCTTCCCCTTATATGTACATCACAGATATGTACTATATATTTTATTTATTTTTAACAATTATTGTTCTCATTAAAGATTTATTCATGATTTACCCATTGATTTAGTGGAATTTCCATATTATATGAGATTTTTGTAATTCAAGGTAGGCTAAGCCCCAATTAGCTCAAATTATTTGGGCTCTACCTTAGCCTTAATCTGACTGCTATGGGTGGTAATATATCTTGCACGTTCACTGTTTTTCCATTTCTGTGTTTTAACTGAATTTAGCAATTGAATATGGTTTAACATTTTTCATAGAAAACATTGTGCAAAAGTTCACTGTGTTTGTAATTGACATTTAATTGTGACTGATCTTAGCCCAAATTAACAATGCTCTAAAAAGCTTGCAAAGGTTTGGATATGTAAAGAATGCCTCCATATAAAATCAACCTGAGAGAATGATTTGTTCCCTTTCACAATTCCTGTTGCTTTATGCAGGCTGGTTACCTCTGATGTCTGTAGTTGGGGGAAGATTGCCCACTACACTTGCATACACCAAATGGTACACTGATTCTGTTCATCTTCCAGCATTTTCAAGAAATAGTTTGCCAGGTTTCACGAGGAGCAGTATTAGCACAGTTAGAGAAGGTGGCAGCCGACAAGCCTGACATTTTTTAGTTTTTTTCTGAGCTTTCATGAATGTCTTGCATTACTACGATTCACATTTCTTTGGAAAGGAACAAACATGGTACCTACAATCATTGTGGTATGTTGGGGGGAGATGTACGAATATTTGTTTGTCTATACAATATATAGTCACGTATAACTTCACTGCGATATGCTCAAGGGTGTATTGAGACATAAACGATACTTTTGTCACAATGTTTTATTAGATCTTGATTGAACCTTTCCACATATGTACCTCGATGATATTACGTGGTGGTGGTGGTGGTGGTGGTGGTGGTGGTGGTGGTGGGTGTGATCACATCGTTATTGTTATTAGTATTTTTACACCCTACTTTGGGGTATAAAAAGTCAGTCACTTAATGTTCTGTGCCATTCTATTAGCTCAGTATTGTTTCATTCTTTCTAATCTTGCTTTACTTTCTTCTTCAGAGATTTGGATTGATTGTTTTGGTTTTTATTTTGACTTGGAACTTCTTTCTTGTGTTTGATTACTTTTTTACAATTTGTGATTTAGATGTCTTTTAAGACCTCCTTCATTTCCTTAAACCAATTTGGTTGTTTTTTTTTTCCCTGCAGTAGTAGTCAAAAAAATTCTATTTTAATCTGTTTGGTTTCATTGAGGATGTGTCCATAAACATTGCTTTCTTCTTTTTTTTTTTATTGTGTGAGACTTCTCCCTTTCTTTGATCTCCAGACTTTCAGCTGGGCATGGTTAGTGTTGGACAATGTTTGGCTCCACTAAGGGCTTTTCATTTGATTATTGTATTGTAATGTCTTACATTTGGATTCCATGAGAGAGACTTTTTGTTACGTGTTCTTGGTGAGTTGGAAGGCCAGTTCAGCTTTACTTCTTCTAGCTTCCATTGCCTTTCCCTCGAGGGCATTCCAGACGATCCATTCTCAAAGATATTTGTATTCTTTGACAATCTCAATTTTTTTCATTCTCCTTCTTGGTGGGGTTTGTTATTATCCGGAGCTTTTCAAATGAGATTTTGAGACCTATTTTTTTAGCTTGTTTTTGTAGTTTGAGGGTCAGTTCCTCGTCTTCTTTCCAGGTCTCTGCTTAGTAGGGCCATATCACCTGCAAAATCTAGACAATTGACTTTGATGACTTTGCTGTTTGTTCCTAGTTGGATTCTACTATGGATGTAAGTTTTCCACACACTACTTCTTCGAGGGCACAGTTAAATAGGTTTGGAGAGAATCCTTCTCCTTTCCGTACACCTGCTTTTATTTCTAAGGGGTCAGAGTTCTGAGAATTTGGCCACGGATTACGTTTGTAAGGATTTCTCTGATTTAGTGATTTTGTTGTCTAGGTTTAATTCTTTTAGTACAGTGATAAGGGATTCCTGATTTGAGTTGTGTGTTTTCTGATAGGCCATGAGGTTTTTTAGATTTAGGATTTGTTCTGGGGAGGATCTCAGAACATGCTTGGTATTATCAAAGTTGATGGACTAGTTGGGGTTCTGCCCTGTTTAATGGTACTGTAGAGAATATCTTGTATGTTGTCTAGGAATCCAATCCCTCTGTAGTCGTTCTAGTTCTCTTCTGGATTGGGTGGATGAGAGCTGTGTTCCATTCGTGTGGGATGCTTCCATTTGTCAATATTTCTCAAAAGATAATTTGGAGAGAGTGTATGGCAGTTTTTTCATTTTCTCCAAAGTTGAGCTGTGATTTGGTCTTCTCTCGAGGCTCTATAGTTATCGAGACTTGAATCGAATGACTGTAATTCCTCAGTGGAGGGTGGTTCAGAGTTTGTATTGGTTATTGTTGTTGAGGTCTTAATAGTCCATTTTTTTTTCTGTGGGTTATTCACAGTTGAGGTGGTTCCTGAAATTTTGTCCTGCTGTTGTGGGAAATATTTCTGTTTTTGTCTTGGAGCTGTAGAGCCAGTGGGCTATATTTGGTTATTTCTTGTTTAAAAGTCTTGTAAAAGATCTTCGTTTTTTATGAATTCTTCATTGATTTGAAAGAGGATCTGGGCTTCTTGTGCTTTCTTTATTCTTTTGATATTTTTGCTCACTAATTTTCGCATGTTTGAGAAGTTTTGTGTGCTATGTTCATTTCTGTGTGACTGACACTGTTTCCATGCTTCTCTTCCAGTTTCTCTGTCCACAGGTGAAGTGTGTTTTTTGGCTTTTGTTACGAGAGCTAAGTGTTTGATTTCACTTATTAGGCTTTTTTATATTTGATCCTAAGTTTGGTTTTACAGGTCTTCAGTTGCAAGGGGAAACTCCATGGGGTTTGTTACCTTTCTGGGTTTTATTTGTTCAAATGTTTTCATTCCAGTCTTCGATAACAATATCAATTCTTTAGACAATTATCAGTTTCAGTGCATTATGACCATCCTCAGATCTACAATCTACACCTAGTGAGCAGTGTATCTTTAAACATGATACAGCAATACGTATCACAATATACTATCATAGAACCAAGGAAATGTACAGATAAAATACGGCAAAAAATACTTTTTACACCATGTCCTAAAGTGATAAGGCCATAATGGCATTGTCAAAACATATAAATATAATCAGCACAGCATCGTCACATAGATCTAAAATAAGGTGTAGAATAGGCCACGTCATCCACACAGTCATTATTGCAACTGGCTGCTGAAGTGCAGTAGCCACCAGAAATCTTTACCTACATCCTCCCTAGATGCCACTACTGTTGTGTTAGATGTAGTCATCATTTACGTAAAAAACATAATCTGATAAAAACACATTGTGTAAAATACACGTAGCAGACTTTTAAAATTGATACTATCATAGAAATCAATTGTGATACATTACAAGATGAATACAGTTACCCGTATAAAATTATTAAAAGGAAATACACGAAGAGGATAGGTCCGACTCTTTTTATGGTGAATTTATGGTCAACAATATACGTAATACATTGCCTGTAGCAACCTATAACTTGCCTATGAAAGATAAAATGTCTATATGACAGCTGAAGGAAAGACAGATCAATGATCAGCGCCCTCTGTTGGGTCAGCCACCAGAACTTAACCACTAGAGGGCTTGACATACATCGTGTTATGTCTCCCACAGAAAACGTTTAAACAACATATTAACAGTCAATAAATAAAATTATATAGTCTGGCTATACATTCCATGAATAGGTAGGACATAATCAGTTACAGGATTAGAGGGACTAATGTATGCAAGTAAGGCAAATGCCTACTGTTCTCGACATAAATCATCAAGTAAGTCTAGGTATAAATATGCGAGGCATTGTTTGGTTATCGTAGTACATTATCAAACAAAGCAGAGTAGGCGTTGGACACACAATCGCTTTGACCATTGAGTACCCTAGTGGGCTCATGCTTTTTGGCTTTGTGAATCTCCGACAAGTTATATTTCTTCTTTTGGGATTGTTGGTTCTGTTTTTCCTTTCTGGGAAAGGTAGGTGGGTTGTCACCTCTGAGGACTTTAACATTTCTTCATGGAACTCTAGTTTGATTGCCACATGATAAAGTTGAAATTCACATATGTGCTGGTTTGGTAAGATCCATGTTTGCTGTTTTTGAGGTAGCTTTCTAGATGCTATGGATTTCGGGTTCATGTTGTGTGCTTAGTGTAATTTTATCAGTCTTATGGCATTTTTATTAGTTCTGTTATGTGCTGGGTAGTTTCCAACAATTTTGCTGTATTTCTTGCCTCTGGGCATTGAAGTCTACCATAAGTAGGACCTTTTTTTTTTTTACCCCCCCCCCCCCCCCCCCCCCCTCACCTCTGGGATTTTTGCACATCACCATTGAATTGGTCCCAGAAACATTCTACCTTTTCGTTGTCCTTTCAATTCTCTTCATTTATGGGGGCATGTGCATTCACTATGGTGTATATTTTGTTAGCAGTTTTAAAGGTAAAGTGTGGAGAGTCTTTAGGATTGTGATTCCAAGTTGATAATGGAGTCCAAAATATTTTTGTCTATTATGAAGTGAGTTCCAAGGTACAATGTGTTTTTCAAATTTTTTTCCATACCTCTCATTTGTATATTCTGAAACCTCCAGATGAAAGTTATCATTAATGAATCTGGTTTCTTGTAGGACCATTACAAGAATTTTGTGGTTCTGAGGGTTTCTGTAAGACACTTTAATTTTCTGGTTTTTAGTAGAGGATTTACATTGAAATTAGCTGTGTAACCTGGTCTTCTATGCTTCATCTTGCTTAAGCTTCCAAGATGCTCTGGCTCATCTCTGTCTGATAAAGCTGCAGACTCCCCAAAATCTGATTGTCTGGTTGCACACTGTGGTGCTGTGGATTGTCCACCTTGAGTAATCTGTTTCACATCACATTCTTCCATAATTAATAATATTATGGGGTGGCTCCTATTGTTCCAGCTGGTCAAAGGCCATCTTTGGATTCTTGTGTTGGTCTGTGGGTGGTATTTTATTTTCAAAGGTCATTCCGTGTCAAATGCACAAGCTGGTTAAGTTTGACGTTAACAGATTTTGGTGAAATTGTGTACCTAGTGTCCATACACAGTTAGGAAAACAACAAAAATTTTCGTGATTTTAATTAAAAGTTTACTAAGCCTTGGATTTTAGAATTTTTAGTTAAAAATTGCTACACCTTGGAGTAGTAAATTGCTATTTTCTCAGGAACCAGATGAGGTACAGACCTGGAAAAGTCATTTTAAGGCTCTTTAGATGAGCTTTCATTTGATATAAAACATGATTGCATTTAAAATTTTTTGTTTTTTTTTTCAATTAAATACATTTTAATTTTCTAAAAAGCAATATTCTTAAAATTTTGAAAAAATCAGTTTTCTTGCACTGTACTCTCACACCTCTGAAAGTTTCATTTCGGGATCATCATGGCATCACATGTTGCAAAATTTTCAAGTTCCATGTGTTGTGTGAAACATGACTTTCATAGCGTTTCTACATGAAGAAATCATCAAATTAATTTAAAAAAATTAGTTACAACATGACATTTATTAGCAGCTGTCTCTCACAACTTCTTATAAATTGGAATTAACTATAAAGGCTCTGTTGGTTTTGACCATGCGATTTCCAGGCAAGGTGAATATTTGGCTTGTTGGAGTCACTGGGTTCTCCACACACAGAACATCCACCACACGAATCCACATAGCGTCTGGCTTCTCTGGGTATAAAAGAGGAGGAGATGGGCCACACAGAGGAAGAAATGTCACATTTATTTAATCTTGTTCGTCTTTTTCCGAAAATGTGTGCAAGCCACCACCTGTTGTACACTGTAGTCATGTACCTATTTATAACTCGGTGGCAGCATACCTTGAGGTTTGATGGTCAATTGTTGTAATGAACTTTGAGCATATGAGAATATCTCGACAAAGATTTTTGTCGCATCTGGAACTACAGAAGTGAATCCGTGAAACGTTGGAGTCCCTGGAATCGTTAACGCTTTGCTGAAGTGGCTGTTTAGAAATGTGGCTGTCTGTGTATTCATCCTGAGTTACAAATGTAAAATGTAGTCCAGAGATGTTTTCCACTGCCAAGTTGAAAAGCTGCTGGACTGTAAGAATTTGTCATACAAATGTTGCAAACTTTCTCATCCTGCAACCTCTTGACTGTGTCACAAACTCCATCGCAAGGCCCTTTTCTGTGAGCTGTTGGTGAAAAATGTCATTCAGCTTCTATGCCAAAATCATCTTGATGGAAACATAGATCTAAAGTTTTTCTTGTTTTGTATTGATTGGCAGTAACAGAACAGCAGTAGTATATTTCTTTGGGTTCAGAGTGCTTTCTCAAGGATTCAGTGAGCTTTTTCTGGTAGCTGTTGATGGCCACAGTCTGGAATAACGACATAACTGACACACTCTGTTTCTCCTGTGTAGTACACAAGAAATGGGTGAACAGTGGCTTGCTGACTTGGACCTCATCCTGCATCAAAAATGAGTAGTTTTCTGAAAAATCACAGCACACAGCAAACTGTGAATCGTGTAGGCTGTCTGTAATGTTTCATAAATGAACTTTGTTGTTTTTGTGATAAAGTCATGAGGACCAACATAGACAGCTTATTGCAAAATAAATTGATGATGTCTGTAGTTGATTTTTGAATGTTTCCAATTTAGACCTGTCCACAGAAATTCTGTCAGAAGGTGACATTATCTATCCACATTTCTTCCAATGCCTTCTCAAGTATGGTCTCGATTTCCTTATTCCCAGGGCACGAGTTAGTCTCCCAACTGACAGACTATTGATGGTGGCTTGCACAGAATGTTTGCAAGACAATGTTTATATGTCTTATTTCTCCACTTGTTACGGAGTTTAGCCTTGCATTTTCAGTTGTAAGTTTCAAATTTCGGCGAATGCTACTTATGTATCCCGTTAGTCACACAGGTGCCTGCTAGAATACAGTTTCTATGCCTCAACTCTGCAAATTTGGAAAAACTAACATGCATTTTAGGAAAATTTTCTTTAAACACTCTGTATGCCTCATTTAAATTACAAAGAACAAGTCTCTTTGAAACTTCAATTTTCTGATCACCTCTGTCCTTCATTGAACACAATCTTCTATTCTAGACATGGCCCTGTTTATGCCGCCACACTCATAAAATGACCAAATGGATTGGTCTTTTCCCTGGTATTTGATCTGGATTTTCCAAAATACCTATGTTCTATAATAGATGCATCACTTAACGAACCATGTAGTTTGGGGTATTGAACACGCTGTGTTCTCTCCCTTACACTCTGGTTCAGGCAGGCAAGTTAAAATTATGATTTTCTCCTTCCTGCTGCTTAAATTTGTCTCAGATTGTTTAAAACTGCATTCTTTCACACCGCAGTGTCACTTTCAGAAGACACTGCTGATAGATTCCTTTTCGTAGCAGAATCAATTCTGTTTCTCTTTCCTGCAGAATGTCTCTTAGACGATATCTCTTTCACATGTGCAGTAGACTCTCCTACCTCTTGAAGACATGTTTTAAGGGGCTGCAAAACCTGTGCCTGAGAAGTAAAAATGGGATCTGATTTGAGTCTGACATCATATTGTGGTCAGCATCTATTGTAGCCTCCTGTTCTTTTCAAAGTATACAAGTTTTTTTTTTTCCTACGGCTGTCACAAACTTTTGCAACTTTTGGCATTTCAGGAAAAAGTGTACACATTCATTCGGAAACATTTCTCAGTCCTTTTGTCTGCCAACTATGGTTCACTGTTCACAAGGAATTGAAACACTGCAAATTACACATCACATTTGTCCCTCCTTTTATGTTAATGTCTTAAATCAGCAACACCAGGGATTTCGAGAAAAAATTAAATAATTACAGCAGAAGTTGGATTTTACATTTATCACGATTCTACACCCAAAAATAGTCTCGATGGTTTTCATTAATAACTATGTAGAGGCACTAGGTATAAAAAGTTTCATCAAAATCTGAGAGCTTAAGGTAAATTTCCATTCAAAATTGTGTTTTGACACAGAATGACTCGCCACCTGCATATCTGCAGAGCCTTGGCCTACCTTCCCGGCAGGGGAACAGAAACTCTCCCTCTGTGACTGTTTATTATTGTGTGTTGAGGTAGCACTCCAATCTTGATAACGTGAGTGGACATGTGGCGTACTTTGTGTACATGTAAATACTCGTAATACTCTGTGTAGTACAAGATAAACATGCGTGAGCAGAGTCACAGTTAATCTTAATTTATTCAAACAATGATAAAATAAACTTTCATTATATAACTCTGTTGCCATGTGAAAGTGTTGCCCCACTGTAGTGAAAATGAACCACTCGAAGAATTAAACAGTGCAGTTGCATCAGGTTGCAGCCAAGAACTTATTTGATTACTAATTACCTCATAGACAACGTCCTCATTGTGGTATTGTGCTGTTAGCTCAGAATTTGGGACATTTTCTTGCACAGATCCTAAATTTTTTCTCACCTAGTTCACAATTTATGTAATATTACTGCTGCTCACTTGGACATGCAACAACACACTCCGTCAGGTGAAGCAATAATTGAGAAATAGGTATGGGCTCGCAGTTATAAATGCCGACCGAACGGTGAAAGATAGTGTCGTTTACGGTTGGCGCACTTCGTATGTAGGTGTGCCTTCTCCCAGGTGAACGTGAAACTTCATTCGTTGTAGCAATGTGTTTGGTGAAAGAGTAGCATAAAAAAGGACTAGGCTGATATGCAGTATGAGGAAATGCTGCCGTAACTGGGTGTGCTAATATGACTGTCAGACGGCTGACTTTCTTGTACTGTACCTGACTGGCTGGTGAAATTTTGAATGTCAGTTTCTAAAAAATGCTTGAGCAGTACTTTCTACTTCAGGAACATTTGTCACATCTATATGAACTAAGTCAGTGCAGAAGTTCGATAAAATTAGTGACCTGTTGCGTGTTGAAACATCCCCAACTCTCTTGCAGTTCCCTTTTTAGGTGCTCCACGCCGACGTCTGCTCGTAGATATGTATCGCCGGTAGGTTTTCCGGCTTCACTTCCCGACGTGACCGCGACGACTCTCCGATGGAGTGCGGGCCTCGTGTTTTGTTATTACTGCGAGTCTTGTAAATATCGCCTTTGTTTAGTAATTTGCCCGGCTAAAACTCTCCTCTCTTACGATTAAGACAGCCTGCGCCACCTTTCGGAGGGAGAGGGGACGTCAGAGAGTCACAAAAGTTCATATTAAGCAGTCCGTAAAACACGTAAACGGTTGGTGTGTTAGTTAATGCCTGCGCTTTCCGCTAGACGGTGCTGACTTACTGCTGTATAGCTTTGGTTGCGTAAAACCTTCACTGATTAGCACCAGGCAAATGGAATAAGTACAACACTCATGTATTTCACTTTCACTCTATATTCGAGGATTAAGATGGTGATGGATGAAGGTCTATTTAAAAGGTTCCTAGCCTGGAGGAATCTAAATAGTCCGCAAATGCCGATATGCACGCGCTCTACGTCCAGACTCGCAACTACCGGCACAAGACACTTTCGAAAGTCCACACGCCACTATCTGAATACCGGTACCTCTGAATTCACTCGTATCGGCAGATAATTTGAGTTTCTGTCGTCTATATGTCCGTAGACTTCCAATCTAGCACTAAAGTCCTAAAATCCCCTTAATACTCCGTTCCTACTGACAGTCAGAGATCGTACACTACATCACTTTTAATCTCCGTAACATTCTAACAGTTTATCGTGAATCTTAACACGATAAAGTCCAATCTAATTATTGTCTCGCCGACTGACACGGGTTCCCCGCCCTTTAACGAAACAATCGAGGAAAAAAAGGCGGCAATAATGACGATCGGGCCTTTTTATTGGTTTTTCATCACGAGAGTTTAACGTCACTGCTTCCTCCGTGATGGAGTTCCGTGGCTTTGCTTTACTTAGTCGTTAAACTACTTGCTGATATACTATAATTTTGATCTGAAATTACCGAACTCTGATTCTACACTATTTTCCCCTATTCTATTCTTAATTTTAAATTATTCTTTCTATAGCTTTTATCACTGTAAACTGAATCGAGGTGTTACAATGTCCCATGTCAGATCTAATGTAGTACTCCACCCTCTGACGATTTTTGCATGTAAAAATGTTGTCAAGTAATTGTGTGTAACCTCAAAATCTTCCCCCCCCCCCCCTCCCCCCCCCCCTCCTTACTGGAACAACTGTCAAGTCTTAGTTACACATTTCTTACTAATCATTGAGGTTTATTACATTCAACTGGTGTAGTTAATGATTGTGTGTTCTACTGTGGCGGTAAATTTCTGTGGAAAATAAATCTCTATGCTCGCCACAGTGCCTCAAAGGAGTGTGCTGCCGAGAAGTGGACGCGGGAAAGTGCCGAGCGCGGAAATGTTGCCGAACTTTACGAGATCCTGGCGCGGGGAAAACATGTCGACAGCCGGTGCCAAAATAGCTGCACCGCACTGCACGGGGTTGCAAAGGGTGGCGACACCGTGGCCGTGAACTACTCGCCGGAGGCGGGTGCCGATGCCTTCAGTAAATTGATTCCTTAGGATGGATAGGACATGTGACTGCTGTGTACGGACGCAGGGGGAGCTGGCCACTGTTCGCGAACAGCTGAGCGTGTTGATGGCCGCTGTCAGCCGTCTTCGGGCTGCTGCCTCGGAGTGTAGCGGCAGTGGGGAGTCTGGTGCGTCGCATGGCACACCCCAGGTGTTACGTGCTTCACCCACTGTCCCTGCTGTCGAGACATCTTCGCGGGTGCCGGGCGCGGTTGGGCCACCCTCTCCCCGAGGGGAGTGCCGGGTTCAGCGGCATTTGCGGCGCACGAGGCGGAGGGTCAATGTGGAGGCTGGCCGTGTGGCATCGCCCGCTCTGCCTGTGAGTGGACGTGTGGCTGCTCTTTCAGCAAGGTCCGAGCAGGCACACGGGGGGAGGGGTTTATTAGTTATTGGGAGCTCCAACGTTAGGCGGGTGATGGAGCCCCTTAGGAAAATAGCGGAAAGGTCTCATCCGAGATGTGGAGGAGGTGCTACCGGCGGCGATAGAGAGCACTGGCTGCACCTGACTGCAAATTGTTGCTCATGTCGGGACCAATGACTCCTGCTGTCTGGGTCCAGAGGTCATCCTTACTTTGTACAGGCGGTTGGCGGAATTGGTGAAGGCGGAAAGCCTCGCTCGCAGGGTGGAATCAGAGCTAACTATCTGTAGTATCGTTCCCAGAACCGATCGCGGTCCTCTGGTTTGGAGCCGAGTGGAAGGCTTAAACCAGAGGCTCAGACGATTCTGCAGAGATCTGGGGTGCAAATTTCTCGACCTCCGCTATCGGGTGGAGAAATGTGGGGTCCCCCTGAATAGGTCAGGCGTGCACTACACGCCGGAAGCGGCTACAAGGGTAGCGGAGTACGTGTGGAGTGCACATGGGGGTTTTTTAGGTTAGAGAATTCCCTCCCTAGGCCCGACAAGACGCCTCCAGAGACGCGGCAAGGTAGGAGTAGGCAAAATGCAACAGAGAATAACAATATTAATGTGCTAGTAGTAAACTGCAGGAGCGTCTATAGAAAGGTCCCAGAGCTGCTCTCATTAATAAACAGTCACAACGCCCATATAGTACTAGGGACAGAAAGTTGGCTGAAACCAGACGTAAACAGTAATGAAATCCTAAACTCGGATTGGAACGTATATCGCAGAGACAGGCTGGACAGTGAAGGGGGAGGCGTGTTTATAGCGATAAGAAGTGCAATACTATCTAAGGAAATTGACGGAGATCCGAAATGTGAAATGATTTGGGTGAAGGTCACGGTTAAAGCAGGCTCAGACATGGTAATTGGATGTCTCTATAGGCCCCCTGGCTCAGCAGCTGTTGTGGCTGAGCACCTGAAGGATAATTTGGAAAATATATCTAGAAGATTTCCCCACCATGTTATAGTTCTGGGTGGAGATTTTAATTTGCCAGATATAGACTGGGAGACTCAAACGTTCATAACAGGTGGCAGGGACAAAGAATCCAGTGAAATTTTTTTAAGTGCTTTATCTGAAAACTACCTTGAGCAGTTAAACAGAGAACCGACTCGTGGTGATAACATATTAGACCTTCTAGTGACAAACAGACCCGAACTATTTGAAACAGTTATCGCAGGACAGGGAATCAGCGATCATAAAGCGGTTACGGCATCGATGATTTCAGCCGTAAATAGAAATATTAAAAAGGATAGAAAGATTTTTCTGTTTAGCAAAAGTGACAAAAAGCAGATTTCAGAGTACCTGATGGCTCAACACAAAAGTTTTGTCTCAAGTACAGATAGTGTTGAGGATCAGTGGACAAAGTTCAAAACCATCGTACAATATGCGTTAGATGAGTATGTGCCAAGCAAGATCGTAAGAGATGGAAAAGAGCCACTGTGGTACAACAACTGAGTTAGAAAACTGCTGCGGAAGCAAAGGGAACTTCACAGCAAACATAAACATAGCCAAAGCCTTGCACACAAACAAAAATTACGCGAATCCAAATGAAGTGTGAGGAGGGCTATGTGAGAGGCGTTCAATGAATTCGAAAGTAAAGTTCTATGTACTGACTTTGCAGAAAATCCTAAGAAATTTTGGTCTAATGTCAAAGCGGTAGGTGGATCAAAACAAAATGTCCAGACACTCTGTGACCAAAATGGTACTGAAACAGAGGATGACAGACTAAAGGCCGAAATACTAAATGTCTTTTTCCAAAGTTGTTTCACAGAGGAAGACTGCACTGTAGTTCCTTGTCTAGATTGTCACACAGATGACAAAATGGTAGATATCAAAATAGACGACAGAGGGATAGAGAAACAATTAAAATCCCTCAAAATAGGAAAGGCCGCTGGACCTGATGGGATACCAGTTCGATTTTACACAGAGTACGCAAAGGAACTTGCCCCCCTTCTTGCAGCGGTGTACCATAGGTCTCTAGAAGAGCAGGGCACAGGTCATCCCCGTTCTCAAGAAGGGACGTCGAACAGATGTGCAGAACTATAGACCTATATCTCTAACGTCGATCAGTTGTAGAATTTTGGAACACGTATTATGTTAGAGTATAATGACTTTTCTGGAGACTAGAAATCTACTCTGTAGGAATCAGCATGGGTTTCGGAAAGGACGATCGTGTGAAACCCAGCTCGCGCTATTCGTCCACGAGACTCACAGGGACATAGACACGGGTTCCCAGGTAGATGCCGTGTTTCTTGACTTCCGCAAGGCGTTCAATACAGTTCCCCACAGTCGTTTAATGAACAAAGTAAGAGCATATGGACTATCAGACCAATTGTGTGATTGGATTGAGGAGTTCCTAGATAACAGAACGCAGCATGTCATTCTCAATGGAGAGAAGTCTTCCGAAGTAAGAGTGATTTCAGGTGTGCCGCAGGGGAGTGTCATGGGACCGTTGCTATTCACAATATACATAAATGACCTGGTGGATGACATCGGAAGTTCACTGAGGCTTTTTGCAGATGATGCTGTGGTGTATCGAGAGGTTGTAACAATGGAAAATTGTACTGAAATGCAGGAGGATCTTCAGCGAATTTACGCATGGTGCAGGGAATGGCAATTGAATCTCAATGTAGACAAGTGTAATGTGCTGCGAATACATAGAAAGATAGATCCCTTGTCATTTAGCTACAAAATAGGAGGTCAGCAACTGGAAGCAGTTTCTTCCATAAATTATCTGGGAGTACGCATTAGGAGTGATTTAAAATGGAATGATAATATAAAGTTGATCGTCGGTAAAGCAGATGCCAGACTGAGATTCATTGGAAGAATCCTAAGGAAATGCAATCCGAAAACAAAGGAAGTAGGTTACAGTACGCTTTTTCGCCCACTGCTCGAATACTGCTCAGCAGTGTGTGATCCGTACCAGATAGGGTCGATAGAAGAGATAGAGAAGATCCAACGGAGAGCAGCGCGCTTCGTTACAGGGTCATTTAGTAATCGCGAAAGCGTTACGGAGATGATAGATAAACTCCAGTGGAAGACTCTGCAGGACAGACGCTCAGTAGCTCGGTACGGACTTTTGTTGAAGTTTCGAGAACATACATTCACCGAGGAGTCAAGCAGTATATTGCTCCCTCCTATGTGTATCTCGCGAAGAGACCATGAGGATAAAATCAGAGAGATTAGAGCACACACAGAAGCATACCGACAATCCTTCTTTCCACGAACAATACGAGACTGGAATAGAAGGGAGAACCGATAGAGGTACTCGAGGTACCCTCCGCCACACACCGTCAGGTGGCTTGCGGAGTATGGATGTAGATGTAGATGTAGATGTAGATGTAAATGTAAGGAACAACTGGTAGCAGACGCCCCTCCACACAGCGGCAGGATTCGGCAGGCGGGGTGCCGCTGTCCTGTGGTGCGGGGCGGCAGTGGGCAGACAGCTCTGCAGCGTGTGGCGAAGCGGCTGTGGTGAACCTGCTTTCGTGTGTGGGGGCGGACCGGTCTGCCGCTGGTTACGGCAGAACACCTCTCGAGCTTGGCCTGGCCTACAACAGGACAGTGGTCTCTGACAACCCTACCACAACAAAGGTCAAAATTTAATAAAGATTGTGGTGTTGCTCACGCTGCTACATACTGAATTTTCGGGGAACAACAAAGTTATTATGTGGCAGGTGTCATTAGAGCACAGTTAATAAAGTCATTTCATATAATAATGAATAAACTAGGCACTCATCTTTTCGTGTTTCCCACGCTGGTCTCGTTGTGAACTCGTGACTCAATCGTTGAAAATCTAGGTGGTGCTGATTCCGAGCTCGGATGCAAAGAGGCCTAGGTTTTATTAAGCTATATTCAAAAGTTTTGTAGATGCGCTTCACAAACCATTCTTGATGATTAAACCTTTGAAAGTTAGCACAATGGTGATATAAAAAAAAAAATTAAATCTGCACTCCGAATTTAAGTTACACTTCCTTTTTATTGCCTTTGTTGCAGTATTGCGTAACACACAAAACATCACTTCACAATACAAAACATACTTGAAAACATCTTCCTCACTGTTAAAGTTCACATTTTATAAGCTGACTATGTTATGCGTCTTTCCCGCATGACGTTAAAGACTTGATGTTTCCAAGGATCGACTCCAACTAATAATCACTTATGCGCCCAAAAATCAGAGTTACAAGTACGTCAAAGATCATAATAACAAAAGAAACAATATACATAAAAATAATATCATTGCAATATAAACATATCGATGAATCAAAGTACCTGTACATTAATCAAATCAAATCTGAATGTTGTCTTAGAAATATGTTAACCACTCTACAGAAACACAGTACAATATTGCTGGTATCGAGAGGTTCCGGTGAGCTGCCGTAGTGGCTATGTAATTAAAGTACCATTACAGGTCGTAGACATACTGAGAGGAATTTGTCCCATGTAACGTGGGCCTGTCATACAAAAATAAACCGATATAAAATCCTGGTATACCTCAAAACAAGTGCCAGCAAATTACTCAACTACTTACTCCCTCCATGTTTCTTCTCCTCCTCCTCCTCATAATATTGGTCTCCCTTCTGCTTGTGAGACACCTGCCTTCAACTTTGTTCACAAGTTCTTTGACCTTTGCAATAGTAGTTCGTCTTCACACTTAGCCTGCTGGCAATACATCCGGTGATTGGCCGGCAGAGGAGTGCGGAACTTTATTGAAAGCGCTGTCGTCGTCCTCATTTCCTCATTCGTTCTTACGTAGTTGAAAGTTCAGACAGCTGTCTCCATCCACAGCGATCTTTAGCCTTTCTTAATATGGTGTGAAGAGGCAGGCTGGCAATCTTCTCTTAATCCAACCATGTGTTTGCTGCTCTCCCACTTCGTTTTCTGCCCTCAATTTTTCCCTTTGTGATGGTCTTCTCTAAATTATCCCCTTTCCCTCTCGAGATGTGCCCGAGGAACTGAAGGTATCTTTGGCTGACACGAGAAGATAACCTTCTTGTGATTTTAAGTTATTCTGTTATTGAAATATTTGTTCTTTTTGTGTCCACGGTACACGTAGCATCCTCCACAGACACCATGTCTCTTACCGTTACCTTTCACGGTTCAGATCTCGCATCTGTATAAGAATACAGGAAACACCAGTGCTTCTAACGGGTGCATCTTCGTTGTCTCGGATATTGCCCGATTCTGCCATACCTTAGTGACTTTGACCATTGCGGCTCAGCCGAGAATAATTTGTCGCCTTATCTCTTTATCACATTTTCCTGTGATATTGATCAGAGAGCCTAGATATACATAATCACTATCTCCAGATTCCTTAAGCATCCTGTAAGCTGGTTTTGATGGATGCCTTGGCAATTTATAACCATTAGCTTGGTTTTTTCATGTTTATCTCTAGGCCAAGGTTTAGACTAATATCTTCTACTCTCGAGAACAGGTTACCAAGTTCTTCCTTACTTCCTTCTATGACTGTAGTATCATCTCCGAAGCATAAATTGTCGATTTTCCTGCCGCCGATAGAAATACCACCGTCCCAGCCATCCGGCACTTTCCTGATTACACACTCTGCATAGATATTGTAGAGCTGAGGTTACGGTACACAACCTCATCTGACGCCATTTGTTACGTCGAAAAATTCCGAGTATTCGCCGTCTACTTTTATGGTTTCAGTATGGCTATTATAAAGACCTTTTAGTAAGGATACCAGGTGTTTTGGAACCACAGACTGGCTGAGCACATGCCACAACTTGTCCCACATGTCACAATCGAAGGCCTTTTTATAATCTAGGAAGCAGATGTAGGCAGGGACACAGAACTCGTAACATTTTTCAGTTATCTGCCTTAAATTAAAGACTGCCTCTTGAGTACCTTTACCTGACACGAAACCTGCTTGTTCTGCAGAAATCTGAGACTGCAGGAAAATTTTTAGGTGTTGATTTAATGCTACGGTACTATACTTGGAGCTGTCCCTAACTGATCCTTATTTGTGCAGAGGAATTAGGACAGATGTAGTCCAGTCTTAAGGCCATTGTCCCGTTTTACATACCTTACTACATATTAAATGTAGGGCATGCATGCCTTCCTCTCCCACCGCAGTCATCATTTCTTTGGAAGTACCATCTATACCTGGGGATTTGTTGTGTTTTAGGTGCTTGATGGCATTTTAGGTTTGACTGTATAGAATATCAGGTTCTTTATTTGATTCCGTACAAATGTTCTCTTCTTCGATGTTGTTTCCGTTGCAATACAGTGTTTCACAGTGTTGTTTCCATCTAGCTATTGCTAATTGCTTGTCACTAATAATAGTGCCATCTATATTTTCTACCATCCACGTGCATGACTTGAACTCTCGGGTGATGCTGTTTATCTTCTTGAATAGGTCATGCGTTCCATTTAATTTTTGTTGTTGTTCTACGTCATCACAAATACTGGTGAGATACTGTGTCTCGTCAGTTCGGCAGCTGCGCTGTATTTTGCGGCAAAGTTCTTCGTATGCTTATTCGTCTTCAGCGGTTTGTATGCCACGTTCTAGTGTGCTTCCGTTCTTCAGTGAGCAGTTGAGTATTGTTCGAAATCCAGGGATTCTTTGTTTGGGGGTCTTTGTAACCTGTTCAGGGAGAGATGAACTGATGATTTCTTTCATTTTGTACCATATTTTGGGAGCTACTGCTCTGTTAGTTTTTGGAATTTGGGTCTTATTCTTTCTCCAAATTCTTTGAGACTAGTTTTATCTGTGAGACGAATCTGCCTTACTCTTTTCTTTTTGGTAACTTTCAGTTTTATGTTCATTTTCATTTCCATATGCAGCATGATATGGTCACTGGCAAAGTCTGCTCCAGGATAGGTCTTGCAAACTAGTGCTGTAGAGTAGCAATAATTAACATTTGAAGTCATTTTAAAAAGTCCTACACCACATTCTCCTCCCCAAAAATGTCAGAGAAGTCTGTCAGCATGGCTTTGACATTTGACCTGACATGACAAGCTCTTTTTGGCCTCGGAGGAAATTTCCCAATCCACTGTGAAGATTGAATATCCACATCATAACTGTAGACCTATGGATAAATGATGATAGCATCCTCTTGGGTAAAATATTCCGGAGGTAAAATAGTCCCCCATTCGGATCTCCGGGCGGGGACTACTCAAAAGGACGTCATTATCAGGAAAAGAAAACTGGCATTCTACGGATCGGAATGTGGAATGTCTACCTGCCCTTAACCGGGCAGGTAGATCAGAAAATTTGAAAAGGGAAATGGATAGGTTAAAGTTAGACATAGTGGGAATTAGCGAAGTTCGGTGGCAGGAGGAACAAGACTTTTGGTCAGGTGAATACAGGGTTATAAATACAAAATCAATTAGGGGTAATGCAGGAGTAGGTTTAATAATGAATAAAAAAATAGGAGTGCGGGTAAGCTACTACAAACAGCATAGTGAACGCATTATTGCGGCAAAGATAGACACGAAGCCCACACCTACTACAGTAGTACAAGTTTATATACCAACTAGCTCTGCAGATGATGAAGAAATTGATGAAATGTATGATGAGATAAAAGAAATTATCCAGGTAGTGAAGGGAGACGAAAATTTAATAGTCATGGGTGACTGGAATTTGGTAGTAGGAAAACGGAGAGAAGGAAACTTAGTAGGCGAATATGGATTGGGGCTAAGAAATGAAAGAGGAAGCTGCCTGGTAGAATTTTGCGCAGAGCACAACTTAATCATAGCTAACACTTGGTTTAAGAATCATGAAAGAAGGTTGTATATGTTGTGGATTGGCAAGACAGCCAACCCACTATGAGAGGAAGCCGAAAGGCACGCGTTTAAGCTCACGCAGGCTGGCGTGAGGTCTGGAACAGGTCAAGGAAATGAGACTAGCAAAAAACGTACGTAGCTGCTGGAATACTTAACTTTAATCCATAATTGGTGAACATCGTTCTTGATGGTACGTGTTTTACAGCATCAATAGTAACTGGTAATGGCGCCTTGCTAGGTCGTAGCAAATGACGTAGCTGAAGGCTATGCTAACCATCATCTCGGCAAATGAGAGCGTAATTTGTCAGTGAACCATCACTAGCAAAGTCGGCTGTACAACTGGGGCGAGTGCTAGGAAGTCTCTCTAGACCTGCCGTGTGGCGGCGCTCGGTCTGCAATCACTGACAGTGGCGACACGCGGGTCCGACGTATACTAACGGACCGCGGCCGATTTAAAGGCTACCACCTAGCAAGTGTGGTGTCTGGCGGTGACACCACAGTATACATGGAAGAATCCTGGAGATACTAGAAGATATCAGATAGATTATATAATGATAAGACAGAGATTTAGGAACCAGGTTTTAAATTGTAAGACATTTCCAGGGGCATATATGGACTCTCACCACAATCTATTGGTTATGAACTGTAGATTAAACTGAAGAAACAGCAAAAAGGTGGGAATTTAAGGAGATGGGACCTGGATAAACTGACTAAAGTAGAGGTTGTACAGAGTTTCAGGGGGAGCATAAGGGAACAATTGACAGGAATGGGGGAAAGAAATACAGTAGAAGAAGAATGGGTAGCTCTGAGGGATCAAGTAGTGAAGGCAGCAGAGGATCAAGTAGGTAAAAAGGCGAGGGCTGCTAGAAATCCTTGGGTAACAGAAGGAAATACTGAATTTAATTGAGGAAAGGAGAAAATATAAAAATGCAGTAAATGAAGCAGGGAAAAAGGAATACAGACATCTCAAAAATGAGATCGACAGGAAGTGCAAAATGGCTAAGCAGGCATGGCTAGAGGGCAAATGTAAGGATGTAGAGGCTTATCTCACTAGGGGTAAGATAGATACTGCCTACAGGAAAATTAAAAAGACCTTTGGAGAAAAGAGAATCACTTGTATGAATATCAAGAGCTCAGATGGAAACCCAGTTCTAAGCAAAGAAGGGCAAGCAGAAAGGTGGAGGGAGTATATAGAGGGTCTGTACAAGGGCGATGTACTTGAGGACAATATTATGGAAATGGAAGAGGATGTAGATGAAGATGAAATGAGAGATACGATACTGCGTGAAGAGTTTGACAAAGCACTGAAAGACCTGGAAACAGGTCCCCGGGAGTAGGAAACATTCCATTAGAACTACTGATGGCCCTGGGAGAGCCAATCCTGACAAAACTCTACCATCTGGTGAGCAAGATGTAGGAGACAGGCGAAATACCCTCAATTTTCAAGAAGAATATAATAATTCCAATCCCAAAGAAAGCAGGTGTTGACAGAAGTGAAAATCACGGAACTATCAGTTTAATAAGTCACTGCTGCAAAATACTAACGCGAATTCTTTACAGACGAATGGAAAAACTGGTAGAAGCCGACCTCGGGGAAGATCAGTTTGGATTCCGTAGAAATATTGGAACATGTGAGGCAATATTGACCTTACGACTTACCTTAGAAGAAAGATTAAGGAAAGGCAAACCTATGTTTCTAGCATTAATAGACTTAGAGAAAGCTTTTGAAAATGTTGACTGGAATACTCTCTTTCAAATTCTAAAGGTGGCAGGGGTAAAATACAGGGAGCAAAAGGCTATTTACAATTTGTACAGAAACCAGACGGCAGTTATATGAGTCGAGGGGCACGAAAGGGAAGCAGTGGTTGGGAAGGGAGTGAGACAGGGTTGTAGCCTCTCCCTGATGTTATTCAATCTGTATATTGAGCAAGCAGTAAAGGAAACAAAGAAAAATTCGGAGTAGGTATTAAAATCCATGGAGAAGAAATGAAAACTTTGAGGTTCGCCGATGACATTGTAATTCTATCAGAGACAGCGAAGGACTGGCAAGAGCAGTTGAACGGAATGGACAGTGGCTTGAAAGGAGGGTATAAGATGAACATCAACAAAAGCAAAACGAGGATAATGGAATGTAGTCGAATTAAGTCGGGTGATGCTGAGGGAATTAGGTTAGGAAATGAGACACTTAAAGTAGTAAAGGAGCTTTGCTATTTGGGGAGCAAAATAACTGATGATGGTCGAAGTAGAGAGGATATAAAATGTAGACTGGCAATGGCAAGGAAAGCGTTTCTGAAGAAGAGAAATTTGTTAACGTCGAGTATAGATTTAAGTGTCAGGAAGTCATTTCTGAAAGTATTTGTATGGAGTGTAGCCATGTATGGAAGTGAAACATGGACGATAAACAGTTTGGGCAAGAAGAGAATAGAAGCTTTTGAAATGTGGTGCTACAGAAGAATGTTGAAGATTAGGTGGGTAGATCACATAACTAATGAGGAGGTATTGAATAGTATTGGGGAGAAGAGGAGTTTGTGGCACAACTTGACAAGAAGAAGGGATCGGTTAGTAGGACATGTTCTGAGGCATCAAGGGATCACCAATTTAGTATTGGAGGGCAGTGTGGAGGGTAAAAATCGTAGAGGGAGACCAAGAGATGAATACACTAAGTAGATTCAGAAGGATGTAGGCTGCAGTAGGTACTGGGAGATGAAGCAGCTTGCACTGAATAGAGTAGCATGGAGAGCTGCATCAAACCAGTCTCAGGACTGAAGACGACGACAACAACAACAACAACAACAACAACAACAACAACTGTAGACCCATGTCTCATCACTAGTTATGATTATCTTAAAGAACATCGTGTACTCATTTGCGTGATCCAAAAGCTCTTCACAGATTGCGAGGCGAAGGTCTTCGTGGTCTTGGCTGACGAGCCACGTAAAAACGAACTTGGCGGCAACACGATGCATTCAAAGATGCTGTCAGAATTTCATGACATGATCCAACTGCAAGCCTCACACATACAAATACTATCATAGTGAGCATACCACATCGACATGACTTGACAGAAGCTTCATGTGTAAACAAGTGTAATAGGAGTAAACAAATCTGTGATCATTTCAATAACGTGACACTAATAAATGTAAGCACTTTCAAAAGGGATCGTTATACAAAACATGGGCAGCACTTAAATTACTCTGGTAAATTAGCTTTATGCCAGGCTATTGAAGAAGTTGTCATTGATAAGATAAAACTGCTGAAAACAATCCACAGTCTTGAATATAAATGTCTCCAGCAGGGAAACTTGCAGTGATGACCAAGACATGCCTATTAAACTGCAACAAGCACCATTAACTACAAAGTCAGATGATTGTAACTCTGTGCTAAATCGAAAGTTAAAGATTGGGATTATCTGTCCTTCTTTCGTATAAACATACAGTCAGTGAGAAATAAACTTCATGAACTTGAACTGCTGTTAGAAGACTTGCATTGTGATATTCTGTGCCTAAATGAGCACTGGCTTAAAGAACATGAATCCAAGATGTATACTCCTGTTGGTTTACAATTTTTAACTGGCTATTTTAAATCAGCTATGGAAAATGGAAGAGTGTCAATACTAATGAAAAGTGAATTAAACCATATAGTTAAGATAATAGATCTCAAGCACTTAGTCCACGAAGGAGAAATTGCTGCCATTCACTTCCCTGAAAATGCAAGATTGTTGTAGTATCCGTGTACTGTGCCCCCAAGACTGGTGCCAGAGTTTTTGTCCAGCATGTAGATAACCTCTTAATGTACTTAGTTAGATATAAGAAGCATAAAATTTTAATATTTGGTGACGTCAGTACTGATGTGTTGGTGCAAAATCCTAAAAGTAGATTGCTGCTAGATACCCTCAAGTCATACAGTTATGCTTGCCTTAACTATGAGCCTACCAGGCAGAATGCCTGCCTAGACAATGTGATACCAAACATTTGCAAAGATGATGTAATCTTAAATGTTGTTAAACCAATGCTCTCTGACTATGATGGAATTTTCCAAAAATTAATGCCATTCAAAAAAGAACAGGCTCAACCAATAGAAGCCAGGACAGTGAGGCAGTTAAACCCATCAAATATAACAAATCTCACACAAAGACTTAACGATCGTGGACTGGTGTAATGCTGTCATGGAAAATGAGTCATTAAGTGTTGCTTTTGATTATTTCTTACACACCATTACTGCTATCTTAAATGAATATTGCCCCCTCATCATTAAACACAATAGACTAAATGCAAGGAGAAAACAGAAAAGAAAAGTAACTTACTGGTATACACCTTACTTAAATAACTTCAGGATTCTGTTAAGAATTTACTATGATAAATCTTGCTCGAATAATGAGTATAGACACTCATATGCCAATTCAAAACAGCTGTACAGAAAAGAAATCATTTCTGCAAAGAAAAAAGCTAATGAAAACTATATTTCAGTCCAGCAACAAATATAAAGCAGCATGGAAAATAGTTAAAGCAGAAACAGGGCTAATTGCAGAAAATTTACCTGTTCCTCTAAGTGCAGTTGAACTAAATAATAGTTTCATAAATTCTGGAGAATTAGCTATGACAGATGAAAGTAATTTAGATGATAGTGAGGACAGACTTCCCAAATTGCAGGAAACAGAGTTGACAGGAGACTTGCCAAAATTTGAATGGAGAACCATTTATGCTAAGGATATACTGGATGTAGTCAGATCACTAAGCAACTCCAGAACTGAGGACATCCATGGTTTTTCTAATTTTACCATAAAGAAAATAAGACACTTTATATGCATTCCACTGTCTTACTTAATCAATAGGATGTTTACAGAGGGAACATTTCCAGATTGCCTTAAACTGACAATTGTATTGCCCATATACAAAAAGGGAGGCAGAAATTCACCCCCAAAATTACAGACCTATAGCAATAGTACCAATATTATCTAAAATTATTGAAAGTCCAATAAACGATTTTTTTGAGTGTCACAACCGTCTCAATAAGGCTCAGTATGGATTCCGAACTGGGCTATCAACAATAAAAGCAGTTCAGGAAGTTGTCTTATCAATATTACAAGGTTTTGAAGAAAGGGAACATACCTATACAACTTTATTTGATTTAACTGGATATGACGGTAGTATCTGTTCCCGAAAGAACAGTTACCGTGGATGACCATGCAGCTTTGCTAGAAATGAAATGATAATTAAATGGACACCCTAGCTGAAAACAGGCGTTGATGTACTTCATTGGGGACGTGTTGCAGCTAGGGTGTCCATTTAATTATCATTTCATTTCTAGCAAAGCTGCATGGTCATCCACGGTAACTGTTCTTTCAGGAACAGATACTACTGTCATATATAGTTAAAAAAAATATGGCTTCCCGGCCATTGACCTTCTTGTGCGAACGCACACGCTATGCCCGAACTCGTACGGGACTTGGTGGATTAATCTGCCACGAGTAATGAGTATGATGGGCAAACATCTATTAGGCGCACTACGAATGTAGTGGTGTGGACATGTTGGGAATGTGGATCTCACGGGGAGCGTGCAAGGGATAAGTCCCTGCAGTCGCACTATCCTCTGTGTCCGCGGTGGCTCAGATGGATAGAGTGTCTACCATGTAAGCGGGAGATCCCGGGTTCGAGTCCCGGTCGGGGCACACAATTTCAACATGACCCCAATGAAGTACATCAACACCTGTTTGCAGCTAGGGTGTCCATTTAATTATCTTTTTATTTGATTTAACCAAGGCATTTGACACTGCCTCACATAGCATTTTAATTAAGAAACTAGAAAAATATGGAACAACTGAAACAGAACTATTACTGCTGAAATCATATTTGACAAACAGAAACCAAATGGTCTATATAAATTCAAACAACAAATCTGACCTTCTCAAGGTGAAATATGGAGTCCCACAAGGATCTGTACTGGAACCTTTCTTATTCACTGTGGATGTGAATAACGTGCCCAACACATTACCATATAAATCTGTCATGTATGCTGATGACAAAACTTTTATCACGTCACATAATGATGTGAATGTTGTCAAACAAATGAACAAATCCATGATGGAAAAGGCGGCTCAGTGGTTCCATGAAAATAGGCTGTCGTTAAACAAAAATAAAACTGAACACATCCTTTCTTCCCTTAGAGATATTAATGATGGAGCTAATGAAATCAGACATTCAGTAAAATTGCTAGGCATTTGTCTTGATACCAAATTGTGCTGGAATACCCACACAGAAAAGCTGTGCAGTAGGTTGGCAAGATTTCTATATCTCCTTAGGAAACTGAAGCATTCTGTCAGTAAGGAGTGCATACTTATGACATACCATGCCTATTTTCATACTCATCTGCATTATGGAATACTTCTTTGGGGAAACTCCGCTGGGGCAAAAGATGTTTTCCTCTGGCAGAAGAAAGCCATTAGATGTATTTTTGGTGTGAGCAATTTAACTTCCTGCAGACAGTACTTCATTGAGCACAAAATTCTTACAGTTCCCAGTCTATACATACTTAAAGCACTTATGCATGCCAAATAGAAAGCCCACATGTATGAAAGCAGGTCAGATGTGCACTCATATGAAACCAGACATAGGAACTTATTAGACATTCCTTGGACACGTTTGAGTTAAATCCAAAATAATTTTTTACATGCTGGCAAAACATTTTACAAAAATACATCACATGGAACGAGGCAATTGCATGAGAATAAATTTAAAATGGTGGTAGGGACATGGTTGAAAAAGAGAGCATTCTATAGCATAAGTGAATTCCTACATGATGAAAAAATGATTCTCTATTATTATAAATGTGATTGTGATCAAAGGAACTGTAATTTATGTCATACAACCATACTGACCTTTTGTGTAATCATTTGTACCACAATCTGTACAACTATGAAACTACTGACCTAATGTATAATCATTTGTGTAACCATCTGATGATGCCTATACAACACAACAGTTGTCTACAGGCAAATAAATAAATAAAAATAAAAAAATAGATAAAATAAACTGAAATGTTACATTCTTCTGCAATCTCTATCTGAGTCACTCATTTATTGGCACGCACAGTTTCGCCGAGGTTCCCGACACGAATGCTGTCACTAGGTGTTGAAGGCCTCCTTAACGTGGCTCATCTCTATCTTCCATGCGGCCATTTTTAAACCGTGTGAACCATTTGTAACACCGAGTATGGCTTAAGCGCTCATCATTGTAGGCTTCCTGCATTATTTGTTGTGTTTCTGTAAAGGTTTGCTCAAGTTTCAAAATTTAATGCAGGCACAATGCTCTTCTAACTCTGCCATCTCAAAATTCACAAAGAGAGAGACAATGTTCTACTCAATAAAGCATGAAAAAAGAAACTAATCAGGTATACAGTGACAAAACTTCCAACACTTAGATTTTTAAACGCAGGCATGTTCAGGGATGCCAATCGCATTTTGCTCCAACAAACCGTAGCTGCGAAATTACAAATGTTCTGGAATTTTTGAACATATCTCGTATTTGCCATGATAGACTGGTTTTCAAAATGTATAAAACTATATCCTTAGAAGAATGCAGCCAGCAAGAAAATAGTTACTAAATCACAAAGGGCTGATTTCATGCTGTAGGCATACAAAAAGATATTTTTCTCATACTGGAAGGCAATTCACATCAAAAATATGTAAAGAATTTTTTGAAGGCTACAAGAGAAAAAACCATTTGTACTTATCACGCTGTAATCCAACTGAGTGATAAATGAGAGAAATAAGCCGTTTGTGTAGAATATACTGCAGCAAGGATCGTTCAGATGGGTTAGAATGTATCAGTAGTTTTGAAGATGTGTTAAATAGCTCACCATGTGAACTTTTGTACAACAAGAAACCTGCTTACCTCATTAGTGAACTGCTTGAACTCCCTGCATGCAAAAGCAGGTGTCACTTAGAGATGATATTGTAAGAGAAACTATGAAACAATGTTACAGGAGAAAGCAGGGACCTGACAGGAAAGTAAAAGCCGCATGGTTTAAAATTGGAGTTTTAGTTCTAGCAAGGACAGTAAATAGTGAGATTAAGAATTTTTTTTATATTTACATAGGGCCATTCAAAATTTTTGAATACCCCCACTCTACTGCTACTGGATCATTTGCGTCAAATCAGAGAAACTTTATGGGCTCAGAAATGTAACACAATGGAAACCATACAGGAATTCAGACTAGGCTGATACTATTTACTCACCAATTTGTTTATTCAGACATTATACCAATTTGAAATTGGTTTCAGGCACATATGATAATTACATACACGCTGTAGAGAAAGGAAGAAAGTACTTTCAGGGAGATGCACGCTCTTTATGGATTGTGTGTGGCAAGAGCAGGACTCTAGTCATGTGACACTGTCTTCAACATAAACACAGTTTCTGATGTCACATTCCTCTATTCTTTTCTTTATAGCTTTTCTATACACAAACAGTACACATTGCGTACAAAACTTGCAATATATGATTTACATACACTTATTTTTATCATTCACATACGTATTTGAAACTCCTAATATTCATTTTGCACCTATACTATCAGCCTATTATTGCACCAAACTATATATTCCTGTTGGATGTAAACTGCTGGTATGCTGTTTGTGTCAAGAATGAAAACAATTCCTGATGTATTTCCCTTTAGACATAAGAAAACTTACAATAAATCATTTATACTTACCTATCTGAGTGTCTGGTAAACAGTTTGCGACATCTGTTGCTCACATGCTTATATAAATTTACACTGGTCACTTTGTTTATTGGCAGTCAATTTATTACAAGCATGGCTGTACGGATTCAACACTGCGTATTCCTTACATTGTCTGTATGAACCAACACTTGCCACTTTGCTTATTGTTAGTCAATTTATTGCACCTGTGGTTAAATGAATTCACTAGCTATTTTCTTATTTTTCACAGGCTTACGAGAACTTACTCAAACAATGAAAAATCCAGGATGGAATGTAACAGTATTATGAAAAGGAAAGTTGTTACCTTATAGCAGAGATGCTGAGTCGCAGAGAGGCACAACAAAAAAAAACTGTCACAAAGCTTTCGGCCAGTAAGGCCTTTGTCAAACACACACACACACACACACACACACACACACACACACGCTCTGCCAGCAGCAGCAGCACCAGTGTGTGATGGGAGTGGCGATGGGGGGGGGGGGGGGAGTAAGGAGGAGGCTAGGGTAGGTGTGATGGTACGTCACATTAATGGACATTAGGAGAAAGGGAAAGGAAGTTTTTGTTATGAGACGTGTGAACTATAAATTTTCAAGACTGTGTACGTGTGTGCGATGTATAACAAATAATAATGTAAGTTGTTATCAAAACACAAATATTAATTGATGTAATTAACAAAACAGTTTTTCTGGTATAATCTCTGTGTAACATAAGACATGAAGATCAGAGAAAATGCTTTGATTGAACTAGCTCTCAGTTTTGTTTCGTCTGGCAGTAGGCCACCATTCTAGTGCTGTCTGATAATTGACGTAAGTTGTATCTGTATTTTTGAAAAATATGATAGAAATTGTAATTAGAAAGTGTGTATTATTGACTTTGTTGTCACCTCTCATGATCGCAACCATTCATTATAATTAACAAAGTTTTTACAGAACTTCGTAGTGCAGAGAGCTCATCTGCCCTAAGCAGGATTTATTCGGCCATTACTCTGATGATTCATGTTATTAAATGTAAATGCGAGAGACTTCTCAATTTTGAACTTTCATTAATTTAGAAGTTACCAAAATTCACAGCTCTGAATGAGTTCAATGTGTTCCATTTTGGCCGCCTAACGGCAGACGAGATTCTCTCCGGTTTTGCCTTGCAAATAATGAACAAGAAATACTGAAAATCATTACATTCCGCAATATTTCAGTTAATCTTTATGTAATTTGGTACATAAATAACCCGTACCCCGGAGACCCATATTAATAATTACAGTCTGCCTAAGAATACGCATATTTTCTTTTCTAAATAGCAGCGCACACGCAAACTATTTATTAGAAGGCGGTGAGTTGTGTGCTGTGTTTAAAAAAATATTATGACATATGTACTTCAGGGCAGCCGATGTCCGTAAGAGTGTTATTGCGGTGTAAGTTAATTAAGTCTCATGCTAGCCCACAGTATTTAAAGCCAACCCAAACCAAATTCATAAAATACATAATTATAAAAATACATAATTATCCCATGATAAAGTGCACCCAGACACACACACATCCACTTATACCGTGATACAGGGAGGGGGAGGGATAGTATGGTGGATAGTGAAGTGCTGCAGGTTAGACGGAGGACAGGGGAGAGAAGTAAAAGAACTGGATGTGATGGTGGAAGGGGGGATGGGAGAGGACAACGGCTGACGAAGGTTGCGGCCAGGAGTATAATGGGAATGTATGATGTATTACAGGGAAAGTTCCCACCTGCGAAATTCGGAAAAGCTGGTGTCGGTGGGAAGGATCTGTATGGCACAGATGGTGAAGCAGTCATCGAAATGAAGGATATCGTGTTTGGCAGCACGCTCAGCAACAGGGTGGTCCACTCGTTTCTCGGCCACAGTTTATCGGTGGCCATTCGTGCAGACAGACAGCTTGTCAGTTGTCGTGCCCACATAGAATGCAGCACAGTGGTTGCAGCTTAGATTCTAGATCACAGGACTGGTTCCACAGGTAGCCCTGCCTTTAACGGGACAGGTGATGTTTGTGACGGACTGGAGTAGGTGGTGGTGGTGGTGGTGGTGGTGGTGGTGGTGGTGGTGGTGGTGGGAGGACGTATGGGACAGGCCTTGCATCTATGTCTATTACAGGGGTATGAGCCATGAGGTAAGGGGTCGAATCCTAAATCCCTCACTTCATTCAGATTCACTGATGACATCTCTGCCATCTGGATCGACGGTGAGGACGCCCTATCCCCGTTCCTCCAGAACGTCAACAACTTCTGCCCCATCTGCATCACCTGGCCCTAGTCAACCCAGTGCCTCTGTCCACATCAAACCTACCAGCCACCAGCAGTGCCTCACTTGGACAGCTACCACCTGTAATAGTATGAAACCAGCAGTGTTCCCAATAAAGGGCTAAACAACAGCTAAAGCAGTTTGAAGAGTTTTCATACGATGTGAATCCCATCAACTTGTAAGAACTTTATTAGTAAAAGAAAAAGGTTTGAAGGTTATTAAATATTAACAAATTTCTTTCAAAATACAGCATTTTGCAACTGCTGCATTGAATAGGTGTGGGGTAGTTGACTTGATCATACTGCATATCTGTGCCATGTGCTAAGACTGAATAGCATAGAATACTGATACCTTCTGGTTCATAGAAGACACAAGTCATGTATGTATGTATGTTTGAGACTTCATAGAATACCTGCAATGTGCACATTTGTAATGATAGTGACATGCCACTGTACAGGGTGATTTTGCTAAATGGTGACGAACTGGAGGAAATGATCCCTGAGAGAATATGGAGAAAAAACGTCACATGAACATTTGTACATCTACATACATACTCTGCAAGCCACCATACAGCGGAATGTATCCTGTACTACTAGTCATTTCCTTTCCTGTTCCACTCGCAAATAGAGCAAGGGAAAAAAGACTGTGTGTATACCTCCGTATGGCTCTAATTTCTTGAATCTTGTCCTTGTGGCACTTATGCAAAATATGTTGGTTTGCAGTAGAATAGTGCTGCTGTCAGCTTCAGATGTCAGTTCTCTAAATTTTGTCAATAGCGTTGCACAAAAGAATGTCGCCTTCCCGCCAGGGATTCCCATTTGAATTCCCGATGCCTCGTGTTGTTTGAACCTACCGTAACAAATCGAGCAGCCTGCCTTCGAATTGCTTCAGTGTTTTTAATGCCACCTGGTACGGATCCCAAACACTCGAGCAGTACTGAAGAATAGGTTGCACTAGCATCCTTTATGCACAGATGAACTGCACTTCCCAAAATTCTCCCAATAAACTGAAGTTGACCATTCACGGTCCTTTCTGCAATACTCACACGGTCATTCAGTTTCCTATCACACTACAGCATTACACCCACATATTTAAATTAATTGACTGTCCCAAATGGGACACTACTAATGCTGTAGCTGAGTGTTACAGGTTTGTTCCCCATACTCGTCCACATTAACACACATTTTTCTACATTTAGAGCCATCTGCCATCCATCACACCAACTAGAATTTTGTCTAAGTCCCCTTACATCTTCCTACAGTCACTCAACTTTTACACCTTACCGTACCCCACAGCATCATCAGCAAATGACCACAGGTCGCTGCCCACCCTGTCATCAATCATTTATGTATATAGAAAATAATAGCAGCCCCATCACACTTTCCTTGGGCACTCCTGATGATACCTTTGCCTCTGACAAACACTCACTGCTGAGGACAACTTGAGGTTGGAAATGCACGGTGTCTGCACTACAAGGTATTTATTAATTAATCATACCTGCACAGTAACAGTGCAGCACACAACACGCTGTTAGGAGACTGCCATTAGACGAGGTGTTTGCAGTGGCCCCCATAGGCCTCTTAGCTTGTGTGAACACAGTGCAGTGGCGAGTGACAAACGTTCTCAAATGTGCCCTCTTGCAAACAAATGGCATCACAGGCAGCAAAAGCGCATTGTTCCAGTGTCTGCACGTCTAAAATGGGCTCCACATACAAAACTTCTGTCAGGTACCCCCACTGGTAGAAATTCAAAGGCTCGAGATCACGCAGTAGCCACATTACCATTCACACTACAAAAGTCGAGTGGGCGAGAGCCACACGCCACCTCGGCTCCAGGCTCAGGTTCGCGTCCACCTTGACCTCTGCTCGCTCCCAAAGGAGGTTACCCCCGGTTCAGTCTACCACTCCCGTTTTATCGAACTTCGTTCGAAGTTCATTAATATGACCTTCATTTATACAGATGGCTCTAAGACCAATGACGGGGTTGGGTGTTCCTTTATTGTCGGGGCACAAAGTTTCAAATACCGGCTCCATAGCCTTTGTTCGGTCTTCAAAGCTGAGCTCTTTGCCCTCTACCAGGCTGTCCTTTACATCTGCCGCCACCGACATTCTGCATATATCATCTGCTCCGATTCCCTGAGCGCTATCCAGAGCCTCAGTGATCCGTACCCGGTTCACCCTTTCGTGCACTGGATCCAACGCTCTCTTCAGCAGCTGGTGGACGTCGGTTCTCCGGTTAGCTTTATGTGGGTTCCTGGCCATGTCGGTATCCCTGGGAACGAAGCTGCAGATGCCGCGGCCAAGGCTGCGGTCCTCCAGCCTCGGACAGCTTCTTGTTGTGTCCCTTCGTCCGATTTTAGCAGGGTCATTTGTCGGCGAATTTTATCGCAGTGGCATGCCGATTGGGCTGCACTCACAGACAACAAACTTCGGGCCCTGAAACCTCTTCCCGTGGCTTGGACGTCCTCCTTACGCCCTTCTCGGCGGGAGGAGGTCGTTTTGGCCCGGTTACGAATTGGCCACTGCCGGTTCAGCCATCGCCATCTGCTGACGGCTGCGCCGGCGCCGTTCTGCCCCTGTGGGCAATTGCTGACGGTCTGCCATATTTTAACGGTCTGTCCGGATTTTAACACCCTGTGTCTTGATCTTGGCCTGCCATGTACTGTAGAAGCCATTTTAGCGGATGACCCACGAGCAGCTGCTCGCGTTCTTCATTTTATCAATTTGACAACCCTCTCAAAGGACATTTGATTCTGCTGTTTTCCTTTTTTAATCCTATGCCTGTCAGTCTGTCTTTTATCGTGTTTTCCGTTTCGTTGCTGTTTTAAACTTGTGACTCGTGGTGCATTCCTCACGTAGTCTGGGCGCTAATGACCGTTGAAGTTGTGCGCCCTAAAACCACAAAAAAAAAAAAAAAACACTACAAAAGGCGTATCTTCCAGAAGGGGGGGGGGGGGGGTCAGGCTTTCCTGTAGGAAAAGCAGTTGTGCCTTGCTTGTGAAGCATTTTGGGGGGGACGACTGGTCACACGAGTCGGACAGTATTAGTACCCTTGTGGGTCACTGATACAAACAGTACATTGCCAGTTGCCCGGTCTGCTCTCGTGTGTGGTCCACCTTCATGTGGGTGTACCTCACTCGAAGTGCAATTCTGACTGTATCTCCATAGGACCTCTTTTGCTCATTATTCTCTCAGCAACCATTTCTTGTAGTCTCTTCCCATTCACCAAAATCATCCTGTATAAATACTAATCTGTAACATACAGCCCAACCCACACACACTCTCAACCCATATTACTGCAGGGAATTAGCAGGGTTTAAAGAAATGCAGTCTCATTTTTTGTGTGAATTTGTGATCACCATAGCTATAAACTGTTGAAGTGAAACTTTTTGTACACGCCTAGTATGACAAGGGTGGGATAGGCAGTGGGCTGCGCCCTCGTCAGGGGAACCGTGCCGGCACTCGTCCGAGGTAACTTAGCAAAGCCACAGAAATCGGGACGGCTGGATGGAGACGGCAGCCTCCACACTCCCAAACACGGGGCCACTCTGTGTAAAACCGTGCTACCTCTTACAGTTTACGAACTGTGTACTTTACTGTTTGTGAAGACGTTCTTTAATAGTGTGAGAGGCTGGTGCTACACTGGTCATTTATTTCTCACTCAGTCATGGCACACAGTCCTCTCTTAACACTACACACACTGTCAGCAGATGATGGGATCGTAGTGACTATGTTTGGCTGCAGTTTGGCATTTCCTAGCCTGAAAAACTAAGTCAGATCAGTAAGTTGTGCCAGTTAGAAAACATTCTCACAGTTCATCGGTGACAGTTTAACGTACCGCGTTACACAACTCGGAGAGGCGTAGTAACTCCTTTTTTAACAGTTCAGCTCTAACTTACTCACGTAGACGGCAAGAGTTGTACCTTTGCTTAAGAAAGATAAAGCAGAACAGACAGAAAATTAGCGGTCCATTTCCCTGCTGTCACCATTCACAAAAAAACAGAAGCAAGTATGAAAGATAGATTAATGAATTACCTAAATAAATACAATCTTTTAAGCGAATCAGTTTGGTTTCTGAAGTGGCAAAAATATGTAGACTACTAAACCCTACTGAAAATTACATGTCGGTTACGTTTAGACTACATAGCACGAACTGCACTGGAAGTTACATAAAGAGAGGTAGATTGTGTAATGTCTGCTCACTCAGGCTGTTGTTGCCATGCCTTTCTATAGACATGTGTAGTACAGGAAACAGGTCACAAACAGGGAGAGCCAGAAGGTACATGACCCTAAGTTCGAAAACATAATGGGGTGGGGAAATTGAGCTTCTTATCAGTAGGAATGTTTGTGAAATTTATGTATACAGACAGAGGCAGCGAGTGAAAATTTGTACCGAGCCCGGGAATCGAACCCGGGAGTCCTGCTTACTAGCCCGGCATGTTAGCCACTAAGCCACGTTGGGACAGCAGGTCATAAAACTGGCATGCCCCCCTCTCCTCAATCCAAATTCTCACTGCTACTTCAGTCTATTTTAAATTCCCCCCTACACACAAACAGAATTGCCGAGGCTATCCACATTCTGGAAAAGCTCCTCAGCATCTAATGTAAATGGGTGATCAAGCCTGAAGCCGAGATGCAGGTACTTATAAAAATGATGTGACACAATTTCAGAGACTTCACTGGTCTCATGTACACTAGTAAGGAGCAGACTTGAGTAAAATTCCCAGCCTTGGTCCAAATTTTCACTCACCACTTCGGTCTGTATACATAAAATCATACCTGTCAGAGACCAGTGAAGTCTCTGAAATTGCGTCATTTCATTTGTATGTTGATGAATGTGTGTGTGTTGGCAACACAGATGACTTTGGGGATAGATGTACAGCTTGCGGCATCCAAGCAGTTCACCACCCCTTAACAAATATAATAAATGAATCCTTCACATCAGGAACATTTCCAGAGCAGTTAAAACAGGCAAGAGTTGTACCTTTGCTTAAGAAAGATAAAGCAGAACAGACAGAAAATTAGCGGTCCATTTCCCTGCTGTCACCATTCACAAAAAAACAGAAGCAAGTATGAAAGATAGATTAATGAATTACCTAAATAAATACAATCTTTTAAGCGAATCAGTTTGGTTTCTGAAGTGGCAAAAATATGTAGTCAGCCATAGTAGAATTCACAAAAGTTGTGCTTGATGCTCTTAACAAAGATGAGTGTGTCATAGCCATATTTTTGGACCTTTCTAAGGCATTTGATACAGTCGACCACGAGTTCTATTAAATAAATTGGAAGCATCAGGAGTAAGAGGGGTAGCTAATGACTGGTTTCGATCATACCTAACAAATAGGGTACAAACAGTAGAGATAACACATACTTCAAATAGATCTAACCATTTAGCAAAACACTAATCAGAACCAAAATACATTAATTCAGGGTTCTGCAAGATAGCATATTAGGACCAGTACTATTCCTGATATATGTCAATGACTTTCCCAGTAGTATTACTCGTGGCGAAAAAATTCTCTTCGCTGATGACACCAATGTTATAGTCACTGAGAAAATGAGAGAACTCCTTGCAGAGAAAGCAAATGAAACTCTGAAGGAAGTTTACGATTGGTCAATCTATATATATAAAACAAAGTCGGGGTTGTTACAACACTTGTAACTCGAGATCTGCTGGACCAATTTTCATGGTTTTTGATTTGTTGGATTTGTCTCCGCCCCGAATAGCAGAATACATCTTAAAAACAATGAAAAATTGACGAATAAAAATTTTCATGGTTTTTGATTTGTTGGATTTGTCTCCGCCCCGAATAGCAGAATACATCTTAAAAATAATGAAAAATTGACGAATACTTGAAAAATGCGTTATTTTCCCTAAAAGTTCTTTAGTTTCGGAGCTGTCAAATTTTTTTGTCAAAATCTGTAAGTAATGATTGACATTTATGCATGCGTTCATAAACTATTTAAAATAGATGAATAAACTATTATGTGTATTTTTTTTAAAAAAAGATTGAAAAATATTACGTGTGCGTTCAGAAATGTGTAATGAATACTTAATCATTTCAATAAATGCTCATTTGTTTATTACATGTCAAACATTTGTTGTCCAATCCTGTCAAATACTGTAACAACTATTTATGTGTGCGTTCAGAAATTTATTTTGTATAAAATGTCTCGAAAGTTCAGGTAGGTACTGTTATATTTGTTTGTTTTAGACATTAATTTGTGTAAATTATTTATTAAATTAATTAAAGACTTATTCTACAGGTTAACAAAAGTGTAAATGTCTTCTCATAGGTTGTCTATGATTTTTCTTGATAAGCTATTGTCTATGTCTCGATTGTTTTATGTGGTTTTGTGCGAGTGCATATTCAGTATTACTATTAATAAAAATGCCGCATCCTAGAAGATCTAATCTTTCCCAGCGGAGCCGTAATGCAATTAGGCAACGGAATATCACGAGTCAATTATCTGATGAAGAACGAGAAATTGCCCGAGAAGAGCGCCGCATTAGGATGGAGCAAAGAAGGGCCTTAATTCGTGCTTCTCAAACACAAGAGCAAAGAGAGGCAGCCCGTGAAACGGCTAGATTAGAAACGAGAAATCGTCGAGCTTATCGTACAGATGAACAGAGGAATAATCTTTGAAGTGCAAGAAGAAATGGTTCAAGTATTGATTTGAATCAAGCAGCGTTTCGATATGATTGCACCATCGACTACAGCTTGCATCGTTTAGTTTGCATTGGTCCAATGGACGTCTTTTGCCAGCATTGTGGCGCATTGAAGTTTGCTGATGAAACGCTTGGTTTGTGCTGCCTTAGTGGTAAAGTGACATTGCCATTAGTGGTCCCGCCACCAGAGCCATTGCGTTCCCTGCTTTATGGCGAAACACTAGAATCACGACATTTTCTAGCGAACACTCAAAAACACAATGTCTGTTTCCAAATGACTTCATTTGGGGCGGAAATTATCGAAGAACATGGATATAATCCGACATTTAAGGTAATTTAGGTTAAAAACTTTATTTTCTGTGATTGTAAAAAAAATTTGGAATGTAGTTTGTTAGATTTCTGTATTTGTCTCTAAAATAAAAATGGTATGTTATTATTTGAAAAAAAAGTGTTTGTAAATCTAACTATAACTATGGCTTTGAATTTACAGATTCAAGGCCAGATTTGCCATCGCATTGGATCATTGCAACCTATTGAAGGTGCACAGCACAAATTCTTGCAAATATACTTCATGGGCAATATGGAAGAACAACTTGACCGGCGTCAAGGGATCAACACAGCTACAAAAAGAGCAATTCTCCAAGATTTGCAGCAAATGCTTCATGAACATCATGCATTGGTCAGGCTGTTCAAGACTGCTTTAGAGCGCATGCCAAGTGATGACTATAAAGTTGTAATCAGAGCAGATAAAAGACCAGCTGGAACACATGAACGCACATTTAATGCTCCAACAATCGATGAAGTGGCAATCCTGATTGTTGGTGAAAACTTGGAAACACGTGATATTGTGCTTACACGACGCAATACTGGGCAACTACAAAGAATATATGAAACACACCGTTCATATGACATGTTACAATACCCGCTGATGTTTTGGCAAGAAGATGATGGATATCACTTTAATATCAAAATGATTAATCCATTGAATGGTAAGATCAATATCATTGTTTTCATTTTAACTTGATATACATTTTATTTGTTTGCTTTTGGTACACAAGAAAAGTTGTCACTCCTAATTTAGTAGAGAGTAGCTTTAAGAGTCGTTAACCTATTAGGGGTTCTAAAATACAATTTTTACTGTATTTGTTTCAGGTGAGGAAACTACCAAGAAGGTTAGTTCGATGAATTATTACGCATATCGTTTGATGATTCGTGAAAATTCTGACAATTATTTGTTGCGATTTCATCGACTGCTTCAACAATACTGCATTGACATGTACGTTAAAATCGAAACGGAGCACCCGACTTTCATCCGGTTGAATCAAGCTAAATTGCGTTCGGAAGAGTATATTCAATTACGCGATGCAATAAGCACAGAAGGAGATTCAGAAAATGTTGGTCGATTGACTATTTTACCAGCGACATACACAGGTAGCCTGCGTCATATGCATGAATATGCGCAAGATGCAATGACATATGTTCGTCATTATGGTCGGCCAGATCTATTCATTACATTTACATGTAATCCGAAATGGATGGAAATTATTCAATTGCTGCTTCCCGGACAAACATCAAGTGATCGACACGACATCACCGCACGGGTTTTCAAGCAAAAAATTCGGTCACTAATAAATTACATTGTTAAGCAACACGTCTTTGGGATTACTCGATGCTGGATATATTCAGTCGAATGGCAAAAACGAGGCCTACCGCATGCTCACATTCTAATTTGGTTAGTAGACAGAATTCGGCCAGATCAAATAGATGACATCATATGTGCGGAGATTCCTGCTCCTGAAACCGATCCAGACCTACATGATGCTGTAATCACAAATATGATTCATGGACCATGTGGCACTATCAACCGCCAATCACCGTGCATGGTCGACGGCAAGTGTTCCAAACGGTATCCGCGAAAATTCACGGCAGAGACCATTACAGGCAACGATGGTTATCCATTGTATCGGCGTCGATCGCCCGATGATAATGGTAGAACTATCACAACAAAAGTGAAAGGAAACCATTTCATAGTTGACAACAGTTGGATTGTTCCATATTCGCCACTTCTTTCCAAAACATTCAAGGCAACATTGTAATGTTGAGTATTGCAATTCGGTCAAATCTATTAAATACATTTGCAAATATGTCACGAAAGGGAGCGACATGGCGGTTTTTGGTATCCAAACATCCAATATCAACGATGAAATCACGCGCTATCAAGTTGGTAGATATGTGAACTGCAATGAAGCAATTTGGCGTATATTCTCATTCCCTATTCACGAACGTTATCCCACTGTTGTACATTTGGGGGTGCATCTAGAGAACGGTCAGAGAGTATATTTCACAGCGTTGAACGCTGCTCAACGTGCCGAAACATCTCCAGCGACAACACTGACCAGTTTCTTTGCGATTTGTCAAAACGATCCGTTCGCACGAACGTTGCTTTACTCGGAAATGCCACGTTATTACACTTAGAACGCTACATCGAAGAAATTTCAACGTCGGAAGCAAGGCGATGCAGTTCCTGGTCATCCAGATATGCGTTCTGCTGATGCTCTTGGTCGTATTTACACAGTTCATCCGAAGAATGATGAATGTTTCTATTTGCGGTTGTTGCTGGTACATGCTCGAGGGCCAACATCATTTGAATCACTACGAACTGTTAATGGTATAGTGTGCCCCACATTTCGTGCAGCATGTCAAGAGCTGAATTTGCTTGAAAACGATACTCATTGGGACACGACAATCGCTGAAGCAATTATTTCTGCATCTCCAAGTCAGATACGCACATTATTTGCTATCATCATTTCGACATGCTTCCCATCGAACCCACGTGACCTGTGGAACAAATACAAAGATAAGATGTCAGAAGACATTTTATATCGAATTCGTGTCCGCTCAAGAAATCCCGATCTTGAGGCGAATGAGGAGATGCATAACCAGGCTTTGCTCTTGATCGAAGATGTGTGTTACCTCATGTGGAATGTGAACGTGAATATGATCCACATGAACTAATCCAATCAGTTCAAACGAATGTACCACTGTTGAATCCTAAGCAGAAGGAAGTCTATGATACACTGATTAATGCAATTGATGATGGAAATGGTGGCTTATTTTTTTGGATGCCGCCGGTGGAACTGGGAAGACATTCCTCATGTCATTGATTTTGGCCACTGTACGTGCGAGATCCGAAATTGCGGTAGCAATTGCTTCTTCTGGAATAGCGGCCACATTGTTAGACGGATACCGTACGGCTCACTCAGCGTTAAAATTGCCCTTAAACCTTCAAACTACTGAACAGCCGACATGTAACATTTCGAAACACTCCGCAATGGCCAAAGTTTTAGTAGCATCAAAAATCATCATATGGGACGAATGCACAATGCCGCACAAACGCGCATTGGAAGCACTAGACCGAACATTAAAAGATCTGCGCAATGACTCAAGATGTTTTGGTGGTTCAATGATTTTACTATCTGGCGATTTTCGACAAACACTACCAGTAATTCCAAGATCTACTGCTGCCGACGAAATAAACGCTTGCCTCAAAGCATCAAATCTGTGGCGATATGTAAACAAACTTCAACTGTCTGTAAATATGAGAGTTGCATTGTTGAATGATCTATCTGCTGATGATTTCTCGAAGCAATTGCTGACTATCGGTAATGGCCGTGTTCCTGTTGACGAATCGAGCGGTTTGATTTCATTTCCTCCAAATTTTTGCAATTTCGTCTCATCAAAAGACGAGCTTATCAACAAAGTATTTCCGGATATCATTGCTAACCACAAAAATACTAAATGGTTAAGCGAGCGAGCAATTTTGGCGGCTAAAAATAAAGATGTAGATGACCTCAATTTTATAATTCAAAATCAAATCGTAGGTACTCTGTATTCATTCAAATCTATCGACTGTGTAACAAACGAAGAAGAAGCCACTAATTATCCAACTGAATTTTTGAACTCCTTGGATGTGCCTGGTTTACCACCGCACAATTTACAACTGAAGGTTGGCTCGGTAGTCATCATCCTTAGAAATTTAAACCAACCAAAACTGTGCAATGGAACGCGTTTGGTGATAAGAAAACTGATGAGCAATGTGATTCACGCGTCGATACTTAAAGGAAAATTTAAAGATGAGGAAGTTCTTATTCCAAGGATTCCGATGATACCAACAGATATGCCCTTTGAGTTTAAACGAATTCAATTACCGATTCGTCTTGCCTTCGCCACGATGATCAACAAATCACAGGGCCAATCCTTGACTATTTGTGGCCTCAATCTAGAAAATGCGTGTTTTTCTCATGGTCAATTGTACGTGGCATGCTCACGTGTCGGCAAACCATCCGCATTATTTGTTCTTGCACCTGACCAAAAAACAAAGAATGTCGTTTACCACAAGGTGCTTGAATGAAAATCCGATTAATGAATTAATCAGAGTGTATCTCAACCTGCACAACATAGTTTTCAATGATTTTTTTCTGACATGTTTGAAATACTTAATAATTATTATTTTTTTAATTTTTATTCTCATTCTGTATGTATTCATCATCATTCATCAAAATAAAATACTTTTATATTTCTATCTATATTAATATTATTTTGTATCATTGTATTACGTTCATCAAAGCCTAAATTAGTTCAGCTAAAAGGTAACACGACATTCATTGACTGTTAGGCGGTACGAAGTTCGCCGGGTTAGCTAGTAAGCAATAAAGTGACATTTAACATAAAGAAAACTAATGTCGTGAGTTTGTTTGAAGAGGGGAAAATAACAGCGTTAAATTAAAGGTAGACAGCACCTCTATAAACTGCATAACAAATGCAAACTTCCCAGGAATGAATATTGATTCTCAGTTGAAGTGGTGTGAACACACAAAGGTACTTTCAAACAGAATGTCATTAGCATGTTATGCCCTTACAATCCTATCATCAGTGTGTAACACGCAATGTCTTTTAGTTAGATACTATTTGTATGTACACTCAGTTCTTAGCCGTCTTTTTTGGGGAACAAATGTACAAAATATAAACACAATTTTCAAACTATAGAAAAAGAACCATAAGAATAATAACAAAAAATAGTAGTAGAGCTCATTGTAAAGATCTGTTCAAAACGCTGGAGATTTTGACTGCTCTGTGTGAGTACATTTACCAGTCAGTTGTATACATCAAAAATAACATTGGTAATTACTGCACAAATAGCTCCGTCCATGACCATGGAACAAGAGCTACACTCAACATTTACCAAGAAAAAATAAACATAAAACTCAAAACAGCATTTTCTACCAAGGAATAAAACTGTACAATAAGTTACCAAAAGACATTAAAGAAATTACAAAAATACACTTATTTAAAAAGGCAGCAAAAAAATGAGAGTGTAATCCCAAAGTAAGGTCTCCTATTTCTTTATAAGTACATAGACCTGTTTATTTCTACAATGGTTTACATCAGTTTACAGCTAGAACATTTAGCTATTTTTTTGACATTATCACCATTTCTGTCACAGCATTTTTGTAGATGCTGTGGCAGTTTTTGTATGCCCATGTCATACCAGCTCACTGCCATGCTGTTTAGAAAGTTATAAATCTCTTCTTTCACCTCGTTGTCGGAGCTGAATCGTTGGGGCCACAATTAACGCTGGCAGGTACTGTGAGACTCTGAAAAAACTCAAACGAGCAATTTAGAACCGGAGAAGAGGAATGTTGACCAAGGGCGTACACATTCTCCGTGACGACGCTCGCCCACACATCGCTCGGCAAACCGTTGCTCTCCTGCAACAGTTTCAGTGGAACATGATCACCCACCAACCCTATAGTCCTGACTTGGCGCCCAGTGACTATCACCTGTTCCCTAGGTTAAAAGAACATTTTGCCGGAAAGCCATTGAGCTCCGACGACAAGGTGAAAGAAGAGGTTCATAATTTTCTGAACAGCATGGCAGCTGGTGAGCTGGTATGACTTTGGCATATAAAAACTGCCACAGCGTCTACAAAACTGCATCGACAGAAATGGTCATTATGTCGAAAAATAGCTAAATGTTCAAGCTGTAAACTGCTGTAAACCATTGTAGAAATAAACAGGTCTATATAGTTATAAAAAAATAGTACTTACTTTTGGGATTACCCTTGTACCTGTTATGCAATACATTTTATACATTGAAAGATTACTTAGATGAAACAGAGTATGGGTTTGCTAAAAAAAAATTTTATACAAATAAATACTGACAATGATTATAAAACATTCCACATAAACCTTCACACTGTGTTTTGATTTCTCCTTTTTTCCTTTTCTAGAAAAACTTATCCCCATGCATAGCACAATACTAACAACTCTTCCTCTTTCTGAGCTCAACATCTCACATTAGAGGGATGCTGACTCAGTTTTTCAGAATAGGAAATGGGAAGTTCTATTCCACGTGGGAAAAATACATCCAAAAACAAAGATGATGTGACTCACCGAACGAAAGCGCTGGCAGGTCGATAGACACACAAACACGCACACACACACACACACACACACACACACACACACACACACACACACACACACACACACACACACACACACACGAAATTCTAGCCCTCGCAACCAACAGTTGCTTCGTCAGGAAAGAGGGAAGGAGAGGGAAAGACGAAAGGATGTGGGTTTTAAGGGAGAGGGTAAGGAGTCATTCCAATCCCGGGAGCAGAAAGACTTACCTTAGGGGGAAAAAAGGACAGGTATACACTCGCATACACACACATATCCATCCGCACATACACAGACACAAGCAGACATTTGTAAAGGCAAAGAGTTTGGGCAGAGATGTCAGTCGGGCGGAAGTACAAAGGCAAAGATGTTGAAAGACAGGTGAGGTATGAGCGGCGGCAACTTGAAATTAGTGGAGGTTGAGGCCTGGCGGATAACGAGAAGTGAGGGTGTATTGAAGAGCAAGTTCCCATCTCCGGAGTTCTGACAGGTTGGTGTCAGTGGGAAGTATCCAGATAACCCGGACAGTGTAACACTGTGCCAAGATGTGCTGGCCGTGCACCGAGGCATGTTTAGCCACAGGGTGATCCTCATTACCGACAAACACTGTCTGTGTGCATTCATGCGAATGGACAGTTTGTTGCCGGTCATTCCCACATAGAAAGCTTCACAGTGTAGGCAGGTCAGTTGGTAAATCACGTGGGTGCTTTCACACGTGGCTCTGCCTTTGATCGTGTACACCTTCCGGGTTACAGAACTGGAGTAGGTGGTGGTGGGAGGGTGCACGGGACAGGTTTTACACCGGGGGCAGTTACAAGGGTAGGAGCCAGAGGGTAGGGAAGGTGGTTGGGGGATTTCATAGGGATGAACCAAGAGGTTAATGAGATCCATCCTTCATGAAATCCTCCCCACTCCACCAAGAGTGCCTTTCCGCCGTCCACCGAACCTTCATAACCTCTTAGTGAGTGAGTGAGTGAAGTGTTATGAAACAATGTGTGTATAGTGTGTGGAGTGACTGATAGTGAGGTATGAGGCAACAGTGTGGCATTACATTACTTAATAAGTTATTTGTAAGGAAAGTATTGTACACCAGGAGTAAATTTGATGATTGTCTCTAACTAGAAGTCTGCAGATGTATGTGTATATGAATTACCTTATTTTAAATTGTACTAAACTTTTAAATACATTGACATGTCCTATATTCTTGTAAAAACAGATCTACAGATGAATAAAACTACTACTACTACTTTTGATGTCAGTAGAGTTAGCTGTCTGCCAAGAAATGTGCAGTTTTCTCCTGCTCGACATATGTTCATTCTTCAAAGTTACTTCAAATTGAAATTTTTCTTAAAACGTCAGGAAGACCTTAGGTTAGTTTCTCCTGAAGGAAGGGTGCCTAACAACTCAGATTTGGTGCATAGTTGCAACATTTCAGAAAAATTGGTGTGAATGGATGTGATCGTTCCAGCCGACCTTCAGTGTTGAGTGATGCTTCATTGGAAAATGTCTGTGCAGCACTGCTATCTTCACAAAGAAACTTAATACGAAAACTGTGTCAGCAAACTGGAATCTCTTTTGGGTGTGTTTTCAGAGCTACAAAGCACCTGAAACACCATCCGTGTGGCATTCAAATTGTGCATGAGCTTTGAGAACCTGATAAGAGGAAAAAGACGACATTACTTCTGTAGTGTCTGCATTTTATTCGCAACAATGTTTGGGTACTGTATTGTGTTTTCTACTCTGACGAAGCAATGTTCCATCCAAGTAGCTACGTAAACAGCCAGAATGACAGATATTCAAGTTGAGAAAACCATCACTTTCAACATTCACGGAATTTGGAGATTGTTGTGCAATTCCACTCAAAATAATTGTAGACTTTTTTTTTTTTAAATGATAACGGCTGAATGTTAAAAGTACGTAAACGTTCAATTCGTAGCACTGGCAGAGGCTGCTGAATAACACTGCCGGCTCCAGCAAGAAGGCGCAACAACGCCACACGGCAGGAATCCTAACTAGCATGGACTGCATTTTGTGTGTTACCAAAGACAATTTCATACAGCTGAATTTTAAAATCCCAAAAGTGGTCATGGTTTGAATAAATAATTATTAATAAAACTGAAGCAAATATCTCTAAATTTTCAAGAAAGTAATAGTAAATAAAATAAAATGTACATGAATTTTATGTGGATGACAGCTCTGAGTATATATTAGCATATTCGACAATAAAATAGAGGAATTAGCTTCCCCCCCCCTCAAGAAACTCCTCAACAGAACAGGAACAGTGAGCCATAATGAAATGAAAGTGTAAAGATTACTGCTAAGATTTTTTTTCTTAAATTCTTGTGGCAGCTTATTCAAAATGGATGCAGCAGAATACTGCACTCCTTTCTGCTTACGAGTCAAGGAGGTGAGATCCACATTAACTGAATTTCTGCCTAGTATGAACTGAGTGAAGGCTGCTGATTCTTTGGGATATGCTCATATTATTAACAAATAACATTTAATGTTGTATATGTTGAGTGGTCATTGTCAGAATTCTCAGATTCCGAACAAGAGATTCCTAAACCTATACCACATATTGCTCAAATCGTCTGTTTCTGAGCCAAAAATACCCTTTGTATATATATATATATATATATATATATATATATATATATATATATATATATATATATATATATATATATATATATATATATATATAGAGAGAGAGAGAGAGAGAGAGAGAGAGAGAGAGAGGGGGGGGGGGGGGGCTTTTTGGCCCAAAGCTTATACATCTAGCAGTCTTTCTGTTGTGCCTGGCTGCTACTCAACATCTCCACTAAATGGTGAGTAGCAATCTATCCTCTTCAAAATATTGTCATTATTCCATCCTGGACCTAACATTGCTTGAAAAAAGATAATTGGACTAATTTTTGTGTTGGACTATCACTTGCAGATAAATATGCTGATTATAATGGTAAATACAGCAGTGTTCACTTTTTAACAAGGTCCTGAACATGAGCGTTCTTTAAGCGATAACTATCTATATGAACACCTAGCTACTTGAGCTGTTCAAGACTCCCTAATCTTTTACCCATTATGAGTAATGAAAAAGTCAGTTTTAGTTAACTATGTATTAAAAACTATAAAACTGAGTCTTACTGTGAGTCCCGAAAGGTTCGATATTGGGTCCCTATCTGTTTCTTTTTTACGTAAATGACCTACCACTTGCTATTGATGTTCATTCAGTCTTATTTGCTGATGATACATCAGTTCTAATTGAAAATGAGGTATCTGAAAATATTCAAGAAAAAGCCAAAAATACTTTAGAAAAACTTGATTCTTGGTTCTATCAAAATGGACTAAAACTAAATGTAACTAAAACCAAAATGATGCAATTTGAAGCTAAATCAGTAGAAAAGGAGTGAAATAAAGATAACTTGCAATGGTCAGGATATCACAGAAGCAAACCACATGAAATTCTTAGGCCTAAATCTTGACAAAAATTTAAATTGGAAGCTACACATAGATTACTTAGCAAATAAACTGAACAACTTACTATTTGCAAGGTGTATTTTCAGGTGCCACAAACATGGTTACCAGAAAGATAGTTTATCACTGCTACTTTGAGTCAGTTATTCGTTGTGGCATAATCTTCTGGAGAAATTCAGCAAATGTCACTAGGCTCCTAGTATTACAAAAGAAAGTAATTGGAAACGTGTGTTGCAAAAAAAAAAAAAAAAATTAAAAATGCTATCTATCCCCTCACTTTACATATATGAGATGGTGGTGTTCCTATATAAAAATCAACATACACTAGACACTTTCCTTTTTGACCACAACTACAGCACTCGCCACAGAGACAACTCCAAACTTCCAACACATCGTTTAAAACTTTATGCCCAAATGCCAGAGTATATGGGGTTAAAAATTTTCAATAAAATAAAAGGCAGTAATATATTTAAAATGGAGACTGGTTCAGTCAAAAGATTGCTCTTTACTCTTCTGGTGGAAAAGTGTTGTTATTCTGTCGATGAATTCATTGAGGACGGCTTCACAGTCTGAACACAGGGATTGTGTTACATGTATTATTTTATGTACACATGTAGCTGTAACTTAGAAAAGTAAAATAAAATGTAAACTTGTGACAGTTTGGTTGTCGTGCCTATCTGCGTCTCAACATTTCCACTATATGGTGAGTAACAACTTTCCTTTTCACAGTATTGCTACATTCCATCCTGTATTTTCCATTGTGATTTAGAATCAATTTATTTTGTACTAGTCATGAACTCATATGTGTTGCAATTCATTATCTCGTACACTGACTATGTTGCACTCAGCATCTTTCACTACCAAGCTAGTGCCGTCAGCAAAGCGATTAGATGGTATAAAGAAACAGCACTGACCCCCAAGGCACACCATATTTCACTGTACCCTAATCAGACTCCACATCATTACTGTGGAAGAGGACATTTTGCTGTCAGTTCTTAACTGTACGGTGCGTGACAGAGGGTACCGTGTACGACAATAGTCATTTCTTTCTTGTTCCACTTGCAGGTAGAGTAAGGGAATAATGACCCCTTATGAGCCCTAGTTTCTCATATCTTATCTTCACGATCCCTATGCGAGATGTACGCTGGTGGCGGCAGGATTGTCCTGCAGTCTGCCTAAAATGCTGGTTCTGTAAACTTTCTCAGTAGTGTTCAATAAAAATGAATGTCTCCAGGGAAACGGCTCTTGAGTTACCAAGCATGCTGATCAAACCTACTGGTGACAAACCTAGCAGATTGTGGCTGACTTGCTTCAATGTTTTTTTTTCATTCTGACCTCCTGTGGATCCCAAACACTTGAGCAGTATTCAAGAATAGGTTGCACTAGCATCCTATATGCAGTCTGTAATATTATTGGGTTTCCGATGCTCTGTTTATGGAATATTTGTCATAAAAGAGAAGAACAGCCATTGAGCTGTAGTTGGTAAAATGTTATATTTTTGTAACATGCATCTACACTATGACGCGTGTCCAGCATAAACTACTTCAAATACACACTATGATCTGCTGGGCACCGATATTTAAATCATTGCTGCAGCACTCGATCCTAATAAGATGTGAAACGTATGAATGATAAAAATTTGTATACATAGTTATGTTTACTTCTAGAGACTCAATTACCTTTTACTGTTTGGTCGCCGACATGTTAAGAAGCGCTGTGTAGTATCCCCACGAGTTATATTTTATTTTGAGTACTGAAAAATGTAAATCATTGAACAGACGCTTCAAAAAAACGTGTGACATAATGAAATACTCACGCACATGCCAGTACATTTAATTTTAATAACTATTGGACAGACAAGAGACGACATTGTTGAACATCGTGATGTAAGATTCATGTTTCTTGAATATTTGTACCTCTTTAAGAATATATTGATGTCATAATGAAATCTTCTTCTTTCTATTCTTTTCTTTAAATAACCTCAGTGGCTTTCCGATGTATGTAAGCTACGTTACAGGTCAGCTCTTTATAGTGGTATCTTGATTGTTTTCGGGAGGTGACTAATGTGTTCAACCCCAGATTTGATAACCAATACCAAAAATCCACTTTCGTGCATTCATTTCCTTTTTTAATATTCAGTTAGGTCCCTTAGGTATTTGCATCAGAGATTCAGATTGCGTGAAGACAATCCGGGTTAAATGTCAGGTTCAAACCTTCGCGTAATTGAGCTTTATTCGTCCTGAACACAATCAAGACCCGACATGACGCAGATCATCTGCTTTTTCTCTCTCTCAGACCCGTACCAAAATCAGTAAAACAATTGCTGTGAGTATGGAATCTAGTGTAAATTGTATTCTTGAGATTATCAGCAATATATATCATCATCATCACGTATAAATGCCACACGTATATAAAAAATGCAATTTATACTAGAGGTCTCCTTTGCAGATGAACTACACTTACCAGAAATTCTGCCAATAAAACAAAGTTGAACTTCAGCCTAACCTACGATAATCCGCACAGGATTGTTCCATTTCATATTGCTTCAAAATGTTCTACCCACACATTTAAACCACTTGACAGTGTCAAGCAGGACTCTAGTAATACTGTATCCAAACATCACTGGTTTGTTCTTCCCACTCATCCACATTAACTTACATTTTTCTACATTAAGAGCCAACTGCCATTCATTGCACCAACTAGAAATTTTGTGTAGGTCATCTCGTATCAATCTAGAGTCACTTATCTTCGACACCTCGTATCCGATGAGAGTCTTGAACAATTTAATTATTCACTCAGTCTCCCCCATGTCAGTACCACTGAAATGTACTTCAGATAGCAGCCTTGGGAAGCCATTTTCTAACAGAGTTATGTGGTTACCTATAGAAACTTAAGTTTTTATTTAATTCACGTGCTTTATTCAGAGATTGTTAAACAAGTAAACAACAAATACTTTTACTGTGTAATTACTTAAGCTGTTTACCAGACACTCCCAATATGACTGACCATTTGGTTTTAATTTTATCCTGAGAACTGGTTATTGTATCTGCATACTGGTACCACATGCTTTTTGCCTTCCTGATGACATCTTTATGCACCTACAGTACTTCTTGAGTTGGACTACTGCATCTCGCTTTTTACTATCACTAGTGTTGTTCTCCATTATATCTTTGTCTCCTCAGTCGGCCACCCAGGCTGCTTGTTGGTGCCTGTACCCTGTTCTAAACGTTCTAATGGAGAGCAAGTTTCAAAGAGTGTGAGATGTGTGTTGGAGAAAGCATTATATATATTTTCTGTGTTACCTGCACAATAAACTTGCCACCCTTCATCTTCTTTAATGAGGCTTGAAACATGTTCTGTTGCCATTGGATTAACATTTGTAGATAGCTTGTAATTATATGAACCATGAAAGAGTATAAAAGTTCCTTTTAGTGTTAAAACTTGTGGATTATGGTCTGAAGCCCTTTTATGAACAGGAATTCCCCTCTAACAAGGAAGAATTCATGAAAATATTGTCTAAAGTTGTCCTTCTGTTGCCCTGCTCTGTGGATGGAAAGAATACATTCTGTATCAAATGTGAATTTAGGAGATCTTCCAACATTCTTTTCCTTGCATAACCACTTACAAAATTAACGCTGAAGTAGCCACATTCATTAATTTTTGGTACTTTCTAGAAAGTGAAACTGGAACTCTCTCTGGCTTAAGCAGAAACGTCCTGAAACTACAGCTACAGGATCTATAGAGAACTATAACCAAAAGTGTAGTTTTACTATATTCAACTACATCTGTGTAATATTCAATGAATTGTTGACTGCAGTGTTTGATACGTCAATAAATTCAAATGGAATACAATTTTTCATGTGCATGGCCTCTCCCCCTATGCTGCCAAGTGCTCCTTGAAAAATAGCTAATGAATCCCCTGGTATAGAAAGCCTCTGAATTGTCAAATTGTTTAATCAAAGTCATCAAGCAGTTCACTAACTTCACCTCTACTACATCCTATATTTTGACGGAATACGCTAATTTCTTCATTACTTAGATACCCGGCCTTTTTTGAAGGTGGCCCCTTTGCAAGAGTTTTCCCTTAAACAGGGATACCTATAGCTGACTTCAGTCTAAAAAAGGGCAGCTCTAATACAAACTGCTGCAGGAATTGTACGGTGAGTGATCTCCCCCGCCCCATAGTGTCGCCTGTAAACTTTGCCCACCCCCACTTGAGGTGCGGGCTGTGCCTTGTGAGGCTCGACCTAAAGGGAGGCTCAGCTGGCTCCTCTGGCTCATATCAAAATAGTAAAAAATAAATTCTAGTTTCTATCTATGCAGCATTTCAGCATAATTTATTTCCAATATCTGCTGGCCAACTTCTATAGCAGTTTGCTACTATAACTTACTTGCAAATCAGCAGTACCAGCAGACTTAATTTTGATGTGACTGTGAAACTGAAAACTTTGATAAGAGCTGTTACTTCTTTTACTGTTGTAACGTCACCTACTGTTTGCCACTTTAGATGACCTTTCTTAGACCTACGTAAGTCATACAATAATGCAGTTAAGAAAAGAAGATACTGTTTAACAAGCTTAAGTTCGATAGCCTGGATGGGTGGTATGTATTCCTGTTCACGGATAATAGAAGGTAAAAACTACTTTACAATCAGTAAATCTAGCCTTCATAGGGAAGTAGCTGTTATTCTGGTTTGTGGATAACAGAAAGTGTAAATTATTCAACATGCTGTAAAGTAAGACTATATTAGGAACTTTCCTTCTTAGCACTTACCTTTTCAGAAGGGTACTTCACACAACTTCTTCCTTTTTTTTAAAAAAAAAAAAAATATCTGTTCTCTGGCGATACTGGTGGATATGAGTCTCAAAAGATTTTATTATGTGGTGCTGGTAGTCAACATATTGTTGGAAATATCAACGTCAAGTAAAGACTGAAATGTGCATCATCCACTACAGTCAGGTATAGACTGAACTTTGTACCTCCCGAAATTCGTACATTTGCACACAGCATTCACCAGCTTTTAGCATATGGCACAAAATGGTTGTAATGTAGTATACCAGAGGAATAATGTGATGCAAAATACATTTTGCTTCATAAATTTGGAGAAGTAAATATTAAAATGCTACAATTCCTACTCATGCTAACGTAGTAAGCTGTATTTAGTTGGGAACACAGTTTTTCTGAATTTATTGTACCACATAAAATACATTGATAAACCATGACTGCTTTCTGTTTATTCATAAATTAAACAACTGTGTTGTAGCTTTGTACTTAAATGAGACACTTTGTTTGTGATAGAATCAAATATACTGTAAATACATTCAAAGTTTGTGCATAAGTTTACCAACACAGTGGCCACCGAGAGCCTATTCAGTTTGTGTACTGTTCACAGCAGACCACTTTGGAGTTTGTGGGGCCTCGGTCTTTATACAGCGGTCTGGACACAAGCAGTGAGTATTCTTTATGGAGTTGACATATGGGGGGCTGCAGCAGAGGACACACATCTAATATTGATAATTTAGACAATAGAAACTCCTGGTGAGTATCAACAATGTAGGAAAAGATAGATTGCTACGTACTGTAAAGAAGATACGTCAAGTTGCAAACAGGTACGATTAAAAGACACTCACGTATAGCTTTCGGCCACAGCCTTCTTCAGTAAACACACACACAAATGTACAGCCAAAAGCTACACTTGAGTGTCTTTTAATCGTGCCTGTCTGCAACTTCACGTGTGTTCTGTGTGGTAAGCTCATATTGGCAATTTACTTTGAGAAGATCGTGCAAAACTTTGTTAAGAATACCCACATTTGCTGCAGCACAAGGATAAAGTTTTAAATATTGTACATATTGCTACTGAAGTCTTCCTGTTTTTGCGTTTATGTTTATGAAAGGGCAACACTTATAGGAGATACTTTTCCAAGATATTTCTAAAAAAATGAAGTTGAAGTGTAAATTCTCGTGACGGCTGACGGTGGCACGGAGGACATTTTACGTCAGGTCGGTCGAACGGCGAGAATCGTTCGCCGTGATGTAACACCGTCAATGTCGTGCAGTAAAGAATGAAATTCGGCTAGTTCAGTCACTGGCTTCTGTTTTGTCTAGTCGGGACGCTCGTCACCCTGTTTCGCCCTGCGTGTACCGCACAGCTTATCCACCTCAATTTTCTACATACGACGAGTCTGTGGAGGAATGGGACACGTGAGAGAAACTTCTGCAACAACACTTCAAAGCTTTTTGGATTACCGATTCTATTTCACATCGTGCCTCGTTCCTTTTGAGGATATGGCCGAGGACGAATCTGGATGTATCGAGTCCTGTGTCAACTCGCCCCTCTGCAGGATCTGTCTTCTTTAACGTTTGACCAAATGTGTGAACATCTTTCAGAATAGTAATGTACCGTATTTACTCGAATCTAAGCTGCACTTTTTTCCCCTGTTTTTGTAATCCAAAAAACCGCCTGCGGCTTAGAATCAAGTGCAAAGCAAGTGGAAGTTCTGAAAAATGTTGGTACGTGCCGCCACAACCAACTTCTGCCATCGAATACATGTAGCACTACACAGGCATGCTTTGCAGGCACAAAGATAAATACTGGCGCCAAAACCTCTGAATTAAAAAAAGGTTGAAGACGAGCTTTTGTATCCGCCCCGAGTTTCGACCACTGCATTTTCATACATTATCCAACAAAGTAAATACAAATTCCGTATTGTTCATCTTCGAATGTAGCAGCATTTCAGTGTACTACGAAATTCCGACTGGCAAGACTGTTTGGGATGTTTGTCAATATGGCCAACTCTACATTCTGAATTTTTTCCTACCTGTGAGAAGAGATGGTTGGTAATAGGAACTTTTATGAATTGTGAATCACATCCGGTATTCTCTTCACCATAAGAATAATAGGAATATAAACATTTTGCCATGTATTCTTTCGTGTTTGCTGCTATCTCATTTAAATCCTGTCTGCCTAATAAACTACAAAACTAGAGTGAGACAACAGCAAAGGAGGAAGAATATACGTATCGTGTCGTGTTTATATTCGTATTATTCTTATGCCTAATAGTGATACAGTCAGGAATGAAGCACGGCAACTGACTAGATTTTTAAATCTAGGATGACTCTAACTTCTGTGCAGAATTTTATGTGCTAAAGAGGCGTCTGCAAAGATTTTCAAACGGAGAAAAATTTTCACCTAACTCTCGTTCAGAACGTTCTATCATACACAGTCTATTATTTGGTTCTTGTTGATCATTATCAAAGTAAGCAGCAGTGTAAGTAACAACAAATAGCAGTCTCTTGCCATTGTTTCACTAATGAGACGATTTTTATTGTAAGCGGCAGTAGCGCGCACAAAAGCAAGCCATGCCGCAAGCGGCGACAGGCCGTAAACACACGCTATCAGAGGCTTTATTCCGACGTGATCAAATTGTAAGTTTTCACAATCGACATGTGTGGGCTGACGAGAATCCGCACACAATTGTGCAATCACGTAATCGACACAGATTTTCTGTGAACATTTGCGCAGGCATTGTCGGTGATGTATTGATTGGGCCCCACGTTCTTCCACCTACGCTCAATGGATCACGTTATCATGATTTCATATGGGATACTCTACCTGTGCTGCTAGAACGTGCTTTTACAAGTACGACACAACATGTGGTTCGTGCATGATGGAGCTCCTGCACATTTCAGTGTAAGTGTTCGTACGCTTCTCCACGACAGATTCGGTGACCGACGGATTGGTAGAGGCGGACCAATTCCGTGGCCTCCCCGCTCTTCTGACCTCAACCCTCTCGACTTTCATTTATGGGGGCATTTGAAAGGTCTCGTCTACACAACCCCGGGACCAAATGTATAGACTCTTCGTGCTCGTATTGTGGACGGCTGTGATACAATACGCCATTCTCCAGGGCTGCATCAGCGCATCAGGGATTCCGTGCGACGGAGGGTGGATGCACGTATCCTCGCTAACGGAGGACATTTTGAACATTTCCTGTTACAAAGTGTTTGAAGTCACGCTGGTACATTCTGTTGCTGTGTGTTTCCATTCCACGATTAATGTGATTTGAAGAGAAGTAATAAAATGAACTCTAACAGGGAAAGTAAGCGTTTCCGGACACATGTCCACATAACATATTTTCTTTCTTTGTGTGTGAGGAATGTTTCCTGGAAGTTTGGCCGTACCTTTTTGTAACACCCTGTGTAACTGGACACACGAGCTGTGGTAACCTTCTTAAACTCACAAACTCGTAAGGACTTGGGCTTCCCTCCAATTTTTCCCGTGTCACCAAAGATGCTAAATTACAATAAACAGGGTATTCCTATTTTCGGCCAATTCTCTGCCCCAGTGACCTGCAAGTCAGTAGTCTGGTCACTTAAATTTCTTGTTGTAGATAACACAGTTATCGGAATCTTTTTGGATTAGATGCTTTTAAGTTGCTCGGTTTACCATTTCAGGTGCAGTGAATTTAGTATCTGAACAAGGTTGGTATACACAGTTCGGTGCACTGTGTTCCGAGGTTTTGCCCTCGGTTGTCTCCGGGACTGGTGTGTGCCGAAAATTTTCAAGTGCACGCTACCGTGAAAACTTCTGCTTGTCCTCATTTTCTCTGGGCCTGTCCAGCTACAGTGGCAATCGGGAACAAGTGAAAGGTGAATTAGATTGCTTCACGGAATCTGGCATTTTTCAGCCTATTGCATCAAGTTAATGGTCTACCCCCTAGTTATAGTAAGGAAACTCCTCTGTGGTGATTTTAAAGTTCCTATAAACCCACAATCTGTAGTGGATACATAACCCAATACCGTGCCCAGACAGACTCTTTGAAAGGTTATCAGGTAGTCAATATTTTTCAAAAATTGACTTCTCTGATCCCTATTTACAACCACTATTAGATACAGAGTCACAATGTATGTAAGTTGTCAATGCCCCTTTTGGTGTGTACCAATACTTGCGGTTGCCCTTTGGAGTCGCCAACGCTCCCACTACTTTTCGACATTTTTTTGAAATATGTCACAGCATCTGTACTGGGTTGTGCGAACTATTTGAATCACATCATAGTTTTTAGACATTTACAAAAGTCTGTACTCTTTTTTTTCCGTCTTCCGAGCGGCTGGATTGAAGTGTAATTAAGAAAAATGTCTATTTTTTTTTTCAACATTATATACTTCATCTCAGGTTCGCATTTTCTCAAGATGGTCTCAAACCGCTGCATTAACATGTTTCTGCTACTGTGTTGCTTCCACGTCTTACGTCAGTGAAAGGATTTCAGGTTTTTCTAGAGAGAGTCGCCTACTGCCAGTGACAATCACACAGCCATTACATGTATTGCCGTGCAAAGGGACTCAGCTTCACTGGTCGCTGGCTTTTGAAACTGCGTTTTCCACCCTTAAAGAGTGTGTCGCAGTCCGCGCCCTGCTTTGTGACGTACCAATTGGGCCTCCACTGGGTACTTGCGACGGTACGGGTTGGGGGCAGTCCCGGCGCACATATATATCCCGTTGGCTCCGAGTGGCCTATCTGCTCGTGCCTCGTAAATGCCGACACCTGCTCGAACTAAGTACTCTCAGGTAGAAAGGGAAGCTTTGGTCATTATATTTGCTGCGAAAAATTCTGTGTTTTTCTTTATGGCACCAAATTCCCTAGCCACTGATCACAAACCACTAGTTTCCTTATTCAGTACTTCTGTGCCTTTACCAGGTAAAGGGTCGCATTTCAACTACGAGAGTCATTTCCACCGTACAAATCGACATGCAAATGCAGATGCTTTGTTCTGCCTGCTGGGCCAGTACAGACTTAGGATCTGATCAGGAGGAATTGCTTTGTTTCCACATTGATGTCGCCACACGACAGATAGTTGACGGTTTTCCTGTAACTAGTACACCGGTCATAAAGGTTCTAGCTTCAGATCCCGTTTTGTGGAAGGTCATAGCATTCGTACAACATAGTGTCTGGATTAACCACCACCTTCTCACGTGTCTGACCCCCTCTATAATTATTAGATCTTTTGACATCGATTCTCCATCGTGGACGGTATTCTTCTTTCAGACACGGATAACGTGGTGCCTCGGGTAGTGTTCCCCTCAGTACTTTGTTTGGAGGTCCTCTGTTTATTACACGCAGATCGTCGGGTTGTGCCACACACGCGGAAGTGTCGGCTAGTCGACGTGTGCTTTGGCCCGCCTCAGAAAGTGACGTAACCCGTCCAGTTGCCCCCTTTTCACGGCACCGTTGTCTCCTCGGCCGATGCCATCACGTGCACTTGTCTGTACATATGTGGATTTTGCTGGCCCCTTTCTCAACACTTACTGGCTGTCGGTCGTCGATGAATATTCTCGTTTCCTGCATGTCATTCTTTGCGTTTCCACGTCCAGAACTGCCACCGTTGTGGCCTTGTCCAAAATTTTCACTCAAATTCTTGCCCTCAATGCTACATCTACATTTATACGCTGCAAGCCACCCAATGGTGTGTGGCGGAGGGCACTTTACGTGCCACTGTCATTACCTCACTTTCCTGTTCCAGTCGCGCATAGTTCGCGGGAAGAACGACTGTCTGAAAGCCTCCGTGCGCGCTCCAATCTCTCTAATTTTACATTCGTGATCTCCTCGGGAGGTATAAGTAGGGGGAAGCAATATATTCAATGCCTCATCCAGAAACGCACCCTCTCGAGACCTGGACAGCAAGCTACACCGCGATGCAGAGCGCTTCTCTTGCAGAGTCTGCCACTTGAGTTTGTTAAACATCTCCGTAACGCTATCACGGTTACCAAATAACCCTGTGACGAAACACGCCGCTCTTCTTTGGATCTTCTCTATCTCCTCCGTCAACCCGATCTGGTACGGATCCCACACTGATGAGCAATACTCAAGTATAGGTTGAACGAGTGTTTTGTAAGCCACCTCCTTTGTTGATGGACTGCATTTTCTAAGGACTCTCCCAATGAATCTCAACCTGGTACCCGCCTTACCAACAATTAATTTTATATGATCATTCCACTTCAAATCGTTGCGCACGCATACTCCCAGATATTTTACAGAAGTAACTGCTACCAGTGTTTGTTCCGCTATCATATAATCATACAATAAAGGATCCTTCTTTCTATGTATTCGCAATACATTACATTTGTCTATGTTAAGGGTCAGTTGCCACACCCTATCTGCTGCAGGTCTTCCTGCATTTCGCTACAATTTTCTAATGCTGCAACTTCTCTCTATACTACAGCATCATCCGCGAAAAGCCGCATGGAACTTCCGACACTATCTACTAGGTCATTTATATATATTGTGAAAAGCAATGGTCCCATAACACTCCCCTGTGGAACGCGAGAGGTTACTTTAAAGTCTGTAGACATCTCTCCATTGAGAACAACATGCTGTGTTCCGTTTGCTGAAAACTCTTCAATCCAGCCACACAACTGGTCTGATATTCCATAGGCTCTTACTTTGCTTATCAGGCGACAGTGCGGAACTGTATCGAACGCCTTCCGGAAGTCAAGGAAAATGGCATCTACCTGGGAGCCTGTATCTAATATTTTCTGGGTCTCATGAACAAATAAAGCGAGTCGGGTCTCACGCAATCACTGTTTCCGGAATCCATGTTGATTCCTACACAGTAGATTGTGGGTTTCCAAAAACGACACGATACTCGAGCAAAAAACATGTTCTAAAATTCTACAACAGATCGACGTCAGAGATATAGGTCTATAGTTTTGCGCATCTGCTCGACGACCCTTCTTGAAGACTGGGACTACCTGTGCTCTTTTCCAATCATTTGGAAGCTTCCGTTCCTCTAGAGACTTGCGGTACGCGGCTGTTAGAAGGGGGGCAAGTTCTTTCGCGTACTCTGTGTAGAATCGAATTGGTATCCCTTCAGGTCCAGTGGACTTTCCTCTGTCGAGTGATTCCAGTTGCTTTTCTATTCCTTGGACACTTATTTAGATGTCAGCCAGTTTTTCGTTTGTATGAGGATTTAGAGAAGGAACTGCAGTGCAGTCTTCCTCTGTGAAACAGCTTTGGAAAAAGGTGTTTAGTATCTCAGCTAGTGTCCGATAATGAACCACAGTGTCCATCGCAAGAGTTTGCGGCATTTTGCGATTCTTGTGGTATCCGTCACATCCTGACCCGACCGTTCCATCCACAATCTGACGGTGAGGTGGAATGCAAAGTGTAAACTTTCAAAACTCAGGTGAGAAAATATGTTGCCAACTATTTGTCCAACGTTGCCTCAGATTGGTTACGTCCGGCCATCCCGATTTAGGTTTTCCGTGATTTCCCTAAATCGCTCCAGGCAAATGTCGGGACGGTTCCTCGGAAAGGGCACGGCCGATTTCGTTCCCCAAAGAACTCGACCCTCAGATCGGTTTCTCTGCTCGTGGCGTTCCACACTGTTCGGCGATAAGAGTCCGGCAGAGCTCCTCCACTCGGGCCACTACTACGCGTCCCGCGTCCTCCACCTGCGAATCGATTCGTGCAGCCGCCGTGACTCTTGTAGCCGGGTACGGCCGTCTCGGCACGTGGTTTCAGGCGTCGCCCTAAACGGATTCCAGCTGTCGTCGTGAGGTGCCGGGGGTGGCATCTCTGTGAAATCCGTGCAGAGGACGGCCTCTGCTCGAGGCACTACAGTCGGCTTCAGCGTCACACGGAGGGCCGGGTGCCCCCTGATGTCACACTCCGATCCCATCGACTTCGGGTGTCACATCACCTGCTGCTAACGATTCTCCACTTCTGCGTGAGCGAGAGCAAATATTCTCAGTGGCTGTACCGAAAGTTCCTCTATTGCTTAATACACCACCGTCAGGGAGTCGTGTCAACTGTTGCCGAGCAACCGCTGATACCCGTATTGTCTGCGCCGTAAACACTGTGACTGGAGCCGATGCGTGAGGTCGACACGGAGACAGCACCGGGATTGCCGTACAGTTTGACACGGAAAGGTGGACGCAGAATGTGTCCACACCCGAAGCACTTCAGGCTGTACGCTACCACTGCAACATGTCACCTGAACCGTGCAGCAGTGCTGTGTCATCCGCAGAGGACGCCTCATATGTGTGGGAGCGGATCACCGTCAGAGTCCACTACGGGCCTCAGTCTATTCGAGGCTAGCCGAGCTATGCTTAGTCTCATTCATTCTTTTATTTTCATGTTTCATAGATCCTTGTTAGAATATAAAACGTGTCACATCATTACAGTAATAACCATATCTAAATGGTGATGAGGCTCACAAAATAAATCATATATACACAGATACATGAGGTTCAAGTGTCACAGGTTATAGTAGTAATAATGATTACACAAAAAATTATGAGTCTTACATTCTAATACATATAAAAAGCATTGTCATCATTTAATATGGCAGTGATACATAATCGGTTCTTATAGGAATGCTTAAAATTAAATACATTGTACCAATTGTTACATACTGTCCAAGAATTCCTGTAAAGAATAGAAAGAAGTATTTAAAAGATAAAGTTTCAGCTGGCTTTTTAATTTAGTCATATCACTAATGGCAGATTTAACATAAAATGAATGTTTTTTGTATACTCTTATGCTTGAATAATGTACACCTTTGTTCACCATGCTCAGATTTTTTATATCTTTGTGAAGATCATGTTTACTTTTTGTATCATGACCATGATATTCACTGTTTTTTTAAACACATTATTGAAAAAAATGTAGGTGAGGATACTGAGCTGTTTGAATAAGTTCCTGCAAGAGCATCTGGGGTTGTTTGTTCACGACTGGTTATCCCAAAATATGATGCCATATCTGATAGACCACTGGAAATATCCTAGGTATGCAGCTTTAATTGTTTCCAAGTCACAAACAGTTCTCTGTGTGTGCTGCTACAGCTCTTTGTGTACGTAATTGTTTCCTGCTGAATGTTACTTAGATACTGTGTTCAGTTTGTTAATGCTTCCATGAAATAAAATTAAACTTCAGTCTACTGCTCGTGCCATACTACACCTAGTTACAACACCAATGATATGGGCCAAGTTTCGGTTCACACAAATTTTCAAAGATTTGTAAAAACCTTTATTGCATTGCATATTGTTTTTTTAAAAACTGTGCATTATAGCTTTACAACTAAAGTTACAGAAGCAAAGTAATTATTATTTACACAGCTATTTAATAGCAATTCATGGATGGGACTGAATTTAACTTTTAACAGAAAACAGCAATTTCTCACAAGTATGGAAACCTGCAGCAGATGAGCCTCAATAAAAATATTTTGCAAAATTTGTGATTGAAAGTAGAAATCCATTTTCATCACAAAAATTAGTGCCAACAATAAGAAACAGAAGTTCACATCCTGAAGCTAAATGCCACATATGAAAAATGTACATTATTCCAAAACAAAAATATGAGAGCATGCTGAAAAATGCATAGTGACAATGTAAAAAAGAAAGGAAATAAACAACAGTTAACTGAATCAACTTATGAGATGATCTGTGTGACATAAATAAGGAGACTGTAAGTGAGCTGCAATAAATAACAATAGCACTAAAGTAATGCCTTATATGGTACATACACTCATGTAATGGCAACAATGGCAGTAAAAAAGTCTAAAATTCGTTTTGCTACTCCTCTAAACTTAAAAGTATTGTACGTGCCCATTTATTCGTCCACTCATTTACATGTAATACAAACTAAACAGTAAGAAAGTTGATACCACGTGAAAACTTTAATTACATCCTTTAACTAAAATCTGACAAATCTGTGTTATATGGACTTCTACTGGCATAGGTTTTTCATCACTGAAATGTACATTTAAATCTTCAGCAAAAATATGCAGCCTCACAGAGAGAAAAATCTTATGAACCAGACTGAAAGGGCAGTTCACGCATTCAACAGCACTAAGAAATTTTCATTCAATGCATATTTGAATTATGCTTTAACAGATCATATTTCTGAAAGAGCTCTTCATTGCGACACATAATGGTAAAAGCACACTAAGTAGGATGCACAAGTGCACTTTCCTTACGGCTCAAGTTCGCTCACAGGGATGGGTCACTGGAAGTGATTTAATGCGTGTGACTGACTTACAAACACTTGTAAGATTATACACAATCCGACATGCTAAGTAATACAGTTCTGGTTTGCAGATAACATTGACATTTACAGGATCTGATATTCAGGGTATGAACCCAGACATAGCATCCTGATTGTTTCATTAAAATAATGTGCCAGTTGGATGACTGTGGTATATGTCAGTGCTGGGCAATAACTTACGGAAAAAAAACATTCAGCACAGTTTGCTCACGATGCACCGGCTGGCGCATAATGAAACGACCATTTAGAACAGAGTTTCACAAATAATTGTAGAGCAGTTGTTGTTGAAAGCTCAAGTTCAGTTTGCATTGGCTTCCACCGCTTCTTCCCACTCGACGGTGGAACCATTTTAGCTTTTACATCAGACGAATTCACAATTGTGAATAATGACTACTGTCAGCTGTAGAGTGGAATGATGCCAATGAAAATTTGTGCTATTCTGGGACTTTAACCCGAACTTCCCGCACATAACAGACGTGCGAGTACATATCGTAGACGGATGGTCGACGACGTAGGGAAGTTTGGGTCCGGCCGTGAGTCGTGCACGGATAGCCAAATGATAAGGCAACCACTCGTGGGAAATCCGGGTTCGGGTCCCGGACCTGAACAAATTTTCATTGTCTCCATTCCATTCTGCAGTTGATGGCAGTCATTATTTGCAATTACAAATTCATCTGATGTATTTCATTAAGGCTGTAGTCACCACAGTGCACTGTCATCAGAATAACACAGGCAGTGCAGTATCGTATTTCAGCATTTGTCTCAGCTAAAGTGCTCTTACAGTGTCAGGAATTCATTCGTCGCATGCCGATTATGGCTAAGTCATTGATGACACTCGTAGCCAACCGAATGATAGGATACGGTACCCGATGAGAATTACTGAATCTAATTTCTTGTTACCAAAGATACGAATTAACTACATTTGCTTTCTGTATAATACAGGAAATTTAAAACTTTGTTGTCTAAAATTTTTGAATATCAAACCAGCTTAAAACATTAGTTTTTGAAGGTCTTTTTCCTTCAATTGCAAAGAGAGCACCCCTGAGGGTTCTTTCTCTTCCAAGCAATCACCCCCACCCGCACTACCTCATTAACCTCCCCTAGGGACAGGGAAAGTGATTTCATTCCCCTACCCCATACGAGCAGGGGAGGGCTCAGTGGCACAATCTGCCACTCTTCAGCCGAGTGACATTACAGTTAAAAAAGAGGAAACTATACACAGAAAAGGGGCTAGAAGGGGGGACATAAAAACATAACAAGTGGAGGCGATGGGGGGAAAATATTCACTGACACGAAGATGTTCATTGTGGGACAGTTATAGAAGTCGACATAGAGTTAAAAACACAGTTGGCGATTCACGGAGCACATAAAGTACATTGCAGTCACGTGCACAAGTTTAAAAGTTGGCCACAGTATAAAAACACTCCAGAATGGGGAAGACACTTAAAAAACCACGGTAAGGGAGAGAGCGCACACGACGAAGAATAAAAACTGCCGAGATGTACCTGCTGAGGAGAAGGAGTTTTGAGAGGAGGTGAAAAGAGGGGAGAGGAAGGTGCAATGGGGAGAGGGGAAGAGTGGGGGTGAAATGGAAAAGGGGGTGGGGGCGCACTGAGGGGCAGGAGAAGGGTGGGATGGGAGATGGAGAGGGAGGGGAAGTCAGCAGGGAGCACGGACACCCAGGAGGGGTGCACTGGAAAGGGGGGGGGGGGTGGTTCAGGTCAGCACTCTGTGCAGGCCAGACCATTACAGGGATGCTGTTGTCGTGTAACCACTCTGCCACAGGCCGTTGTAATGGTACTTGAATTACGTAACCATTATGGTACCTCACCTGAACCCCTCGATACCAGTAATTTTCTACTGTATTTCTGTTAACTACTTAACATATTTCTGAGACAACATTCAGATTTGATTTCACTTTTGATACATCGATTTGTTTATATTGCAATGATATTATTCTTATGTGTGTTCTTTCTTGTATCACTATGATCTTTGACGTACTTGTAACTCTGATTTTTGGGCGCATAAGCCATTGTTAGTTGGTTGTTAACTTGTTAGAGAGCTGGACCTTGAGAAAGTCAAGTCGTGGACGTCATGTTGGAAAGACGAATATTGTCGTCCACTTATAAAATGTGAACTTTAACAGTGACTGTGAGGAAGATGTTTTCGAGTATGTTTTGTATCGTTAAGTGATGTTAGTGTGTCACGTGATATTGCAATAAAAGCAATTAAAAGGAAGTGGAACTTAATTTCGGAGTGCTGATTATTTTTTTACATCACCATTGTCCAGCAAAAGTGTACTCTTCAAGAATGGTTTGTGAAGCGCATCTTTTGAACATAGCACGATAAAACCTAGGCCTCTTTGCGTCCGAGCCTGGGATCATAACCATCTAGATTTTCAACGATTGAGCCACGATTTTACGATGAGACCGGTGTGGGAAACACAAAAATATGAGTGCCTAATTTTTTGATTATTACATGAAATGACTTTATTAACTGTGCTCTAATTACACCTGCCACATAATAGGACTGCTGTTGCCCGAAAATGCAATATTTAGCAGCGTGAGCAACACCACAATAATTAAACTTTGTTGTGGTACGGTTGATAGACCGTGCATTATGAACAGGTGCTCGATCGTGTTGAAAGACGCAGTCGCCATCCCCGAATTGCTCTTCGACAGTGGGAAGCGAGAAGGTGCTTAAAACATCAGTGTAGCCCTGTGCTGTGATACAGCCACACAATACGAGGAGTGCAAGTCGCCTCCACGGAAAACACGACCACACCATAACACCGCCGCCTCCGAGTTTTACGGTCGGCACTACACACGCTGGCAGACGACGTTCACTGGGCATTCGCCGTACCCACACCCTGCTATCGGATCGCCACATTGTGTACGGTGATTCGTCACTCCACACAACATTTTTCCACTGTTCAATCGACCAATGTTTACGCTCCTTACACCGAGCGAGGCGTCGTTTGGCATTTACCGGCGTGATGTGTGGCTTATGAACAACTGCTCGACCTTGAAATCCAAGTTTCCTCACCTCCCGCCTAACTGTCATTGTACTTGCATTGGATTCTGATGCAGTTTGTAATTCCTGTGTGGCAGTGTGGATAGATGTCTGCCTGTTACACATCATGACCTTCTTCAACTGTCGGCAGTCTGTCAGTCGACAGACGAGGTCGGCCTGTATGCTTTTGTGCTGTACGTGTCCCTTCACGTTTCCACTTTACTATCACATCGGAAGCAGTGGACCTACGGATGTTTAGGAGTGTGGAAATATCGCGTACAGTCGTACGACACAAGTGACACCCAATCACCTGACCACATTCGAAGCCTGTGAGTTCCGCGGAGTGCCCCATTCTGCTCTCTCACAATGTGTAATGACTACTGAGGTCACTGATATGGAGTACCTGGCAGTAGGCAGCAGCATAATTCACCAAATACGAAAAACATATATTTTTGGCGGTGTCTGGATACTTTTGATCACATAGTGTAGGTAGGCCTAGATCACGTGCATCACACAATATTTGTTGTTACACAGGAAACCTAAACCAAATGAAAATTAAACTTGTATAAGGATACATTACCTAAAAGATGTTAGTTATGTCATGTAAAATGGAAATTTTTTCAGTTAGTTTGCAGGTAAAAGCTGAGTGTTACAATGTTTGTGCATAGCTACAGTACCTAATTCATGGGTCTCTCAGCTTCTTGCACTGTATGTAGTTACGAGTAGCATGTGCTCAGTTCTATTGATATGCAATATATTTTATATATAGCAAAACAAGGATAATGGAATGTAGTCGAATTAAGTCGGGTGATGCTGAGGGAATTAGATTAGGAAATGAGACACTTAAAGTAGTAAAGGAGTTTTGCTATTTGGGGAGCAAAGTAACTGATGATGGTCGAAGTAGAGAGGATATAAAATGTAGACTGGCAATGGCAAGGAAAGCGTTTCTGAGGAAGAGAAATTTGTTAACATCGAGTATAGATTTAAGTGTCAGGAAGTCATTTCTGAAAGTATTTGTATAGAGTGTAGCTGTGTATGGAAGTGAAACGTGGACAATAAATAGTTTACACAAGAAGAGAATAGAAGCTTTCAAAATGTGGTGCTACAGAAGAATGCTGAAGATTAGATGGGTAGATCACATAACTAATGAGGAGGTATTGAATAGAATTGGAGAGAAGAGAAATTTGAGGCACAACTTGACAAGAAGAAGGGATCAGTTGGTAGGACATGTTCTGAGGTATCAAGGGATCACCAATTTAGCATTGGAGGGCAGCGTGGAGGGTAAAAATCGCAGAAGGAGACCAAGAGATGAATACACTGAGCAGATTCAGAAGGATGTAGGTTGCAGTAGGTACTGGGAGATGATGAAGCTTGCACAGGATAGAGTAGCACGGAGAGCTGCATCAAACCAGTCTCAGGACTGAAGACCACAACAACAACATATTTTATATTATGATATATAGTTATAATGTATAGTTTTGAAGTTTTTATATTGCTTAAATAAGGAAGTTTGTAACTAAATTGACTGATAGTACTGTTTCTGTTTACCAGAATCACTTCACTCCACACCAGTTTGAAACCAGCAGAGCTTGTGGAGTGGTAAAATGCAAACCAAATGCTGTGCCAACCATTTTTGGTGATCACAAGCCACCAGTGTTACATAAAGGTCCTGCTGAGAGGAAACCTGTTGGCCTACTAGAGAAACGTACTGGAAAATAAGGTTCCCTGCTTCAACAGATTTCTACATGTGGTATGCTGTCACTTGCTGCTGAATTATCACACTTTGGAAATCTTGTGTGACTGCTAACAGTTCACATTTATTGTTTTCATCAGTAGGACACACAGAATTTCCCTTCAGAGCACTATTCTTGCCAACAATGGACTTACTTGTAACATAGAAGTTGTCGCAGGATCTACTTTGTCAATTGAGTACAACAAGCAAATACTTTTTAAAAGTTGTTCTAAATATGTAGCTTAGAGTTTCTTCTTTAGAAATTATATATCATACTCTCATTCTAACCATCAGTTGTGTACAGAAGCAGACTCAAACATTTCATTTATAACAGCTGTATATTTTTCAAACTGACATGTCCAGGGTCTGTTGACGCTGGGAACAAAATACTTTGTCACACGGTAATTTAGCGAATGGGACCACATCTCTGAAATCCTCTGCTATACCCTCAGGGCAGGACAGATAGATTAATTTGTGGAAAGGGGCCAAAATGAATGGCTGCCAGTTGCACTCAAACATAGTACTTTATTCTAAAAACAAAGATGATGTGACTTACCGAACGAAAGCGCTGGCAGGTCGATAGACACACAAACAAACACAAACACACACACAAAATTCAAGCTTTCACAACAAACTGTTGCCTCATCAGGAAAGAGGGGAAGGAGAGGGAAAGACGAAAGGGTGTAGGTTTTAAGGGAGAGGGTAAGGAGTCATTCCAATCCCGGGAGCGGAAAGACTTACCTTGGGGGAAAAAAGGACAGGTACACACACACACACACACACACACACACACACACACACACACACACACACACACACACACACACACACACACTTTATTCATTTGACAACATTACAAGAGTAAAGAAAACATTAAAAACAGACCAAGCCAAACATTTATTTTAGAAGTTAATTCCTGACTAAATGTGCCATTCAATCCCCTCAGGTGAAAGACAACTTTAATTTAAAACTAACTGAAGGCCAATAACTTAAAACCCAAAACAGGAGTTTGAATTTAAAAGGCAGAAGGCCTTATCTTGAAGCATTTCTTAAAATCAGGCTGAATGCCCAAACAATGTCATGCCTTACGGGCAAACAACTTTAACTTGAAATGGGTGAGGAGCCATACAGAAACAAACAACAAGGACAAATAAGAAAAGACAGTACATCAAACTGCACTCAGAATTTTCCAAGGGTCGGCCTGGAATTCAAACACTAACGCTCGCTTAGGGGAGATAGGCAGTTGGCCCAACAATTCCCAATCTGACGGCAACCCAACCGACAGACAGTCAATGGACCAAGTGTTGGGATAACTTCCACTCCACACGACCAGCACACGACGAGGAGTTCAATGGAACAACTCAGAAGGTATCGGCACCCACAACGAATTACACATTCAGCTGTCAAACTGCACACCGTGCTGGACAGCCACGACACGACGAGGAAAATGCACTGCCGGAATTTACGTCTACGGCCAGGGCAGGTAACCGGAACGTTAACGGCCACAATGCAGAAGATTCCGCTGGTGCACTTCGATTCAAAATAATCGAGTTAAGTTAAACTCCACAGAAGGATGGGCTAGAATTTCGCCAACTCGAAAACACACGCTGTTGCTCACGGGAAGGTCCCAACAGCGCACAATGAAATTCAAGCGACACAATGTGAACAGTTGGGGCTGGCTGGTAAATTAAGTAAAGACTCAACTTTCTTGTCCGGGATCGGTGAGCCACGGACCTCGTGGAAGTTGGAGCAGCCCCTCACACTGTGGACACCGCCAGCGGCCCCGGCCGAACCACGCGGCACGGAGACTTCCTCGACGCTCCACGCCAACCGACCGACTCCCGCACGTGGCCCAGTCGGAAACTGTAAGCGCGGGGCCAAAGATATTACGAGGGTGCGAATATTGATACAGGCTGCTGCTGCCACTTTGCGGAGAGAGGGGATAACACCACAGTCTCAATAACGGCGGGAGACTAATCACAGAATAGCGACCGAGGTTTAAAGCAAAGCATAACACGAGCCAGAAAGGGCTCAATCTCTTACATACACAGTTCACTTGTATTGGTATCTGATGGAAATAAAAACCAATGTCTTTTCTCATACCTTTCGGCTACATCGTTTCTACTGCTTGCCATTGGACACTGTATATACCGTATTCCAATTTGCAGTTAAACATTATACCTATCTGAGAAAATAGATACTTTGATTTCTTACCACAGCCGTTTAAAGTTTACTTCAAAGCCTGTGGCTTTTCTGTACCATTTATGTTTTTAAAACTCTGTATACAGGGCTTACGATTTGTTGGCAATATGTGGTACAACAGGTGCTAATACGTCTAATGTTGTGGTTAGGTTTGGTCGTGATTATTTAATCTTTTATTGTAAGTAACATTTATTTGCACTTAAACATAACTCGCACTACTACCCACATTGGTAAGTACCACTGGTCTCACAGCTCTTGTAATTCAAGTATTCGAGCCTCACGTGTTCCACTGCTATTGAAGTGTTGCACGGTGAAGCTGTGTTACATTCAGATTTCTGTGGTGCCTAGCAAAGATCGTACAGATTTTTGGAAACGCTATGGTATTGTTTGCTGGGAATTAAATATAATTGGTCACCTACAATTTCAGTTTAGTATATGGCATTACATTTCCCTTTCATAGTATTAAGAGGATACCTGGAATATATTACCACTCAGATTGTCACGGATTTGCTTCTGTCCCTTGAAACTACGATTTTGGCATCTTATGAATCTTTCAATTGCATACACAACCTACTGAGAAACAATTACTGGCAACTTAAAACCATATTATAGTATTAAATGCTTTTTTATTTTTGAAGATTGCAATATTGCAGATTTATGTTCCAGATGTTGGAGAGCCTTCGAATGTGCCCAATGACATCAGTCCTGCAGAGAACTTGGACACAACAGAAGATGAAGTCAGCATCCTGAAGAACCTAGTACAACAACTTCAGGCTGTAATTGAAGCTTTAAAGAGAAAACTCGTCCTCTCTCAGAAAAGGGAGAGAGGAATGTGTTTAGAAAAAGACAACCTCCTCGCCAGTGTGCACGGTTTATTCGGTGCAGAACAGTTTGCAGTATGAACAAAGGGGACATGTAAAGGTAGCAAATGGTCAGTGGAAACACTGCAGAAAGGGCTAAAAATTAGACTAGCTTGTGGTGGTATGGGGTACAAAGTCCTGCTGGAAAATAAATTACCATTTCCTTCAGACATAACCCCGATATGTTCGCTACAGAACATTCAATTTAGACCTAGTGTGCTGAGGGAGCTCCTGAGTTATTTGAAAGTCAAGCTTGACCTCATTATACCAGAGGAAAAACATGCTGTTCTCATGAATGATGGATGATCTTAGTACTGTGTTCTGTCAGATATGGGAGGGCAAAATCGAGTTGTATGTGGAGAATTTGCAATTGTTGTTGGCAGGTTTTCAGAATTAGTCAGTTTCTGCCAGCATCCTAGTGATGATAATAGGAAACTAATTTTTCCTCACAGATGCACCACCCATTTTGAAAAATATGAGGATTCACTTGTTCAATGGGCAATCAGTCCTCCTTTCACAAAATGTTGCCGAGGAATGTGATCTGCCTTGTAGTGAGGTACAAATAAATCGCGTAGAACAGTTGCTTGAGGTAGACAGTGATTTAAGTCTTAAACTGGCACCACAACTGCGTGATAGGTGTCTGAGGCCAATCCGTGACGAGAAAATGAAAGTTGGCTCATCTACTGCCCTAATTAACAGCCAGACTGCAGCAACCGTTGAGTGGGCTGTCAAGACAGAGAAACAGCAGAGAAATACTTTAACCACACCACGGTTGCTAAAGCACGTTCATAAGTGGTCTTGCCTCACGACATCCAGAGCTCCAGTTATGCCTCTGAGTCGTTCTGATGAACAAACATACAGTGAGGCTCTCTGCCATCTTTAGGACACTCTGTGATTATTTGGAAACTTCAAAATTGGCCTGAACAGTGCCTGGAAACCAGTTCAGTGTGGTGTAGTTTTGACAGCTGGAGGTATTTTGGAGTTGCAGGACACATTCCTGAATGAGAAGAAATTTAAATTTCTGCTGACAAGTAGACTTATGCAAGATGGCTTAGAAAATCTGTTTTCAATTGTCCGCTACAAACATCCAGTACCAACACCACGAGAATAGAAATCGTCACTGAGGGCTATTACTCTTTCTCAGTTCTTTAATACTGTCACTGATAATAATGAAAATGAAGGCAGTAGTTTGCAGGCAGAACTACTGGGGGAATCTGTAAGTGAAGACGAGGATAAGTGTGCTGAGGAAGTTGGTGAGCCACTTTGTGACATGGTGTGTGGTCACACTGTCAGGCAGGTTATGAAGTGTCATGCACTTTGCAAATTTTGCGAGGAGAGTCTAATAGCACCTGAAGAAAATATCTGTAAGCCTGTAAACGTGCTTTTACATCTAAAGTCCTTTATAGAGACCTCACTTATTCAGCCATCAAGTGAGGTTTTCAGTGTGTTGCAAAAGGCAGAGATGTATTTTAGAAGCAACAAGAAGAAATTACTCACAGGTGAATTGTTGCTCTCCGATGTAGCCACTGCCGTGCCTGCATCAGTGAAGGAGAAAGTAGTTTTCCCAGCCTGCCACAGTGCACAGGAGAAAATAATTCAGTTTCCTGGCAACAAGAATTCATCTGGTTCCAAGGGAGGGAAATAAAAGATATCAGGGTGTAGTGACACAAGGCAGTAGAAGCAGGCCATGACAAAGTTACTGCAGAAACTGTGATTTCCAAAAACACTCTTTAGTAAATGATTTGAAAAATTGACATTTAAACTTCGTTTGGTTGCCTTATTCTTTTCAAATGGTCTCATTTTTGTTTTAATTACAGTGATTTCTATAAATTGTTGTTCTATGTTTCTTTCTGAGTCTTGAGTGTATAATATTTGCAAGCATTGTATAATATTTGCAATCTCGTATAGTATTTGCAAGTAAACTATGTCCCTCTCCAGAGTTCAGAATGATGCCTATATAAATAAAAACTTCATCCATTGACGTGTGTGTATTTTACTTCTGTGCTTTGCCACCACCTTTGTTTCTTCTTTGTGCTTCATTTGCGTTCTTCATTTTTTCTCTGGATTTTAATAGCTTTTTATACATACGATGTACCTACATTTTATATAATATTGTAGAGAGGAAAAACAGCATACATTTTTCCAGGAAGAACATTAGCTTGTACTCTATACCCTTTTCTAGCTCAGAATGAAATAGCACATATGCAAAATCTGCTAAAGAATACTTTTTGAAGAATACTTGTTTCCAAACAAGGTAAAATGTAAAGGTCATTTCAAGTAAATGTCATGCACAGTTTGTATTGTAACTGCTATTTCTATTTATCTTCATAATCTAGCAATTTATGTACAAATCCATGAATATCTGAATGGAAATCCAGTCAACTGAGGTCACTTTGCAGCACTTTAGACCATTTTTTGAAAATACTGCCCACAAAATATGTTACTTGTTGCAACACGTGTTGTAGGTAAAGTTACTGAGTGCTTTTGATAGTAAAAATATAAACAAACTGACCTTTTGCTGTAATATTTTAATATTTATACTGATAAAGTTGCTCTGCTATTCTGGCTAAGTTTAGGTCAGTTGTGGACAACGCATTATTTTACTTACATAAAATGCTCTGGGTAATTTTAAGTCATTCCCAGAGTAAATCAGTGGTTAATAAGAAGCCTAAATAAATTGTTCTATTTCAGTAATGCAGGTTTACATTGAAATTTAAAGATATCTATATAGGCCTGTTATTAACAGTTATTAAGCTAATGGGATATAAATGTAAAATAACACATTCCTTCAGGATGTTTTTAATTACACGTATTACAAATAATAGTGCACACATTGTCTTCAAAGTAGAACAACACTTTCAGTAATACCATGTATTAAATACATTCCGTCAAACATTTACAGATATTGAGTGTAGATGTTCACTGCTATTATGGACCATGCCCCTTTCTGTTAACAGGTATTGGGCGAGATTCAGCTTTTCTATTAATACACTGTCTTTACAGTACAACACTCCATCTTAGCTCTCAATCCAAAACCTATTACTTTTTTACTTTCTTAGTCCTGCAATTGCAACTTATTTTAAATGAGATATACTTGCCTTAAATCTAATGTTAGTCAAGCCATATGCGACCGCAATATTAGAGAGGCTCAATGTGTAATAATAGTGATTGGTAAATAGGCGCAATTTGGATAGATGCAAGGCTTTCGTTGATAATAGTGAAGCCATATGCGACCGCAATATTAGTGAGGTTCAAAGTTTAAATTTAATTGACTGTTAAATAGGCGCTATGCTTAACTAACCCAATGTGTTCTGAAACTCTTTCAGTGTGTGTAGAGCGTGCGACGGTCCATTACAACTGACAGTTGCCCACATAACTGAAGTGACGACGAAGGATTATGCTGCAGTGACTTCTCCAGCTTATGATTTACCTTCATACAGTCTAATGACAAATCATTTATTTGGAAGCTACATTCAAAGATAAATGTAAATATAACGAACAAATCTATCAGCAAGCCTAGAACCATGTTCCCTTATTGGTAGTGACAGAAATGATGTTTATAAGTTCCCTGTGATCATGAGCATCAGACTGCTGTTTATATCTAATTCAGCTAATTTCATGCTACAATCAGGAGCATCTCCAGGCTCATTATTTTAATTTCAATGTCTGAAGACTGCAGCTTGAGTTTTTATATATTTTCTTGGTTTTGGGTTTATCTTGGGAACATTGCAGGAACTCGACTCAACCATTCAGTTAATTTTAGTCATTTCTGGCCTTTTGTCTTCTTTTACATTTCTGTTACTTGTTTTCCAATCCATTTGAACAGCAAAGAAAAGTCAGAAGAGGTAATAGGATGGTTTAAAGGTAATCTAATAACAAAATAGAAATCTTAGAGACAAAACTGCCTCTGCTAGCAGATAAAACAAAAATAGTGAGTGGGACCGTACAAAGTTGTAATGACTGGTAAAAATTTGACCTGATTGACTGTAGATTATTGTTTAAACGTAGATTTAGGATGCTCACAGCAATAAATTGTACTTTCTTCAACACAATATAAAGTAAAAAAAACAAAAAAAAAACATTTATGCAAGATGCAAGTACAACCTTACATTCAGTGAACATTAACGTTACTGGGAGACTATTATTTGTGGTGCAACGTTGCCGAAGATCTGTAGTATACTAATAAGAGTAGAGTTCTTACTGTTTCCTACAGCCAACTTTTAATCATAGGACTAGTTTTATTTGAACACATTTTAAACATATTGTATTCTCTGATACTTTCGTAATCATTCTCCTAATGCCATGAAGAATATGCAGAAAATATTTTGTGAGGCAGGCATGCGTAATATGCAATGCTTTATTTCGTATAACAAAAGAGACATTGGGCGAATTTTCGTACTACGGAGTAGCAGGAACAAGAAGTAAGTTGATATAGAGCTTTAAATTAGCGATTGATTTTACCCTGCACTTGCGACCTAATATTGGTTCCCTTTTGTCCCCACTATTGGATAGGACCAATTTAACACTAATTACGAAAACATGTGTTACAACTCGATACCGGATCACGAACTGCGAAATCTGCATTCGCTATTAATAAAGAATAGCAGGCAAAAAAAGCTGTTATGCTCACCACAACAAATGTTTTTCGATTCATTTAGCTTTAATTTGTTGAGATTTTTTGTTGCAAAATATCCGACATGTTCCGATTGAAGCCACTGATCAGTTTTAGCACTGCATTAGAGAGCTAAGTGTACTTCTTTAATAAACACGGCTAAATACTCTGCAGCAGTCAATGTATCACAGGCGGCCGTACTTTCCCTATACGGAGATTCGAGCTCTGAGGCTCGCGTCTACCATCTGTCGGTGGCAGTCCGTACTACTCGAGTCCGCCTACTCTGCTGCTCTCTCGCGTCAATCCTGTACACTACGTGCAGCTGGACGGGTTGGAATCTCCGCCTTTACACCTCCTGCCATCTTCTGCTTGCTTGGATTTCCAAAATATCCATTTTGTTTCCCATTTTTCATTAGAGTTGTCCATTTTCTCTTTACTGTACTATATGATACACTTATTTCAATTCGTTTAAATTTCACAACTCATACGTGTATCTTTAGGATAGTTGCCAAAAGTACTCTGTGAATAATTTGTCACAGTTTACAATTGTCTTTATTTCTGTTTTCTTTAAGGGATTTCGATTCTGTATAATATGGCCTGCACTCACAATTACATTTCTGTTCATGTATTGTTGTAAAGATGTTATTTGTAGTATTAATAAATAAATAAATTACAAAAAAAGCGCGACCTTCTGGCTCACTATTTTTGACAGTCGCGATGGCGTTCACGCTAACCTGAAAAAAAAAAAAAAAATGCTGAGCGCAACGAACAGTCTGACGCCCTAGGCGAACGAAAAAACTGTCATATCAATAATGGAGAGAGGGGAAGACTAATCCCGACCCAGATGGTACCAAAGCAGATATGTTGGCACTTAATTCGTGAGTTCCACTGGGTAAGACGAAGCGTAGGAAGAATTTTTACGTAAAGCACCCTGCTTTGACTAACGTCATTGCACCGCTAACGTTTAAATTAAACTAATGGGCTCCGATAATATCATCAGATCCTTCCAATAATTCGACACAACAAATTAGGCGACCAGTTTTTAAGAACAACACATGTGTTTTTTTTTTTATTTATTGTGATTTTAACACCTTATACAAAGGCGGGCTGGCAGCAGCACAATACGCCGCTCTTCAGCCTTGAGTGTTACAACAAGTAGTACATAAAGGTGGCACAGAGTAGACAGTAAAAACGGTGGGCAAAAAATGTAGACACTAAAAATCGATAAAACATGTAGCCGTTCACGCTAGACGAGAAACATCACGAACACTGGGCGACACGATGCACAGAACATGGATGATGGCGACGGCACGTGAACGGTGGGGGCGTGATGGCGAACAACACTACACACAAACGAAGGCACACACACGAAACACTGACGGCGACGATCCCCGGCGCGCGAATGTTCACTGAGCGTGTACGAGTCCGGGGACCTGCCAAGAGAGGAGGTGGAGGAGGAGGAATGGGAAGGGGAATGGGAGAGGTGGGAGCAGAGATGCCATGGGCAAAGGAGAGAGGGGGAGGGAGGAAGGGGGAGGGAAGCCCGGTGGAGAGGGGAGGAGGGAGGGGGGAAAGGAAAGAGGAGGGAAGGGAAGGGAGGGAGGGAGGGTGCCTAAAGGAGAGGACGTAGGAGGTGGGGGGGAGGATCAAAGTTGATAAGAGGGGTAGATGGAGGGGACGAGGACATCAGGGAGGGGGAGCTGGCGGAAGCCACCTTGGGAGAGGGTAAAGAGGGTGGAGAGATGGAGACCGGGTGGGACGTGAGAATACAGGCGCGGCAGCGGGCAGGGGTGGGAGAGGATCGGGGAAACGAGCGGGTGAGGAGGATTAAGTTTACGTGAGGTGTACAGGATACGTATCCTTTCAAGGAAAAGGAGGAGGTGGGGGAAGGGGATGAGATCATACAGGATCCGCGTGGGGGAGGGGAGACGGATGCGATAGGCAAGGCGGAGAGCATGGCGTTCAAGGATTTGGAGGGATTTATAGAAGGTAGGGGGGGCGGAGATCCATGCTGGAGGGGCGTAACAAAGGATAGGGCGGATGAGGGATTTATAGGTGTGGAGGATTGTGGAGGGGTCCAGACCCCACGTGCGGCCGGAAAGGAGCTTGAGGAGACGGAGTCGGGAACGTGCCTTGGCTTGGATCGTCTGGAGATGGGGAGTCCAGGAGAGGCGACGGTCGAGGGTGACGCCAAGGTACTTAAGGGTGGGAGTGAAGGCGATAGGACGGCCATAGACGGTGAGATAGAAATCAAGGAGGCGGAAGGAAGGGGTGGTTTTGCCTACAATGATCGCCTGGGTTTTGGAGGGATTGATCTTGAGCAACCACTGATTGCACCAAGCGGTGAACCGGTCAAGATGGGATTGGAGAAGGCGTTGGGAGCGTTGCAGGGTGGGAGCAAGGGCGAGGAAGGCGGTGTCATCGGCAAACTGGAGGAAGTGGACGGGGGGCGACGGCGGCGGCATGTCCGCCGTGTACAAAAGGTACAGAAGGGGGGAGAGGACGGAGCCTTGGGGCACACCGGCGGAGGGGAAAAAGGTGTAGGAATCGGTGTTATGGATGGTGACATAGGAAGGACGGCGGGAGAGAAAGGAACCGATCAGACGGACGTAGTTAATGGGAAGGGCAAAGGTTTGGAGCTTGAAGAGGAGACCGGAATGCCAGACGCGGTCATAAGCGCGTTCGAGGTCAAGGGAGAGGAAGATGGCGGAGCGACGGGAATTAAGCTGTTCGGAAAGGAGATGAGTGAGGTGAAGGAGAAGATCGTCGGAAGAGAAGGATGGCCGAAAGCCACACTGGGTGACGGGAAGGAGGCGGTGCTGGCGGAGATGCTGGTGGATGCGGCGGGTGAGGATAGATTCCAGGACCTTGCTGAAGACCGAGGTAAGGCTGATGGGACGGTAGGAGGAGACGGCGGACGGCGGTTTGCCAGGTTTAAGGAACATGAGGATACGGGAGGTTTTCCACAGGTCGGGGTAGTAACCGGTGGACAGGACTACATTGTAGAGCCTGGCCAGGGTGGAGAGGAAAGAGACAGGAGCTTCACGAAGGTGACGGTAGGTGGCACGATCGTGACCAGGAGCGGTGTTGCGTTTGGTGCGGAGTGTATCAATGAGATCCTGCGTAGTGATAGGGGTATTGAGTTCCGTGTGTGTAATGTTGTCCAAGTACTGGAAACCAGGAGCGAGGGGAGGGACAGAGGTGTCAGTTCGATCGCGGATATCCAGGAAGAGGGAGTAATCGAATTGGGGATCGTCGGGGATGCAGAAAACATCTGAGAAGTAGGAGGCAAAGTGATTGGCCTTACTAAGGGTGTCAGGGAAGGGGTGATCATCGTGGAGAAGAGGATAGTAGGGGGAGGGTTTAGTTCCGGTAAGGCGACGGAAGGCTGACCAGAACTTGGACGAGTTGATTGGTAGGGTTGCATTTAAACGGGTGCATGTCTGTCGCCAGTCCCGGCGTTTCTTAGCCGCGAGCAAATTTTGAATGTGTCGCTGGAGTTGCCGGTGGCGTCGTAGTGTGTCCGGGTCACGCGTGCGGAGGAAGGCACGGTAGAGACGACGGGATTCACGGAGGAGGAGAACGGCCTGTGGGGGTAAGGTAGGACGGTGGGGGTGGATGGCGACAGTAGGAACGTGGGCCTCCACGGCCTCAGACAAGGTCTGCTGGAGAAAGGAGGCGGCATGGGTGACATCGTCAGGGTGGTGGTAGGTGAGAGGGTGGCTATTGACCTGGGTGGAAAGGGTATCCCGGTAGGCATTCCAGTCGGCTCGGGAATAGTCGTGGACATACTTAGGGGGAGGAGCAGTACGAGGGTCGGGGCGAGGGCGACGACCGTCTGAAATGGTGAGGAGGACAGGGAGATGGTCGCTACCAATAGGCTCCAGGACATCCACCGTTATGCGGCCAAGGAGGTTGGGGGAGGATAGGACAACATCAGGAGTGGAGTTGGATTCGGGACAGGTGTGCTGGGGGATGGGAATGAGGTCGCCTTGAAGGGAGGAGAGGAACCGATGCCACCGCCGTAACTGGGCGGCGGAACGACTATGGATGTTGAGGTCGGCGGCGATCACGTAGGAGAAGGTACGGTCAATGTGGGAGAGGAAGTCGAAGGGAAGAGGAGCGTTGGGGCGAACATAGATGGTGGCGCAGGTAATGGTAAGGCCGGGGAAGAAGACACTAAGGATCAGGTGTTCGGTGGGGTCGGGAAGGAGAGGTTGGAGCCGAACGGGGATCTGGCGGTGGTGCCCAATGGCAACTCCGCCACGCGCAATCGGGAGGGGATTATCGGAGCGGTGGAGGAGGTAGGGCGAAGTGTGGACTGTGTGGTGGGGTTGCAGGAAGGTTTCATTGAGGAGGAAGGCATCCACGCGGTGGGTGGCAAGGGTGTGCAGGAACAGGTTTTTGTTGGTGGGAAGGGAGCGTATGTTGTTGAAAAGGATACGTTGCTGTCGCGCCATGACTGGGATTTAAACGAGGGTGTCAAGACGGGAGAAGGTGAAATGGGCGTGGTTGTTGGAGTAGGTGGCGTACATCTTGAGTTGGAAGATGGAACGGGCAGCAAGGGAGATCTGCTGGAGGGTGTGAGGGCGCTGAAAGGGATGAACATTCTGGAGGACGATGGTGAGGAACCTGATGATGTCCTCAGCGGTGGGTGGGGAAGAAGGGAATTGCCAGGAGGGGTGGGGGCATCCAGAGGACGGACAGGTACGGTGAGTTCAGGAGTGGTTGGAGGGGGTCGGGCTTTACACTTTTGGGAGTAGGTGGGATGAGGGAGATTGCAGGTATTACAGGAGGGAGGGGATTGGAGGTTAGGGCACTGCCGGAGGAAGTGCGCCTGCCGACAATGCGGGCAGGTGGGTGCCTCGCGGCACTCAGCTGTGGGTGTGCGCATTATAGCGCAGACACCTCTGGCAGCGCAGGGATTGAGGAGGGGAACGGGAAGGGTCGACCTGGTACCGCTGGTGGAAGAGGAGGGCACCCTCCTTCAGGAGACGGTCAATGGAGGGGGCGTCCTCAGAGAAAACCCGCATAAGGCGGGTGGGGCCGGCCGAGTTGAAAATGCGGCGGACCGCCCGCACCTCCAGCATGGGATGGGCCTGGAGCTCCGCCAACACCTCCTCCTCCGTGATCGACGGACTGAGCCGCGTGATCACGGCGGTGAGGGTTGGCGGGCGACGCGGGGGTTGGGGTTGGCGGGTAGGAGATGGAGAAGGAGCAGGGGTAAGGGAGGCGTTGGGGAGACGGGAGAGGATGTCAGTATGGAGGGTTGGGCTGGGGGAGGAGATGAGAACAGAATCTCGGCGAGGAGTGAGGAGGGGATGGGGGGCACCAGGACAATGCTGGCGAAGGAAGAGGGTGAGGTTCAGGGCTTCAAGGAGAGAGGGTTCAGGACGGGAGAGGAGGTAGCGGTAGGAGGAAGGGGGAGAGGAGGAGGATGAGGGGGCAGGGACAGGCGGGGAGACTTCCATGGCATCATGGGTGGGGGAAGGAGGACGAGGCGCAGCCTTTTTGGAAGCAGAGGAAGCAGGGGTGCCACCGGGGCGCTTGACGGCGGTGGAGGAGGTGTGGGGGATGGGAACAACGGGAATGTGGCGGGGAGGGGCAGGTCCCGGGGCCGGAGTCGGCGCCGGAGATGGTGACGGCGACGGCGACGATGACGATGACGGTGGCAGTGGCGGCGGTGATGGCGAAGGTGACGGGGAGAGCTGGGCGTGGGGCAGTGGCCCGACGGGCCATCACCCGAGCCGGAGCTGCAGTGACAGGCTGGGGGAGTGGGGGGAAGGGATCAGAACGAGAAGAGCGGGAGGAAGAAGCGGGAGAGGGGGCGACAAAGATAGAGGGAGAGTGAGGAGAGGTGGAATGGAAGGAGGGGGGTGGGACTGGGCACACCAAGTGATAGTGGTGGAGGCGGCGGAAGGGGAGGTATAGACAATGGCGGTGGTGGTAGTAGTGACAGTGGTGGTGGGGGCGGACATGACGGGAGAGAGAAACAAGAACGAACAGAACGAAGAGGAGAGGAGAGGACAGAAACTAGGGACAGACAAAGACAAAGACGGATGAAGACGAAGACGGCCGTAGACCAGGGTCAGGACGGCGGCGATGGTGGCGACCAGGCGGCACTGGATGGCGGCGGCGGCGGTGAGTACCGGCAGGCGGCGACCAGGCGGGGGCGGCGACCCCCGGCAGGCGGCGAAGGCGGCGGGGGCTCTGCGAGGGCCTTGGACCGGAAGGCGGCGACCAAGTGGCGGCGGCGGTGGCGGCGGCGAGCACCGGCAGGCAGTATGGACGGCAAGCAGACGACACGGCAGGGATCTTCAACGTCGAAGGCGCACCCTGAGAGTAGCCCAGGCAGTGAAACTCTTCGATGAAGAATAGAGGGAATCCAACCCTCGAATGCAACACATGTGCGCAAGTTACCGTATTTAGAGCACATCTTACCAAGAAACTTTGTGGGTATGAAGTATATTGTTCACAGATAATAAAAATACGTGGGCGCTTATTGCTATTTTGATAGCAAACTACAAATAAGCAAGTGATATACCTGCAAAAATGTATGTTAATTCGAATGTTTTCGTGTTAAACTTGTCGATTCGAAGTAAGATATGTAGCGCTTCAATACTGTAGTGTTGTTCGGTGTTGCCAACAGATGTCAGCCGAAGACGTTGCCTCAGATAATGTGGTGATCCTTTCAGCCCCGTCTCTTATCGCCGTCTACGGTTCGTGATTGGCCGAAAACGAGTTATTGGCGGCGTACGGTTTTAGGTTTGTTTAAGCAGTCGCCGGCGGTTCCACGCGCATGCGCAGAGCTGAGGTGAAATTTACAGAATGCGATTCCTTGGCAAAATACGGACTGGCAGCACACGTTTTTTTTTACCATTGTAGCTCCTCACATGGCTTTATATCGATACCCATAGAGGGGGATCCAGACCCTCCCCCTAAGTATGTCCACGACTATTCCCGAGCCGACTGGAATGCCTACCGGGATACCCTTTCCACCCAGGTCGATAGCCACCCTCTCACCTACCCCCACCCTGACGATGTCACCCATGCCGCCTCCTTTCTCCAGCAGACCTTGTCTGAGGCCGTGGAGGCCCACGTCCCTACTGTCGCCGTCCACCCCCACCGTCCTACCTTACCCCCACAGGCCGTCCTCCTCCTCCGTGAATTCTGTCGTCTCTACCGTGCCTTCCTCCGCACGCGTGACCCGGACACACTACGACGCCACCGGCAACTCCAGCGACACGTTCGTAATTTGCTCACGGCTAAGAAACGCCGGGACTGGCGACAGACATGCACCCGTTTAAATGCAAACCTACCAATCAACTCGTCCAAGTTCTGGTCGGCCTTCCGTCGCCTTACCGGAACTAAACCCTCCCCCTACTATCCTCTTCTCCACGATGATCACCCCTTCCCTGACACCCTTAGTAAGGCCAATCACTTTGCCTCCTACCTCTCCGATGTTTTCTCCATCCCCGACGAACCCCAGTTCGATTACTCCCTCCTCCCGGATATCCGCGATCGAACTGACACCTCTGTCCCTCCCCTCGCTCCTGGTTTCCAGTACTTGGACAACATTACACACACGGAACTCAATACCCCTATCACTACACAGGATCTCATTGATACACTCCGCACACAACGCAACACCGCTCCTGGTCACGATCGTGCCACCTACCGTCACCTTCGTGAAGCTCCTGTCTCTTTCCTCTCCACCCTGGCCAGGCTCTACAATGTAGTCCTGTCCACCGGTTACTACCCCGACCTGTGGAAAACCTCCCGTATCCTCATGTTCCTTAAACCTGGCAAACCGCCGTCCGCCGTCTCCTCCTACCGTCCCATCAGCCTTACCTCGGTCTTCAGCAAGGTCCTGGAATCTATCCTCACCCGCCGCATCCAACGGCATCTCCGCCAGCACCGCCTCCTTCCCGTCACCCAGTGTGGCTTTCGGCCATCCTTCTCTTCCGACGATCTTCTCCTTCACCTCACTCATCTCCTTTCCGAACAGCTTAATTCCCGTCGCTCCGCAATCTTCCTCTCCCTTGACCTCGAACGCGCTTATGACCGCGTCTGGCATTCCGGTCTCCTCTTCAAGCTCCAAACCTTTGCCCTTCCCATTAACTACGTCCGTCTGATCGGTTCCTTTCTCTCCCGCCATCCTTCCTATGTCACCATCCATAACACAGATTCCTACACCTTTTTCCCCTCCGCCGGTGTGCCCCAAGGCTCCGTCCTCTCCCCCCTTCTGTACCTTTTGTACACGGCGGACATGCCGCCGCCGTCGCCCCCCGCCGTCCACCTCCTCCAGTACGCCGATGACACCGCCTTCCTCGCCCTTGCCCCCACCCTGCAACGCTCCCAACGCCTTCTCCAATCCCATCTTGACCGGTTCACCGCTTGGTGCAACCAGTGGTTGCTTATCTCACCGTCTATGGCCGTCCTATCGCCCTCACTCCCACCCTTAAGTATCTTGGCGTCACCCTCAACCGTCGCCTCTCCTGGACTCCCCATCTCCAGACGATCCAAGCCAAGGCACGTTCCCGACTCCGTCTCCTCAAGCTCCTTTCCGGCCGTACGTGGGGTCTGGACCCCTCCACCATCCTCCACACCTATAAATCCCTCATCCGCCCTATCCTTTGTTATGCCCATCCTGCATGGATCTCCGCTCCCCCTACCTTTTATAAATCCCTCCAAATCCTTGAACGCCATGCTCTCCGCCTCGCCTATCGCATCCGTCTCCCCTCCCCCACGCAGATCCTGTATGATCTCATCCCCTTCCCCCACCTCCTCCTTTTCCTTGAAAGGATACGGATCCTGTACACCTCCCATAAACTTGATCCTCCTCACCCGCTCGTGTCCCCGATCCTCTCCCACCCCCGCCCGCTGCCGTGCCTGTATTCCCACGTCCCACCCGGTCTCCATCTCTCCACCCTCCTTACCCTCTCCCAAGGTGGCTTCCGCCAGCTCCCCCTCCCTGATGATGTCCTCCTCCCCTGCATCTACCCCTCCTATCAACTTTGATCCTCCCCCCGACCTCCTGTGTCCTTTCCTTCAGGCACCCTCCCTCCCCCCTTTCCCTTTCCCTCTCTTTCCTTTCCCCCCTCCCTCCTACCCTCTCCTCCGGGCTTCCCTCCCCCTTCCTCCCTCCCCCTCTCTCCTTTGCCCATGGCATCTCTGCTCTCCCCTCTCCCATTTCCCCTTCCTCCTCCTCCACCTTCTCTCTTGGCAGGTCCCCGGACTCGTACATGCTGAGTGGACATTCGCGCGCTGGAGATCATCGCCATCAGTGTCTCGTGAGTGCCGTCGTGTTTCGTGTTCAGTGTTCCCGTCATACTCCATCGTTCACCTGTGCCATCGCCATCTTCAGTGTTAGTGCGTCGTGACAACAGTTTGTAGTGAATTATCGTCGAGTGTGGACGGCTCCGTGTTTGTCTTTATGTGTCTACTGTTTTATTACCCACCGTTGTGTCACATTTGTGTATTCTTTCTGTTCTTTCTTTATCTCCTCTACGGCTGAAGAGCGGCGTACCATGCTGCTGACGGCCTGCCTGTTTGTACGGGTTTGAAATTAACAATAAAGAAAAAAAAAAAAGAAAAAAGGGGGACCCATCAGAGGGTTGGATCCCCTCATTCGAAGGCGCCTGATTCCAAAGCCTGGGCTACTCTCTGGTTGGAATCTCCGCTTTCGAAGATTGTGTTCGTCTGTCTGTTTGTCTACCCGTCTGCCCGCCGCTTACTGTTGTAGCTGTTCGTCCGTCCGTCCGTCCGTCCGTCCGCCTGCCTGCTCGCTGTCCGTCTCCGCTGCTGCCTGCTGTCCGTGCGTCCGTCTGTTCGCCGCCGACGCCGCCTGCTGTCCGTCCGTCTGTTCGCCACCGCCGTCGCCGCCAGCCGGTGCTCGCCGCCGCCGCCGCCGCCGCCAGCCGGTGCTCGCCGCCGCCGCCGTCCGCCCTGGTCGTCCGACCCTGGTCTTCGTCCGTCTGCGTCTTCGCCTGTTCCCCGTTTGTGTCCTTTCCTTTTCGTGCTGTGCGTTTTTTCTTCCTGTCGTCATGTCTGCCCCCAGCACCACCGTCACTACTACCACCACCGCCATCGTATATACATCCCCTTCCGCCGCCTCCACCACTATAACTTGTTGTGCCCAGTCCCACCCCCCTCCTTCCATCCTACCTCTCCTCACTCTCCCTTCACCCTCTATCTTTGTCGCCCCCTCTCCCGCTTCTTCCTCTCGCTCCTCTCGTTCTGATCCTTTCCCCCCACTCCCCCAGCCTGTCACTGCAGCTCCGGCTCGGGTGGTGGCCCGTCGGGCCACTGCCCAGCTCTCCCCGTCACCTTCGCCATCACCGCCGCCACTGCCACCGTCCTCGTCATCGCCGCCGTCGCCTCCGCCTTCACCGTCACCGTCACCATCTCCGGCGCCGACTCCGGCCCCGGGACCTGCCCCTCCCCACCACATCCCCGTTGTTCCCATCCCCCACACCTCCTCCACCGCCGTCAAGCGCCCCAGTGGCACCCCTGCTCCCTCTGCTTCCAAAAAGGCTCCGCTTCGTCCTCCTACCCCCACCCATGATGCCATGGATGTCTCCCCGCCTGTCCCTGCCCCCTCATCCTCCTCCTCTACCCGCTCCTCCTACCGCTACCTCCTCTCCCGTCCTGATCCCTCTCTCCTTGAAGCCCGGAACCTCACCCTCTTCCTTCGCCAGCATTGCCCTGGTGCCCCCATCTCCCTCCTCACTCCTCGCCGTGATTCGGACCTCATCTCCTCCCCCAGCCCAACCCTCCACACATACCTCCTTTCCCGCATCCCTCTCACCCGCTTTGGCCCTCATGCCTCTCTCACCCCTGCTCCTTCACCACCTCCCTCCCGCCAACCCCAACCTCCGCGTCGCCCGCCAACTCTCACCGCCGTGATCACTCGGCTTAGTCCAGTGATCACGGAGGAGGAGGTGTTGGCGGAGCTCAAGGCGCATCCCCATTTGGAGGTGCGTGCGGCTCGCCGCATACATAACGCTGCCGGCCCCACCCGCCTTATGCGGGTTTTTTCTGAGCACGCCCCCTCCATTGACCGTCTCCTGAAGGAGGGTGCCCTCCTTTTTAACCAGCGGTACAAGGTCGACCCCTCCTGTTCCCCTCCTCAATCCCTGCGCTGCCAGAGGTGTCTGCGCTATAACGCGCACCCCACAGCTGAGTGCCGCGAGGCCCCCACCTGCCCGCATTGTCGGCAAGCGCACTTCCTCAGGCAGTGCCCTAACCTCCAATCCCCTCCTTCCTGCAATACCTGCAATCTCCCCCATCCCACCTACTCCCAAAAGTGTAAAGCCCGACCCCCTCCAACCACTCCTGAACTCACCGTCCCTGTCCGTCCCCTGGACGCCCCCACCCCTCCTGGCAAATCCCTTCGTCCCCCCCACCGCTTAGGACATCATCAGGTTCCTCACAATCGTCCTTCAAAATGTTCATCCCTTTCAGCGCCCCCACACCCTAAGGCAGATCTCCCTCGCCGCCCGTTCCATATTCCAACTCAAGATGTACGCCACCTACTCCATCAACCAGGCCCATTTCACCTTCTCCCGCCTTGACACCCTCGTCTAAATCCCTGTCATGGCGCGACAGCAACGTATCCTTTTCAACAACATCTGCTCTCCTACCGCCAACAAGAACCTCTTCCTGCACACCCTTGCCACCCACCGCGTGGATGCCTTCCTCCTTAATGAAACCTTCCTCCAACGCCACCACACCATTCACACTTCGCCCTACCTCCTCCACCACTCCGATAATCCCCTCCCAATTGCGCGTGGCGGAGTTGCCATTGGTCACCACTGTCAGATCCCCGTTAGGCTCCAACCTCTCCTTCCCGACCCCACCGAACACCTGATCCTTAGTCTCTTCTTCCCCGGCCTTACCGTTACCTGCGCCACCATCTATGTCCGCCCCAACGCTCCTATTCCCTTCGACTTCCTCTCCCACATCGATCGTACCTTCTCCTCCTACGTGATCGCCGCCGACCTCAACATCCATAGTCGTTCTGCTGCCCAGTTACGGCGGTGGCATCGGTTCCTCTCCACCCTTCAAGGCGACCTCGTCCCCATCCCCCAGCATACCCGTCCCGAATCCAACTCCACTCCTGATGTTATCCTCTCCTCCCCCAACCTCCTTGGCCGCATAACGGTGGATGTCCTGGAGCCTATTGGTAGCGACCATCTCCCTGTCCTCCTCACTGTTTCAGACGGTCGTCGCCCTCGCCCCGACCCTCGTACTGACCCTCCCCCTAAGTTTGTCCACGACTATTCCCGTGCCGACTGGAATGCCTACCGGGATACCCTTACCACCCAGGTCGATAGCCATCCCTTCCCCTACCACCACCCTGACGATGTCACCCATGCCGCCTCCTTTCTCCAGCAGACCTTGTCTGAGGCCGTGGAGGCCCACGTCCCTACTGTCGCCATCCACCCCCACCGTCCTACCTTACCCCCACAGGCTGTTCTCCTCCTCCGTGAGTCCCGTCGTCTCTACCGTGCCTTCCTCCGCACGCGTGACCCGGACACGCTACGACGCCACCGGCAACTCCAGCGACACATTCGTAATTTGCTCACGGCTAAGACACGTCGGGACTGGCGACAGACATGCACCCGTTTAAATGCTACTCTGCCAATCAACTCGTCCAAGTTCTGGTCGGCCTTCCGTCGCCTTACCGGAACTAAACCCTCCCCCTATTATCCTCTTCTCCATGATGATCACCCTTTCCCTGACACCCTTAGTAAGGCCAATCACTTTGCCTCCTACCTCTCCGATGTCTTTTCCATCCCCGATGATCCCCAGTTCGATTACTCCCTCTTCCCGTATGTCCGCGATCGAACTGACACCTCCATCCCTCCCCTCGCCCCGGGTTTCCAGTACTTGGACTACATTGCACACACGGAACTCAATGCCCCTATCACTACACAGGATCTCATTGCTACACTCCGCACAAAACGCAACACCGCTCCTGGTCATGATAGTGCCACCTCCCGTCACCTTTGTGAAGCTCCTGTCTCTTTCCTCTCCACCCTGGCCAGGCTCTACAATGTAGTCCTGTCCACCGGTAACTACCCCGACCTGTGGAAAACCTCCCGTATCCTCATGTTCCTTAAACCTGGCAAACCGCCGTCCGCCGTCTCCTCCTACCGTCCCATCTGCCTTACCTCGGTCTTCAGCAAGGTCCTGGAATCTATCCTCACCCGACGCATCCACCAGCATCTCCGCCAGCACCGCCTCCTTCCCGTTACCCAGTGTGGCTTTCGGCCGTCCTCCTCTTCCGACGACCTTCTCCTTCACCTCACTCATCTCCTTTCTGAACAGCTTAATTCCCGTCGCTCCGCAATCTTCCTCTCCCTGGACCTCGAACGTGCATATGACCGCGTATGGCATTCCGGTCTCCTCTTCAAGCTCCAAACCTTCGCCCTTCCCATTAACTACGTCCGTCTGATCGGCTCCTTTCTCTCCCGCCGTCCTTCCTATGTCACCATCCATAACACAGATTCCTACACCTTTTTCCCCTCCGCCGGTGTGCCCCAAGGCTCCGTCCTCTCCCCCCTCCTGTATCTTTTGTACACGGCGGACATGCCGCCGCCGTCACCACCCCCGTCCACCTTCTCCAGTTTGCCGATGACACTGCCTTCCTTGCACTTGCCCCCACCCTGCAACGCTCCCAACGCCTTCTCCAATTCCATCTTGACCGATTCACAGCTTGGTGTAACCAGTGGTTGCTCAAGGTCAATCCTTCGAAAACCCAGGTGATCATTGTGGGCAAAACCACCCCTTCCTTCCGCCTCCTTGATTTCTATCTCACCGTCTATGGCCGTCCCATCACCCTCACTCCCACCCTTAAGTACCTTGGCGTCACCCTCGACCGTCGCCTCTCCTGGACTCCCCATCTCCGTACAATCCAAGCCAAGGCACGTTCCCGACTCCATCTCCTCAAGCTCCTTTCTGGCCGTACGTGGGGTCTGGACCCTTCCACAATCCTCCACACCTATAAATCCCTCATCCGCCCTATCCTTTGTTATGCCCATCCAGCCTGGATCTCCGCCCACCCTACCTTTTATAAATCCCTCTAAATCCTTGAACGCCATGCTCTCCGCCTTGCCTATCGCATCCATCTCCCCTCCCCCACGCGGGTCCTGTATGATCTCATCCCCTTCCCCCACCTCCTCCTTTTCCTTGAAAGGATACGGATCCTGTACACCTCCCGTAGACTCGATCCTCCTCACCCGCTCGTATCCCCGATCCTCTCCCACCCCGGCCCGCTGCCGCGCCTTTATTCCCACGTCCCACCCGGTCTCCATCTCTCCACCCTCCTTACTCTCTCCCAAGGTGGCTTCCGCCAGCTCCCCCTCCCTGATGATGTCCTCCTCCCCTCCATCTACCCCTCCTATCAACTTTGACCCTGCCCCACCACCCACTTCCGGTGTTCTTTCCTTTAGGCACCCTCCCTCCCACCCTTCTCTTCCCTTCCCTCCCCTTCTCTTTCCTCTTCCCCCGTCCCCTCTCTCCACCCCTCTTCCCCCCGGGCTTCCTCTCCCCCTTCCTCCCTCCCCCCTTTCTCCCCTGCCCGTGGCATCTCTGCTCTCCCCTCTCCCTCTCCCACTCCCCTTCCTCCTCCTCCTCTCTTGGCAGGTCCCTGGACTCGCACACGCATAGTGAACATTCGCGCGCCGGAGATCATCGCCATCCATGTCTAGTGTGTGTGCTTCGTTTTGTGTTTCGTGCGGTTACAACTCACCTGTTCACATGTGCCGTCGCAGTTCTCCGTGTTTTGTGCGCCGTGTCAACAAGTGTTAGTGTTTTTATCGTCCAACGTGAACGGCTTCTTGTTTTTTGTTTTTTGTAACTACTTTCTTTGCCCGCTATTTTTTGTATTGTCTGTGTCACCTATCTCATATTATTGTACCCCATAAGGCTGAAGAGCAGCGTATTAAGCTGCTGCCAGCCCACCTTGTATGAGGTGATGAAAATTACAATAAAGGAAAAAAAAAAAGGGATCCATCCCCCTTCCCTCCTGTTTCTTCCCCACCTCCCCTCTCTTTGCCCCCTTCTCCTTCCGGCGTCCTTTTACATTTCCCTCCTCTCCTTCCCTCTCGCGTCTGCCCTTCTCCCCCTTTATTAGTTCTCTCCCTCCTTGGTTCCCCCTCCCCCCCTTTTCGTTTTTTTTCCTCTCCTCCCTCCTTGTTTTTCCCCCTCCTGCAGGTCCCCCCCCCCCATCTGCCTTTGGCTCGGGAGTGTCGTCTTTGTGCTGCCACTTTCGTGCAGTGTTCTACAGTGAGTGTTCTACAGTGCGTGTTTTACAGTGAGTGTTCCGTGTTGTGTTTTTTTTGGACTTGTTGCAAACGGCTATCATACCGTCGCTGCGTGTGCCTTTTATCTCTTGCGAACAGAAACCAGACTGTCGCCATGTTTTTTAATTGTGTGTCTACTATGTTACTTGTCTGATTCCTGTGTATTTTATCTACATTACCAACCCCTTTTGCTTTCTGTTTTAACTTTCCGCAATTTTACGCCATTTTACACTTTAAATCACCATTTTATCGCCTGTTTTTCCTTGTTTCATTCTTCTTCCTTTATTTAAAAAAAGTCTGTAGGCTGTAGAGCAACGTAGTAAGCTGCTGCCAGCCCGCCCCCTTGGGGGGGAATTGAAAATCAATAAAGAAAAAAAAAGGGGGGGATCCACTACGCGCTGGTCATATGGTGCCTTGTGTTCTTTTAAATGTCTCAGTGTGTGGTTTTTTGTGTGCGCTATTCTTTTACGGTTTTTATCTCCATTTTACAGTCGCCCCTTTTTTGTCTATTGTCTTCCATGATGTTCCCCCTTTTTTATATCTATGTTCACCATGTTTTCTCCTTTGTTTCTTTAAATGTCTTCTATTGTTTGTTCTATGTCTTTCAGCTGAAGAGCAGCGCATATGATGCTGCCAGCCCACCCCGATGGGATGATGATGATGATGATTAGTGTTTTAGGGCGCACCCCGATGGGGAACTGAAATACGGTGAAGGGGGGAAGGGGGGGACATAGCGTAGTCAGGTGAATTTCTGTCATGAAAATGATCTAAAAGTCGGTATTGTGCAGGTTTATTAACACGGCAGTAACTGGAACCGTTTATGACTACTTACAAGTCGTCATTTATCTTCGAAGATATCAATAATACTCTCATATGCCAACGTCTAGCCCCCTCCCTGCCAATCTGTCATAAATAACTTATTATCCTTAGATCTGGTATACATGAGCAACTGCCTTATTACATTTTTAATTTTTGCTAGAAATTCGTAATCCTTCTTACTAGCTTTCTGTAGCGTTGCATAGACATGAACCTGATGGGAATTGCTACATAACAGTACTGCACAGTAAGAATTACAAAAAAAAGCCTATGTTGAAGTCAGCGTACCCTGAGCAGTAGATTAGGCGATGAATAGGAAGAAGAAACCCTTAATGTTCAGACACAGAATTAATAGTGTTCCGCTTGACACAGTCCTTTAAATATCTGGGCATAAGGCAGTATGGAATGGAACGAGCGTGTGTGAACTGTAGGTGGGAAGGCGAATCGACGACTTTGGTTAACTGGGAGAATTTTAGGAAAATGTGGTTCATCTGTAAAGGAGACCAGTTCTCGAGTACTGCTCGAGTGTTTGGGATCCGTACGAGGTCAGGTTAAAGGAAGACTTCTGAGCAACTCGGAGGCGGGCTGCTAGGTTTGTTACCGATGGGTTCGAACGACGTGCAAGTGTTGTGCAGATGCTTCAGGAAAGCAAATAGGACTAACTGGACAAAAGGTGATGTTCTTTTTGAGAGCACCATTGAGAAAATTTAAGCACCGGCACTTGAGGCTGACTGCCGAAAGATTCTAGTTCTGCCCACATACATTTCCCATAAGGAGCACGAGGATAAGATTAGAGACGTTAGGGCTCGTACAAAGGCATGTAGACAGCCGCTTTTCCTTCATTCCATTTGTGAGTGGAACAGAGGGAAGGACATGGCTAGTAGTGGTACAGGGTACCCCATGCTACACCCTGTACAGTAGCTTCCGGCGTATGTACATAAACGTAGACGTAGAGTCTTTGACAAGGCTGGCGGCAATAAAACACAGGAAGTGACGTTGTTCACAGGAGTTACCACATCCGGTAGAAGGCGTCGTGAGTATTATCTTTGAAGACGAAATTTTTGGCGGGCAGAAAGATCAATGTTTGTTATTGTTCTCGTCGAGATAAGTTGATGCAGCGTTGAACTGCAGTAGTAACACAGCAACAGGCTTTGTACTGAACCGATTTTTAAGAGACGAAAAACGCAACGCAAAATTGTTGGAGAGAGAATAAGAAATGTTACATACATTCACGTTCTGGGAGGCACATACACTACTGGCCATTGAAATTGCTGCACCAAGAAGAAATGCAGATGATAAACGAGCACTCATTGGACAAATATATTATACTAGAACTGACATGTGATTACATTTTCTCCCATAGTGCTCAGAGCCATTTTTTGATTACATTTTCAAGCAATTTGGGTGCATACATCCAGAGAAATCAGTACCCAGAACGACCACCTCTAGCCGTAATAACGGCCTCGATATGCCTGGGCATTGAGTCAGACAGAGCTCGGATGGCGTGTACAGCTACAGCTGCCCATGCAGCTTCAACAGTATATCACAGTTCATCGAGAGTAGTGACTGGCGTATTGTGACGAGCCAGGTGCTCGGTCGCCATTGAACAGACGTTTTCAATTGGTGAGAGACCTGGAGAATGTGCTGGCCAGGGCAGCAGTCGAACATTTTCTGTATCCAGAAAGGCCCGTAGCAACTTCCTTTCCAACTGGAAAAACAGGTTGCCCAGAACTGCAATACTAAATGCTATACTATACAGAGTGCTCATTGACACTTGAAGTGTTTGTTTCCATTTAGTGAAGTAAACAAATCGTATGACGAATGAGTCCATTTTGTAAATATTTCTATTCTTCATATACAAGATATGCCTGTAAGAGTTACTGTTAAGTCAATTATAAGTTCATCAGGGAAATTAAGGAAAACTAAAATTTCAAATGGGGGATAGATGCCTATACATAGTGTTAATATGCATATCTTACAATTAAATTATGGAATAGTCTACATACTAATGCAATGAGTTTGTTGAGGCGATGAATCCATAAACAATAAACACATTCCAAGTACAGGGAACCTTGGCTACATAGTGTTATACCGCTGAAGGCTAAACAGAATAAATAAAAAAGTACATGAAACCTTTCACTCCATTTGCATAACGTTCTGGATTAAAGTTATCTTTCTCAGATGAATAATATTGAATTCAATTTGTGTTAATCACCAAAATTTTAATTAATTCAGGGATAAGCATTATAGCGCTTGGATCAATCATAATTCCTTCCTTTTGACAAAATGGTAGCATGTTCTAATAATAGTATTTCTATGGATTAGTACACACAGTAACAGAACACTGCTGTTGTAAATGAGAGCAGTAACGGTTGCAGCAGATCTACATCCACAAAGATGCCATCCAGCATAAATATTTTGTGATATGTACTTAAGACAAAGAGTTACAAAAAAGGACTCTGGGTTAAGTAGGTATAATGTTGTGTAGGAAGGACTTCATGTCAGGACATGATACAAGAAAACATAAAAAAGGTATTTACTTTCACAGTTACTTTTTATTTTCCATGTATCATTAAGATTAATCAAATATGTGTAATAAGATATCTGATCACAATACCATTACTTCAGACAAACAAAAATTTATGAATGAACGCAAGTGGTAGAACAGCCTGCCAAGATATTTTAAGAGCAGTAACTGAAATTTATACAGATAGTGAATAAGCAACATGGATTGTGAACTTCTCAATACTGTACTGCATAGTCCAAAATAAAAGAACTGTGATTGTACAATTGAGAGATAGCAGAATCCAAAAACTGAATCTTACTATTCTGCAAGTGGCACCAGTTGCACACCTATTGCAGTAAACTATACATTAAATCACGATCTCAGTTTCAGATATCACTATGAGTGATTGACACTTAAAATGAAAATCAAATTATGTGCATTTTATGTACTTAGGTAGAACTTACAAAAATTGTTTGTGTAAACATTTTGAAATCCCACTTGTGAAATGTGAACAACAATATTTTAGAGTCATTGGCGAATCTAGAAAATGGAAAAAGGAAACTGAGCAGGCGAGAGAGAGAGAGAGAGAGAGAGAGAGAGAGAGAGAGAGAGAGTGGAGGATGCTGGGACATAGTAGAGACAGGCTAGTGAGCTGCTAGTTGCATCATCTGCAGGCTATGCTGGGGCTGTGGGGGAAGTGGAGTAAAGTAGAGAAGGGAAAAACATATTGCCAGTGTGCCGGTGGGGTAGAAGGTTGTGTAGGACCGGAGAATCTCAGTGGGAGTAGGGAAGGTTAAGATGAGGGCGGTGGTGTGGGTGGAAAGAAACCAGTCAGTGAAGAAGTCACTGAATTCGAGCATATCGTGTCGGGTGGCATGCTCAGCAAATGGGTGATCCGGCTGTCTCTCGGCCAGTTTGGCATTGGCCATTCATTTGGAGACACAACTTGGCAGTGGACATGACCGTGTAGTGTGACAGACAGTGGCTGCAGATAACTGGGTATATCACATGACTGCTTTCACATTTGTGCCTGCCTTCCATGGGATGGGAGATGTCAGGGACATGACTGGAGTGTGTTGTGATATGGGTCAGGTTTTGCATCTATTACAGGATAAGCCCCATGGGACAATTATGTAGTCTCTTCTATGATGCCTCTTCAGTAGCACACCATTCTGAAGTCATAAAGTGGAAAATCTTAATGAGTTCACGATGGTGTTTGCTCGAAAATGTACACACCAGCACATTTTTGGTTTCACTTTTCATATATTGACTTCAAGGTCCAATTGTTGGATGATGACCAATTTCGTAACGTCATGTGAAAAAAATATACTATTCAGTATAGACTATAATTACTAACAATAATTTGGTGAGTAAAAAGTGCAGTGATCTTGGACTTTGGAACAGTATGTGGAATCATTTTACGCATCTTCGTTGGCACTAATCCATTTACGGGTACGAGCGCAATACTGCACATCGTGGCAGATTACACAATTTTCATAACTAATCAGTTAATGAAGTAAGACACCGTATGCATAAAAATTGGAGTAACAGAAGTACAGCACTCGGAGATGAAATCTAATAAGCACAGAGTCAAAATTTGCAATGTAAAATGTGTCTACTTCTAAACTTTAATGATGATTATCTTGTAAGTTAAATTTTTCCACAAAATTTTAACTATGGTAATGAAAAGTAGGAATGCTACCAAATCTATTTATTAGCTCAAAATATTTTCACTGCTATTTACTTTAGTAAAATTTTTAATCAGACATAAACTTTAATTAACACAGTTTTAAGCAAAACTAATTGTATTTTTGCTGTCAGACACTGAGACTACAACGGTAACAATGAAACCTGAACTAAATAACAAATGGGCAGATTTATGCCTACATCACATACAAATATTACTGAAAATCAGAACCAAAAGACACCCGGAGACAGAAAGGAGAGAAAAAATTATTGATAGTAGTTGGGGTGTAATTAGAGCAAGTGGTGGGTGCCACAGTATGCCAGGACCGTCCCCTGTGATATGTACAGCTGTAGCTCATCTTCACTGAGCCAGTGTTTATTAACACATAATGTAGTCTTCTTGTTTATACCTAACGGAATACTAAGAATACCAATTTTATTTTTTAATGACCTGACATTTATATATAAGAGTACTTGTGAGTCATCGCCACAAAGGGGTAAAGACAGACAGCAGCACATCATTGTCTCCACTTTATACATAGTCTTCTGTTATAAGGACATTGCATACAAACAGCAGCAGCTAGCTCCTGGAATGCATTGAATCCAGATGCTCCCAGCAAAGTAATTTGCTCAGAACCACCCATAAAAAGATCACCGTTTCCTTCTTGTTCTGGCAGACTCTCATACAATGACTTCTTTGTATTCATCCAAATTCTGCGTATTTGTTTTCTGCAACGTCCTACTAATGTAATTGAACATTTGTAATACTGTCCAATGAAAGGACTGTAATTGTTTCCTTCTTCATGGATTTTTCAATGAATTTGTAGCAGTAACAATAAATATGAAAACATGACCAAAAAATGTAATATTTAAATTTTTAGTCATTGCATGGAAGATAAACAAACAGTGATATACTGAAGTCATGTACCAGTTAGATCTCCTCAACTATTTATCACGAAATAAACTAGATTACGTACAATGTATGTGGTTAAATGACAGTATGACATGCTTTTTATTTATTTATTTTTTTTTAGAATACATACAATGTATGTCATGCACTTAAAAAAGATACTTGTTTGTTAACCCGTATGTGCTTTCTGAATTTACCTTAAGGTTCATGTTTATAACAAAAAGTGCACTAAATACGGCATGAACATAGACATCATGCTGCTCTACAGATCAATATGTTACATCTAGCTCAAAATAGCTTGGCAGCCACACTGCCCCAGGTGTGACTACCTTTCTGTTACGAGGGGGTGACCATCTTAGTATGCAGTAATCTGCTGAGCAGTGTGCTTAGCACACTATCAGCAGTTGCATTAATTGTTAATGGAGTGATTTTCCTTATTAGCCACTTCAGTCAGTTATGAGATGTCCTTCAGATCTTTTGCAGACTCACTAAATGTAGCTTAGGAGTTCTGCTTTGCATTGAAGTGAATCCCCCCTGCCAGATAGTGCTCACACTCAGCGAAACCCCCACCACTTCCACTGTACCCACCCATACAATACTATCTGCACAGGTATGGGACAATACTTTACTCTTAGCACACTGCTTTCACACTTCAGCTTGGCCACAAGTGACTTAACTGTCACCTAGCCACCCTAACCTAATCCTCTGGTTACACTACAGATCAGTCATCACAACAAAACACGTATTCAGTCTTGTTAACGTCAGTGTTCATTTAGGGTGATAATGTACGTGTTTACACAACCTGAAAATTAATTTGCATAAGAATAAAGCGTCTGAAATGTAGGGTTACAGAAGAATGGTGAAGATTGTGTGGGTATACCGGATAACTAAATAGGTGGCACTGAATAAATCTGGTAAGAAGAGAACTTAATGGCACAACTAAAAAATGGGACTGACTGTTAGGACACATCCCGAGGCATCGAGGAATCGTCAAGTCAATTTGGTACTGCAGGGAAGTGGGTGGGATAAAAATTACAGAGGTGCAACCTAGCGTTTCACTACTGTAAGCAGATTCAAATGGATGGAAGTTGTACCTCATAACAAAATGTTATTGGAAGCTGTGCCTTATAACAAAATGTATCCAAGTTTCCCGAATAAATTAATTACAGTTACATTCAATGCTTTTAAGTGTGATATCCTCATGGATTTGTGCATCACTACAAATTGTCAGAACTGCTTCTAAAGGGTATTAAATATCATTAGTATCATTATTATCTTCCATTAACTATTCTCAGATCCAATATTTACTATCAACAAACATTTGATATAATAGTCAGTGGGTGTAGACCCACTTATAACATGGCTCCAGCATGTACAAGAAAGTATTTAAAAAAACAAAAAAAAATCTGAGCCGCCCTTGAAGGCCCAACGGTACTGACTGGCTGCTGCGTCACCCCTCAGCCCTTAGGCATTACCAGGTGCAGATACAGAGGGGAATGTGGTCAGCACACAGCTCTCCCAGTCGTTGGCAGCTTTCGTGACCAGTTTTGCTACTTCTCAGTCGAGCAGCTTCTCAATACGCCTCACAAGGGCTGAGTGCACCTCGTTTGCCAACAGCACTCGGCAGACCCGGATACTGACCCATCCGAGTGCTAGCCGAGCCCGACAGCGCTTAACATCGGTGATCTGACGGGAACTGGTGTTGCCGCTGCAGCGAGACCACTGGCCGAGAGAAATGTCGGTTTCATTTTTTATTGTGTTCTGACCAAAGGAAACTGGGGCGCAATTGTCTTTCACGTGTTCCTTGCTGTATTACATATCTCACAGATTTCAGCATGTTTGCACAAGAAACATTAAACACAAAATAATATTTAATTATTACAGGCTCCATATATTTATGTTTTCTGTGTAGTATTATCACTCCTAGCATATTTGTGTGTTTGTGATATTTTTTATTTCAATGTTACAAAATCACTGATTAAAAAATTGACTAATTAGAAATTGCTTTCCCACGAATAAAGTGTATTAGACACGTATTTGAACACAGGAAGCAAGCTGTACAGGATACTCCCTCAACGCAAGTTTCACATCCTTTGCTGTACTTTGTCAGTGGTGTTAGTAATGCCCTTGGTCCCTGCAAACCAAGTTGGACCTGGAATATCAGACAGTGAGTCTCAATCAATACTGTAATGTTTAATACAATTATAATTGCACATTTTGCTCATCTTTACTCTCGGTGCATTTCCTTTGCCACAGCTGAATAATAAATCTGTAAAAATGTAATTGTAATGATCACAGTACAGTGTGTAGATATGCTATCAATACTGTACAAATTACAGTGAGTACTGTTATTAGCTAACAAAAATAGACACTACATTAACCACTGTTGATTTGCATGTTTATGACTTTCATGTAGAATAGAAGCCAATTCTTCAGAAAATGAGGCGTTAATACAAAGAAAAATCTTTGTACACACGTCAAAATAAGACTTCAAAACTGCATCAGAATAATGGCCACAAAGGATGAAACTCAAGATATGTACCCATAGCAGTTCTTCACTTGTTGATAGGAAAAATAAAACTACCTTAAATGCATACATTGTAAGCTATTCGATTTACTAATCTTATATATTGGACTTACCATCCCACGATTGGAATACAGTCATTTTTTGAGCACTGCCGTAATGTACTCTTGCTGCCCACGTATCTTAAATAAGCCAAAAATCTGTAGCCATTCTTAAAGCACTTAATGATTGATGTCTTTTGCTGTATTATATACATATTCCTCAAGCATGCAGCATCAGTATTTGGGCACAGTCTGACATTATTGAGACAATACTCAGTAGTTGAAGTCGATGGGGTCACTTCTGTCAATGATGTTACTTCTCATGTTTTGGTGTGGGAACAGTCTTTTGTTGATTTTATAAATTTCTGTCAAATCGTAGTTAAAATAAGACACCTCTTTTAAATTACATATTTCTAGTTCGTTATTGAAGTTACTATAGGTGAACGTGGATTCGACATATTTACAAAGAGAATCATCACATTCGTTGATGTACTTCATTGGGAATCGTTTACAATTTCATTGCGAGGAGCAAACGATGTGCTGAGTTGGAAGCAGCCTGGCTCCTACTGAAGGAGGCTTGCCACCTACTAATGGGCCCACCATTGGCGAGCACGAGCGGAATCGTGATCAATGGAGGTCAGTGCGCAAAAATGGGTGTCACCACAGCCTCCCAAATTAAAGATCACTCTCAACAACACGAGAGACACTGACACCCCAGGTGGACGTCCACAATGACCACTCTGATATGAAAGCCATAAAGGTGGCGTTGGCCAACTGCACAACACGAATGACGGGGGCTACCTGACAGGATAAAATCGGACCAGCTCGAACAGCGAAGATTGTCAAAACAGTGATAACTGGTGAAGTAATGCACCACAAAGGGTAGCTGGCACAGCAGCAAGAAAGGAACCATAATATTAGCAACTTTGAAGAAGATAAAAGACACCAAAGACTGAGTCCTCTGTGAGACACCATGGCAGACCATTTTGGCTACCATACTGGAAAGAAAAATGATTAGTCCCAGCTAAGGCTGGAACCTGAGAAAAACCCCAAGGTCTAATATTATTTACTTGCCATATTCTTATAATATTTTCTTTAGCTATACATGTACCACATGTAAATTCATTGTTCCTATCTTTTCTTTAGCTATATGTATTATTTGTGTGTAAAATTTGTAATAGCAGTCTAAAGAAATAACTTAAAATGGTAAGACTGTACAACCCCCACTTTTTGCAAGAAAAGGGATATAAATGCAATAAAAATAAAAGTTGTTAAAACCTATGGCCGGAAAGGGTAGTTAGCATGCTCTCAAACAGCTTGCTCTTCCCCCTGATGGAGGAGCCTGGGGAGGGTGGGTGGGGAGTGGGGGTGGGGCGAAGGGTAAGGAATGTCCTTACCTTGAATTTTGGGGGTGGGGGGGGGCTTGGATAGCTATGGAGTGATTTGTGTTTGCTAATATCAATAAAAGTAAGATACAGTGTTAAGCCATGTAGTTAATGACATGCCATACCCATGGTTCTGAATTTGTGTTACTCAGGGAATATAGTTGATAGTTATTTATCTGTGTTATTTCTTTGAGATAATATTATTTTTTAAGACAGTTAAGAATAATCAATGGACAACCTGTGCTTGCCGCCTTTCTTATACCCCAAGCAAATTAAGAAAAATTTTCAGCATAATTGTCAGTTACGTTTTCCCATCCCTGAAAAGCTTACTTTCTTTTAACAACACTAATAGCTTTGCTGCCGTAGGATGCTCTTTCCTGCTGTAGTATGCGTAAATATGCATAATAACTGCACCAGTCTTGAAAGAATCCAAGTCAGTTACAGGGTCAGGCTGCTTTTTCTTCTTTCCAAGAGTCACCAAAAATATATAATCTGATCCAGACGGCTCCGAATTTTTGCAATAACACTCTGTCGCTTACTTCTATTCTTATACTAATTCCACGATATTTTGATGTTCGTTCCACAACTTTCTCAGCAGGAACTGATGGCCGTGCATTAGTACTTGGGTATTCCTTCTGCTTGTAAGACTCACCAATTCTGTGTAGAAACTCCGGTGCTTCGCCCTCTAGCAGCAAACCTTGGCGCAAAGGATTGTTGTGAGGCAAACGACATTTTTTCGCATACCCTAATTTTCTAAGCCGCAGTGTATCAAAACACAGCACAGTGCAAGCACACAGTAGAAACGATACTCAATGCACGTTGTTTATGTTCACACCAAACGAAGTCGGCATTCAGCAAGTGCAAAGTTTAAGCAGCCTGGGTATAGTTTCAGTTTTTTGATTCTGTTTAATTGCCACATTATTAGCAATCAACCATTAATCTTCTTGCAGAACACTGAGGTGATATATTAGAAAACTGAAAAAAACCCTCGATTGCGAAAAAAGCACCTAATGTTAAGTGTTAGCCCAGGATTTGGTGTAGATAACTACACCTTCTTCAGAACAACAACTGGAGGGTTCGGGGCATGAGCTGTTTGCACAAGTTGTCTTCTCAGCCACTTGTGGGTATTATTGTTGTTCTGAAGAAGGTGCCGTTATCTACGTCGAAACCTGGCTTAACACTTAATACTAGGTGCTTTTTTCGCAATCGAGGCGGGTTTTTAGTTTTCTAATATATTAACCAACGACTGCTGATGCACTGCGATGTTGAAAGTTCTTACGTTGAGGTGATTTACGTGTTTGCTAAAGAATTGGACTTTTATTAATATTTTCCGCAGATACAGTAAATTTATTTGAAACGATGTGTTCATTCTACACTAATGATTAGTTTCTACCGTTCAGTCAACTTCGAGTGGACATTTTCATTTTGAGACACCTACAGCAGTATGCCGTAACAAAAAGCCAAACATGAGATAATATAGTAATTGGTAGGCCAAGAAAATTGGCTTAATACCAGCCACGTCGGTGTGAATCTGGACATAGAATGTGCACTTCGAGCCTAACTATCGATTTTAGTGTGGTTTACGAAATTTCAATGCTCTTGAAGCATTCTCTGATATACTGTTTATGAGATAATGTTAGATCAATTAATGCTAAATATGTACAAATGAACATGTATATTCAGTTGAAAAGAACTAAGGAGATACATTTTTGGTCAACAGCGTTTAATAAAATGTATTGTTTGAAATATGTGACAGAATTAACAGAATTTTAGAAATAAGCCCTCCGTGAGACACCACGTTTTTCGATAACGAGGCATGTTTCGACACTTGTCTGGTGCCTCCTCTAGGCTTGACGCTATTTCTTAACAAGTGTTGTTTACTTCTGAAATTTGGAGAATGCTATGCTTTGGCAAATGACGGACCGGCAGCACACCGTTTTTTATCACAGTAGCTCCTTACACGGCTTTGTATTGATAGCTGCATGAGGGGACCCATACTCAGCACCGAGACGGCTCTCGTGGCGAGAAGACAGTTCCCATGGGAAGAAGAAAAAATATTGCGTAGTCAGGTGCTTCTCTTTGTTGGAAATTATTTGCAAGTCGTTATTACGCGGGTTTCTTAGGAGGACGGTAGCTGCAACTTTTTCTATAGCTATTTACAAGTCGCCATGTATCTTCCAAAATATTACAAATACTCCATATCCCAAGGTGTAGCCCCCCTTCCCCATCCCCACCCCACACAAAATGTCATATGGGCGCTCTCCTCCCTAGAATAGAATACAAGCCGCCAGTTGTACGGTTTCCAAGATTCACAGATAACCCAGTTAAGTTTTGTACAGTTTAAAATGGTCGTGAAATAACATATAGTCCTTAGTTCTGGTTCACATGAGCAGGTGTTTTATTGTTTCCTAGTGTTTTTTTATTTTTGGTAGGAGTTTGCGTTCTTTTATACTAGTTTTTTGCAGTGTTGTGTAGATGGGAGTTGCTACATAACAGTATGCACAACAAGAATTAAAAAACAAAATCTGTGTTAAACTCATCGCACAACCAAGTACTAGGGTACTCTGAGCTGTACAGTAAGCAGATGAGTAGTACGGACAAACGCGTAATGTTTGCATACAGCATTAGTAGTGTCCTGCTTGAGACAGTCAAGTCGTTTAAATCTCTGCACGTAACATTGCAGAGCGATACGGAATGGAATGAGAGTGTGAGAGGTGTGGTAGGGAGGGCGAATGGTCAACTTTGGTTAATTGGGAGAATTTTAGGAAAGATTTGTTTACCTGTAAAGGAGACCGCATATAGGACTTTGGTGAGATCATTTCTCGAGTACTGCTGGAGTGTTTGGGATCCGTACGAGGTCAAATTTAAGCAACACATTGAAGAAACTCAGAGGCAGGCTGCTAGATTTGTTAACGGTGGGTTCAAACAGTCGTGTGAAGTTAGCACCCCTTTTTCGAGAAATATACATTTTTTTCACAGTTCTTGTTAGATGTGCCATAGTTCTAGAGTTCTTTCCACAAAATTTCAATAGTTCTGCAAAATGTAACGAAGAAAACAACAATACTCGAAAAAATTTTCATATCGAAAACATTCTCTGACAATTTCCACAAAATGTAAATAAGTACAAGAGTTCTGAGCACAGTTCTGAACAGAGCTCCAAGAGTTCTTTCGAAAATCTAAGTAACATTTTTTTGTGCAGCTAATAGTTTACGAGATAATTGCAATTTAAGAGAAAATCTTTTCACTTACTGTGAAGTTGGCACCCTTTTTTTCACAAATGTATACTTTTTTCAGATTTCTTGATAGATATGCCATAGTTCTAGAGTTCTTTGTACAAAATTTCAATAGTTCTGCAGAATTTAGCGACAAAAACAATATTCGAAAAAATTGTCATATCGAAAACATTCTTCGTCAATTTTCGCAAATTGTAAATAAGTACAACAGTTCTGAGCACAGTTCTGAATTGAACTCCAAGAGTTCTATCGAAAACCCAAGTAACATTTTTTTGTGCAGCTAACAGCTTACGAGATAATTACAATTTAAGAAGAAAATCTTTTCACTTACTGTGAAGTTGGCACCCTTTTTTTCAGAAATGTATATTTCTTTCACAGTTCTTGACAGGTATGCCATAGTTCTAGAGTTCTTTGTACAAAATTTCAATAGTTCTGCAGAATTTAGCAAAGAAAACAACAATACTCTAAAAAATGTTTCTATCGAAAACATTTTTTGTCAATTTTCGCAAAAATTAAACTTGTACAACAGTTCTGATGACAGTTCTGAACAGAACCCCAAGAGCTCTATCGAAAATTCTAATAACATTTTTCTATGGCGATAATAGTTTGTGAAAAATTGATTTAATGTGGGACACACTTTCTCTACAGAAAATATAAATATATTCGTACAACAGTTCTGATGTCAGTTCTGGACACCACGTGAAGAGTTCTATCGAAATTCCTAGTAGAATTTTTTAGTGCAGGTAATAGTTTAAGAGGTAATTGTAACTTAATTAAGAACCCCATAAGAGCTCCTACTTTTTCAGAAATATATATTTTTTTCAGAGTTCTTGATAGATAAGTCATAGTTATAGAGTTCTCTGTACAAAATTTCAATAGTTATGCAGAATTTAGCGAAGAAAACAACATTGTATAACATAGCTGATTTTGGAACCCTTTCCTTCTGATACGATTCTTACTGTTGCCACAATAAATCACTTGTGCATAGATTCCAACGGTATTGATCATTACAAAAATACAACCATTGACCAGCGGCGCACATTTCTTGCAGCGTTGTGGATGGCTTCCGTTTATCTACAATGTCAGCATCTATCGAATTATCTTCATGCAAACGTGATGCCTGGATCACAGACGTCCCCTTTTTAGGTACGGAGGAAACTAGAGTTCAGTCTTGTGGAAGCCAAAAAAGGAAATGTGGGCATCCCTTCTTTTACTGATAGCAAACTCTAGAGAAATCTCCACGCTTGTTTTTCTTCATCATGCCAACAAAATAAAAATTCTCCCTTCATAGATCTATTATCATTCCAGTACTAGTAAACCAGTTGTCCGCTTTCACATTTCGACCTGACTGATATACAGGTTTACACAGTCACAGAACAACATCAAAATGTTTATTGCTCAGTTGGTAAATCCTTCTGGTTGCAACACAGCGTATATTTCCATATTGTACAGGTAAAATACTTAAGAATCCACACTTAAGAATCCATACTCGTTTGTTTCGATTGATACATATTGGCGAAAACTGTACCTTCCACAGAATCCTTCCAGCTTCTTGTCTACTGTAACATTTTCTCCAAGGGTGTAAGATTTGTGGTAGTTGCGTACAAACACAGTAAATATTTCCCGAATAGCTGTTAGCTTGTCTAATTGTCTCCTTTCATCACGAATAGCGCGACTGTAAAATCTAAGGCTCTCCAGAATAAATTTGAAACGTTTTATGTTCATTTGCGAGGTGAAATTTTTCAATGCCATCACCATCAGTTCCACACAGATCTTCCAGGCTTTATCTGTTACTTTTGTTAACAACAATTAAAAACAAGAGACTCATGAAGGCTTTCAGTTCAATATCATCTATTGATTTTACCCCTCTCTCACGCTGAAATGAGGCTTTGATGCTCTCAAAATTCTGATTGGAATACAAAACTACAATAGACAAATATCGTTATCTATGAGGTAATTACTGCATCACAAATGCTGCTTTGGCTGCACCTATTGGTACAGGTAAATTTCGAATAATATTATGCTCTTCGAACAATATGCTTTGGATTTCTTCAACACTATTTAGTACTTCCCACTTACAATAATAAAATTCCTATAAAATAACGCAACCACGCGCAGTGTATTAATCTGAAATTTGACGTTCAGACAGCGGACACTGACTATTAAACAGTTCAAACAGAATTTAAGTGCAGTTTACATTCTGGATGAGCTTTGTACTACTTACTACGTTGATAAACAAATAAATTAATCGCTGAAATGAAATACGAAAGGGCACAGTGGATAAAAACGAGCAATCGGCTCATATCTCATCAAGAGAGCATTAGCGTCGATACTGAATCATACAACAATGAAAGGCACACATGAAGTGTATACTTTTAGAATCAGGAAGAACCAGATGAATTTTATTACGTAAAACAGTAATTGTTTTGAGCTCTCATGACATCCAGGACCCACTAACAGCTAAAAATATGCCAAGGACCCTCATGGATGACAGTTATGTGGCAACATCACCAGCCGCTAGGATACATAAAAACATGTGCTGTGTGTAACGAATAAATGTGAAATTGCTGTTGTTAATATTGTTGCAAACATTTGTTCTAGTTAGAAAGGAAGTGTGGAAGTTTGATGAGTTACACTACAGCGAGAGTTAAAAGTCTTTACAATGTATAGAAATGTAAGTATATTTACTGAATATATCGTACAAACGAACTAAGTAGTATGTTTAAATCGTAATTCAATACATGACTGATAGAGGTGTTATAATGTTGAGGGGATACAGTATTAAAGTTAATAAGAAGTTCTAAATTTGTAAATAAGAACCCCGTTTATTTGGTCCTCAGTAATCCGGATTTCCGGTTTATCCGGATTCATATTTTGTGTCCCTTGGTATTTTTCTCTTTTTTTCTTGTAACACGAAGATGTGTAGTCGGTGAGATCCATAGGCTGCTTATCACTAGGCCGGTAATTTAGTCTAGTACTGAGTGATAAGGAACTCGGAGTGTGTGAATGACATTGTTTCTCAAGTATTGTACATTAATATAACGGTGTATTGATGCCCATCAAGTAAGTTGCATAGTAACCACGCCAACAGCACTCCACCACAGCTCATTGTACCTTCTCGACAGGTGTGACACCATCTGGTTAGTGGCGCGTGTGAATGTATCTGCTCTCTCAGCCATCTGTTTGTTTTGCACTGACGAGCATTCTCTCCTTGAATCATCTAAGCGTGCACATCCCACGCTTCCACCTACAGTTACTACAGTCAGTCTTAAGAAGGTGTACTGGCATTTGTATAGTGCTGAACATTTAGACTTTTTGTATTTAGTAGAATATACATCCGGGTTTTCGATTTTCGGTTTTCCAAAATAAAAGTGAGAATTTACGATCGTACTCATAGCTGTACTTCCAGCAGTACTTTATCTCCTGCGTTCCCAATTTCGTAGAAGTTGTCCTACGAAAATTGCAGAAGAAGCACTCCTGGACGAAAGGATATTGTGACAATATTCCTTCGTCATAGCCTGGGGTTAGAGACCCGGTCAGGCACACAGTTTTTATCTGCCAGTAAGTTTCACATCGGCGCACACCCACTGCAGAGTGAAACACAATCTATTTCATAATCTACTGGCACCATAAAAATGTTATGAGGGTTTTTAAAAGAACTCTTTTGGTGCTATCCAGAACTGTCAGCAAAAGGGTTGTGCCAATTTATTATAATTTAGACCAAGTGGGTCTCTCGAAAATGCTGTTATCTCATTAACTGTTATCCCCACAAAAAATGTTATTACAGTTGTCGGTAGAACTCTTAGGGTCGTATTAAGAAATGCCATCAGATCTTTTGTACGAATTTATTACTTTTACATGACAAAAGTGAGTCCCACATTAATTATCTCATATAATGTCATCGTCACAAATAATGTTGTTATAGTTTTTGGTAGAACTCTGTGGGTGATATTCAGAACTGTCATCAGAACTATTCTACGAATTTTGCTATATTAGATAAAGTGAGTATCAGATTAAAACAATTATTGTATAAACTATTATCGCCACAAAAATGTTCTTATCATTTTCAATGCAACTCTTCCGGTGCTATCCAGAACTGCCAACAGAACTGTTATACAAATTTATTTTTTCCAAACTGACAAATAATTTTTTACCATACCAAAATTTTGCCGAGTTAATGTTTTCTTCCCGAAATTCTGTAGAACTATTCGTGTTTTGAGCAGGGAAATCTAGAACTATTGCATATAAATCAAGAACTGTGAAAAAAAATTATATTTATCGTAAAAGGGGTTCAAACTTCACGGGAAATGCTCATAAGCATTCCTTAATAAAGGCAGTTACTACGTAAACAATTACCTGCACAGAATATGTTACTAGTATTTTCGATAGAACTCTTACAACGCTATCCAGAGCTGGCATCAGAGCATACGAACAGAAACAATTTTTTTTTTTTTTAGTAAGAGTGCCCCACAATTAATCAATTACCATACAAACTACTATAACCACAAAAAATGTTATTATGATTATCGATAGAAGTCTTGAGGTGTTAACCAGAACTGTTCATCAAAACTGTTGAAAGAATTTACTTTTTCTGTGGAGAAAGTGGGTCTAACATCAAAGCAGGTACCGTATAAACTATCATCGCCACAAAAAGATATTATTAGGATTTTCGATAGAGCTCTTGGTGTTCTGTTCAGAACTGTTGTACGAATTTACTTTTTGCGAAAATTGACAAAGAATGTATTCGAAACGAAAAATTTTTCGAGTATTGTTGTTTTTCTCGCTAAATTCTGCAGGACTATTCCAATTTTGTACAAATAACTCTAGAAATATGACATTTCTATCAAGAACTCTGAAAACATATATATTTCTGAAGAAAAGGATTCCAACTTCACAGTAAGTGAAGAGGTTCCCTTCTTAAATTGCAATTATCTCGTAACGTGTTAGCTGCACAAAAAATTGTAATTAGGATATTCGATAGAACTATTGGGGTTCTGTTCAGAACTGACCTCAGAACTGTTGTCCGAATTTACTTTTTGCGAAAATTAATAACGAATGTTTGCTATTCGAATTTTTTTGAGTATTGTTGTTTTCTTCGTTAAATTCTGCAGAACTATTCAAATTTTGTACAAAGAACTCTAGAACTATGCCATATCTATCAAGAACTCTGAAAAAAACATATTTCTGAAAAAAAATGGTGCCAACTTCACAGTAAGTGAAAAGATTCTCTCATTAAAATGCAATTATCTCGTAAAATATTAGCTGCAGTAAAAAATGTTACTTGGATTTTCCAAAGAACTCTTGAAGCTCTGTTCAGAACTGTGCTCAGAACTCTTGTACTTATTTACATTTTGCGGAAATTGCCAAAGAATGTTTTCGATACGAAAATTTTTCGAGTATTGTTGTTTTCTTCGTTAAATTCTGCAGAACTATTGAAATTTTGTACAGAGAACTCTATAACTATGACTTATCTATCAAGAGCTCTGAAAAAAATATATATTTCTGAAAAAAGGGGTGCCAGCTTCACAGTAGGAGCTCTTATGGAATTCTTAATTAAGTTGCAATTACCTCTTAAACTATTACCTGCACAAAAAAATTTCAATAGGATTTTCGATAGAACTCTTCACGTGGTGTCCAGAACTATCATCAGAACTGTTGTACGAATATATTTATATTTTCCGTAAAGAAAGTGTGTCCCATATTAAATCAATTTATCTCAAACCATTATCGCCATAGAAAAATGTTGTTTGGGATTTTCGATAGAGCTCTTGGGGTTCTGTTCAGAACTGTCCTCAGAACTGTTGTACAAGTTTAATTTTTGCGAAAAGTGACAAAAAATGTTTGCGATACGAAAAATTTTTCGAATATTGTTGTTTTCTTCGCTAAATTCTGCAGAACTATTGAAATTTTGTGCAAAGAACTCTAGAACTATGCTACATCTATCAAGAACTGTGAAAAAAATGTATATTTCTCGAAAAGGGGTTGCTAACTTCACACAACTGGTTCAAACAATATGCAAGTGTTACGGAGATGCTTTGGGAACTGAAACGGGAATCCCAGGAGTGAAGCCGACGTTCTTTTCGAGAAACACTACTAACAAAATTTAGAGAACTGGTGGAGATTACTGCCAAATGATTCTACTGCCGCAAACATATCGGGTGATCAAAAAGTCAGTATAAATTTGAAAACTTAATAAACCACGGAATAATGCAGATAGACAGGTAAAAATTGACACACACGCTTGGAATGACATGGGGTTTTATCAGAACAAAAAAAAAAAAAACAAAAAAAAAAAAAAAAGTTCACAAAATGTCCGACAGATGGCGCTCGAAAGCAAAACTGCTCCCATGACGGGTGAGAGGTACGCCTATATGTTACAGAATCGCATCATCCCCAGCCTGGCTCATAAACACCTGCTGGAACGTACGATGTTTATGCAGGATGGCGCTCCACCCCATATTGCTAGACGTGTGAAAGATCTCTTGCGCGTGTCGTTTGGTGACGATCGCGTGCTCAGCCGTCACTTTCGTCACGCTCGGCCTCCCAGGTCCCCAGACCTCAGTCCGTGCGATTATTGGCTTTGGGGTTGCCTGAAGTCGCAAGTGTATCGTGATCGACCGACATCTCTAGGGATGCCGAAAGACAACATCCGACGCCAATGCCTCACCATAACTCCTGACATGCTTTACAGTGCTGTTCGCAACATTATTCTTCGACTACAGCTATTGTTGAGGAATGATGGTGGACATATTGAGCATTTCCTGTAAAGAACATCATCTTTTCTATGTCTTACTTTGTTATATGCTAATTATTGGTATTCTGATCAGATGAAGCGTCATGTGTCGGACATTTTTTGGAACTTTTGTATTTGTTTGGTTCTAATAAAACCTCATGTCATTCCAAGCATGTGTGTCAATTTGTACCTCTCTATCTACATTATTCCGTGATTTACTCAGTTTTCAAATTTATACTGACTTTTTGATTACCCGGTACATTGCATGTGAGGATCACAAAGAAAAGAGAAATTGGGGCTCATATGGAGGCATAGAGACAGGCTTTTTTCCTTCACTCTGTTTGCGTGTGGAACAGGAAAGGACACGGTTAGCAGTGGTACTGGGTACCCTCTGACACACACTGTGCAGTGCCTTGCGGAGTATCTGTATAGATATAGATGTAGAGTTTAGTTTTGAATTGAATATTATGTGAGGGACTGCTCCCTTACTTTGCGTTCCGTAACCGTGTATAATATGATGAACCAGCTGCCCTAAGTACAATGGTACATACACCCCCTCTGAACAAGACACTGTTGTGGTGCACGTGTAGCCCAAGAATGTACAAAATCCCAAACGGAAAATGCGACGAAAAGCGTCTGTGTAAAGCAAGCACAAGTGTTGTACCACTCCTGCACGGTTCAGAATCCCTCGGAAGTGCCGTCGAAATGACGTACAGCCCACTGATGCGACAAAAGAAATGGGATACCTCCTTCTGAGGGGTGTGGTGCAGGAGATGGACGTGGCGTGCACTCATTGGACGTTCCCTGCAGAAATATCGAGCCGTGCCCCTCTACAGCCTTTCGTAATTGCGAAGGGGTTGTCAGTGCAGAACTTTGTGAACGAACTGACCTCTCGGTTATGCCGCATGTACGATTGCTCGTATTGATGTCGGGGCAATCTGGGTGGGCAGATCACACTCACAAATTATCCAGAATGTTGTGCAAAGCGAACACGGGCGTTAGTAACCTGGGGACACAGAGCGTTCTCATCCGTAAATATTCCGTTGTTGTTTGGAAATGTGAAGTCCGTGAATAACTGAAAATTGTCTGCAAGTAGCCAAACATAGCCAGGACCCAGTCCGTTCGATGTAAGCACAGCCCACATATTTAACTGAGCCTCCACCAGCTTGCACAGCGCCTTTTAGACAACTCGCACCGACGGCTCAGTGGGGTCTGCGCCGCTCTCTAAACACTACTCTCAGCTGTTACCAACTGAAATCAGGTTTCACCTGACTAGGCCACGGTTTTGCAGTAGTCGAGGGCCTAACCGACACGGTCACGAGCTCACGAGAGGCACTGCAGCAGTCATCTCCAGTTGTCTGCTGCCAAGTTTCGCCACAGTGTCGTAATGGATACGTCGGTTGTATGTCCCGCGTGGGCTTCTCAGGTTGTTCTACACAGTGTTACTCGTTTGTTAGGAGTGACAACTCTACGGAGACGCTGATGCTCCGGGTCATTACACGAAGGCTTTCGGCGACCGTGTTGCCCGTGGTGACAGGTAATACCTGAAATTTTGTATTCTCGACACACACCGCGGATCTCGGAGTATTGAATTACGACCGATTTGCGAAATCGAATGTCCCACGAGTACACCTCCAACTAACATTCTGCGTTCGGACCCTGTTAATTCCCATTGCTCGGCTGCAATAACGTCGTAAATCTCTTCACGGGAATCACCTGAACACAAACGACACCTCTGCCCTCTTATAACCTGTCAACGTGACACTGCCGCCATTAGACACGTGCATGTCGCTGTCCCGCGAGTTTCTGGCAGCTCAGTGTATACCAATGCGCAGCACACTTGTCGACTGGTATCGTATTTCGTGGTCGAATGCAGTTAGGCGGACGTAAGGTGTCCTATCTCCCCCACAGCTGACTTCCGTATCGACCAGATGTTGTGAAAGCATGCGACTGAAGACTAAGTAGTTAGCTCATAAATTAATCTTCTATAAATCTATTTTGCACTGTAAATAAATGGTAAGTCCACTGTAGCTCTTCCTTTTTTCCTTTCTACTTACAGGGGCTGCTTCTGTCTTTGCCCGCAACGGTGTTGAGAAACAGCTGAAATCGTTAAAATGGAACAGAGGACCAGGGCCCGATGAAATCCCTGTCAGATTCTACACTGAATTTGCAGCTGAGTATGTCCCTCTTCTAACTGTACCCTACTGTTGAGGCCTCGAACAAAAAACCGCGCCCAGTTGAAAGGCAGAGGGCACTTTCCATTGTACCAGTTATTAGGGTTTATTCCCATTCCATCCATGTGCGTAGCACGAGAAAAATGACTGACTCAGTGCCTCTGTGTGTGCAGTAATTATTCTGCTGGTATCCTCACGATCCCTATGTGAGCGGTATGTAGGGTATTGTGATATATTCCTAGATTCATCATTTAAAGACAGTTCTCGAAACGTTGTTAGCGGATATTCTCGGGATAGTTTACATCTATCTTCAAGAGTGTTCCAGTTCATTTCCTTCACTATCTCTGGGACACGCTCCCACGCTATAAACCAGCCTGTGACCATCCGTGCTGTCCTTGCCTGTACACTTTCAGTATCCTCCATTAATCCTACCTGGTACAGATTCCATACACTTGAGCAATATTGGCCACAAGAGTGATTTGTAAGCAATCTCATTTGTAGACTGACTGCACTTCTCCAGTCTTCTACCAATAAACCAAAGTCTACCACCTGCTTTACCCTAGACTGAGCCTATGTGAGCATTCCATTTCATATCCCTGAGTTTACTATGAATATTGTCTGCAAGGTCATTAATATACAACATGAACAGTAAGGGCCCCAACACACTCCCCTGGGACACACCTGAAGTAACTTCTACATCTGACGATGACTCTCAATCCTAGATAACGTGCGCCATCCCCCTACACACACACACACACACACACACACACACACACACACACACACACAAGGGAGGAAGGAGGGAAGGGGGAGAGAAGGGAGAGAGTGTGCCCATAGGAACAAACACAGGAAGTGGGAGGGGAGGATCAAAGTTGGTAGGAGGGGTAGATGGAGGGGAGGAGGGCATCATCAGGGAGGGGGAGCTGGCGGAAGCCATCTTGTGAGAGGGTAAGGAGGGTGGATAGATGGAGAGCAGGTGAGTCGTGGGAATACAGGCACCGCAGCAGACGGGGTTGGAGAGGATGTGAGAGACAAGCGGGTGAGGAGGATCGAGTTTCCGGGAGGTGTAAAGGATCCGTATCTGTTCGAGGAAGAGGAGGAGGTGGGGCAACGGAATAAGGTTGTACAGGATCCGCGTGGGGGAGGGGAGACAGATGCGATAGGCGAGGCGAAGAGCATGGCATTCGAGGATCTGAAGGGATTTATAAAAGGTAGGAGGAGCAGAGATCCAGGCAGGGTGGACGTAGCAGAAGATAGGGCGGATGAGGGATTTATAGGTGTGGAGGATGGTGGAGGGGTCCAGACCCCACGTACGGCCAGAAAGGAGCTTGAGGTGATGGAGGTGGGAGCGTGCCTCGGCTCGGATCGTCCCGAGGTGGGGGTCCAGGAAGGCGACGGTCGAGGGTGACGCCGAGGTACTTAAGGGTGGGGGGAGGGCGATAGGACGGCCACAGACGGTGACATAGAAGTCGAGGAGGCGGAAGGAAGGGGTGATTTTGCCTACAATGATCGCCTGGGTTTTGGAGGGATTGACCTTGAGCAACCATTAGTTGGACCATGTGGTGAACCAGTCAATGTGGGATTGGAGAAGGTGTTGAAACACTGCAGGGTGGGGACAAGGGCGAGGAAGGCGATGTCATCGGCAAACTGGAGAAGGTGGAGGGGGGGTGAAGGCGGCGGCATTTCCGCCATATACAAAAGGTACCGGACAGAACAGAACCTTGGGGCACACCGGCGGAGGGGAAGAAGGTGTAGGAATCCGTGTTATGGATGGTGGCGTAGGAAGGACGTCGCGAAAGAAAGTACCCGGCAGAGGGGAAGAAGGTGTAGGAATCCGGCAGAGGGGAAGAAGGTGTAGGAATCCGTGTTATGGATGGTGACGTAGGAAGGACGTCAGGAAAGAAAGGACCCGTCAGACGATGTAGTTAAAAAGAAGGGCGAAGGTTTGGAGCTTGAAGAGGAGGCCAGAATGCGAGGTCAAGGGAGAGGAAGATAGCGAAGTGACTGGAATTAAGCTGTTCGGAGAGGAGATGAGTGAGGTGAAGGAGAAGGTCATTGGTAGAGAAGGACGGCCGAAAGCCACACTGGATAACGGGAAGGAGGCGATGCTGGCAGAGATGCTGGTGGATGCGTCGGGTGAGGATGGATTTCGTACGGATGAAGTTCCCATATCTAAAGAACACCTTACCGAGAGAGTGTGTGGTTATGAAATATAGTCTTCACAGACAAACAAAAGACATGAGCGCTTATTGATAGTTTGTTAGTAATCTACAAATAAATACTTGTTGTATCCACGAAATTGTTTATTAGCCTCAATATTTTCATGCTGAACATGTCAATGCGATATAAAATAAGCAGCACTTGAACACTGCAGTGTTGCTCTGTGTTGCCAACAGATGTCAGCGCGGGATGCTACCTCTGAAAATATGGTGATACTTTTAGCCCCGTCTCTTTTTGCCGTCTACAGTTCGTGACAGGCCGAAAACGAGTCGCATTGGCGATGTAGGTCCTATTCACATGGGGATACTTCAGTTTCCGAGTGACTGAGAGAGATACTCTGCAAGCCCTCTCCTCTACCTCCCGTACACGGCAGATATGCCCCAACCTCCCTCCCCCTCCAGTACACCTCTTGCAATATGCCGATGACATCGCATTCCTTGCACTCGCTCCTTCTCCAGAATCACCTTGACCTTTTTGCTGCACGGCGTAACCAGTGGCTCCCGAAAATCAATCCTTCCGAGACCCAGGCAATCGTCACAGGTCGTACCACTCGCTCCTTCCAGCTCCTGGATTTCTCCCTTACCCTCTGCGCCCATCCTGTCTGCCTCGTCCCCATCCTCACCTACTTTGGCCTCACCATTGACCGTCACCTCACCTGGGTCCCTCATCTCTGCTCTATCTAATTCAAAGCCCACAACTGCCACTGAATCCTCACTGGCCGGACATGCGGGTTGAGGCCCTCTACTGTGCTCCGTACCATCCTCCACACCTACAAATTCTTAATCCGTCCCATCCTCTGTTGTGCCAGTCCTGTCCTGATATCCGCCCCCCCCCCCTCCCCCAAGTTCTTTAAGTCTCAAGATCCTCGAACGCCACGGACTCCGCCTCGCCTTCCGTATACGCCTCCCATCCCCCACACGGATCCTCTACGACCTGATTCCTTTCCCCCATCTGCTCCTATTCCTCGAACAAACCTGCGTCCTGTGCGCCTCCCACCGCCTTGATGCCCCTCATCCCCTGGTTGCTTCTCTCCTCTCCAATCCCCGCCTTCTGCCGTGCCTTCACCGTTGTACCCCCCTGTCCTCCACCTCTACACACTTCATCTCCTTTCCCAAGGTGGCTTCCATCGACTCCCCCTCCTGGATGATGCCCTCTCTCCCTCCATTTATCCCTCCTATCAATTCTGATCCTCATCTACTCCTCCCTTCCTCTGTCCTTTTCCCATGCTCCCTCCCCCCTTCCATCCTGTTTTTTTTTCCCCGTGTACCCTCCCTCTGCCTCACTTCTCTCTTTCTGTTATGCAGCTGTTTGCTTATTATTTCATTATATACGTCTACAGTTGCTGAGGCTGCATAAAATACTATACTTATCAATACATTATATATATATATATATATATATATATATATATATATATATATATATATATATATAATTCAGTTATAAGTTTTACAGAAATATGCGTTACAAACTGGCTAAATAATTCCTTACTTCATAAGCAGTAGAATGAGGATGCAGTGCCATGTCCCTCCTTGGCTGTATTCTGAGTGTTGGCGTTTTGGAGTTGTTACAGTGCTGTTCAGCACAACTTTGTTGGATACCTTCCCGTTTTCGAACGAAATTATGCAGAATGTACCCGGATTTTATTATATCAACCAAACTTTCTACAGTTCGAGAACGAATAGGACTGCTCAGGACTTGGAACTTCCGTGTCATACTGCATTCCACAGATGTTCATCCTCTGCTTAATCTATAATTTTAAATTCTCTTAATATTATAGAGTATTCTTTGTGTGTATGGTCGCATCAAGTAGCGTGTTAATGGAAACTCTTCGTCTCCTACAAAGTAATAAGGGAAATCATTTTCGTTTTCGTCAACTGGTAATATAGAAGGCAATGGAAAGTTTAACCTTTTGTTTGTAATCCAGTGTTTGGTTGCAGAAGCACGAAATATCCATCCATCACTCGCAAAGCAGAAGAACATTTCTTCTCAGTTTGCTACGAGAATCGAACCAATGATGGACACGTAGATGAGTTCGTTCTGGCATAGGTTTCTGCAACTAATTGATGACGTAATGTATTGCGAAAAACACAAAGTTCGCAGTGGACGGGCCCCTATGGAGGCGTCCACGTATTCTACTCAGAGTGCCGTGTGTCACCCGAGTAGGAGCAGTGGCAGGGCTCTTAAACATATTATGAAGTAGTGTGTGACGTTTTCTATTCGGCTGATACCACCCTGTAATTTGTTTTTGCAGAGTCACCAGCTAAATCATTTTTGTCTAGCGTACTGTCTGTACAGTCTTTGCATTGACCTCTACAAACATTTTGTTTACTTTAGTATGAATATACACCTGTTGTTGTTGTTGTTGTTGTTGTTGTGGTCTTCAGTCCTGAGACTGGTTTGATGCAGCTCTCCATGCTACCCTATCCTGTGCAAGCTTCTTCATCTCCCAGTACCTACTGCAGCCTACATCCTTCAGAATCTGCTTAGTGTATTCATCTCTTGGTCTCCCTCTACGATTTTTACCCTCCACACTGCCTTCCAATACAAAATGGGTGATCCCTTGTACACCTACATTGTTCATTTTTGTGTAAATACAAGTGGAAAAAGTAAAATTAAAAATATTGGTGTAATGTGATTTGAGACTCACCTCAGCGTCATTAGAAGTCGCTCATCAGAACTCACTCGTTCCCTCATGTCTGTGTCAGTACAATGACTGTAAGGAGTGATTGTCCGTGTTAGTTGTAGGTAAGTCTCCTTTCTCATCCTGTAGAACGTTCGGGACGTCGAATCTGATTCCTCCAGTTCTTTGCAGCAGTTTGTAACCTACAATTTATATTATTCTCAATGTAAGGATGAACACACAACTTGCTCAATTTTCTCCTTCTGTACCGGTGGTCATAATAATACTTTATTATAATATCACCCTCACTACTAGAGCCAGTAGACATTGTACTACTGGGGCCACGCTACACAAAAAAGCGAGTTACATGCGTCCTGTGCCCACAGCCAATCAAACTGATTTAATTTTCTGTTCACACCACAAATGACTTGGCAGTGCGGGAGACTCGTGTCGTGGCTGTGTGAATGCGATCGGCTACTCGAGTCATCCAGTCTCCCAGTCTCTCGGTTGTCAAGTAGCTGGAGACGTGATTTGAGTATCCCCAGGTGAATAGGGTCGTACGGTTAGGTTCGTTCGACAGCCACCGGAGAGCTCGCACGCGTGCGCAGAGCTGAGGTCGCGTACTACCAGCACCTCCTGCCGCTCCCGGCTGCTCGTGGTGCGCCAGTCACCTGCGACAGCAGCGGCAGCCTGCAGACAGATTCACACATGTGCAGAGTGGTCTCAGTTGTCGTTCTGGTCGGTCTCCACGTCACGCGTGATTACGTTTCGAGGTATTGTCGTTTTCTCTTCATTTATAGCTCTCACGTCAAATGAGAACAAAATGGAATTCTGTGTGTGGATGCTGTCACGCGATTTAAAATATATTTAAACATCACGGAAGACTGAACATCTCGAGGGTCGTATCCCCCCACTTACAGATCGGAGGATTACGCCGCCCGGGCTACTCTCAGGGTGCATTCGACGCTGCCGACCTGTCCTCGTCACTGCTGCCCCCTATATTTGTTCTCTTTTCCCACTTCAGCGACTCCTGTCGCCAGTGGACAACGCTTTCCATTGTGAATACCCCCACTGCCACCATCATTTACACCTCCCCTTCCCCTACATTCACTGCTACCTCGTGGAGCACCTCCTCTGGGGTCAAGCTATCTACTCCACCTTGCCTCCTCACAGTCTCCTCCCCATCTGTATGTTGCTCCTACTCCAGCCACCGCCCCCACCGCTGTCACCTGCCGAGACGACTTTCGCCCCCTCCCCATCCACCCTGCTACAGTCACTCATGCTTCCCCAGCCACAGCCACCACCACAGAGCGCCCCACCTCCATTCTCAGTGCCACCACCTTGCGAAAGGGGCCTGCCTCCCACCACATCCCAATCCATTCAATTTCTCACCCTTCCTCCCAGGCCATACCTGTAAGTAAACCTCCCAAACAGCCAAGTGGTGACCTCATTTCCACCTCTTTCCTCCAAATAACCACTGCCTGCCCATCTTACTTCTGATCCCCCCACGGACACCACCCCTCCTCTCACCTCTCTAGCCCCCACCCTGTATACCTCGATCCTTGCCAACTCCGTCTGAAATTTCTGGATGCGGCCACACTTCCTCTCGAAATACGTCCCCAGTGCCCCATTACCCAACTTATCCTCTGCGGAGACTCTCTCCTCGTCAAATCCCCCGCTCTCTCTCTTTCCGTACTGATATTCTCGTCAGCCCCAACCCCTTCATCATCCACCAACACTCACTGCTCTGATCACAAAACTGTTCCTTGTGATCAAGGAGGTGAAGGTGTTGCCAGAACTGAACTCCCACCCCACCCTGCTCGGCCTTTTGTATTTACAACTCGTCTGACCCTACCTTCCTCTTTACTGAGTCCGCCTCCTCCACGGATCACCTTCTCACTCGGGGAGCCCTATTTCCGACTGTCCTCCGCTGTTGATCCGTCCTGCTCCCCTCCTCAATCGTACCGTAGCCGACAATGTCTTCTGTATAATGATCACCTCACCCAAAACTGCAACAACCCTCCCATCTGCCCTCACTGTAAGGCCTCCAACTTCCTCAAACAGTGTCCTAACCTCGCCTCTCCTCCTTCCTGCAAAAATTACAATGAGCCCCACCCCACCTACTCCTCCAAATACAAATCCAAACACCCTCCCATCAACCCTGAGCCCACTGTCCCCATTCACCTAAACAACCAGCCCATCCACCCGAATAGTTTCTTCCACCCTCCCCCTACAGCTGAACAAACCGTCTGATTCCTGACCAGCATCCTGCAAAACATCCACCCCTTCCAACATCTCCAGACCCTCCAGCACATTTCCTCCCTGCCTACTCCTTTTTACATTTGAATACCTACTCCGTTTACTTCCACTTCTGTAGTGACTGACGCAAATACTTTAAAATTGTTATGTAGGGGCACAGTAGCAACGGACTTGGCCACAAGTTGTGCTATTTTGAAAGACACATCCCAGGTGACCAACTCTGGCACTTCATTTCTCATCTGTGTCACAATACGGTGGACGGTTTCCAGTAATGCATTAGATTTTATGAATGATTTTTATTTCTGTCTTATTCTCACAGTTCTTCATTTGTGCAAATCTTTCATTGTCTTATTTATTTTATCCTTTTGGAGCCATATCAGATTTTCTGATTTTGACACCCCCAGAAACATGCCACCCTGGACTGTGGACAGTTCACTTCTCCCTCAGTCCAGCCTGTTCTCCATGAATTGTACCTTCCTATTTATGACCATCCCCTCCTGCTAACTAATACACTGAAATATCTCAGACTACCTACCGACCGTCAACTTATGTGGAAACCTCATCTAATAATCATCCGACAGGAAGCCCACAACAGACTACAACTACTAAAAGGCCAAACTTAGGGAATGCATGCCTCCGCTGTCCTCCACATCTACAAAATCTCGATCCAATCCATCCTTCAGATTGGAATTGTAGCACAGATCTCTACCCTACCCCAATTCTGTAAGTCTCTCGATATCCTGGAATGCCACACATTTCATCTCGCTTTCCGCATCTGTTTACCTTGCTCCCTGAGAGGTTCCTTTGGGGACTCATCACATTCCACGCTCTCCTCACATACATTAAACACTTCCATCATCTGATAATTCGACTCTAATAATCCTATAGTTTCCCCTCTACTTTTCAATCCTCATATGCTGATGTTTCTTTACCTTTATGTCAAACAGATCCTACACCCGCACACCCTCCGCATACTCTCCCAAAGAAACTTCAGCCACCTTCTGCTGCCAGATCTTGAACACCACCAGACATTTACACATGCTACCAGCTCTAAACCCACGCCACCTATTCCACCTTACTGTGGCCCCCTCTCCAACTTTTCCGCATATTACCTTATTGTCTTTTCTTCCTCCTCTGCCATTCTTCTTCTATCCCCATGTCCCATCAAATTTTAACCTCACTACTATCTCCTCGCTACTCCACCTCCCCCCCCCCCCCCCGCTTTTAACAAAAAGTGTAGGATCTCATAATTCTTGTACATATATAAAATTTACATTTTATTTTCACTATTAAAATGCTTTAAATTCATTGTAAATATTGCACCACTCCGTTCCTTATTTTTGTTCTCATTTAGTTTTTGTAGCCAGTTGGCTGAAGAGCTGCTGGTTGACTGTAAAGCTGATGGACCACCACTCACCCCCCTCCCCACTCCCACCCAAATGAGGTATGGAAGGATGAGATAACAATAAAGAAGAAACTGGTAAAACAAAGTCGATTGTATTTTAATCCCATTATCTTAATTTTTAACTAAAAATCTTGTTTTTCATATTCTAGCTAAAGGGTGGTAATCCATCTCTCCACATACATGGAAAAAAACAAATAAAAAAAAGTTTGGTCAGTTGCAGCAAATAAACAAAGAGTTCAAAATAGTGATTTAGGGGTGCATATTTTTTATTGTATTTATGTTTGTTCGTATGCCTGTCTGCCTCATGCAAGTGATGATGATATACGAAGTTCATTTATTGTTAATAACATTGACTGGTGTTTATGCACAGCTTTACTTTAACTCTTCATAATATAAATAGAATAACAATAAACCATTCACTGATTATTTCTTTATTTATTTATTTATTCATCTGTAGATCATTTAGTACAATTGTATCAGACTTGGCAGAAACATAACACATGCAGCATATACTGAAGCATTAACAGGATATGACAGGATAAGGTGAGGATAGGACAGGAATGCAGCCACAGCGATAGCAAATGAACCGTCAAAGCACTCACCTCAGGAACGAGGAGAAACTTGGGAAAGCCAAGTCAGCACTATGACACAGGGAATAAACCTCGGACCTCCCAAACGTGAGTTTAGTATATTGCGCCATGAATTTCGTAATTTGTGTTTCATTACTATTTATTAAACGAACATTTGACTAGCATAGTCCCAGTACTTATTAGATCTACTTAAAATGACAATACAGTTTGGATCCACAACAACCTAGTTGGTTATAACATGCAACAAAAAAAACGGTTCAAATGGCTCTGAGCACTATGGGACTCAACTGCTGAGGTCATTAGTCCCCTAGAACTTAGAACTAGTTAAACCTAACTAACCTAAGGACATCACAAACATCCATGCCCGAGGCAGGATTCGAACCTGCGACCGTAGCGGTCTTGCGGTTCCAGACTGCAGCGCCTTTAACCGCACGGCCACTTCGGCCGGCAACATGCAACAGATGGAAGCCTAGCAAACCCATAGCTCTGAGATAACCTATATTTCGCTCTTCTTCTGTCACTCCTCTCATCCTCTATCTCTGAATCCCAAACCAAATTGTTATTTGTGTATAATTATACCAATTTAGCAATATAATTATCACATTTCATGTCTTCAACAGGTCACCTGAACACACAAATGAGTACAAAGTTTGAGTTGCCTAAAGTTAAAAGAAAAGTCATGTACCATTTTAAATACGAAATCTAAGATATCTATTCATGTGCTCAACCACAGATATGCACAATACTTTAAGACTTGTTCAGCAATAGTGGTCTGTTTTACTGTGTGTGCTTAGTATTTTGAAGTAGTGTTTCTGCTGTATGTTCTTTGTATCTATCACTTTCTAAACATCATTTTTGTTTAGAAAATGTGTCAGTTTATTGTGATGTATTATGACACAGAAACTAGCCTGTATTCTATTATAACTGTTTTATTGTACATTTAGATTTATGTTCAGGTTTTAGTCAAAGATCTCCACAGAGCCGTGTTCCAAATATTGATTTGTTTCCCAGCAGACAGTGCCTCAAGTTAGCCAAAAATCGTAACACAGTACGCACATCATATTAATACAAACAATCCACCTGACAATGGAGGTTTAAATCTTTGAAACACATTGGGGAAACAAATTAAACAGTGAATGGTAACAGTAAACACATTGCTTCATTTGAAGTGATGTAGTTGTATAAAGTGACTTCAAAAGTACTGATATAAAGTAGCTTCAGATGTGTTGAGATGAAGGACTTGGCTGGGTCACTCAGCATGCCTTTTAGGACTCTTGATGCAAGTAAACAGAAACCAATGGAAAACGTAAAACAATGTAAAGGGATGTAGTGAAATTACAGAACATAATGCACAAGGAATTAAGAGCAGGAAATGGCACACTACTGGGGTTGGATGAATTTTGCTATTTTGGCAGCAACATATTTCACAATGGCCAAACTGCAGTGCGGCAGTATAGAGAAATGGTTATCTGAAAAAAGTGAAATATGTTTACGTTACATAACTGTATGTTTGAGTAACTACTGGAAAGTCTTTCTTTCTTCTTTTTTTGAAAGAACTTGTGTGGAGTTTAACCAAGTATGGAAGTGATCCATGGACAACAAATAGTGTAGAGAGGAGGAGAAAGGTAGTTGTTTAAATGTGGTGCTACAGAAGAGTGTTGAAGATCAGATGTGTAGATTGGATAACCTGTGAAGAGGTATTCGTTTTTGAAAAAAAATTCCAAAGGAGGTCCTCATGTCCATATTTTCACCGTGTGTCTTCGAATGCAAGAAAACGTTCCTTGTTCAGTCAACCATCGATTCCCTTGGCTACACGTCCTGCCCAACTGCAATACATTCCCACTACAGCTGTAATTATGTCTGCCCTGCCAGTCTGTTCCCTGGCCGATTTTAGTCGTCTTTATATTTAATCTGTACTCTTAGGGCCAATAGTCTAGAAAAAATACATCCAAAAGCTCTCCTACCAGAGATTGGAAATATCTTTCGTGCTCACTTAACTTGAAAGAATTCAGAAAGAATGATATTTATATGAAGCCCCTACAGCACTGAGCGATATGTTAGTTAGCAACACACATAATGGTCGTTTCACTATTATTTAAGTTAGATTCTTCTCACATTGCACCTGCTCAACCATAGGATGCTTACAACTAATATAAAGACCTCACTTATCAAGAGAGGCAAAAGTTTGTTTCTTCAACTGCCTGGGAAGAAATTTTGTTTATTATGACTGTAACTTAAAAGTGATTCTCTGAAATGTTTATATTGTTATAAATACTTGTAGCTACAAATTGTAAACTCGGTCTTTCCGCGTCTCCACACATGACAACTCCTCAGTCATGTATACAATGAACTGGATGATGATACATGAAATGCTTGGAAATTACTATTTATATTAACCATAAATATATTTTACCTATAACTACAGATATCACATGCTAATATATCTGAATCGCAAACATGTCCTTAAGGATGACAAATGTTTGCAGAAAATTTGGACGTTACAGTTCAAAACTCAAAGTTGTGGTGGCTTTATTAAAACAGGAAACAAAACGTCTTGACTAGCAGGTTTTAGTCAATTAATAATTAATAGAACTGTCAACCACTTCGAGTCACACATATAAATAATAAACAAAGTTGGTGTATCATCTTTGTGAGCACAGGGCTTGCAGCATTTGACACCTGTGCATGAAAAAGTTTGAACTTCTAAACTATCATTTGAAAGTCTTGGGTTTTATACCACACATCAGCTAATTTTCCTCTCACTCTTACCAAAACATGATGGATGAATGCACACAAGTGATGCAAAAGTGTCTATGAACTGTTATTTTTCCCTGACAGATAGTGTTGTTTGATTTCACTACGAATGATTCCCAGTGACAGAAACCAGACTTGCGACTAGTACAGGTTTTAAGTGGAGTTCAAAAGAAGGAAATACAGTGAGAAGTACCTTTGCAACATGCGGTAGTGCAAAGCATGTGAAAGGTAGCATTAAAATCATATATATGTGTGTGTTACAGAACTGCAACTGTCGTTTATACCAAAACACATTTCGGCCATGAACTGATCTTACCTTCCATCGTGCTACTCAGATGACTCCATCCATCTTCCCACATATTCTCTCTCTCTCTCTCTCTCTCTCTCTCTCTCTCTCTCTCTTTCACACACACACACACACACACACGCACACACACACACACACACACAAAATTCCCGACAGTGACATCCGTCTCACACTTGCAGCAGGCAGCTGTGCCTTCAGCCCACACTGCTGCTCCACTTCCACACCCACCATCACTACATCTGGGTCCAGAAGCAGCTTACCAGCATCCCCATCTACTCCAGCAACAACAAACCAACACCTACCACCTGTGCCATAGTTGTTACCGCACTGGCTACATCTGCATTGGCCTGAACCCACCTGCTAAACGTAAGAAAAATAAGAAAAGGCATTGAAAACCTTGTCCCACTCCACAGTCAATATCCTCTGACACTCCATCCTGAAACGATCGCAGTAACCCACCTAAGACAGGTACCCCACATGTCTGTGACACCCCCGCATTAGCCCTACACATCTGAACCTATATAGCCAAATCCCATCTCAGCCCACGCATCTACTACATCACATCATTCTTATTGCGGATTGCCCAGTGCTAAAACACTTTTCCTAAAAAAAAAAAAAAAAAAAAAAAAAAGAAAACTTACTGGACAGTATATCACAACTCATATCCTGCAAAGACTTGGTAATCATCAAATCCACTGATTCTGATTTCCAAACCCACCTCCTGCAATGTCTACCTGCCATCACCTTTGGTCCACACGCCTCCCTCCTCAAAAACAGTCCACCGTGACCCAGATGACCGCATTACCCCGCCTCCTGCTGACATTTATTGTTGCGATTTGTGGGGGAGGACCCCCAAGGTCACAGTGGGCGGAGTTGTGTGGAAGCTAAGTTCCAATTCTGAAATGCAGATCCAAGAAGCCCTTTTGATTCACCACAATTCTGGCCCTATATTCCTCATTTGCATCTTTTCTGAAGACCCCTCAACCGTAGGTCACCACCTTTGGAATGCAGTGTTCATCTGTTACCAGAGCACAAAGTAGAGCCTTCCCGATCCCTAGTCAGAGACTGTCATTGCCACAAATTCATCATCTACAATGATCATTTAACTCCCAACTGCGAAAAACCCTCCTACCTGCACCCACTGCAAAGCCAGCCCCCCTGTACCGGCACTGTTCCAATCCTCAGTCCCCACCCACCTGAAATACCTGCAACCAGTCCCACCCCAGTTACTCCCATACATGTGCAGCCAAACCTGCTCCCACCAAGCCTGACCTGACTGTCCCAATTAGCCTTATTGACACACCACTCCACCCAAACAACTCCCTAATTCCCACTTCTACCACCGCAGGAGCATCCACGTACCCTCCTTGAGATCGCATTGGCAGTTCGTTATGTATTTCATTTATGTGCCACTACTACATATTCCCAATACCACTCCTAGTTCTTTTCCCGAGTAAGCAAACTCACCTAAGGAAGTACCACTTCGCTCAGCAATTATAGACAAAAGAGGAGCAACTTTCCTTGAAAACTTTTTCTTTCCTGATAATAATGATAGGACATCACACAAATTGTATGACAAAATTTTTATCCTTCTATGTTCATTAGAAAGGAACTTTTAGACTGAAGTCTAAGCCTGTCAAAAGGCTAAACAGATTTTTACAAGCTTTTTGTATTGTATATAATAGTGCTTATTAGTCATTATTTTTGTTCATACAGAGTTCTCATTCATTTGCTGTTACGCTTGCAAATAGTAACAGTAGTCGCATTAACAGTAACAACTGTTTGTTGCTGATGGCTACAGAGACAACTGAAACTTATGCATTAACTCTGTATTGATGTTGCTCATGTATAATACATTTTTCTAAATGTAAGAGATTCGTTTTGAGCTCAACAGTAATCACCAATCAATCCAAACCTTCTTATGTGCAGCTGTAATAAGAATGTGGCTGTGAAATGTGTACCAGCTACATATCCCTCTAAGAGTCAAGTGGTAACTGAAAAATTAACTGAACTGCCTTTCAAAATCTGCACTGCAAGCGAGAGCAGTGGTGCACGTACACACAAATCACGCACCTGTGTTTTATTTCACTTGCGCACTTCTAAAATCTGTTTCCCACAGAGTTGCTCAGATCTACAAATAATATAGCTATCCTGGACACCACTTTAGCATATAGCACTTCACCATGGACTGTACGAGAAAGTATAACCCGATAGTTGTACTCGTAAATGTACGCCATATCACACAGTCTTCAGACTAGCCACATATATTGTGATTTGGTAGCGTACAGGTGTTGTCGTTTTGGATCTGGTCTTCAGTCCATAGACTGGTTTGATGCAACTCTCTGTGCTACTCTATCCAGTGCAAACCTCTTCATCTCAGAGTAACTGCTGCAACCGACATCCTTATGAATGTGCTTAGTGTATTCATCTCTTTGTCTCCCTCTACGATTTTTACTCTCCACACTTGCTTCCAGTACTAAATAAACCCTCAGAACGTTCCTACCAACTTACCTCTTCTTCTAGTCAGGTTGTGCCACAAATTCCTCCCCTCCCCATTTGTATTCAGTCCCTCCTCATTAGTTAAGTCATCTACCAATCTAACCTTCAGCATTCTTCTGTAGCACCACATTTCAAAAGCTTCTATTCTCTTCTTGTCTAAAGTGTTTATCGTCCAATTCACTTTCATACATGGCTACATTCTAAACAAATACTCTCAGAAAAGGCTTCCTGACATTTAAATCTCTGCTTGGTTTTAACAAGTTTTTCTTCTTCAGAAACGCTTTCCTTGCCCTTGCCAGTCTACATTTTATATCCTCTCTACTTTTATCATCATCAACTATTTTTCTGCCCAAATAGAGAAACTCCTCTACTACTTTAAATGCCTCAGTTCCTAATCTAATTCCTTCTGCTTCACCTGATATAATTTGACTACATCCCATTGTCCCTGTTTAGCTTTTGTTGATGTTTATCTTATATCCATGTTTCAAGACACTGTCCATTCTGTTCAGCTGCTTTTCCAGGTCCTTTGCTGTTTCTGGCAGAGTTACAGTGCCATCAGCAAACCTTTTTAATTCCTACTTCAAATTTTTCTTTTGTTTCCGTTACTGTTGCTCAACATACGGGTTGAGTAACATCGAGGATAAACTACAACCCTGTCTCACTTCCTTCTCAATCACTGCTGTCCTTTTATGCCCCTCATCAACTCTTATAACTGCCATCCGGTTTCTGAACAAATTGTGAACACCCTTTCGCTCTCTGTATTTTATGCCTACCACCTTGAGAATTTGAAAAAGCTTGTTCCAGTCAACATAGTCAAAAGCTCTCTATGCATACAAATGATACAAACGTAGGTTTGCATTTCCTTAAACTAGCTCCTAAGATAAGTAGTAGTGTCAGAATTGGCTTGCGTTTCCTACATTTCGACAGAATCCAAACTGATCTTCTGAGGTAATCTTCTACCAGTTTTTCCATTTATCTGTTTTTCAGTGGCGACTTATGAAACTGATAGTTAGGTAGTTTTCACACCTGTCAGCCGCTGCTTTCTGTGGATATTGAATTATTATATTCTTCTTGAAGTCTGTGGGTATTTCGCCTGTCTCATACATCTTGCTCACCAGATGGTAGAGTTTTGTCACGGCTGGCTCTCCCAAGGGTATCAGTAGTTCTAATGGAATTTTGTCTACTCCCAGAGCCTTGTTTCGACTTAGGTGTTTCATTGCTCTGCCGAATTCTTCACGCAGTGTTATATCTCCTACCTCATCTTCATCTATGCCCTCTTCCATTTCCATAATACTGCCCCCAAGTACATTGCTCTTGTACAGACCCTCTATATATTCCTTCCACCTTCCTGCTTTTCCTAATTTTGCTTAGGACTGGTTTTCCATCTGAGCTCTTGATATTCATACAGGTGGTCCTCTTTTCTCCAAACGTCTCTCTAATTTTCCTGTAGGCAGTATTTATCTTACTCCTAGTCATATATGTGTCTACATCCTTACATTTGTTGTCTAACCATTCCTGCTTAGCCATTTTGCACTTCCTGTCAATGTCATTTTTGAGATGTTTGTATTCCATTTTGTCTGCTTCATTTTATGCATTTTATGTTCTCTCCTTTTATCAATTAAATTCATTATCTCTCTTGTTACCCAAGGATTTCTACTAGAGCTCGTCTTTTTATGTACTTGATCCTGTGCTGTCTACACTATTTCATCTCTGAAAGCTACCCATTCCCCTTTTACTGTATTCCTTTCCCCTGTTGTCAGTTGTTCTCTAATGCTCTCTCTTTAACTCTCTACAACCTATGTTTTTTTCAGTTTATCCAGGTCCCATCTCCTTAAAGTCCTACCTTTTTGCAATTTCTTCAGATTTACTCTATGGTCCGTAACCAATAAATTTTGGTCAGAGTCCACATCTGCCCTGGAAATGTCATAGAATTTAAAACCTGGTTCCCAAATCTCTGTCTTACTGTTATGTAATCAATCTGAAATCTTTCAGTGTCTCCACATCTCTTCCACATATACAACCTTCTTTCATGATTCTTAAACATCCATATTTAGTTTTCCTATTACCAAATTCCAGACCAAAATTAATATAAAAATTTTGTCTCCCTTAAATATCTGAATAATTTTTTTTCTCATCATACATTTCTTCAATCACTTCATCTAGTTGGCATATAAACTTGTACTACTGTGCTACGCATTCACCATACTGTTCGTAGTAACTTATCCGCATTCCTAATTTTTATTCATTATTAAACCCACTCCTGCATTACCCCTGATTTTGTATTTATAACCCTGTATTCACCTGACCAGAAGTCCAGTTTCTCCTGCCATTGAACTAACTTATTCCCACTATGTCTGACCGTAATAAATCCATTTCCCTTTTTAAATTTTCCACCCTACCTGCCCAATTAAGGAGTCTGACATTCAATGCTCCTATCCATAAAACCCCAGCTATGTTTCTCCTGATAATTATGTCCCCATGAGCAGTCCCTGACCGGAGATCCAAATGAGGCAATATTATACCTCTGTAATATTTTACCTAACAGGATGCCATAATCATTTAACCCTACAGCAATGCTGTATGCCCCCAGGAAAACTTATGACTGTAGTTTTCCCCTCGCTTTCAGCCTTTTTCAGTACGAGCAGAGCAAGGCCATTCTGCTTGATGTCACAAGGACGTTCAGTCAATTGGTGCCCTTCTTTAGGAACCACACGTTTTCCTGACCTCTCAACAGATACCGCTCCATTGTGGCTGCGCCTATGTTATGGCTATCTGTATCACTGAGGGACGTAAGCCTTCCCATCGACAGCTCGGTCCACGGTTCACTGGGTCAAAGGGGGGGAGGGATACAGAGCTACATAATTACAATCGCTGACAGCGATCATTTTGAATACAGCCAAGTGTCGTGTGAAAACACACACATTCATTTCTCTCAGGAAGTAATAAGGGTTTAGTTTATTTCCAAGACAGAAATGAAATTTTGGTTAAATAGCGCGCATACACATAACATACATAACATTTATTGATGTGCTACGGTGGTCTTGCTCTATGCCTTTTAATTGCTTTCACAAACTGTTGCCAGATAGTTTACGAAACTGCCCACATTACCATTGTCATTTTGTTTCAGGGTATCTGCGCAAGTAGTAGCGCTGCACGAAAATAACAATCTTGAGTCTCCTTAGTTTTTGTTGGTGTGGAGGATCTGGGTGTATCACCTCCTCCTGATTCCATGTCGTTTGTGGTGGCCATAGCTGTTCCACTACTCCATCTGATTCACCTAGAAGAATCCATGTCATTTCCTCCCATAGGTTCTGCAGCACTGTTGGTGGAAGCTGCTACAGCATCACTTTCATGTCACGAGCTTCCATCTCTCTGAAATGTACAAAATAATGATTAGGATGCTGAAGGAAATTAGGCCATGCACTTTGAAAGGAATCGTCCCGGCATTTCACTAAAGTGATTTAGAGAAATGATGGAACAGCTAAATCAGGTTGCCTGGACACATGTTTGAACCACTGTCTTTCTGAATACGATTCCTTTGTGCTATCCACTGCTCCACCTCGTTCAGTATGATTTTTAGCAGTAGTACTAGCAGATGCAAAAATTTAATTTCTATAAATTATATTTAGCGTGAAATACCCAAACGGCAATAAATTAAGACATTGAAAAGTTTAGTTGAATCGAGTAATCTGTAGATTCCTGCTGCTGGTAATTATTAAAATCACTGCTCAGATATAGTGCCATCAATTAGATAGAGGTTGTTTCACTTAATAGGTCACAAAGAGGCCTACACAAATATGAAAACTTATCTGAGAAATACAGATACTGTGGCAGCAGAAGTGAAGGGGCGTATGAAGATTTCACTTTGACACAGTAAGTGCTGGCTCATATAGCATGGTTGGATGAGATTTCTGGATGAAGTACTGGTCCCATCCCCACTATATTTATGTAATTGAATTAAGGTCACAAAATATCTCATTTATGTGTTATACATAAGCCTGCTGTACAAATATACTCACCAATGGCGGGGCGCCAGAATGCTCATCGACGTACACTACGTGTAAGGCACTTATTTCCAAAAGCCACAAACAATCCGCAACCTAAACGTAAGAAAAATAATGGAAGGGTACATGCATGCAATTAACTTATACCAAACGGAAGGGCAAAAACCGTTTTGAGTAGGTAACTGGAGTTACATTCAGTAGATGTTGACGAAGCTACCTTGCTGTTTAGAGATAAGTAATGCCCTTGTAGAAATTCAAGTTCTGCTGATAGCGTATAGCTGGCTCATACAGTTGAAAATGATTAGCACCTAATTTCAGCAAGTGCGAGAATTTGTTTGGAGGCTGCTGAGGGATACACTGTCAAGTACAGTATGTGTGGTGTTTATAATGCAAAAGGTGAACGTTGAATACTTACAGGATCTGTCCCACCTACACGTCTCGTCTTTATTCCACGAGGAAGCCGTTTTGCTAGAAAGTCTGAAGTTGGCAGCAGTGTAAGTTGAGATGCATTCCACGTTGCTGCGCTGAAGTTGTGGAGTGTTCACCAGGGCAGTGCCGGTACAGATCTTTATAAAGCTGGGTTCCCGCGGGGCGTGACCACGAATGTGTACCACGCTTTCGTGCCGTGACAGGAGGGAAACCATCAGTCGTGGGGCGTGGTCAGTTCACACGGTGTTCGAGTGTCAACGAGGGCGTAATTCAGTTGATCGCGCGAAGCCGGCCGTGAACGTGCTCCTTATCGAGAGCTGTGCTGTGGTGAGTTCGGTTTTTGCTACCGTTTTGGCACAGACAATGAACCGGTTGGTGGAACCCCAAGAAAAACGGAAGAAAAGACGATGGTGGGTCAGGAACTGGACACTTCAAAGAACATCGAGGGCACATAATTTGGTTGACATGGAACTAAGAAACCATTATCCTGAAGATTTCAACATCTTATTACGAATGTCTCGTGCGCAGTTTGACTACCTTTTGGAACGCGTTTCACGTCTGATTTCAAAATCAGACACTAATATGAGACAAGCAGTAAAAGCAAAAATTAAACTTCAAGTAACTTTACGCTATTTAGCCACAGGGGACTAAAAAAGTCTAGAATATTTATATCGTGTTCCAAAGAACACAAGTACTAAATTTACACCTGAAACCTACGAAGCGGTCCACAAGGCATTTATGGAATACATACAGGTAATTACAATAACATATAGTATGTAACTTTTTCTTTTATTATTTATTTGAATTTTCAACATAGTAATGTATGAGTATTCTAGGTGTAAGTATTTAAGGAATAAAAAGAAACAATAATACGAAAATGGTTAATCAGCATAATAATATTGATCATTTAAAATATTACCAGCATAGAAAAAAGTAATCGTTTGAGTAATAAAATAAGATCGATCTATAAATTTGTAAATAAATAGTCATCTGAGAAATCAGCTCTCATATTTGATTCTCTCTCACTTGGTAGTGTTGATTTTGTTATTGTAGGGGATGTGCGTTTCCGCTAAAGACTTATCTGATGAAACCTTACAGTTGGCGCAACATGTTTCGATAGGAAAGGATCTACAACTAACGAGTTTCAAAGGCTCGAAGAGTTGCAGAAAATACTTTCGGCATACATGTGAGTAAATTTAGAGTATTTGAAAAACCAATATCTTTAAAAATACAGTCGGTGGACAAAGTAGTACTATCCTGCTGGTCGTTGCACAACTGGCTGCGGAAAACGAATCCCGCATACATCTCACGAGGTTTAATTGACTTCGAGGATGAAAACCATCGTATTTTCCCTGGATCGTGGTGTCAAGAGGAAATTACTGGCCTACAGAACCTTCTGCAAACGCTTAACATACATCCACATCGACAGGCACAACGAATTCGGGATAAGTACTGTGATTACTTTAATAATGAAGGTGCTGTGCCCTGGCAAAATGTACTACTCGGCGACGTTCCAAATACAGAACCGTAGAGCACATCAGTGTCAATATTGTGCTCAGTTATTTAGTACATGGTTGTCTTCAATTAGTATGTGTCACAAAGTAATTGCATTGCTAGATATATTTTATCATAAGAATGTATTGTTACAGTGCTAGCTATTGTTGTATTAAAAGAAGCTGGTACAGTTCCTATGATACGCCTACTACTCTGTATAATCATTGTAAAAACTGTTGTAATAATGTAAATGTAAGGAACAATTTTGAAAATGTATAAAATTTCAAATACGGAAACAAACTTTTATTTCACATACCAGATTTGATAGTGTGGCTCGCTGCTGAACGAATGGGCGAATGAAAGAATTCATCTTGTTAAACCAGAAGATTTTTGGTTTGTAAACCTCGTCAGTGCCAGCTCTAGACCGTTAGCTTTCGATTCTTTTCTTCAGTTCCTGACAATACGAACTCCTCGAGTTTTTAAATTTCACAATTACTTCTTTTGCTCCGACTCCTGGAATTTGGAGCGCATCACTAATTCTTTTGGCAGCAGCCATTCTTGCATCTCGGTCTCTGTATTCTTCTCTGTTTACATCATACAAGACCAGCTCAGTAGCGTAAAGTTCCAGAAATTCTAAAGTTTCACTGTCTTCCAACTTCATCACACAACCTTTAATGGCACTGGTTGCCATCTTGTTGTTTGTAGCACTAGATGTTGTAATCTGACACAGCCACAGACGAGGCAAGCTCACAACTGAAAAACACGTTTGATATGAAGCGTGAGCCCTCACGCCTGCCCGTGACGTCACCGTCAAACTCACGTCTCTTCGTTCACACGGGTAGTGTTCCCCACGACAGCACATCTCACGCTAGTGTGTCACGCCCTGTGGGAACCCCGCTTAAAGGGAAGTATGGCCACCCTATTCTGCTGTGTTTGCTGCCATCCGTAGTTGCCTGAAATCACATCTCGTGACATTAGCAGCCATTGTGGGCCCAAGCGTTGTGTGTGAAGCACGGTAAGTGCTGTGTATTTTCAAAGTTTTACATAGAATGATGCCTCAGTGCTGTGCTATCGGCTTTTCGTTTCGAGGCAGAAAGGGAGGAAAACTGTACAGAATTCCTTCTGAAGGGAGTGATGCAACGAGAAGGAGAATATGGCTGATGAAAATCAGTGGAGCCAACTGGCAGCCCACAAGAAACTCTCGCTTGTGCGTGGAAAGTAGTTTTTATTCATTAGTGCAAATCATCTCCTGGTTTGAGAATAGCTGTGTAACAAACTTGCCCTATCTTGACTCACTTCGTGATCAGATTTGCTGCGTCATTACACGTGGTCAGCCTCAAGCCGGTCAAGTTTTTTTTAAAAGGTGCATTGTTTGCAAGCCTATTTTTTTTGGACAAACCATAGTGAAAGTTATACATTTATAGTAAATCTGTAATGTACTGACTGCTATAAAGGCATACTTTTTGCAACACGAAAGATGTAATAGGTAAACATTGTTTTTCGTTCCGTAGTTTGTAGGTCCAACTGTTGAAGACGGAAAGTGCAGTATTTGGATGCTTTAAAGTATGTTGTTGTGTCCCCCAAAAAGTAATCTATTATGGCTATCTGAACATTAAAGGTCAATAACAATGCCTCATTTTAAGTAAATTTTGTGAAAATAACTATTGTGATAATGACGTGCCTCTTTAAAGTAAATATTACTTGAATTTAATAGTGTAGGACAACGGTTTCGACTAACATTGAAATAAATGAAAAAAATAGCATAGTTGAATTCCAAAGTCAGTCGTAACAGTACAGTATATTTATAATTACTTCTCTTAACACAGCATCTTGTATAATCAGCAGTCTCAGATGCAAATACTACACTATGTGATCATAAGTATCCGGACACATGCCTGAAAATGACTTGCAAGTAAAATGACTTGCAAGTTCGTTGCGCCCTCCATCGGTAATGCTGGAATTCAGTATGGTGTTGGGCCACCCTTAGCATTGATGACAGCTTCCACTCTCGCAGGCATATTTTCGATCAGCTGCTGGAAGGTTTCTTGGGAATGGCAGCCCATTCTTCACGGAGTGCTGCACTGAGGAGAGGTATCGATGTCGGTCGGTGAGGCCTGGCACGAAGTCGGCATTCCAAAACATCCCAAAGGTGTTCTGTAGGAGTCAGGTTAGGACTCTGTGCGGGCCAGTCCATTACAGGGATGTTATTGTCATGTAACCACTCCGCCACAGGCCGTGCATTATGAACAGGTGCTCGATCGTGTTGAAAGATGCAATCACCATCCCCAAATTGTTCAACAGTGGGAAGCAAAAAGGTGCTTAAAACGTCAATGTAGACCTGTGCTGTGATAGGACCACGCAAAACGACAAGGGGTGCAAGCCCCCTACATCAAAAACACGACCCCATCGTAACACCACCGCATCCGAATTTTACTCTTGGCACTACACACACTGGAAGATGACGTTCACCGGGCATTTGCCATACTCACACCCTGCTATCGGATCGCCACATTCTGCACCGTGATTCGTCAATCCACACTACGTTATTCCACTGTTCACTCATCCAATGTTTACGATCCTTACAGCAAGGGAGGCGTCGTTTGGCATTTACAGGCGTGATGTGTGGCTTATGAACAGCTGCTCAACCTTGAAATCCAAGTTTTCTCACCTCCCGCCTAACTGTCACAGTACTTGGAGTGGATTCTGATGCGGTTTCTGATTCCTGTGTGACGGTGTGGATATATGTCAGCCTATTACACACCACGACCCTCTTCAACTGTCGGCGGTCTCTGTCAGTCAACAGACGAGGTCGGCCTGTACGCTTTTGTGCTGTATGTGTCCCTTCACGTTTCCACTTTGCTATCAAATCGGAAGCAGTGGACCTAGGGATGTTTAGGAGTGTGGAAATATCACGTACAGTCATATGACACAAGTGACAGCCAATCACCTGACCACGTTCAAAGCCTGTGAGTTCATCGGAGTGCCCCATTCCCCTCCCTCACGATGTCTAATGACTAGTGAGGTCACTGATATGGAGTACCTGGCAGTAGGCGGCAGCACAATTCACCTAATACGAAAAACGTATGTTTCTCGGGGTGTCCCGATGCTTTTGATCACATAGTGTAGGTAGGCCTAGATTACGTGCATCACACAATACTTGTTGTCACACAGGAAACCTGAACCTAATGAAAATTAAGCTTGTATAAAGATACATTACCTAAAAGATGTTAGTTATGTGATGTAAAATGAAATTTTTTCAGTAAGTTTGCTGGTAAAAGTTGAGTGTTGCAATGTTCGTGTATAGCTACAGTATCTAATTCATAGGTTTCTGAGCTTCTTGCACTGTATGTAGTTATAAGTAGCATGTGTTCAGTTCTATTGATATTGCATATATTTTATATATAGCAAAACGAAGACAATGGAATGTAGTCGAGTTAACTCGGGTGATGTTGAGGGAATTAGATTAGGAAATGAGATGCTTCAAGTAGTAAAGGAGTTTTGCTATTTGGGGAGCAAAATAACTGACTATGGTCGAAGTAGAGAGGATATAAAATGTAGACTGGCAATGGCAAGGAAAGCGTTTCTGAACAAGAGAAATGTGTTAACATCAAGTACAGATTTAAGTGTTAGGAAGTCTTTTGTGAAAGTATTTGTATGGAGTGTAGCCATGTATGGAAGTGAAACGTGGACGATAAATGGTTTACACAAGAAGAGAATAGAAGCTTTCGAAATCTGGTGCTACAGAAGAACGCTGAAGATTAGATGGGAAGTTCACATAACTAATGAGGAGGTATTGAATGGAATTGGAGAGATGAGAAATATGTGGCGCAACTTGACTAGATGAAGAGATCGGTTGGTAGGGCGTATTCAGAGGCATCGAGGGATCGCCAGTTTAGTATTGGAGGGCAGCGTGGAGGGGAAATATCGTAGAGTGAGACCAAGAGATGAATACACTGAGCAGATTCAGAAGGATGTAGGCTGCAGCAGGTATGGGGAGATGATGAAGCTTGCACAGGATAGAGTAACATGGAGAGCTGGATCAAACCAGTCTCTGGACTGAAGACCACAACAGAAATATATTTTATATTATAATATATAGTTATAATGTATAGTTTTGAAATTTTTTATATCGCTTAAATAAGGAAGTTTGTAACTAAATTGACTGATAGTACTGTTTCTGTTTACAAGAATCATTTCACTCCAGACCAGTTTGAAACCAGCAGAGCTGGTGGACTGGTAAAACGCAAACCAAATGCTGTGCCAACCATTTTTGGTGATCACAAGCCACCAGTGGTACGTAAAGGTCCTGCTGAGAGGAAACCTGTTGGCCTACTAGAGAAACATACTGGAATGAAACTAGAAAATAAGGTTCCCTGCTTCAACAGATTTCTACATGCGGTATGCTGTCACTTGCTGCTGAATTATCGCACTTTGAACATCTTGTGTGACTGCTAACAGTTCACATTTATTGTTTTCATCCGCAGGACACACAGAATTTCCCTTCAGAGCACTATTCTTGCCAACAGTGGACTTACTTGTAATGTAGAAGTTGTCGCAGGATCTACTTTGTAAATTGAGTACAATAAGCAAATACTTTTTAAAAGTTGTTCCAAATATGTAGCTTAGACTTTCTTCTTTAGAAATTATATATCGTACTCCCATTCTAAGCATCAGTTGCGTACAGAAGCAGACTCAAACATTTCATTTATAACAGCTGTATATTTTTCAAACTGACTTGTCCAGGCTCTGTTGATGGTGGGAACAAAATACTTTGTCACACGGTAATTTAGCGAATGGGACCACATCTCTGAAATCCTCTGCTATACCCTCAGGACAGGACAGATAGTTTAATTTGTGGAAAAGGGGCCAAAATGAATGGCTATCAGTTGCAATCAAACATAGTACTTTACTGATTTGACAAACATTACAATAAAAAAGAAAACATTAAATACAGACCAAGCCGAACATTTATTTTAGAACTTAATTCCTCAATAAATGAGCCATTCAATTCCCTCAAGGGAAAAACAAGTTTAATTTAAAACTGACTGAAAGCCTATAACTTAAAACCAAAAACAGGAATTTGAATTTCAAAGGCAGAAGGTCTTATCTTAAAGCATTTCTTAAAATCAGGCTGAAGGCCCAAACAACGTCACTCCTTAAGGGCAAACAACTTTAACTTAAAATGGGCTAGAAGCCATACAGAAACAAAGAACAAGAACAAATAAGGAAAGACAGTACATCAAACTGCACTCAGAAGTTTCCAAGGGCTGGCATGGAATTCAAACACTAACGCTCGCTTAGGGGAGATAGGCGGTCAGCCCAACAATTCTCAATCTGACGGCAACCCAACCGACAGACAGTCAATGGACCAAGTGTTAGGATAACTTCCACTCCACCTGACCAGCACACGACGAGGAGTTCAATGGAACAACGCAGAAGGTATTGGCGCCCACAACGAATTACACATTCAGCTGTCAAACTACACGCCGTGCTGGACAGCCACGACACGACGAGGAAAATGCACTGCCCGAATTTACGTCTACGGCCAGGGCAGGTAACTGGAACATTAACGGCCACAATGCAGAAGATTCCGCTGGTGCACTTCGATTCAAAATAATCGAGTTAAGTTAAACTCCACAGAAGGATGGGCTAGAATTTCGCCAACTCGAAAACACACACTGTTGCTCACGGGAAGGTCCTAACAGCCCACAATGAAGTTCAAGCGACACAATGTGAACAGTTGGGGCTGGCTGGTAAATTAAGTAAAGACTCAACTTTCGTGTCCGGGATCGGTGAGCCACGGCCCTCGTAGCAACTGGAGCAGCCCCTCACACTGTGGACACCGCCAGCGGCCCCGGCCGAACCACGCGCCACGGAGACTTCCTCGACGCTCCTCGTCAACCGACCGACTCCCGCACGTGGCCCAGTCGGAAACTGTAAGCGCGGGGCCAAAGATATTACGAGGCTGCGAATATCGGTACAGGCTGCTGCTGCCACTTTGCGGAGAGAGGCGATAACACCACAGTCTCAATAACGGCGGGAGACTAATCACAGAATAGCGACCGAGGTTTAACGCAAAGCATAACACGAGCCAGAAACGGCTCAGTCTCTTACATAAACAGTTCACTTGTATTGGTATCTGATGGAAATAAAAACCAATGTCTTTTCTCATACCTTTCAGCTACATCGTTTCTACAGCTTGCCATTGGACACTGTATATACCGTATTCTAATTTGCAGTTAAACATTATACCTATCTGAGAAAATAGATACTTTGATTTCTTACCACAGCCGTTTAAAGTTTACTTCAAAGTCAGTGGCTTTTCTGTACCATTTATGTTTTTAAAACTCTGCATACAGGGCTTAGGATTTGTTGGCAATATGTGGTACAACAGGTGCTAATACGTCTAATGTTGTGGTTAGGTTTGGTCGTGATTATTTAATTTTTTATTGTAAGTAATATTTATTTGCACTTAAAAATAACTCGCACTACCACCCACATCGGTAAGTACCACTGTTCTCACAGCTCTTGTAATTCAAGTATTCGAGCCTCACGTGTTCCACTGCTATTGAAGTGTTGCACGGTGAAGCTGTGTTACATTCTATTGCAGTCAGATTTATGTGGTGGCTAGCAAAGATCGTACAGATTTTTGGAAACACTATGGTATTGTTTGCTGGGAATTAAATATAATTGGTCACCCACAATTTCAGTTTAGTATATGGCATTACTTTCCATTACAACGTAGTAAGAGGACACCTGGAATATTACCACTCAGATTTTCATAATTTGCTTCTGTCCTTCGAAACTAAGTTTTCACACCTTATGAATCTTCAAGTCATATACCACAGCCTACTGAGAATCAATTACTGGCTACTTAAAAACATATTATAGTATTAAATAATTTTTATTTTTGAAGATTGCAATATTGCAGATTTATGTTCCAGATGTTGGACAGCCTTCAAATGTGCCCAATGACATCAGTCCTGCAGAGAACTTGGACACAACAGAAGATGAAGTCACCATCCTGAAGAACCCAGTACAACAGCTTCAGGCTGGAATTGAAGCTTTACAGAGAAAACTCGTCCTCTCTCAGAAAAGGGAGAGAGGAGTGTGTTCAGAAAAAGACAACCTCCTCGCCAGTGTGCATGGTTTATTCGGTGCAGAACAGTTTGCAGTGTGAACAAAGGGGACATGTAAGGGTAGCAAATGGTCAGTGGAAACACTGCAGAAAGGGCTAAAAAATAGACCACCTTGTGGTAGTATGGGGTACAAAGTCCTGCTGGAAAATAAATTTCCATTTCATTCAGACAGAACCCTGAGAAGTTCACTACTGAATGTGAAATTTAGACCTGGTGTGCTGAAGGAGCTAATGAGTTCCCTGAAAGTAGAGCTTGCCCTCATGTTACCAGTGGAGAAACATCGTGCTCCCACGATGGATGAAGTTAGTATCACTCCATCATTCGAATACAATTGAAGCAATGGCTGCTTCATTGGTAATGATATGACACACCTCCATCAAATCTTGCCCTTGCAACTACTATAGCTTCTCATGTATTAGTTTTTATGTTGGGTGGTATCACCTCAAGATGGAAACAAATCATAGGTTACCATTGCCTCAGATGTTAGGTCACATAGTGCTTAGAGCCATTTTACCATTACACGTGGCCATCTTTTTTCCAGTTCTCATGTCAAACACATAATTATAAACATTATTAGAGAATCTCAGGCACTCGAACAATGTTCAGTGCATGGTGTCAGATACGGCAGGGCAAAATTGAGCTGAATAGCAAGAATTTGGAATTGTTGTCGAAAGGTTTTCAAAATTAGTTTCTACCAGTATCCTTTTTTTTTTGAACTGTTGAATTGGAAGATCCCTGATATCTTGTGGTATGGCATTAAAAAATTTTATGGACTTGTAACTATAAAAAAAACACAAAAGTGCTTCTTATACAAGTCCATCAAAATTTTTAATGCCATACCCCAACATATCAGGGATCTTCCAATTCAACAATTCAAAAAAAAAAAAAAAGTAAAAGAATTTCTTCTTGAGCTCAGCATTTATGAAACTGATGAATTTTTAAGGGAGGCAAAGAATAGGGTATGACTACACTTTGTGATCAGTTTTTATGTGCTTCTATATATGAGTAAGTCTGTAAGTGGCTAAATTTACTATGCAATATCAATTTGTACCAGAAGTTTCTCTGTTTTGTATTTGTGTGAAGGTACCATAATTATTTGTGTAATATTTATATTGTGTAATATTTTTCTTGTTTTTGTAATTATTTGTGTAACATTTATACTGTGTACTATTGACTTTTGTAATGCCTCAGATGATCTCTGAGGTCTCTACAACAATAAAAATCAATCAATGATAATAGGAAACTAATTTTCCTCGCAGATACACCACACATTTTGAAAAATATGAGGAACCACTTATTCAATGGACAATGAGTCTTCCTTTGAGAAAATGTTGTCGAGGAACGTGATCTGCCTCGTAATGAGGTACAAATAAATCGTGTAGAACAGTTGCTTGAGGTGGACAGTGGTTTAAGTCTTTAACTGGCACCACAACTGCGTGAGAAGCGTTTGATTCCAAACCATTACGAGAAAATGAAAGTTGGCTCGCCTACTGCCCTAATTAACAGCCAGACTGCGGCAGCCAGTGAGTATGCTGTCAAGACAGAGAAACTGCAGCAAAATACTTTAACCACAGCACGGTTTCTAAAGCACGTTCGTGAGTGGTTGTGCCTCATAACATACAGAGCTCTAAATATGATTCCGAGTCGTTCTGATGAACAAACATGCGGTGAGGCACTCTGTCATCTTAAGGACACTCTGTGTTTATTTCAAAACTTGAAAATTGGGCTAAAGGGTGCCTGGTGTAGTTTTGACAAAAATGGCTCTGAGCACTATGAGACTTAACTTCTGAGGTCATATTGGACATACATAAATATAAGGATGACCCATGAGGCATTTCAGTATTGTGCGTAACACAGAATTAATCTCATACCTGGTGTGGTGTGTGGAAGCTCTTACTGCCATGGCATACCACAACCTTGCTCATCACACTCAGTGTCAGGTTCTGTAAGTAAACAATTAAACAGTAAATCACAATGCAGGCATTGTATATTGGAACAGGGAAGTAACATTGGGCATACATGAATATAGAGCTGTCTCACAAGGCATTTCAGTATTGTGCCTAACACAGAATTAATCTCATACCTGGTGTGGTGTGTGGAAGCTCTTGCTGTCATGGCATACCACAACCTTGCTCATCACACTCAGTGGCAGGTTCTGTAAGTAAACAATTAAACAGTAAATCACAATGCAGGCATTGTATATTGGAACAGGGAAGTAACATTGGGCATACATGAATATAGAGATGTCTCACAAGGCATTTCAGTATTGTGTGTAACACAGAATTTATCTAATACCTGGTGTGCTATTTTGGACCTGTTGCTGCATTGGTTGACTCAAAGTTTGTTGCACATACGAACTGACAGGTACAGGGTTATAAATCATGTTCCATACATAGAACAGAAAAATTGCACTGGAGATGTGTGAAATAGAAGATATATCACATGCAGTGTGGTCCATTTCATGGAATTACCATCACATACCAGGTGATGCTTGTTGCATGTCTCACTGCTGTGTGTGCCACTGTGTTTTCACTCAGTAATTCTAATGGTATACTTAATCTGCCATACAGAGAAAGCACGTTATTCTCCAAGCGTTTACTCAATGCGGCATATTAAATTTTCATCAGTGTTATAGGAGCCTATTACTTGTGAGTCATCTGTGTAGAGGATGGTATCAGACTGAACAAAGCATGACATATCATTGTGTACTCTAAGTTCAAACTTATTTGCAGGTTCCAGCAATACTGATAGAATGACTGATTGGAAATACAGCAGCACACCACAGCAAATAAAAAATAATTTAACTGTGCTAACCCAGGAATTGTTCACTTCACCACAAAAAAAGGCTGTGGAATGTTTATGTGAAATACACTATTTGATAAAAACAAATGTGTCAAAAAGATATGTCTACCAGTAATTAAAACGATATTGTGGAGTTAACGATGCAGGATACTAAGTAACAAAACAAAATCATGAACACCATAAATAATATCACTGATTAAATTTTAAAAAAATATATCTTGTGCATATTTTATTTCAATCATCACCTAATGTATTATTTTTTGGGGTTCTCAGAAAACTAATGTCCTCAATGCTTTTAGACTACAAAAAATACTATCCGAGCCATAGTGGGAGCTGAAGCATAACCCACAGGTTTTTCAGTGAGAGTGATTGAGTCACAGACTAAAACTACATGAAAAAACTCTACATCACATGAACATGAAATTTATAAATAAAATTTGAAAGGGGAAGTATAACAAAATAGTAATAATAATACTGAAGCACACATGGTAAGATATCTGAAGGATATTGATACTATATCATACTGTAGAAAATGTACCGAATGATAATAATGTCAAGTAACAGCCCTATCTGTCTAAAGAAGTAACACCATATGCACTACCACAATAGATTATTGCCTTCGGTGATAACCATGTATTGTCTACCTGAAGGAGTAACTACATATGTATTATAACCTAGATTACGGTTATCAGTTTGTATAAAGAGGTGGAATTGATAGGGAACTTATGTCACTATCTTCATTTGTATGAGGCATGTTATGTAATGATAAAATTTTGAAGTGATTTTCATGTCAGAATTTTCATACTACATCCCAATGTAGAACTAATCACAACAGATTTGGGCACATGAACATTTAAAATATTTTAATATTAAATGCAAATAGTTGCAAATTAATGGTACAGACCTCCATCCAGAAGTGTTCTCAGGATGTTGTTTGTTTCTTCTGCATTAGGAACTGCCATGGATATGCGTTTTGAGGAACTTGTCTTCTTTGTTGAAAACAGCCTCCTCTGGGGCAAAAGTTTCCTCTTGAGACTTCTTTGTGGGCTAATGAAAGAGATACCACTACTGGTGCGAACAGCACCTACATTAACCTTTAACGAAGTCACCATTTTGTTAGCCAGCTGAACTTCAGTAGCTGACATGCCAGAAACAATTTCTGAAAACCTAGAAATAATTTTTCTCTTCTCTTCTGCCAATGCTTCTGGGGTGCAAGAATTAGCATTTCCACTTACTTGCTTCAAAATCACTTCTTTCTCATTAATGCAAGACATATCTCCAACATCTGTAGCTACTGCATCTTGTAATTCAGAAATTTCAAAAGGATTTGGTTCTGTACTGTCTAGCTGGCAAACATTATGTATATGCTTGCACATATTTAACTTAATGCTATAATCAATACACGTGCAGGAATACCTATGAATGCACACTTTACAGTCAGTGCACACTAATTTACAGTTACAGAAGATATTATTTTCTTCTACAAGGTAAACTTCATGTGATTTTGTGGCTGGTACTTCCCAACCTCTGCCTACTTTCCTAATTGAGTTCTTATTCATCAGAATGCTGCATTTGTGTTTATGGCGAATGTTTTTCATTTTACTTGTTAGCTTCCCTTTCACGTTGACAATGAGCCTGTCAAACAGCTTTGCTGTTACAAGCGACATCGTTGTGGGTTGGAGCTGCATGCCTGCTGCACCAGCTCGGTCAGCGCAGGGGCGGTTGACGCTATCTGTGGATAACGCCGCCGTCGGATCCCGCAGGTGTAGGTCCGGTGTGTGGAGCACGCAGACGAGCTGGTCGGAGGTGCTCGACTGGCCGCCTCCCAAGCAGCACCCAGCCGCCAGCAGCGCAGAGGCAGAGCCAGCCGTCATAGGGAAACGGAACAGTCCTCCATCTTGCTCTCGCTCCAGGCCCCTGAAGTGGCAAATGGCGGTGGTTTGTGGAACGTGCCCTACAGGGCGTCTGGCTCGGAGCTGTCCTCGAAGTAGCCGACGTCTGGCAGTCAGGCTGGCCGCAAGGTGAGGCGCAGGCCCGTGAGGTGACGCAGGGCGACTCACGGTGAGTTTCTGCGAACCGCACAGCTGAGTGGTGCTGCCCCCGCACGTTGGAGCGCAGCGTGACGTGGCGCAGTTGCTGCGCTTTGAGGTGACCCTGCGCAGTTCCTCTCGGTGCTTCTGGCTGTTGGTAGTTCGAAATGGAGGAAAAGCTAACTGAAGCCGTACGTGTTCGCAAAGTTCTGTACGACACAAGCCATGAAGATTACTTGAAAACGAAGCGGAAAGAAAGCTGAGAAGTGGGAGGAAGTGGCCAAGGAAACGGACACACGAAATGGTAAGTTGCATTGTAATTCGTTGTTAACATTCTATATTGACATTGTTAAAAGTCTGTAGCAAATTTTCGTGATGTGCTCTGTCCTGGTTAAATGTTTATCAAAAAAAAAAGAAATGCCTAGGTTCCTTACAATATCATTCCTTACTAGCGTGTAGCCCTCCATATCTACCAGTGAAAACGGAATAGATGGATTTAACCACGTCTTTGATCTTTGATATCAATGTAGAATCGAAACTGTGGTCCGAGTACATTTCTATATATATATATATATATATAAATTTTATAATGGGAAAACATAGTTACGAAAAATTGTCAAAAATTACCTGTATATAGGTTGTATATAATATATTACAGAAATAGGTACCTAAAAAGCATCCTGTATTAGAATGCAACGTTGTGTCAAAATTTCAAAGCAATCGGTCAATAGCTTTCGGAGGTTAGTGCCTATACACAAACTGACAAAACGTTTTTATATATAGAGATACATGTTCATCATAATAGCTTACCTTAAAAACCCATCTAGTTTCTCCTTGGTTCCAATGGACCTTGTAGCGTTGCATCCCTGTCTGTCAATTTCATGCACTTCTTGGAATTGATCACGGTTTAATCTAAAATAGTTCGTGAATTTTTCATCATCAAATTCCTTGGTTAAAGTGAATTCCCCATGACCTAGTCTTCTTTTCATGTACGCACTTTTTTCTGCCTTTTGTTCCATCAATACGATGTAACACACCGGAATCAGAGTCTGAAGTTACATCTATTAACACAGCAGAAGTAGTCGCCATCTCTGCCGGAGCCAAAGTCCCTCAGCAAACTGCGTATTGGGACTGCGATCCAGCTTGCGATGACTGTCGCCGTGAGGGATTTGGCGTGAGCGCCGTCTTACTTTCAGCCGCACATTCCCGTGGCCGCCGCTGCCAGCAGTCAGCCACGCACAGCGGCTGCATCCCCGCCACGTTTTTCTGCGGCATCGCAGCTTCTCGCCGTCCTCTTACGAGACCTCGTACAAACTCACTGACGTGTCGATACTGGCGCCTTTATAGCCTTAAAAGCATTCTTGTCTGACATCGACCCACCACCTCTTGTATGGACGACACTAAACCAAACCTGAGTCAAATCCTCACAGTGGGCTACTACCGCCCATCTTATGTGACTGGCGTGGAATCTGAACAGACGTCATCTTTCAAATGTAGAAACACTCACACTAACTTTCTGTCCCACAACTCCTTCTCGGCGTTGGGACTTTTTCCTTCTGTGTACAGTAATTTCGCAGTAAGAAAGCAGTTTGCAGCACACATGCGTGACTCGCCGTCGCCAACGTCGCGCTCTGAACTCCACACTTGTTCTGCTGGAGAAGACCTTCCGGCACTTTTATTACGACGTACAGTTTCATTCGTCCCAGTACAAGTTCCAATCGACGCATTACTGGACATTGCTTTATTAAGAAAAATGTTTAACTCCGCGCCGTCTGTTATTTCAGAAAACTATAAGTAGCTGTCACGATACACCTTGCCTAACGTTCTATCTATATATATAAAACAAAGTCGGGTTTGTTACAACACTTATAACTCGAGATCTGCTGGACCAATTTTCATGGTTTTTGATTTGTTGGAGGTGTCTCCGCCCCGAATAGCAGAATACATCTTAAAAATAATGAAAAATTGACGAATACTTGAAAAATGCGTTATTTTCCCTAAAAGTTCTTTAGTTTCGGAGCTGTCAATTTTTTTTGTCAAAATCTGTAAGTAATGATTGACATTTACGCATGCGTTCATAAACTATTTAAAATGGATGAATAAACTATTATGTGTATTTTTTTAAAAAAAAGATTGAAAAATATTACACGTGCATTCAGAAATGTGTAATGAATACTTAATCATTTCAATAAATGCTCATTTGTTTATTACATGTCAAACATTTGTTGTCCAATCCTGTCAAATACTGTAACAACTATTTATGTGTGCGTTCAGAAATTTATTTTGTGTAAAATATCTCCAAAGTTCAGGTAGGTACTGTTATATTTGTTTGTTTTAGACATTAATTTGTGTAAATTATTTATTAAATTAATTAAAGATTTATTCTACAGGTTAACAAAAGTGTAAATGTCTATTCATAGGTTGTCTATGATTTTTCTTGATAAGCTGTTGTCTATGTCTCGATTGTTTTATGTGGTTTTGTGCGAGTGCATATTCAGTATTACTATTAATAAAAATGCCGCGTCCTAGAAGATCTAATCTTTCCCAGCGGAGTCGTAATGCAATTAGGCAACGGAATATCGCGAGTCAATTATCTGACGAAGAACGAGAAATTGCCCGAGAAGAGCGCCGCGTTAGGATGGAGCAAAGAAGGGCCTTCATTCGTCCTTCTGCAATGACATATGTTCGTCATTATGGTCGGCCAGATCTATTCATTACATTTACATGTAATCCGAAATGGATGGAAATTATTCAACTGCTGCTTCTCGGACAAACATCAAGTGATCGACACGACATCACCGCACGGGTTTTCAAGCAAAAAATTCGGTCACTAATAAATTACATTGTTAAGCAACACGTCTTTGGGATTACTCGATGCTGGATGTATTCAGTCGAATGGCAAAAACGAGGCCCACCGCATGCTCACATTCTAATTTGGTTAGTAGACAGAATTCGGCCAGATCAAATAGATGACATCATATGTGCGGAGATTCCTGCTCCTGAAACCGATCCAGACCTACGTGATGCTGTAATCACGAATATGATTCATGGACCATGTGGCACTATCAACCGCCAATCACCGTGCATGGTCGACGGCAAGTGTTCCAAACGGTATCCGCGAAAATTCACGGCAGAGACCATTACAGGCAGCGATGGTTATCCATTGTATCGGCGTCGATCGCCCGATGGTAATGGTAGAACTATAACAACTAAAGTGAAAGGAAACGATTTCATAGTTGACAACAGTTGGATTGTTCCATATTCGCCACTTCTTTCCAAAACATTCAAGGCACATTGTAATGTTGAGTATTGCAATTCGGTCAAATCTATTAAATACATTTGCAAATATGTCACGAAAGGGAGCGACATGGCGGTTTTTGGTATCCAAACATCCAATATCAACGATGAAATCACGAGCTATCAAGTTGGTAGATATGTGAACTGCAATGAAGCAATTTGGCGTATATTCTCATTCCCTATTCACGAACGTTATCCCACTGTTGCACATTTGGGGGTGCACCTAGAGAACGATCAGAGAGTATATTTCACAGCGTGGAATGCTGCTCAACGTGCCGAAACACCTCCAGCGACAACACTGACCAGTTTCTTTGCGATTTGTCAAAACGATCCGTTCGCACGAACGTTGCTGTACTCGGAAATGCCACGTTATTACACTTGGAACGCTACATCGAAGAAATTTCAACGTCGGAAGCAAGGCGATGCAGTTCCTGGTCATCCAGATATGCGTTCTGCTGATGCTCTTGGTCGTATTTACACAGTTCATCCGAAGAATGATGAATGTTTCTATTTGCGGTTGTTACTGGTACATGTTCGAGGGCCAACAACATTTGAATCACTACGAACTGTTAATGGTATAGTGTGCCCCACATTTCGTGCAGCATGTCAAGAGCTGAATTTGCTTGAAAACGATACTCGTTGGGACACGACAATCGCTGAAGCAATTATTTCTGCATCTCCAAGTCAGATACGCATATTATTTGCTATCATCATTTCGACATGCTTCCCATCAAACCCACGTGATCTGTGGAACAAATACAAAGATAACATGTCACAAGACATTTTATATCGAATTCGTGTCAGCTCAAGAAATCCCGAACTTGAGGCGAACGAGGAGATGCATAACCAGGCTTTCCTCTTGATCGAAGATATGTGTTACCTCATGTGCGGCAGCTTGTTAGTTAGGTTAGGAATGCCAGCGCCAGATCGCGGAATGAATGACGCATTTAATAGAGAATTGGAACGTGAACGTGAATATGATCCACATGAACTAATCCAATCAGTTCAAACGAATGTACCACTGTTGAATCCTAAGCAGAAGGAGGTCTGTGATACACTGATTAATGCAATTGATGATGGAAATGGTGGCTTATTTTTTTTGGATGCCCCCGGTGGAACTGGGAAGACATTCCTCATGTCATTGATTTTGGCCACTGTACGTGCGAGATCCGAAATTGCGGTAGCAATTGCTTCTTCTGGAATAGCGGCCACATTGTTAGACGGATACCGTACGGCTCACTCAGCGTTAAAATTGCCCTTAAACCTTCAAACTACTGAACAGCCGACATGTAACATTTCGAAACACTCCGCAATGGCCAAAGTTTTAGTAGCATCAAAAATCATCATATGGGACGAATGCACAATGGCGCACAAACGCGCATTGGAAGCACTAGACCGAACATTAAAAGATCTGCGCAATGACTCGAGATCTTTTGGTGGTTCAATGATTTTATTATCTGGCGATTTCCGACAAACACTACCAGTAATTCCAAGATCTACTGCTGCCGACGAAATAAACGCTTGCCTCAAAGCATCAAATCTGTGGCGATATGTAAACAAACTTCAACTGTCTGTAAATATGAGAGTTGCATTGTTGAACGATCTATGTGCTGATGATTTCTCGAAGCAATTGCTGACTATCGGTAATGGCCGTGTTCCTGTTGACGAATTTAGCGGTTTGATTTCATTTCCTCCAAATTTTTGCAATTTCGTCTCATCAAAAGACGAGCTTATCAACAAAGTATTTCCGGATATCATTGCTAACCACAAAAATACTAAATGGTTAAGTGAGCGAGCAATTTTGGCGGCTAAAAATAAAGATGTAGATGACCTCAATTTTATAGTTCAAAATCAAATCGTAGGTACTCTGTATTCATTCAAATCTATCGACTGTGTAACAAACGAAGAAGAAGCCACTAATTATCCAACTGAATTTTTGAACTCCTTGGATGTGCCTGGTTTACCACCGCACAATTTACAACTGAAGGTTGGCTCGGTAGTCATCATGCTTAGAAATTTAAACCAACCAAAACTGTGCAATGGAACGCGTTTGGTGATAAGAAAACTGATGAGCAATGTGATTCACGCGTCGATACTTAAAGGAAAATTTAAAGATGAGGAAGTTCTTATTCCAAGGATTCCGATGATCCCGACAGATATGCCCTTTGAGTTTAAACGAATTCAATTCCCGATTCGTCTTGCCTTCGCCATGACGATCAACAAATCACAGGGCCAATCCTTGACTATTTGTGGCCTCAATCTAGAAAATGCGTGTTTTTCTCATGGTCAATTGTACTTGACATGCTCACGTGTCGGCAAACCATCCGCATTATTTGTTCTTGCGCCTGACCAAAAAACAAAGAATGTCGTTTACCACAAGGTGCTTGAATGAAAATCCGATTAATGAATTAATAAGAGTATATCCCAACCTGCACAACATAGTTTTCAATGATTTTTTTCTGACATGCGTTTGAAATACTTAATTATTATTATTTTTTTAATTTTTATTCTCATTCTGTATGTATTCATCATCATCATTCATCAAAATAAAATACTATCTATATTAATATTATTTTGTATCATTGTATTACGTTCATCAAAGCCTAAATTAGTTCAGCTAAAAGGTAACACGACATTCATTGACTGTTAGGCGGTACGAAGTTCGCCGGGTCAGCAAGTTGTATATAAATATACAGACAGGACCGAAAGATCGATCTCTCTACCGTAACTGATAGAAGCAAATACGCTATTCAAGTTCCGTTACATCTATCTTGACTGGTATTGTTACAAGGGGGCATCGTGCATGCCGATACCTTTGGCCTCGTGCGGGCCAGTGTTCATATCTCGATCAGCGTCGGCAACCTACAACAGTTAAGTTTGTCATCGTTTTGGATCCGATAGGGCATACATCGGATGCACAGTGTAGCGTGATGTTGGCGGTTTGTTTGTGCGTCAGTGGGCGAGCTCGTCGGTTTGCCTGCCATGGACTGTCGGTCGGCTCTGAAGGCAGCTGGCGGTTTCCAGTCAACGTCACTGAGACGCAGGGGCTAGCCGATGTTCGTCGCTTGTCGGTGTATGTTAGCTTGCCGTAGGTGGTTATGCCCTAGCTAGTAGTGTCTTTGGCCGCTTATGCTCCCACCTATGGTTGTGATCGTAGTTTCCCAGAGTAAGGTCAAAGGATTGTTCGAGTGTCTCGATTTCCCGTATAGTCATGAGGCATGTTTTTTGAATACTTTCAAGGCGGCATTCATTGTGAAGGTTCACGGTGTGTGTGTAGTGTGGAGTGTTGCTAATGATTTGTAGCACTTTGTTCTGTATGATCTGCAGGTGGCGCAGTCGTGTAGGAGCTGCATATCCCCAGATGGGAGCTGTGTACGTCATCAGAGGTCTAATCAGTGTCACGTATATGGACCTCGACACCCTGCTATTCAGTGTGCTTTCCCCTGTCGAGCATTGGGTAGAGTTTTTTGAGCCTCGCGTGTGCTCTGTTGGCAACATATTCTCTGCGGTCCCCCCGTGTAAGTTTCCGGTCCAGCCAGACACCGAGATATCTGACTTTCTCTTGGAAACGTGTTGGGTGTGTATGTAGCGTTATCTGTCTACTGTGTTGATGTTTGCACAGTACTTTTGGTCTGCTCGTAAACACAACTGCTCCGCACTTGTCGACATTTACTTTGATACGCCACCATTACACCCGAGGCTCGGCAGTTCTGAGTGCCGTCTGTATCCGTGAATTAATGTTCGACGGTTTCCAGTCTCGCACGAGGATGGCTGCGTCATCTGCGTAGATGGCTAACGTAGTGTTTTGTGTTGCTGGGAAGTCGTTAATGTACAGGTGGAACAAGATGGGTCTTAGGATGCTTCCCTGGGGTACTCCAGCTCGGATACCGTCTCGTGTCGATTGTTTGCCCTGCACGTCAGTGTTGAAACATGTGTTTGTGAGACACGAGTGTAGGAGACGTACGAGTCCGTCCGGGAAATCAGCTTTGCTCAGTTTGCGTATAAGGCCGTCGTATCCCGTACCACCACACTTATAACATTTTACGCCCACTGTAAACACTGTTTGTCTGTCACGCACCCCTGTTGCCACATCTATTTCCTCACATTGGATTGCCAGATCAATGGACGAATACATTCTTACAGAGTCCCTTCACTCAGTTTCCGCCACATATGCACTGGTAACCCCTTAAAAAGGCGTCAAGTGCCATTTGCTCTGCCTCCTGCAACAGAACACCATTCGTTTCATCGCTCTGACCCAACTCGTCAGTATACTCAGTAATTTCCCTTATCCTGTCCGCAAGTTTCTCTACCATCTCCCCCTGTCTGTTCGTCATTGTACTCGACCTCTCCCTAAAGCACCGAGCGCTATTCTGTTTCTTGTACCTCTGTAAAAGCCCCTCCTTCAACTGCTTAAACTGCCCTGCCTTCCTCAACTCCTCACAACACCTGTTAATCTAATCTCGGCTACACGTTACAACTGTTCACGAGACCGACCACTCGTCGCAGCTGAAGTTTCCGAGTCCTCCACAAACGAATGCACATCCTCAGATGCCTTGCCACAAAACGGAATAATCGAAATTTCGGTAGCTGGATCAATCTCCAGCTGCGGCATTCTAGGCAACGAGGACTGATCAGAAGCGGTTTCCCGCTCACTTCTAGCGGTTAATTCACTCCTCAACTGCATATTGTCCGCTGTCAACTGTGCTACCTTTTCCAACAAAATCTGTACTGCTTCTGGTTCTGACACACCTCACATTCCTGACTCTGCCATTGTGTTGCTTTTGTTCCCCGTTAATCCCTAAACAGAACAATTAAGTACAAAAATAACCCGACACGCTACACCTCAGTATCATTATAGTAATGTCGTGCTCAAACCAATACAAAAGTAATTAAATACCACGAAAAAAAATTTTACGGCCCCAAATACACTGACACTTCCTCTGACAACAGAAAATACCGTTCCCACGCAAAACATCTGCAATGGCCTGCCACGAGTCATACTCAAAAACACAAAAAAGAAAGAAAACGTCCAACACTCAAAAGAAAACTGGTCAAACTCACCACATCTCGTGACTGTAATGCCGGCGGTGGGCTTGAACGTCGTGCCTTACAGACGATGTCCGCTACTCTGACACCGAATGCTGTCGCACCTGCTGACACCAAATGTCACAGGAACACCAAATGTAGCGGGAAGAGGTAGGTGGCCCGTGTTAAGACTCGTCCGAGCTTTACGAGTGACGTATCGTTCCCAACTACACCGCCGGATTTCCGTCGGTCTGCGTCACAGGGTCCCAAAATGCTGAGGACGCCACCTCAGCTACCCTGTGCAGTGCTCTGCTAATGTGTCGGCCCTGTACGGCCGCAGTGATATGCCGGCCGGTGTGGCCGAGTGGTTCTACGCGCTGCAGTCCGGAACGGCGCGACCGCTGTGGTCGCAGGTTCGAATCCTACCTCGGGCGTGGATGTGCGTGACGTCCTTAGGTTAGTTAGGTTTAAGTAGTTCCAAGTTCTAGCGGACTGGTGACCTCAGATGTTGAGTCCCACAGTGCTCAGAGCCATTTTTTTGCAGTGATATGACGCCATCAGGGCTGCGCCTGCAGCAGACTCAGCAGCCTCCATCCTGCACTGACAGATGCAGGGTGGATCGCACTGCGCTTCCTCGCCCGCGGTACTGAGCTGTGTAGTGGCCCGTCACTGGCTGGCTACAGAGGGTCGAACCGGCGACCTGCCGTGGACTGGAAGTCTGGTGCCCCGTCTGCTGCCGTGTGTAGCCGGTGCTGGGACGTGCTCGACCGTCCGGGAGAGCTGCCACACTCGAATGCTCTGTCAGTGAACTGGCACCTAGCTACACGCAGCTGTGCGCCCGTTTTGCTAAATGCACCCCTCCGCCTCACGTACCCCTAACACTCAGGTCGGCCAGTGGGCCCCTTCTGCCTGTCGCTTACGCCATGTAAACCGCTGCGTGTACTTTTCCTCGCGGTTCTTCGCCCCTGTGGCCTCCATTTTGCTTCTCAACTGCTGGTGAGCGTAACTCACTGTAAACAGGCCCGTGCCTGGCTGTAACTTCTGCACTCAGAAACATTCCACCAAAACTGACTTTTCCTGTCCCACACGGTACGTACTTTATGTCTACCGTCTGTTTTCTCTGGCCCACATTTATTTCTTTTTTAATACGCATCTTTGTCGTTAAATGTCCGCAGTACATCACCTTTGGTAACTTCTGATGTTATTGGCCAAAGCTGACGGGTTGTATGCCATTCTTCAGTTGTCCCGATTATCGCACCTGGCAACTGTAACACTCACGACGTTAAAACTCGTAACCTGGTTTTATACCTTTGAAAATCGTACTGCTCAAAGACCTGGAACGGAAGGCTTCTTATTCGAATTTGCACACAGCAGATACTGTCTTTATCAATACTAGACCGGAGACTCGTAAGTGGCACTTGGTCTACTGTTGTAAAACTACAATTTGTATTGTGGTTTGTGGATTTGTGATGCAAAATTGAAAATCAAACGTTGGCGAAGTGGCACTTGGTCTTTTTCAATACTTTACGGCAACTGTTGCCGCGATGACAATGGTGATTTGTTTTCCAAACGGACTGTGTTGTTTCCCAACAGAATGTGCTCATAGCAGAACGTTTGGTCTAATTATTCGTAACACTGTCCAACAATATTCATTCCTTGGCATATCATTTCCGTTAAGCTTCATTTGTAGCGACATTTATAACACGTGTTCCACCTACTATTTGTTCTTGAGATTATTTATTTTGATGGACTATTGTAGAAACAGCTGTCAAATATCAAGAAATTGAAAAATCGTCTATACTGTTAAGTTTGCTGTCCTTCTACATTCGTCTTATTTTGTTCCAGTCAGTCACTTCCTGTAGCAAAACAGTTCTGCCAAGAACTACCTGACAAAGGACTTAGGGAATACCCTCCGGCTCTTACAGCTAAACACAGAGGGAACAAGCAGAGCAAAAGGTGAGTATCTTACTCAAATATTGACTGAAAACAAGGTGGACGTTGTTCTACTACAGGAAACCCACTGCTCAGACGAAACCCAACTTCATTCCAGGTGTAAGCTCCCTGGCTACACGTTAGCTGCTGCGACATACCATGCAAGTTACGGATCTGCAACATATATCAAGAATGATGTTGAAGAGGTAACAGATGTCCAAACAAAAGCGGAAAATAACATCCATACCATCAGGCTGAAAGTCGCCAACACGGAGATTGTGAACATCTATAAGCCCCGAGCACAACCATGGGTAAATGAAGCTGCTCAAAATATCCCACATCCAGGAATAGTAATTGGAGACTTCAACAGCCATAACACACAATGAGGCTACAGAACCACGAATGAAGATGGTGAGAAAGTATCAGAATGGGCTGAAATGGAACGCCTTTTCTTACTATTTGACGGGAAGGACAAACGGAAATTCCGCTGAGCTAGATGGGCTCAGGACTACACTCCCGATCTCTGTTTTGCTACCACCAACAACAAAGGACTACCCTTTCAGAGCAGCAGGAAGGTGCTCAGTGATTTCCCTAGAAGCCAACACCGACCGACCTGTACTGGTGAAAATTGGACTCGAAATCCCAGTAGTGAAGTCTATACCAAAGCCACGATGGAACTTCCAAAAAGCCAAATGGGAAAAATTCTCTGAAGAGGTTGATCATATTATTCAGTTTATTCCACCTAAAGTTAGGCACTGCGACCACTTTGTTAGACTAATTCATTCCATTGCCAGAAAACATATTCCAAGAGGCTACAGAGAGAACTGCATTCCTGGATGGAGCCCTAGATGTCAAGAATTGTACGACGAATTTAAAACGACTCGAGACACCGAGGTAGCAGATGAATTGATTTCGGCCCTAGATTCAGCTAGGCAAAAGAAATGGATGGAACTAACTGAAAACATGTCTTTCTGACACTCGAGTAAGAAAGCTTGGAATTTATTAAGAAAGCTTGGCACTGCCACAAAAGGTAATATCTTATCAGTCAAATTAAATCCTAACAAAATAGCAGCCAGGATTGTTAATATAACAAGAACACCAAGCAACAACAACAAACAGAAACCCAAAGAAATAAAACATGAGCTAAAGTCTAAAATGTCTCAAGCACAGCCTTCCGAATTTGCACAGAAAATCTCTGCATCCGAAGTTGTTTCAGCCCTAGATACTCTGAAATCTGGTAAAGCGGCTGGTTGTGATGGTATATACCCAGAGTTCCTTAAACATGCTGGCCAAGGTGCAGTGCAGTGGCTAACTGCACTGTTTAATGAAATTCTCGCAACAGGAAGACTGCCAAAGCTTTTTAAGAAAACTAAAACAATTGCCATCCTGAAACCGTCAAAATCTGGTAACAATCCTGAAGACTATAGACCCATTGCACTTCTAAGTGTCTGCTATAAACTGCTGGAGAGAGTACTCTATAATAGAATTGCACCAACTATCCTGAAACACATTCCTGTAGAACAGGCTGGCTTCAGACAAGACCGCAGTTGTAGCGACCAAGTGCTAGCGTTGGCAACATACATAGAGGAGGCCTTCGGAGACCTGAAGAAAACAATGGCCGTGTTGATTGACCTAAGATCAGCATATGATACAGTGTGGCGGAAATGCATGCTTCTTAAGTTCTTAAGAATAATTCCATGTAAAATAATTGCACAACTACTCAATAACATGCTGTCCAACAGGAAATTCCAAGTTCACCTAAAAGGTCAAGTAAGCAAGGTATACAATTTAAATGATGGACTACCACAAGCATCAGTATTGGCCCCCCTACTTTTCAATTTGTATGTCGCTGACTCGCTAGAAACGAAAGTGGGACACGCTTCTACGTCTCCTACTGGCACGGAACGCCACTTACTGCCGGGATCGTGTAGTGTCCCCACGGCAGAGGTGGCAGCCGCTAACGGGGCCCCCCATTTTATTACTCGGGCTTCCCTCCCCGGCGTTTCGGTACGTACCGACACGGCGAGCGGCCCGCGGGCTGTCGACCGGTGCTACTCCCGTCACCCTTCGTCTCTGCTATCCGTGACCACCTCTCTGCCCTCAGTCGTCTTTCTCTGGGTCCCGAGTCGTGTGGGCGTCCCGGGGAATGAACTGGCTGACCGTTTTGCTAGAGAAGCGTGTATTTACCGACTGTTCGCTTCCGTGATTCCGGGTGCAGATGTGGGGATCCAGATCGAATCTCTCTTTGCTCGAAAGTAGAACGACAGCCGGTGCGCTACTGCTTTCGGTAACGAACTTTATACAGTCGAGGCACCTACTGCAGTTAGGCGCTCTCCGTTCCCTCCTCTCGGGAGTAGTCGGACGTCTTCTGCCGTCTACGCGTCGGCCTTACCGGACTCGCCCGTCTTTTTCCCTCGTGTGACGGGCCACCCCCACAGTGTAGCTGTGGAGCCGGACTGACGGTGTCCGATATATTGGAGGAATGTCCCCTCCTTTTGGCCCCCTGTACTAAGTATAGCGTCATAGATTCTTTCGTACACAATTCGGGGACAGTCGAACTGGTCCTCAGTTTCCTACACGAAAGTGATTTTTATTTTCAGTTATAACTTTTTGCTTTACTCGTGGAGTAGGGGTAGGTTGATTGTGGTTGGGGCCTCTCTTCGTGCTTTTCTCAGTCTGGGACCTGTGTCCACTCCCCCCCCCCCCCCCCCCCTCCTCTGTAAAGACCTCTTTTTTATCCCTCTGTTTCTCCAGTTTTCAGATTTGGTGTACCTTTTTATGCCTTCTACTGTGTGTCTGTTTTAACTTCCTTTCTTTATAGTTCGACCCCTCTGACTGGATGCACCCACTTTTAGCACACCCTTACACAAGTAACTTTTGAATCTCAGGACTGATGACCTAACCCCCGCGGCCCCCCAATCGATCGGTCGACTGTCACAGTATCACTACCTCGAGAGGAATGTTGCAGTTGTGCGTCGTATTCTTCAGACTTCATCCCCTAGGCCAGTGGTTCCCAGCAGGTGGTCCGTGCACCCCCGGGGGTCCGCGAGCTGTGCCGGAGGGGTACGCAAGATGTTATTAGAATAAAAAATATATTAAATATATTTCGTACGATAACAGATTATTTGTCTTGGCCGCTTCCTGCACGAGCAGAGCTTTGGCGAACGCTATCTTCTGCGTCTAGTGTCTTCCTAGAGCCGACTAGCACTAGCACACTCTAGCGCAAAACTAGAATTAGATAGAGGCAAAAATTACAGACTTCCGGGCATCGGCACGCGAGGACTACGAGAAACTAGCCAATGAAAAGGATCCGTGTGCAACCACTTATCGGTGTAAGCGAGAATTTTCTTCCTCGTGTTTTGTGAAAAACTAATATAGGAAGCGGCTCGACATGCGGTCGGATTTCAGAGTGAAAGTTTCGAGTTTGGAACCTAATACATCAGAAATAATGGACTCAAAGGTCAGATCGAACTCATCTCACTAAGAACTGAAAGTTAAAACTAATTATATACTGATGGAGTTCTCTGTTATTAACTGTATTTTTCAAATACATAATACCTTGTATGAAATTAGTGTTTTCATATTTTTCACACGTGTCTACTCAATGCAATCCCAAGTGTAGTACACTTGAAAGACCAATACATTCAGTTTTAATTTTTTCCTGTCATTTTCAGTTCATACTCAATTTTTTATTTTTTACGGAATTTGTTATACTAAACACCCAGGTATGAAGACAAAGATTTTGAGCGAAAATCAAAATTTAACGATAACAATGATGGTTAAATTGAAAAAATTTTAAGCTCAATATTTTTTAAATAATGAATATGTCAATGTTTTTTAAGCACCAAGAATAGAAAACGTATAAAAAGACTTTCAATTTAGCTTTTTTAGGTGCTCGATACTGTGATACGACGAGGTACCGATCGTGCTCGATTAGTGGGTCCTCTAGAAAATTTTGTTGGGAACCGCTGCCCTAGGCAAACTGAGTAACGTGAGAAGCATGTTCAAAAAGGAACAGGAATTTGTTAATTTCACGGGGTCTATATGTCTAATTTTCAAGCTTTTGTTTATCTTGTTGATTCACACGTTCTTGATGTATGTTTGCATTTTCTGCTGTTTTGAAGATTTATTTCATTTTTGACGTATGAAAATGTTATATCTGCTCTCGAGTGCTCTGGATGCTGTGGCACATAAATTACTGATGGCACTGTGGAACAAATAAAGAAAATGGTCCAGGAAAATTGTCAAATCACCATCAGAGAGGTTGCTAATGATGTCGGCATACCCTCGGGCTCTAGCCGAACAATTTGTTTTAGATGTTTCGGGCGTGAAGAGTGTAGCAGCAAAGTAAGTTTCGAAATTGATGAACGAATTTGACAATCGTCCAGAACTTCTAAGGAAAATTATAACAGGTGACGAAACGTGGGTACACGATATGGCGTCGAAACTGAGGCCCGGTGGTCCCAGTGGAAACTGCGCGAAAAGCCGAGTCTGGAAAACGTACAACGTGAAGACTCTTCCCACTCTTTACTTCTATTTGCAATGGAATAGTGCATCGTGTGTTCCTGCCTTACGGTCATAAGGTCAGTAACAAATCTGGAAGTTACGTGCCATTTGCACGAAGCTGTCCAAAGAAAGCAACCAGAAATGTGGCAAAACCACTTGTGGAAAACGCATCACGATCATCTGCTCACTCACGTCTCAATGCAAAAAAAAAAAAAAAAAAAAAATCGTGAACCTCAGCCACCGTATTCGCCGAACACGGCTTGTTCCTTTTCTGTTCCCGAGGCTGAAGAGGACTTCATCGTGCCACCATTGGTGACATAAAAGCAGAATCGCTGAACACCTGTCAGAAAGTGAGTTCCGGAAGTGCTTCTGAGATTGGAAAAAGCAGTGGCACAAGTGTATTGCATCTGAGGGAGTTACTTTGAAGGGAACAAAGTTGATGTTGATGAATAAATAAAGATTCTTCGAGAACAACAAATATTTCCATACCTCTTGATCACACCATGTATATAGTAAACAGTTGCCAAGATACTGGGCCAACAACCTGTACCCGAAAGTAAATAAATTGAGTTTACTGCCAGTGATACAGCATTTGGTCAAATCGAGATCGAGCTTTTGGGAGAAAGAGAGCGAGGGTTTTAAAAATTGCAAAGGTGGCATTGTAGCGTAACTCGCAGCAGTCCACAAATTTCTGAATAAATATGTATACGTATTCTTGAAGAATGTTATGGTCTCTCCGGCATTACCCACTGGGAGACCAGAATTACTGTGTATCTGTCACCACTGCGCCCCAATATAGAACATTCTCGAGATCAGATCTCCTCAAGTGGGATGTTTTCTTCTTACTTGCTCGGGTGGAACGTGTCGAGCTGTGCCTCTACACGGAAAAAGCCGTAATTGCCTATCCCTCTCCCCCGTATATGTGGAATGTGGTCCTATTTGAAATTAATTACTTAGACTAACAGTAAGCTACAGTAATTGTATTCGTTCATCTGAGTTTTTAGTAGAGTAACAGGTTGCAGTCTAATAGTGAGGAAGAATAAAAATATTTCCAGTAACTTACACTGTATTCTAGTTTTCAGTCAGTTACAAATGTTTCTTTTTGTTACAGTTGCAATAGTCTTTCTGAACCTTAGCTCTCTTTATATCATCATTCAATACTGAAAAAACCCATTTAATGACTATTCACAAAAGGTCTCTCTATCGTACTTCAGGAAAGAAACGGCCAAAACAGTATCTTATATCTCTCAATCACAGAATTTAATCATAATCCCATTATTACATATTGAAGACAAAGAACATAAATTTTTATTAATTGTAGTTACACCGCTGGCACCTCATATTTAAACCCCATTTGTCCATTTAAGTAATAAATGGACAATGGGGTTTAAACACATGGGCTGAAAACACAGCTGCAGTCTGTAAGACTTTCCCTTTCTCTGATACCAAACAAGGCTTCAGAAGTGCTAAACAAATCAATATCATTCTTACCCCCCATGAACCAAGGGCCTTGTGATGGCCGTACCGTAGGTACAACCACAGCGGAGGGGTACCTGTTGAGAGGCCAGACAAACGTGTGGTTCCTGAAGAGGGGCAGCAGCCTTTTCAGTAGTTGCAGGGTCAACAGTCTGGATGATTGACTGATCTGGCTTTGAAACAGTAACCAAAACAGCCTTGCTGTGTTGGTACTGCGAACGGCTGAAAGCAAGGGGAAACTACAGCCGTAATTTTTCCCGAGGGCACGCAGCTTTACTGTATGATTAAATGATGATGGCGTCCTCTTGGGTAAAATATTCCGCAGGTAAAATAGTCCCCCATTCGGATCTCCGGGCGGGGACTACTCAGTAGGACGTCGTTATCGGGAGAAAGAAAACTGGCGTTCTACGGATCGGAGCGTGGAATGTCAGATCCCTTAATCGGGCAGGTAGGTTAGAAAATTTAAAACGGGAAATGGATAGGTTAAAGTTACATATAGTGGGAATTAGTGAAGTTCGGTGGCAGGAGGAACAAGACTTTTGGTCAGGTGATTACGGGGTTATAAATACAAAATCAAATATAGGTAATGCAGGAGTAGGTTTAACAATGAATAAAAAATAGGAGTGCGGGTTAGCTACTACAAACAGCATAGTGAATGCATTCTTGTGGCCAAGATAGACACAAAGTCCCTGCCTACTACAGTAGTACAAGTTTATATGCCAACTAGCTCTGTAGATGATGAAGAAATTGATGAAATGTATGATGAGATAAAAGAAATTATTCAGGTAGTGAAGGGAGACAAAAATTTAACAGTTCTGGGTGACTGGAATTCGAGAGTAGGAAAAGGGAGAGAAGGAAACATAGTGGGTGAATATGGATTAGGGCAGAGAAATGAAAGAGGAAGCCGTCTGGTAGAATTTTGCACAGAGCATAACTTAATCATAGCTAACACTTGGTTTAAGAATCATGAAAGAAGGTTGTATACATGGAACAATCTTGGAGATACTAAAAGGTATCAGATAGATTATATAATGGTAAGACAGATTTAGGAACCAGGTTTTACATTCTAGGACATTTCCAGGGGCAGATCTGGACTCTGACCACAATCTATTGGTTATGAACTGTAGATTAAAATTGAAGAAACTGCAAAAAGGTGGGAATTTAAGGAGATGGGACCTGGATAAACTGTCTAAACCAGAGGTTGTACAGAGTTTCAGGGAGAGCATAAGGGAACAATTTATAGGAATGGGGGAAAGAAATACAGTAGAAGAAGAATGGGTAGCTCTGAGGGATGAAGTAGTGAAGGCAGCAGAGGATCAAGTAGGTAAAAAGACGAGGGCTAGTAGAAATCCTTGGGTAACAGAAGAAATATTGAATTTAATTGATGAAAGGAGAAAATATAAAAATGCAATAAATGAAGCAGGCAAAAAGGAATACAAACGCCTCAAAAATGAGATCAACAGGAAGTGCAAAATGGCTAAGCATGGATGGCTAGAGGACAAATGTAAGGATGTAGAGACTTCTCTCACTAGGGCTAAGATAAATACTGCCTACAGGAAAATTTAAGAGACCTTTGGAGAAAAGAGAACCACTTGTATGAATATCAAGAGCTGAGATGGAAACCCAGTTCTAAGGAAAGAAGGGAAAGCAGAAAGGTGGAAGGAGTATATAGAGGGTCTATACAAGGGCGTTGTACTTGAAGACAACATTATGGAAATAGAAGAGGATGTAGATGAAGATGAAATGGGAGATGTGATACTGAGTGAAGAGTTTGACAGAGCACTGAAAGACCTGAGTCGAAACAAGGCCCTGGGAGTAGACAACATTCCATTAGAACTACTGACGGCCTTGGGAGAGCCAGTCCTGACAAAACTCTACCATCTGGTGAGCAAGATGTGCGAGACAGGCGTAATACCCTCAGATTTGAAGAAGAATATAATAATTCCAATCCCAAAGAAATTGGGTGTTGACAGATGTGTAAATTACCGAACTATCAGTTTAATAAGTCACTGCTGCAAAATACTAACACGAATTCTTTACAGACGAATGGAAAAACTGGTAGAAGCTCATATCGGGGAAGATCAGTTTGGATTCCGTAGAAATATTGGAACACGTGAGCAATACTGACCTTAAGACTTATCTTAGAAGAAAGATTAAGGAAAGGCAAACCTACGTTTCTAGCATTTGTAGACTTAGAGAAAGCTATTGACAATGTTGATTGGAATACTCTCTTCCAATTTCTGAAGGTGGCAGGGGTAAAATACAGGGAGCGAAAGGCTATTTACAGTTTGTACTGAAACCAGATGGCAGTTGTAAGAGTCGAGGGACATGAAAGGGAAGCAGTGGTTGGGAAGGGAGTAAGACAGGGTTGTAGCCTCTCCCCGATGTTATTCAATCTGTATATTGAGCAAGCAGTAAAGGAAACAAAAGAAAAATTCGGAGTAGGTATAAAAATCCATGGAGAAGAAATAAAAACTTTGAGGTTCGCCGATGACATTGTAATTGTGTCAGAGACAGCAAAGGACTTGGAAGAGCAGTCGAACGGAATGGACAGCGTCTTGAAGGGAGGATATAAGATGAACATCAACAAAAGCAAAACGAGAATAATGGAATGTAGTCGAATTAAGTCGGGTGATGCTACGGGAATTAGATTAGAATATGAGACACTTAAAGTAGTAAAAGAGTTTTGCTATTTGGGGAGCAAAATAACTGATGATGGTCGAAGTAGAGAGGATATAAAATGTAGACTGGCAACGGCAAGGAAAGCGTTTCTCAAGAAGAGAAATTTGTTAACATAGAGTATAGATTTAAGTGTCAGGAAGTAGTTTCTGAAAGTATTTGTGTGTAGTGTAGCCATGTATGGAGGTGAAACATGGGCGATAAATAGTTTGGACAAGAAGAGAATAGAAGCTTTGGAAATGTGGTGCTACAGAAGAATGCTGAAGATTAGATGGGTAGATCAAATAACTAATGAGGAGGTATTGAATAGAATCGGGGATCGGTTGGTAGGACATGTTCTGAGACATCAAGGGATCACCAATTTAGTACTGGAGGGCAGCATGTTGGGTAAAAATCGAAGAGGGAGACCAAGAGATGAATACACTAAGCAGATTCAGAAGGATGTAGGTTGCAGTAAGTACTGGGAGATGAAGAAGCTTGCACAGGATAGGGTAGCATGGAGAGCTGCATCAAACCAGTCTGAGGACTGAAGACCACAACAACAGCAACAACAACCTAATCCTTTATTAATTTTTTGGAGACGATGATGCTACGAGATTTTTTCAGTACCTGTCGGTTCAATGAATTCTCCAAGGTGTTTAACATGTGGGACCCTGATTTTTATCATATTTTGTTTTCGAGCTTGTAATATGTTTTTGAACAAAAGAGTTTAGTTTTGTCAAATGAAAGTTGTAAACCTACCTATTCTTCACATTCTTTGAGTATTTGTAGCTGTTTGACTGCAGTCTGCTCATCCTCTGTTATTATCACCAGGCAAATTATTAATATTGTTGTTGTTTCTTCTTATGTAATATTTCTTGAATCCGTTGTTGCTGGTCATATGCAAGAGAGGGCCTAATCTGGTAAGGCTCAACAAGCAACCAATGAATGAGAATTGTTGTTTGGACAGCAAAATAACTGATGATTGCCTAAGCAGAGAGGATATAAAATGCAGACTGGCTATGACAAGTAAAGAATTGCTGAAAAAGAGATTTTTTTTAACAGATAATACGGTGTTGCCTTGTACAGAAGTGAAACATACACAATAAGCAGTTCAGACAAGCTTCTGAAATGTGGTGCTACAGGAGAATGCTGAAGCTTGGACGGGTAGACTGAGTAACCAGCGAGGAGAGGTACTGAATCGATTCGGAGAGAAAAGATGTTTAGGCATGACCAAAAGAACGGATCAGGTGATAGGAAGAATCTTCAGGCATCAAGTATAACTTTGGTATTTCAGGGAGAGGCGAGGTGGGGGGAAGAGAGAGAGAGAGAGAGAGAGAGAGAGAGAGAGAGAGAGAGTGGGTGTGTGGAGATATAAATTATAGATATAGGCGAGGCTAGGCTACAGTAAGCAGTTCCTAGTGGGTGTCGGCAGCAAGAGGTGGAGAGGGGCTCGCACAGGGTAGAGTAGGGTGGAGAGCCGTAGCATGCGAATCTTCAGGCTGAAGGCAGCAAGAAGAAAATTTTGTTTGGGGTGTAGGTTCTTCTGGCATACTGATCTGTAGTGTAGCCCAAGATTCAGATTATGTCGGAAGGTGTTAGTCGAGATGAGTGTTTGTGAAGCCCAATATATGCAGAGTTGTGGGGAGCATTATAGGTAGTAAACAGTTACAGTATTCACTCCGAATTCAGTTTCTGATCACAGGTGATTCGTATTTCGTATTACTTTCGATTGTGACATTAGCTGTGTGTGTGCTTCAGAATTAAATTTCCTGTTCTGTCCCCTGCACCAGTAAGCTGTAATACTACGATCGCCCGCCTGTTGGCATTCTGATCCGTTGTCGGAATGCTGTGCAGCAGTGGTTCCACGAGTCCGTGCTACATTTCCAGAGCCGTGTAGTAGCAGTGTCACAGCTCTCGTAATTTACGAGAAGGTGTTTTGTCTGTGCAGAGCTGGTGAGCAATAGGCTCCTAGGTGTGCTCCGTCGGGCTCAATTCGGGTCGTACAATGAAGGCTTTCACGACCGGATGGTACTGTAGTTGATAATTCTTCCGGGTTATATGGCCGTGGTCCGTGGAATTCTTCTATTCCTAACGTTTCGTCCGATACTACGTCGGACATCTTCAGAGGTATAGCTGGTCCTGCCGAGTCCTGCCGGCTGACGAGTCGGGCGCCGGAGAGCGGCCTAAATACGGAGGAAAGTGGGCGTGGTCTAGCTTGCACATAGTAGCACAGAGAAAACTAGTCAAAGATAAAATGTAACTATCGATAATAGTCCGTCATGGATAAAAATCACTTATCGATTCTGTAACGCCACTGTCCATATCTCGCTTAATTTCTAGACCTCTTCTTTTCTATTAAAATTATCTTCACGTTTATAAATTTCGATAGCCTCCCTATACAGTCGTGGATAATAGTTAGTGGTAGCACTTAAAACTGTAGTCTCAGAAAACTTGACTACACGGTCACCGGACTGAAGTACACGTCCTGCAATGGCGCGAGTCCACTGCCGTGCTCCTCGAAACACTCGCTCTGTCCGGCCTCGCGACACGGGCTGTCACCGTGCCGGACGATACCACTGCCGTCGGGGAAGGCGTCGAGGGCGAAACAGTGCCGGGCGGCCCGCAGCAGTGTCCACGAAGGCCGCAGCTGTTACAGTGCCGTCGATTACTGGCGCAGGTCCCGTGCAAACTCTGGCAGACGACCCACGTAGAATAATACCGAACCCGTGGCACAGTGCCGTTTCCCCGGATGACGGCACAGGTGGATGCGACTGTCGACGCGGTGCGGCGAGAAGCGTCATTCGTTCGATCGGGCGATACGTCTTCACCGGTCGACGGCGCGATATCGACGGTCCGGTGCCCGCGGCAGACCTAATTGGTGACGTCACTGGGCCGAGTGGGAACGCGTGGTGTTACGTGCCGCAGGTCTCCGGGATCGGTAAGGTGTGCCGACTTTGCGGTCTGAAACGTTTGTGCCCGTGTCAGTATTGCACTCTCGTCACCACATTTGCCACAGATCACCTCCGGTCCCGCTTTACCGGACGTGCGAGTTTCCGATCCGGACGTCTCGTGACGAGATGTGCGTGTCGCACGAGTAGCACGCGACTGACCGGCTTCACCGTTTCGGACACACTCGTTCCGACGCGGCCTGCCGTTTGTCGAAGTCGCTCGTGTCGCGGATTTCCACACTTACGGTCCGTGTCGTTGCTGTAACACTACCCCACTATTCTCGGCTCTGCCTACACGCTCTCCTCACCACGACTCGAGCTCGCGACACCGCCGGTCGACACTCGGAGTTGTGGCGGGCGGCGGTCGTAATGCCGGGGCTCGTCACTGTATTTAATCGCCGCTTTTTAATTTGGAGGCTTCTTTGTCTTTTATTGGTCATATATTGTTCCCTCTTATACTTCTAGTTTGTACAATTGACAATTCTCTCGAATATAAGCATTGAGCTTTCACCACTGTGCCGTACTGTGTTAATTCAATTTTGTTTTCGTTATCTTCTTATCTTCAGGTTGGCGAACGGGCAAAGTCCACTAGTAAACTCTACGGGGAGCTGTCTCGGAGGAGGGTGTGAGCGGCTGTTGACGGTGAAGTATATTTGTGTGTCTCGATCCGGAACTGACGGGGACGTCGATTCTCGAATGTCAGTGTCGGAATTTATCTGTAATATTCCCGAACGGACACGTCGTTAGGGTGGCTCGTAGCGTGCAGTGTGTTTATTGGCTGATGCATTCTTAACAGGTACGGCACGAGTGGATTGTCTGTATATTGTAGAAAATGAGGTTTCCTGTCCGTTGTGTGTCAATATTTTTGTTAAGAGCTGCAATAAAAGGTTGTGTGTGAGAGAAGAGTGTGCTAGTACTGTTTCTTTATTTCTGTGTCTCCCTTTTGCAGCCAGACTCCTGTTGCAGGGGTCGGACACGAGTAGCGTTCCTGCTGCCTCCGTTTCTCCACAACTATTATTTGAGAGATTGTTCTAGTGGCTCCAAACGTATTTTAGGAAGAGCAAATTCTCATATCCTCGTCTTTAGTAAAGTGCCTTTTGTTTTTGATTTTTCAGCTAATCGTATTACCTTATAGGATGCTTTCTTTCAGAACAGTGAGGTCACGACTTCCCTTGCGTTGTTTCGTTCGTTGTGCGGATCTGACGAATTACGGCATTGCACTCCCTTCTCCGAGAAAAACTGTGTCAGTCCTAGAGTCTGACGGACTGTAATATCTATTTCGCCGGAAGTTCGTAAGAGTTGCCGTCGTGAACGTAATTTGCCATGAACAGATTTTGACAGTGACCTGATGTAGTGGTATGCTTGTTTATGTATATTGTCACATGTCAGTTAGATACGTATTTGGTTTCAGTACTAGTGATTTGGTGTTGTAATATTTCCTATATTTGTAATGAGGAAATGTCACTGTCAAATAAATAGTAAATTATTTTGAGACTTTTTCTTACTCGTTAAGGACGAGGAGAGGATTTTGACTGTGGTACAAAATTGAGCCACGGACATGGAGGACACCCAGACATTATAAATGTTCTGTTCACTTGCTGCCACAATCCTGCAGTATTTTAGAAATAAGTTTACATCTGGCTTGCTGTTAAATGTATTTATTCACAATCGTGATCTCAGCTGTTCTGCCATTCTCGTTGTGGTGTTACCTTTTTATTATCTTCTCCTCATTAGCTATTGAAACAACATCGCTTTGTAATGTAATTTTAATTTTCACCAAAAGCACATTCAACACATCGCGGAAAAATACACGTCTTTCGTATCAAGACAAGAGAGAGAGACCTCCATTCGTTCTTAAAAAACAAAAAAACTTCGCGAAAGTAAAAAAAAAAAGAACAAAATTATTTATAAAATCGGTCGCTGGCGCAGCGCTCTTCTTCGTGCGCGATCGTAAATTATAACTTTGCGGAAGTCAAAGTACCATTACAATGCCTCCTCTACTGACACGCTCCGCAAGCGAGCGTGGCAGTATAGAAAATTTACATAGATACATACATATATGAGAAAATAAGAAATTTACATATTACAAAAAAAATATTTCTGAGCACAATGCTCTTTGCATATCAGTCTTTGTATACAGTCTTTTTGGTGTGTATCTTCTTTAGGAGTCGTAACATTAATGTCTTTGAATTGCAGCGTATTATCGTTGCTTAGCACAGCGTTTGAATTCAGTTCACATGATTCTTGTTTACAATGGAATTAATTTGAACAATAAATGTTTCTATTATATTGCTCCAATGTCTTTAAACGTAGTATCGGCTTGTATGTGTGTGTACTGCCTGGATCTCTTGCGTGTGACTTGAAGAAAATCCAAAGTTTGTTCAATGTGTCAACACGAAATTGTGATCTCCAGCAGTCGAATTTTGGTGGCGTCTACCGGGGTATAAATGGTCAATGAGTGCACAGGAAACACCTCACTGCCTACGACAGGTGATGAGCTTGTCTTTTACACAAACCTGAAGACCTGCCGGCTTCCACAACACCATACACTTCAAAGCATATTGACACTACGTAAATATTGCTTGACCAGTGTTCCATCATGTTGGTTTCTTCTTTGCATTTTCAGTTCCATTTATATGAATCATGTGCTACATGCACAAGTCCTTTGCAGCTCGTTAACATCTCCTTAAAATACATTTCTTGTTACAGTAAGTACATAAATATACAAATATTTACAACTTATCATTACATGAGATACATCGTTGTCATATAGTACATACACAGAATTAAATGAAAAATATAGTCAATTTTTTTTACGTTACATTCAATATCATTGTGCTGACATGTGAATTACATTACATTCAGATTGAAATATACATTTTTTTTTTGTTACACTTGCAACATTTGAAGATAATTGTGGCAACTCACTAGAATATTCAACTTAAAATTCATCTTGCCTCCTGGAATAAAATTTACACATATTTCAAGCTTCAAGACAGCCCTCTGTAGGAGGATAGGTTCATGGGATGGTTGCTGACTACTTCATAAATACTAGTAAAGTCATCCCCTACAGTGGACTACACAAAATAAAATATGATAAATAAACTACATGTTAACTTAATATAACGTAAAAGTTCCTATACCTAATACCGTTTCTGAGTGTGGTGTCCCCACTATTGCTGTTTCTAAGAGTGGTACCCCTCTATTACCGTTTCTAAGAGTGGTGCCCCTCTAAATATCTTAGGATCCTACAAGTATGTACATCAGTGTGGTAAGTGTATATATATATATATATATATATATATATATATATATATATATAGTTCAAGTCAATCATGTTCCTATAAAGTTTGTGTAGTTCATCTCCTTCCTTTCATGAGTATCAAGCAATATAAATAAATGTTTTACTTAATAAATAAGTAAATCTTCTTAGATAATTGCTGCTGCATTCCATGCTGTATATCCATTCTGTATTTACCTTGTGGTACCTGTAAAATTCTATTCATAAATAAATATTTGTGTATGTCTCTCCATACTGTCAGATAATCATGAATTATATAATGTCCAATATTTCATCAACATGTATAAATTTTTTTAAGGGAGGGATGAGAGTATGAGCCACAACAGAGGACTGACGTTTTGTTTTCTCCTTATTCTCCTTTCTATTTAATGGTACATTAGTTCAGTTCAGTAGACGAGCTTTAATTATGTCATTAGATGACTGCTAAATATGTTCTCTTAAATAATTCTTCCAATCTGAAGTGTCAAGCCTACATAACTCCAAAAATTTCATTACAAGTTCCCATTAGATTAGTGTTAAAGTGTTATAGTTTTAAGTCTTCTGGTATATTTCCAACAGTGGCTGCTGTAAATAATTCTTTCCACATAAATCTATACGTTCACCTTTAGTTATAAGAATATATAAGACATCACACAAGTTATTATCTCAGGCATACCAATCTTTCAATAAATAATATTCTTTCCACTACTTTCATTCTGTATTCCATGAGTACATGTGATATAGCGTTCAAATCTAGTTTCTCCCCTCTCAACATATTCTCAATTACTCATAGCATTCTCACCTATCCATTATTCATTCTTCACAAAATAACATATACTTATTCCTCAGCATTTTATATATATATTTTTTCTTATTCATTATCATTTACTTTTTTACTTCAACAATAATAATATTATAATACCCTTTTCTCATCTTATATTTCATTTACCTCTCTCTGTATTACTATTTGTCCTCTTATTAAACTAAAATTACATTCACTCATCTCATTCAGTCACGCACATCACTCATATCAACATTACTATTATCACATGCCTCCTAAAGAAAATAATTCTGTTTACTTCTCTGCCTCCTCTAATGTGTATATGCCTCCTCTAATGTGTATATGCCTCAATAGCAACTCCTCTTATAACCAAATATCTTATTAGCTATTGGATGGTTCACATTGCTTTCTAGGCTTACCTGCATTCATTAGATTGTAAGTATCTGTATAACTTAAATGTAGGCTCATCATAACTGTGTATCATATTAATTATCTTCTCCTCAGTAGCTAACATTTTACTGCATGTATTTTTTCAAATGTCTGTGTGGATGTAGACCTCTGGGTTTATGTGTTAATGGATATTCTAATGAATAACAGCCAGGGTGTGGAATATTTGCAATTCGGCATGGTCCAGAGTATAAGATCTGCCATTTCCTGTTTAAATGTTTCAGTTTTGTGGGTTTAGGATGTGTTCTTAGTAAAACTAACTCATCAACTTGAAATGTTTGTGCTTTCCTGACACCTCTGTCATATTTCTGCTTTCTTTCCTTAGCTTTGTCACATAATGTTGTGTAAGCTTGTCTTACCTTTTCTTCTAAACTAACATGATTTGTTGTTGCTGTAAATTTAGGTAGAGGGTCTGTCCATTCATTTCTTTCTGTTTTATCCATAATTAATTCAGTTGGTGTGTATCCAGTAGAAATGTGAGTTAAATTGTTCACTATTTGTTCAAATGGTGCTAGGTATTCTACCCATTTTGTGTGCTTCTCTGGTGTGTGTGTTCTCATAAACTGTCCAAATTCTCGAAATGTTCTTTCTACCGGGTTTCCTGCTGCGTGAAATCTTGAAATTAAAATATGTTTAACATTCTGTTCTTCAATAAATGTCTTCCATTTTAAACTGGTAAAATATGCTGCATTATCCGTGATCATAACTTCAGGTTTTCCTATTCTTACAAAATAATCTGTTAATAGACGTCTGGTAATAGCAGTGGTAGAAACTGAACGTAAAGCATATAATTTTAAATACTTTGTGAAAACATCTAACACAGCAAGGATGTATTTCATTCCTCCACGTGCTTGTGGATAGGGTCCTGCAATATCTAAAGAAATTAGCTGTAATGGCCTCTTAGGTATGATTGGGTGCAATTCATTCATGTTTGTGCGATTAGAATATTTGGCTTTCTGACATATGATGCATTTCCTAATATTACTCAATACTCTTCGCCTTAAATTTGGAAAATAGCAATATTGTATAATCTTATCTGTACATTTGGTTACACCATAGTGTCCCCAAGTTCTGTGTGTAAATAAAATAAAATCATCAACATGAGCTTCAGCTAAGCAAACACACCAATGCTGTGATTCAGGGTTTCGTCGGTGAAATAATACTTCTTTGTGTAACGTGTAATATTTTTCAAGATGTGGGTCTGTTCCTGCACGTAATTTATACTTTATCTGGATCCACCTGGGATCATTGTCCTGCAATATGGCTAACTTCCTGCACATGTTTTTGTAGTAAGGTGCAAATGTACCGTCATACATGAGTAAAATTTTGAAATCTGATGTTTGTTCTGTCACATCTGAAAATTCTTGTAGGCCTTGTGGCAAACGAGATAGAGTATCGGCTATAATGTTGGATTCTCCTTTTATATATACACTTCTGGAAATGGAAAAAAGAACACATTGACACCGGTGTGTCAGACCCACCATACTTGCTCCGGTCACTGCGAGAGGGCTGTACAAGCAATGATCACACGCACGGCACAGCGGACACACCAGGAACCGCGGTGTTGGCCGTCGAATGGCGCTAGCTGCGCAGCATTTGTGCACCGCCGCCGTCAGTGTCAGCCAGTTTGCCGTGGCATACGGAGCTCCATCGCAGTCTTTAACACTGGTAGCATGCCGCGACAGCATGGACGTGAACCGTATGTGCAGTTGACGGACTTTGAGCGAGGGCGTATAGTGGGCATGCGGGAGGCCGGGTGGACGTACCGCCGAATTGCTCAACACGTAAGGCGTGAGGTCTCCACAGTACATCGATGTTGTCGCCAGTGGTCGGCGGAAGGTGCACGTGCCCGTCGACCTGGGACTGGACCGCAGCGACGCACGGATGCACGCCAAGACCGTAGGATCCTACGCAGTGCCGTAGGGGACCGCACCGCCACTTCCCAGCAAATTAGGGACACTGTTGCTCCTGGGGTATCGGCGAGGACCATTCGCAACCGTCTCCATGAAGCTGGGCTACGGTCCCGCACACCGTTAGCCCGTCTTCCGCTCACGCCCCAACATCTTGCAGCCCGCCTCCAGTGGTGTCGCGACAGGCGTGAATGGAGGGACGAATGGAGACGTGTCGTCTTCAGCGATGAGAGTCGCTTCTGCCTTGGTGCCAATGATGGTCGTATGCGTATTTGGCGCCGTGCAGGTGAGCGCCACAATCAGGACTGCATACGACCGAGGCACACAGGGCCAACACCCGGCATCATGGTGTGGGGAGCGATCTCCTACACTGGCCGTACACCACTGGTGATCGTCGAGGGGACACTGAATAGTGCACGGTACATCCAAACCGTCATCGAACCCATCGTTCTACCATTCCTAGACCGGCAAGGGAACTTGCTGTTCCAACAGGACAATGCACGTCCGCATGTATCCCGTGCCACCCAACGTGCTCTAGAAGGTGTAAGTCAACTACCCTGGCCAGCAAGATCTCCGGATCTGTCCCCCATTGAGCATGTTTGGGACTGGATGAAGCGTCATCTCACGCGGTCTGCACGTCCAGCACGAACGCTGGTCCAACTGAGGCGCCAGGTGGAAATGGCAGGGCAAGCCGTTCCACAGGACTACATCCAGCATCTCTACGATCGTCTCCATGGGAGAATAGCAGCCTGTATTGCTGCGAAAGGTGGATATACACTGTACTAGTGCCGACATTGTGCATACTCTGTTGCCTGTGTCTATGTGCCTGTGGTTCTGTCAGTGTGATCATGTGATGTATCTGACCCCAGGAATGTGTCAATAAAGTTTCCCCTTCCTGCGACAATGAATTCACGGTGTTCTTATTTCAATTTCCAGGAGTGTATAATATCAAAATCATATTCTTGTAGTGATGCACACCAGCGTGCAAGACGTGGATGTAATAACTTGCATGATAGCAGGAAAGAAAGAGCTTGATGATCAGTATAAAGCTTAGTACGTTTTCCCCATAGAAAGTAGCGAAACTTGTGAAACGCCCATACTATGGCAAGTGTTTCGGGCTCGGTCACTGAATATGACTTTTCGCATTCAGTGAGCGTGCGGCTAGCAAAACTTATAGGTTTGATGACTGTTTGTTCATCTTCTACATGAATTTGGAATAAAAATGCTCCGAGCCCATAGGAACTTGCATCTGTTACTAGGCAAAAGTCTGACGTCATGTCAGGATGACATAACAACGGTGCATTAACTAAAGCATTCTTAATTGCTTCAAAATCTGTCTGACAGAACTCTGTCCATTTCCAAATATTATTTCTTTTGAGTAACGATAGAAGATGTGGACTGTTAAGAAGGTGGTAGGGTACAAATTTCCTGAAGAATGAAGATAGACCAAGAAAGGCTTTGAGTTGTTTACGATTCTGTGGGGATGGAAAATTCTTTATTGCATCAATTTTTCTTGAGTCTGGATAAATGCCTTCAGTTGATATGATGTGACCAAGGAATTTGATTTCTCTCCTCCCTAATTTTGTCTTTGATAAATTGATAGTGACACCTGCGTCAGAAAACTTTATGGGTTTTGGTATCACTGATGAACTTGGTATTACATTCTCTTTAAGTTTACGTACCTCTTTCTGAATATTATCTGTCTCTCCCTTTACTTGTTGCTTTGTCTTATCTAAAATGATCTGTGTCACTGTCTCAAACTTCTCATCTAAATAATCATCACATAATTTGCATTCATGAACAAGTTTTTCTGCTAGAGTTGTGTCATTCTTTAAAGATGCTACATCTGCTCTGTCTTCAAGCTTTTCTAACTTTTCCTGTAAGGATTTCTGCTCCAATGTTACATCATTTAATCTGTCTGAAAGGTCTGTAATCGTCAGGTCTAAGTGTTCTTGGTTTGTTTTTACGGAATTGTGTGACTGTCGTAATTTGTCAACTTGGGTACTGGTTTTCTGTTGTTCAAAAACTACTGTTAACAATTTCTCATTACATCGTTGTAAGTCAGTTTTTGTCTCGTCACTGAATTCCACAAATACCTTTTCTTGTCTCGTAACCTTGTCTGATAAGTCAGTAAATTTCCTTCCAAGACTACTGGTGGTTTCTGTCAAGTCGGCAATTTGTCTCGATTGTTTTTCAAAATTTTGTTTTATGTCCCGTGTCAGTTCATCGAATTTAGTGTCAAATTTCCCAATGTCACGTTTTAAATTATCGTCTAAAGCGTCAAATCTTTTGTCTAAAGTGTCAAATTTTCTGTTTTGGTCACCAAGTAACCTCAGAATCTGGTTGAGCACCTCAGAGTCCTGTGTCTTAGTTTCGTCATTTTTTCGTGTCTGATTGATGTCTGGTTCTGAAGTTGACGTTGTCAATGTCACGTTTTGTTGCGTAGCACTCTCTCCATTCGCCTGTATATCTGTTTAAATATAGGGATTGTTGTCTTAATCGATCCGGTAAAATTATGTCTTGAACATCCTCCCTATTGAGTTCAATATTCATTTGACTGTCGGACATGTTTTGCAATGTGTCACTTTCACTAAGCTCGTCCGCGGAAACAATTTCTACGCGTCTAGCGTCCATCTTGCGATTTTCATAATTAATTGCAAATAAAACTTTCCAATGGAAAAAAGAATTTTTTTTTTTTAAGTATGATATGTTGAAATCTGAAATTTCTCTTATGGAAATGGATATTTCTATATGATTTCTAATTAGAAATTGAATTATTAAATTGGCACTGAAATTTCCCTCTCACAAATAAATGACTGTGAATATGCTCTTCACTTGCCATTTCCAATAATAGTAGTAAATCAATTTTAACTACAATTTGAAAAAATAATTTCGAAATAAATGGATCGGAATAAAGGAAGTACAGATGGCTGCTTGAAACTGGAAAAAATGTAAATTTCTGTACTCACCAATTTTTTTTCAGTTTTATGTTGCAAATGTAGCGTCAAATATACAGTTTTCAATCCAAAATTTTTCTTTCGCATCCGTGCAAATTATTTTATGGAACGTTATCCTTTTCCCTTTTTTTTTACCAAATTAATTTCCTCAGCATGAAAATGAAAATTAACACAAATTAATAACAGGGAAAACAATATTGTTGTAAATTTCATGCACGTAAAATTACAATTGAAATGAATGAGACTTAGTCCAAATTCATTTTCTGATGCTATTAAGTGGTTAAAGTTAGACAAAATGTCCAAAATTTATAATAACTGCACTTGTATCAAATCCAAACTGCACTTGTATCAAATCCAAACGGCACTTGTATCAAATCCGAAGATTGCAAGTCCTGTCACTAGGACGCCAATTGTGGTGTTACCTTTTTATTATCTTCTCCTCATTAGCTATTGAAACAACATCGCTTTGTAATGTAATTTTAATTTTCACCAAAAGCACATTCAACACATCGCGGAAAAATACACGTCTTTCGTATCAAGACAAGAGAGAGAGACCTCCATTCGTTCTTAAAAAACAAAAAAACTTCGCGAAAGTAAAAAAAAAAAGAACAAAATTATTTATAAAATCGGTCGCTGGCGCAGCGCTCTTCTGCGTGCGCGATCGTAAATTATAACTTTGCGGAAGTCAAGGTACCATTACATCGTGTCGTAAGTAAATAATTTGCCCTGCTTTCAAACATTTGTAAATGCCATTTTATTTATTTATATTTAATTTTTATGCCAGTTCGTGCCTCACTGTGGAGCTGCCAAATGTCACATGTAGTGTGGAAATTAAGACTGCAGGACGACAGGAATTTAGTAGGTATTGTTGCACAAAGTAATGTGTTTGTAATATGTCGAGTGAATTGGTGCTTATATATGTCATTTGACACAGTCTTCTCATTGTGCGTAAGTGCTACACCCTTTTATATAGATGACGAAATCCTGTCTTATTAGGCACAACCCTTTCCCATTAACACAGTGATGCACACGAGTGCTCTTTAATGGGTCTGATCTCGTACAGCCTGCTCTCCTGCTCTGCCCCTCAGACTAGAGAATGAAAAGTGGAAAAATAAATAAGCAAAAGTCTTACTGTTGTCAAAGGGACAGCACGGAGACAGACTGTCTGGTGTTTTCAGACAACCTAGCTGTTTCATTCAGGCTCAGTGGAAACAGCTACTATACAGATAGAAGTGCTGAAAGAGCAATCTGGAAAAGCTGGCTTACAATTCTCCTTTGCGAAAACTAAATTTATGACAAAACATTAAGGCCACCCTCGAGGTAATGAAAACTACATACGGAAAAGTGGGAGTAATATCAAATTCGAGTATTGAGGACGAGTAATTGAACGAGACATTTTGGAGACGGAAGCCTTTAACGTTAGAGGAAATAACGGGGTGTACATCGAAGGAGTTGCCGGTTTCAAAATTAAATATCTCAAAAACTAAGATGAATTGAGGGGTGTAAGAATTCTATACAGAAATTTTTAAATGATTTGAAAAGCTGCTAACAGATGGAACTGTCATTGCAATATGTAGTGCCTATAAATAGTGCACTGCTGTTCAGAGTGATCAGTTCCATTGTTGAAATGTGAGAAAGCTTAATGTTCCGCTGGAGGAGATTGAAATCTTACACTTGGTTGAGCAGTGTGTTTTTCCGGCACTGAATACCAAAGGTCAGAACACAGTCCTACGGAAACAGTCTGTAATTTTCAAACACAATTTAATGTTCCAAAAGGACTCGAGTGGAAAAATCATTCGTAAGCTCTTTGGCGGACTCTTAACAGTCAGGCAGCACAGCACAGGATCTAGTGCGGAATGTCCGGCCACCGTTAAATTGTAATTACTTCCGAAGATGCCTGTACGATTTCTGGAATTATTCGGCAAAATCTGAGGAGATCTGGTTTGATGCGTTCCGTCACACACAAAATACTGTGTCAGACCCTACACGTTTCCATTTAGGATCCGTGAGGAAGAGCTGACTTTGTGAACTGGGTTCTCTCAGTTAGTGATGGAGGACTCGGTGGTGGCTGCATTTGGCTCATAGGTGAAGCACGCTTCCATCTGAATGGAGTCTGGAACGGGTAGGGGGAAAAAAAAACCTGCCAGTCTGCAAATTCAAACGTGAGGTTGGTTTACAAAATAATGTGCCCAGACTTAAAAATGCATAACTACTTCAGCAGACAAAACAGTTTCAGACAAGGAAGGTGAGCTGTTTAACTGGCAAACCACACTGCGGCACTCGGCCAGTGTTTGCACCGCCGATACAGTGGAAATGCTATTCGGCCAGAAGTTTTCTTGTTCTCAGACTAAAACAAAATAGACTGTCACGGATGCAGCTGCCCCGTTTGCTATGGAACCGTCGATCTGTGATCACAAAGCAGTACGGTTTATTTCAGTAATTACTGATTCTTCCAGCCGTGTAGATTTCCAGTTCGTTGCTGTACTTTTTGATTGTCCAGATGAAGGTATTGTAGTTCGTTGTAAGAGTCCACTCCGCCAGCTGTGGTACAAAACTTGTGATTCTTATGTTGTTACCTAAGTCGTGTGCTCAGGAACGTCCTTGTAACTTAGTACATTGTTGTAAATGAAAATTTGATCCTGTCCCGATTTTACTCACTTGACTGGAGTTTCTTTCTGTAGTATTTTCAAAATTACCTCGGTTTGTCGTAATAGATTTTGGGAACCCTAGCCACAAGCTGTACGATGCGGAAAGTGAAACTGTAAACTCGGTGAGTTCTTAACGGAAATTCTACCAGATATAGAAATCTCTCGCATATTTAGTCACGAAAGTTGTCTGAGGCATTTAAGAAGAAAAATATTCGAGAGGGTCCTGTCCTGCTTTTATCTTGTGCGGTTGGTGAAGCAGCTACACCCCCACAAAAACAGTCCGGTCAGTACGAGTAAATGAACGTTGTCAGTGCACGACTTCAGTGGTCGGAGGGTTGCACTGTGGACACACGAAAAAATAGTTTCGTTTGACTGACATCGTAGTAAAAATGTATAAGTAACACTGGCGTGATGTGCATAAAAGACTGTTATCTTGTTGAGGGTGGTAAGTGCAAATCTTACAACAGAAATTTTATTAATTAATTTTTTTTACTGTCATTCTGTAGGTGACCTGACTAAAATGCAAGGTAACCGTAATGTGTTTTTTTTTTAATGTCGACTCGCTCGTTCCAATTTCCGCTTCAGTGCTATGCTCCGAACTCTGTAAACGGAACGTCACCTGGAAAGTATGTAGAATCACTGTCTCCACTCCGAATACTGAGAGGTAAAATTTGATAGTACCTCGAGTGACAGACGACACTGCATACACGCCAGACAAAAGGTGAGCACCGTCAACAATCCCGACTCCGAACTGACAGACACCGTGTGGGCGGACGCGTCTCTGTGTTCTCCACAGACCTACCCTCGCCGTGGGCTCCTCTGCCGTGAGGTACGCCGCTCTGGTCCGCAGGAACTGAGTCGACGTGGGTCTCCGTGAGACTCACTGCGTAGTCACTGGCAGCCGACACAATCTGTCCGCTCGCAGGTGTAGTGCTTAAGACAGAAAGACCGAAAAGGAGCGGCGAGAAACAGATCCGAGGCATCCCCCGTTCGGAACTCGCCCTCCGCGACTAAAATCCGCAAAAAGCTTCTCCGTTGCAGAAGCGCCGATTCCGACTCGTACGTAAGTCCGCCAAACTGAGGTGCAGAGTATCTCCGACACCGAAAGAGGAGCTACCGCCGGGCTCCCGTCTCCGGATTCGGGAGATACTCGGCAGGTCGAGGGGGCACGAGCCGCGGGACCGCTCCGAACGAGTGAGTGTAGGACGGGGCGAGGTTCTGAACACTCGTCAGTCTGCAGCAAGTTAAAAGAGCCTCGAGACACGGAAGACTCGTTCGCGGCGAACGACCGTACCGTTCTCGCTGCCGAACGTCGGACTCACAAAACGGGAAATTCCTCGATCGTTAAAACGTATGAGATTGAAGTTTTAGCATTATAGTGTCTTTCAGTGTTCTTTTTGGTCTCTGATAAAAAAAGGAAAACAGAGATTCTGGTGACAAAATTATCTGACACTTTGAATTAACTACGTTCAAAGCTATACCTTTTAAGATAATAGCTTGGCATCACTGTTATATTGAGTAAAAATAATTTTTCCTCCTCTCTGGAAGAAGAGAATAAGGTTTGGAAACTGCAGTCTGACTGCAATGACCTGATCTGTATCACTCCACGTATGTTTGTCACATCCTGCTGACGAGAAGCGTGTGGAAGCTTTAGAAATGTGGTGGTGCAGAAAAATGCTGAAGATTAGAAGTGTACATCGAATAACTAATGAGGAGGTACTGGGCAGTTTCCAGTAGACGTAGGGCGCACCGGGGGACCGCAGAGGGTAGACCGGCACGGAGAGCAGCACTGGGCCGTTCTTCAGACTGAAGGTGACGACGACGACGACAGACAATTTGCTCGGCTTCGTAAAATGTGTTTACACTGTGTGAGTTAACTGAAGGCAGTGAAAATTCAGTTTATTCAATATTTTGAGCTACACGCGATTCTCCGACGAATTTTGCACATTGAAGCGAGCGATAGAAATTGAGTCACTTTAAATGCTCAGGTACAATGCTTAATGACTGCGAGTACGGTGTCGGCTGCATAACACACGTATTCGCCACTTGTAAACTTAGCAGTGTGTCGATTACTTGCAGCAAGTGGAGCACCGAGATGTGCTACTGAGCATTTGTCTTCCTTCTTGGACATTATTAAATGCTTATGCCATAGTGTTCGCAACATTATAATTGATAAACAAAAATAAAGTAGCCTCCCAAATGCTAGTTTACCACTTTAATTTCTGGAAGATAAAGGGAGTGGGGCGGGGGGGGGGGGGGGAGGAGAGGTGAAGTCCAGTTATGGCATGCAAACTAAAGATGTGCCCACTGATGCACAAAGAGTAATAAAATCTCATGTCACTAAAAATCTGGTGAACTGTCCGGCAGCAGGAAAGTGCTTTCTTGTGTCGCTGATCAGAAACCGTATCTACGTTCACACTCGGCGAGTCTCCTAACGGTGTGTGGTGGAGGGTAGTTTGCTACCTCTGTCCCCACCCTTGTTCTGCTCCAAACGCAGATAGAGTGTGGGAAGAACCGCAGCTCTGCACAGTCGAGGTGGCCCCGCGTCACAAACCGCACATCTAATCCGAACATCTCCTTTCCCGTAGTATGAAAACTTTCTTTCACAAAAGAAACGCTCTGCATCATTATCATTTGGCACAGAACGTGACACAAAGTCCAATCCCGGTGACACGTATGAGTGAAAAGATTTATGACTTTCATTGGAATCGTCCTCGAGAACAAACTTTAATTTCTCATTTAATTTAGATTTTTCATCAATTTGTAACACTCGTTTCCTTTTTCATTTGCTCGTGCTCCCAGATCCAGTGTCGGTGCACGTTGTCTTTACTTTTCTGTAAACGAGCTGTCGCTTATCGTATTTGAAGCCCGGCTTTCCTTTACTGTCGGCTTCCGGCTGCGTTTTTGTAAGCTGATCCAATAAGTATGGCAGATGTTCCCAGATTTCGTCCCCCGGTGGATTCTGCTTTAGACGGTGGTCGTGAAAAATAGAAAGAATATAGCTTACGTCCACCGAAGAGGCAATAACTGCTTCGGTACTGCATCCGTCGACGTCTGAAGAAGGGGTTTAATATCTACCTCTGTCGAACTCCTGTGGACAGGTTTGAAATTGGTGCTCTTTGCTGTCTCTGTAACAGTTGGTGCAGTTCCGTGGGAATTTTGGGATCCTCAGAGAGGCCTTTCTCGCGTGTCTGTTGTGAATACTCGGGATCGAGAGCGAACGAGGAGGCAACGAAATCGTCAGTGCCGAAAACGTGCCTGTTAACAGGAAAAATCCTAGTCACTCCGAAGCCATTTACAGCAATGTCGCCACGCCGAATGTTTCCCCGGGCTCGACCGACGGGTTCCGTCGTGTCCGATACGGTCGGAGGATGCGAACTGTGTCTCGAAAGAGGTCTCACTTCCTCGCTGCGACGAGAGCGGATGTCGACATCAGATCCGAAGGCTGCACTTGGTACGAGCAGTGAGGTAGTAAGCGAGCAGTGGCGACGTGTTTCTCTCCGGCTAACGGTATGGTGTCGGGAACGAACGACAGTGGCGTAGGCTGTCTCTAATCGGAAAGATTCCCGACAATTAGTAATAAAACGATGTTTATTATATACGAAGAAATACTCGAATGACGATGCTTCTTGTGAATGTCCGGCACAATTAGATGTTTGAAAGTATTAAGAGTCCTCTAAAATATTAAAGTCCCGTTACTGTACCTCCGAGTGACACCTACGTGAAGTCCAGAAGTGGCCACGCCTACAGTGTCCGTAAGTCTCGGAGACTACGGACAAACACTGCGGGTCGTAGAGTTAGCGGTAACTGGAGGCCGCGCACGAATCGGGACACCGAAGGGAACTGTTGGCCGTCGCTCGGTGCTCCGATATTTAACGGGGCATCGAGCGATCGCTGTCGACACGTCACACCCGGAGGTCGGCAGCTGTGGCCCCTGGCAGACCTCTGTCCTGCTCGTAATGCCGACCCGTACACTGCTGCACGACGACTGTTTCGAGCGTGGCTCCTCGACAGTGGTGCGGTACTCCGTGGCTCGAGAGTACAGTCACCGCGTATACCGTCTGTGCTGCACTCCTGCCTAGAAGGGCTGTCGAGTGCGAGCAGATACCTCTGGTGGATCGGTGGTGCCCGAACCGTCCAGTAAAAGCGTTACTCCGAAGCCGTCCGGACGAGTGGCACCGAGTGCTAACACTCGGAGGAACACCTCGGGCAGTTACTCTTTCGTGTTTTTCGCGAGGAAAACATTGCGAGAGGAGGAAGGAGATCACCTCCGGTGCTCGTACGGGCAGTGACAGTCAAAGCTGACCCACTTGCTGCCGATGTTAAAGATGCTACCTGCCTCTTGCCTACGAGACCAGTAACGAGGAATTTTACTTTGTACGACTGAAAATCTAGTTTTGTCCACGTTGTAGGTGAGATTAGCTGGGTATTTGTGTTTTCTAAACAAACCTTCCAGAATTTCAAAGAAATTATTAACTTACTCTAACGGAAGTATACGGCTCCAGACACCTTTCCGAGCCTCGAACATCTACGATTTTGTGCAGACTGAAGCGACGACTGATAATTAGTACCGAGGCTGGGATTCGAACCTGGTTCTGCAGTCCCGCTCACCGGGAAGACACGTTAACCACTGTGCCACCCTGCACTGTGGCTGAGTTTATTTTATGAACCCCCTTGCTCTCGAAAAAGAACTTCCTTCAGGTGTGCAGAGAGATTTGATTGATTGATTGATTTCTTTATTAATCCATGTAACAATTTACATTGTGTGGATTTTGTCAGCAAAATCATATACAATATATCTACAATTATACACATAAAATTAGTATTTACACACGTTTTTGAGGTATCTTAAATTAGTTTTATATCCTTATGGAATTTGTAATTTTCTTATAGTACTATACAACTCTGGATTTCATATTATAATTATTTCCTCATGTATTACAATGCAGGCTACATTAATTACACTACGTTTTAATTCAGATAGTCCATTATTGCGTAATAACTTTTATTTAATAAAAAAAATTTTAGTTTTGTTTTGAACTGTCCAATAGTGTCAATATCTTTTATTTTTAGGGGTAATTTATTATATAATTTAACGGCATTGTACAACAAGCTCTTCTGAGTTTTAACTTTATTTTTCCTCTCTACATGCAGATTGTATTGGTTTCTAGTTTCATAGCTGTGTACTAAACAATTTTTCATATAGCAGTCAATATTTTTTTTTTTTTTACAAACATAATACTGAACTGAAGCTGTAATGAAATGTGCTGCTCTTCTGTTGATCTTCAGCGTCCCCTCTTTCAATGCTACCAGGTACAGATCTCGAGAAACGGCACAGTGACGATCTCTGGGCAATTCAAATAAAAATCGGACAGACTAGAAACACATTTTATTACCAATACCATTACAATAATATCAAGTACTCCTCTACATCTACAGCTGCACGGCTACTCTGCAAATCAGTCGAGTGCCCGGTAGAGAGTTCGTCAAACCACCTTCGCAATAATTGTTTATTATTCTGCTCTCGGACAGTGCACAGAAGAAACGAACACTCGTATCTTCGTTTCACTCGTCGTATTACTGTGACCGTTTCTCTCTACGTAGGTCAGCATTGACAAAATATTTTCGCATACGGGGGAGAAAGTCGGTAGCTGAAATTTCGTGAGAAGATCCTGCCACGGTGAAAAATGCCTCCGTTTTAATGACTTCTGCACCGAACTGACACCGGTGTCTCGGCCACCGAATTTGCCTACGGCTCGTCGTGTAGCACGCGCGACGAGCAGCCGTCCACCTCGATGTGGTGCGTCTGGACACGATCGTCGACCTCGTGCAATGAGAAATACGTTTCGGTCAGTCTGGCAACTCGTCTCCCCTGATCGACAGACCACACTTGACAATCTCGTGACCATCACAGTTATAAGTGACGACATATAATATTACTGATATGTAAAAAAAAAGATGAAACTGTTTTGCCAGCCCCCCCCCCCCCCCAAACACACACGTACATAAAGGTGTAATGATTCTATAATTACTTTCTTTGGGTGGACTAGCAGTAGGGATTGTGAGCGTAAGACTTACATAAAACTGGACAATATAACATACGTATGAGATATAACTCCTCTTGCAATTAAGAAATTTCTTTTACTGCAGTTGTATTAACATGTCGTACTAAAAAGTCACGATCATTAGAACAGTAACTGCAACACACGGGATAGAACTGTTATCCAATTCAGTAAATATTTTATGACAGTGAATTTTCACAGTGGAGTATAAATCATTTCATTTTCTTAAAGTGCGTCTTCTGCTGATAGTGCCGTAACATTAATATGTTACCAGACACGTGAATCTGGCACAGACTGTAAAATAAAAAATGATTTTGGGTATGGCCCGTGGCCTGTCCTTAGTAACCATCCCAGAATATACAGGTTTGTGGCAGGGAACATTTGGTTGTGTAATCCTGTAGTGGTTCTGGATTTGTGATGTGTTTCTGAAAATAAATCAATGTTACACTGAATGAAGTGTTGAATATTTTCTGATTGAACCTGGGAATAAGAGAGAGAATAAAGATAAGTAGAATCATGTCAGTACATGTCAAATTAGAAAAGATTAAAATGGGTAGTTATAACTAGCACATATTTTGTACATAGCATACACCACTGCATCGCTGATGAAAGGTGCGAATCGATCTCGAATGAAGTACCGAGGAGTAAAACCTCCTGCATTTGAGAAAATATTATGTTGTCTACTGGCGAAGTACATAATCGACTAATCTGATGAGGTATTCCTCTCACACTGTAAGTAGGCAGCTGAAGACAGTGTGCTAGTGTTTACCAACAGTCATTTTATTTCAAGGCATTAAGGGGACACTGTACGTGAAATTCGTCGATATTTGACATTTTCGGTTTTCTACTCCGTAATGCACTTTGGACTTTCCTGAAGATTTTGGTATATAATACATTAAAATCGGACAATTGCGAGACCTTCAAATAATATTTTCAATGTTCCTGTGTAACTGTCAAATTTCGCGGCTGTGCCACAGCTGAGCAATCCTACCTCGGGACCTACACGGTCTAGAAAGCTGTGACTCGCTTTGTTTACCGAGCGAGGTGGTGCAGTGGTTAGTACACTGGACTCGCATTCTGGATGACGGCTGTTCAATCCTGCGTCCGGCCGTCGCAATTTAGGTTTTCCGTGATTTCCCTAAATCGCTCCAGGCAAACGGCGGGACGGTTCCTTCGAAAGGGCACGGCCGACTTCCTTCCCCGTCCTTCCCTATTCCGACGAGACCGGTGACCTCGCCGTTTGGTCTCTTCCCCCAAACGACCTGACCCCCTTGCTTTGTTTTGTGCCTACTGCTGCATTTCAGAAGTTGGCATTATGAATAAACAAATCAATCCTTTGTTTCTGATACTATTTTTCATTGAATGTAGTGTGATTATTGGCTATTTCTGTAGTAAGCTAACTTCTATTGCTTTTTATACGTATATAAAATGACTAGGCATAAAAGTAACTTCAAGAAACGCAAATTTGCGGGTAACAGATCTGTGAGACCTGCATTTTCTTCTGAAGTACTTGGAAACAAGTGTGCTAGCAGTGAAGGAAACCGTGTCATGCTTTGTGTCCACCTCCACCAAACACTTGGTGTATATATAGGCAAGTTGAATTTTCTGGCACCCTGCATGAATTTACATATATACATTCTCTTCCTGTGGCAGCAATGGAGGCAATCAAACCTATTTGCAAATCCTGAACTACTAAACAAGTGTTTACATGGGAAGGCACAGAATGTGAATGAGTCCTTCAATAATGTTGTGTGGTGCAGTACGCCTGAAAATGTATTTATTGGCCTTGTGACTCTAAAGTTAGCAGTATCTGATGCTGTAATAACTTTTAATGGCAGTAACAATGAAAGACTTAAGGTTCTTTGTATCACTGTCATCAGATTGTACTTATTTACTGCACGTTTGCAGCATTGTCAGAGTCCTGCATCTACGGCCAGATGTGAACTGTACACAATTCTCACCACATTCGACACGTGTGTTTTATTTTTACATCCTGCCATAGCTACGTGACCCCACAACACTCCAAACATTGCAGTAGATATGTACCATCTGACGATAGTGACTCAAAACCAGTCGTGGTAAACAAAAATTGAAAAATAAAACAAAATCAGAATGTACAAGGACTAGGCAACAAAGTGTGTGAGCTGGAAGTAATTTTAAACTGTAACCTTAAGAAGGTTTCTGTGCTGTGTATCAGTGAGCACTTGATCAAATATTTACCAACAAACAAAGCTGTGAGTACAGTGTTGAAGTAACAGATACAGGCTTTTCTGACCATACGGCTTTAAAAATGATGGTAAGGAATGAGAACAATAAGAAATACAGTCACAGTAAAATATGTACAAAGAAGACTTATTAATGCAAACAACATAAGGGTATTTAACAGTATGCTAAAAAGGGTGCATTGGGGCATAGAACAAACTGATGACATAGACAAAAAGTATGACAGTTTCCTCACTGATCAGAAATATTGCTACGATGTAGCATTCCCGTTAAAAAGAATTAAAGTCAGTGAGAAGACAAACACGTGGGTAACACGAGGGATTAAAAAATCGGCAACCACCCTTAGAAACCTAAGCAAACGTGCTAAAATAAATACGACAATAAAACTGTACTATAGGAAATTTAGGAGGGTCTATAGGAAAGATTTACAGGCAGCAAAAAGGCTAAGCAATGATTCGTACATTAATAATGGAAGCAATAAATCAAAATTAATTTGGAAGGTTATAAAGAATAGCATAGGAAAATGTAAAACCGAGACCCATAATTTCAAAATTAAAAGTGAGGGTAAAGTGATGGAAGATGCTCAACAGGTAGCCAATATATTCAATGAATATTACGTGAACATAGCACCGAACCTAATTAAAAGTCTGTGCAATTCAAACAACAAAAACATAAAAGTGCCAACTTGTGAAAAGACAATGTTTCTGTACCCAGTAACAGAATGTGAAGTTAGAAATGCTATTAATAAACTAAAAAATTAAATGTCTTGTGGTATTGATGGAATTCTAGACAATGTAACCAAACATAGTTCAATCAGTATAGAGACTCACCTAACTGACATTATTAATACTTCTTTCAGGACAGGTGTGTTCCCGTCGAAACTAAAACTCTCCATAATAAAGCCACTTGACAAAAAGGACAGTACAGCTGACAAATAACTGTAGGCCAGTGTCATTATTGTACCAGGTTTCTCTAAAGTAATTGAAAGAGTAATGTATGAAAGGCTACCTGACTTCCTGAATAAAAATAAAATACTGGCTAATGCTCAAAAGGGGGTTAGAAAGAACAGATCCACAGAAACGGCAGTCTTCCAACTCGTGAAAATGGTTCTAAATGCCTTGGACAAGAACTAACTAAGCTGTGGAATATTTGTAGATTTATCTAAAGCATTTGATTTAATCAGCCGTGACTTATTGCTTATGAAACTAGAATGTTATGGGGTCCGGGGACTTGCCTTCAAATGGTTCAAGTCTTATTTCTCTGATAGACAACAGAAAGCACAAATATGTCATAAAAGCAAAGAGTATCTTTCAGATTTTCAAAACACCCTAGCTATGGAGTGCCCCAGGGTTCCGTGTTAGGGCCTTTGTTGTTCTCGGTGCACATAAACGATTTGCCAAACAATCGACAGTTGAAAAACGGCGATGTTCGCTGATGACGCTAGCATTTCTATAAAAGGATTCACTGAGGATGATCTACAGCAGAGTCTCTTTAGGACAATAAATGAGACAGGAAAATGGTTTAGTGATAATGCTTTGATCATAAATATGGATAACAGTATTGATGAATTTCAGTAATATTAAAAGTAGAGCTAGAAGAAGAGTAAAAGCTGAGTTAGGGAACTATGTTATTGCACAAGCTCCGTATACAAAATTCCTCGGTATATGGGTGGATAAGCACTTGAGATGGGAAAAGCATCTAGAAGTTTTTAGTAAAAAATTAAGTAAATGCTATGTGCTAAGAATGCTTCGGGAATGCTGCAACACTGAACCATTGCTGTGTGCCTATTATGCTTACACGAACAGTTTGCTTAGATATGGTGTGATCTTCTGGGGGAATACAGGTACGGGAAAACAAGCTTTCAAACTTCAAAAAAAGGGCTGTTAGAATAATGAAAGGGGTTCCCTGCGGAGTGCCGTACAGGGAAATATTTAAAGAATTTAAAATAATGACTCTTCCTAGCTTATACATCTGTGAGTGCGTATGCTTTCTGAAAACTCACCAGGAATTTCCGACGTTAAATAATAAGGTTCATAATCACGAAACAAGGAACAGGGACGATTTTCACAAAGACACACACAAAGGAGCACTCTACCAAAAAAGTGTAAACTACCAGCCCAAAATACTTTTTAGTGCATTGCCTTCTACAATAAAGAAAATTAAAGAATTTCATAAATTCAAGGTAGTTCTTAAACAATTTATACTAACACACAGTTTTTACAGCATTGAAGAATATCTGAATATGGAAAAGTAATATTATTTATTTATACTGATATAAAATATTTGTATTTATTATCCAAGTTTTTGAAACAAATTAAAGATAAGAAGCTATATTGTAATTGACTACATCCATACAATGTATATTGTTAATGGATGAATAAAGAGATAGATTGATTATGTTTCAAGCCATCTGATATGAAGACATACTGCAGATGTTTTAGTTTTCCCTCCCATTTATAATATATGATGAAAGGATGCAGTGTAACTTGGGTGGTAGTCCAGTGGAATGATTGTGTTTTACCTTGTACTACGAAAGAGTAGTTTTCTGCAAAATCACAGTTGACTACTACGTGACCTTCACTTAAATTGTCCTTGATTTTGCTGCAGTATTCTTTCTGCTGACTAGCTATAAATGAATGAGTTTTTACCTTCGTTAGAGAGTCCAAAAACTCATCCATAAAGTCATCAGTACTTTTTACTACAGTTTCCGTCAAACACCTATCTACAATTACCCACTTTTTTGTAGGTAGCTTCAATCAATCATATCGTCAGTGAACTTTGCATTCAATAGATCTTTAAGTCTAAATATCCATAAAACATTGTTGCGATGGGGGATTGCACGTCATCTTGGCTAGCTAGGAATGGTAAGATTTCAAACCAGTTTTATGTTCATCCAAAACAAAATTTTGCACCTTAGTACCATTCATCATTAGCTACGTGTTTTGGTGTAAGGTACACACACAAACAGTATGTGTGCCACTTCTTCTAGCCAGGATACATTTCCTTGGTCTTAATTCGCAAAACTTGGAAAAACCAATTTTGTTTGCAGGGATCTTTTCCTTAAATAATTGGTATATTTCTTGCAAATTTGCCAACACTATCCTCTTTTGAACCCGGATCTTTCCATCTTTATTTCTTATGGTCACACAATCTTTTTTCCCCGGCATCATTCTACTAACGTCGTCAGAATTGAAGTAGTCTTTTACACAGTCAACAATATTCTCATTTAGAGTTCTTCCAGGTTTAGGATTAGGATTTGACAAAATTCCTTTTTCTTTTACTAACAGTTTTAATGCACGAGCCATGTAGTTTGTCAGTCCAAATTATTCTTCTACATTCTGACAGCTCCAACTCATCGGTAAGATAGACAAAATCATCATGTTTTCACTTCTTTTTGTTGTTTGAGCAAACTTTTCTTTTAACTGTTGAATAATCTCTGATTCATCTTCAGAGTGTTCAGGGCTCGATTCTGGTAGTAAGTTCTTTTCTAAGTTAGACTTTATTTTATCAAGTTTTTTCTTTGTTTAGGTAGGCACAGCAAACTTTTTCTTCTTTAGTGGTGACTCGCCAATGAGTTCTAGTGACCTGTTCAAATAGTCTACGGAAGATTGAGGATCAATAAAAGAATCATCTACATTTTCTCTACTGCAAGGTAAAACTACTTCTTCTGTTTTGTGTTTGTCACTAACTTTTTTCCTACATACATCACATATTTTCTTGCCACTGATGATTCCTAAGTCTACAGAGCACATCCAGTCTGTTACGTTTCTTAGTGATAGTACACGGACTTTCTTACGCTGTGCTACTGTAAAAGGGTTTCAACATTTAGCAGCAATAATTGCCCAATCCTTCTGAGATGCCATTTATGTAAGGTAACAAATTCTACTATCAAAAAGTTAAACTATGTATATATACAACTTAAATAACTACATTTCTATTATTTGGAACATTCTATAAAAATAAATATAGTAAATAATAGTATTTTATAATGTTTGATATATTACCACATACATGGCACAGCGTACACCGAGACTACACCGCTCTGTACGTGTGTTGCTTAAAGAAAAACACTACATAACTCAACTTCTGCAACACAGATCTTTTCATTAAATGGTTAGATTAAATTAGATTAGATTTACTTTCATTCCAATTGATCTGTAGTGAGGAGGTCCTCCAGGAATATGTCAGAAGAACAACAATATATGACAAATATTTACAACTCAAACAAATAAGCTAATGTACCATTCCACAGGTCCCAAGTGGAATGATCGTCATTTTTTAATGCACACTATATGAAAGAGTCATTTTACAAATAGTACAGCACTGAATTTAAAATAAAAAAGGTTTTTTTTATATTTATTTATAAGGTAATAAACGTGTAATACAACTACTATAATACTTATTTTGTGCAGAAGTTACACACACACACACACACACACACACACACACACACACACACACACACACACACACACACACAGATATATATATATATATATATATATATATATATATATATATATCAGTTGGTTCTACTGAGAAACTCATCAATGGAATAGGAGTTGGCCACCAGTAAATCTTTTAGGCTTCTCTTAAACCGAATTTCGTTTGTTGTTAAGCTTTTTATGGCTGCTGGCAAGTTATTGAAAATGTGCCTTCCTGAATAATGCACATCTTTTTGGACAAGACTAAGTGACTTTAAATCCTTGTGAAGATTATTCTTATTTCTAGTATTGATTATATGAATTGAGCTGTTGGTTTGAAAAAGTGATATATTTTTAATGACAAATTTCATTAAGGAATAAATATAGTGGGAAGCAGTAGTTTGTATCCCAAGTTCCATAAACAGGCTTCTGCAGGATGTTCTTGAGTTCACACCACATATAACTGTTACTGCACGTTTTTGTGCCTGGAAAACTTTAGCTTGGCTTGATGAATTACCCCAAAAAATAATCCCATATGACATTATGGAATGAAAGTAAGCATAGTATGCCAGCTTTTTCATTTTTATATCTCCTATGTCTGACACAATTCGCATTGCAAACAGAGATTTGTTAAGACGCTTCAGCAGTTCTGTGGTGTGCTCCTACCAGTTGAATTTATTATCAAGCTGTAATCCCAAGAATTTAACACTGTCCACTTCTTCTATCTTCTTGTCATCATATGTTAGACGTATACTCTTGGGACACCCCTTACAAGTTCTGAACTGCATGTAGTGTGTTTTTTCAAAGTTTAGTGACATAGAATTGGCTAGGAACCAGTGATTAATGTCCACAAATATTTTATTGGCTGATCTTTCTAAGACTACACTTGATTTGCTATTTACTGCAATGTTTGTATCATCGGCAAACAAAACAAACCTGGCATCTGGTAATGTTACTGATGAAAGGTCATTGATATACACAAGAAAAAGTAAGGGCCCCAAAATGGAACCTTGTGGGACCCCACATGTAATTAGTTCCCAGCTGGATGAGGCCTGATAGCTTGATACATGTCTCTTTCCTAAAAACACCCTTTGTTTCCTGCCTGAGGTATAAGATTTGAACCATTTTGCAGCATTACCTGTTACACTGTAATATTCTGATTTACTTAAAAGGATATTGTGATTTACACAGTCAAATGACTTCGACAGATCACAAAATATACCAGTTGCCTGCAATTTTTTATTTAATGAATTAAGCACATTTTCACTGTAAGTGTAGATAGCCTTCTTAATATCAGAACCCTTTAGAAATCCAAACTGTGACTTTGACAGTATGTTATTTGAGATAAGATGGTTATAAAGCCGACTGTACATTACTTTTTCTAAAATTGTTGAAAATCCTGGCAAAAGTGAAATTGGACGGAAATTTGATGCTATTTCTTTATCTCCCTTCTTAAACAGTGGCTTAACTTCAGCATACTTTAACCATTCAGGAAATATTCCACTGATAAACGACTGGTTAGACAGATAGCTTAATATGTTACTTAGCTCAGAATCACGTTCTTTAATTAACTTTGCTGATATTTCATCATATGCACTAGATGTTTTTGATTTTAAAGATTTTATGATGGACATTATTTCTGCTGGGGTAGTGAGGCTCAAATTCATATTGTGGAAGTTACTTGAAATGTCTGGCCTGAGGTATTCCATAGCAGCATCTACCGAACCTGTTGAAAACACAAAATGTGATAATTATATTGCTAAGAATGGCATAGTTATAGATAAATAACAATTCGGTTTGGGATTCAGAGATAGAGGATGAAAGGAGTGACAGAAGAAGAGCGAAATATTGGTCGTCCCAGAGCAATGGGTTTGCTAGGCTTCCATCTGTTGCATGTTATAGCCAACTATATTGACAATGATCCAAACTGTATTGTCATTTTAAGTAGATCTAATGAGTACTGGGAGTATGCTAGTCAAATGTTCATTTAGAAAAGATTAATGAAACACAAATTACAAAATTCATGGTAAATATTAAGTGGAGGATAAGGGTTGTGTATGTCATGACAAAACTCTACCATCTGGTGAGCACGATGTATGAGACAGGTGAAATACCCTCAGACTTCAAGAAGAATATAATAATTCCAATCCCAAAGAAAGCAGGTGTTGACAGATGTGAAAATTACCGAAACTATCAGTTTAATAAGTCACAGCTGCAAAATACTAACGCGAATTCTTTACAGACGAATGGAAAAACTGGTAGAAGCCGACCTCGGGGAAGATCAGTTTGGATTCCGTAGAAATGTTGGAACACGTGAGGCAATACTGACCTTACGACTTATCTTGGAAGAAAGATTAAGAAAAGGCAAACCTACATTTCTAGCTTTTGTAGACTTAGAGAAAGCTTTTGACAATGTTGACTGGAATACTCTCTTTCAAATTCTGAAGGTGGCAGGGGTAAAATACAGGGAGCGAAAGGCTATTTACAATTTGTACAGAAACCAGATGGCAGTTATAAGAGTCGAGGGACATGAAAGGGAAGCAGTGGTTGGGAAGGGAGTAAGACAGGGTTGTAGCCTCTCCCCGATGTTATTCAATCTGTATATTGAGGAAGCAGTAAAGGAAACAAAAGAAAAATTCGGAGTAGGTATTAAAATTCATGGAGAAGAAGTAAAAACTTTGAGGTTCGCCGATGACATTGTAATTGTGTCAGAGACAGCAAAGGACTAGGAAGAGCAGTTGAACGGAATGGACAGTGTCTTGAAAGGAGGATATAAGATGAACATCAACAAAAGCAAAACGAGGATAATGGAATGTAGTCAAATTAAGTCGGGTGATGCTGAGGGAACTACATTAGGAAATGAGACACTTAAAGTAGTAAAGGAGTTTTGCTATTTAGGGAGTAAAATAACTGATGATGGTCGAAGTAGAGAGGATATAAAATGTAGACTGGCAATGGCAAGGAAAGCGTTTCTCAAGAAGAGAAATTTGTTAACATCGAATATAGATTTAAGTGTCAGGAAGTCGTTTCTGAAAGTATTTGTATGGAGTGTAGCCACGTATGGAAGTGAGACATGGACGATAACTAGTTTGGACAAGAAGAGAATAGATGCTTTCGAAATGTGGTGGTACAGAAGAATGCTGAAGATAAGGTGGGTAGATCACGTAACTAATGAGGAGGTATTGAATAGGATTGGGGAGAAGAGAAGTTTGTGGCACAACTTGACTAGAAGAAGGGATCGGTTGGTAGGACATGTTCTGAGGCATCGAGGGATCACAAATTTAGCATTGGAGGGCAGCGTGGAGGGTAAAAATCGTAGAGGGAGACCAAGAGATGAATACACTAAGCAGATTCAGATGGATGTAGGTTGCAGTAGGTACTGCGAGATGAAGAAGCTTGCACAGGATAGAGTAGCATGGGGAGCTGCATCAAACCAGTCTCAGGACTGAAGACCACAACAACAATGTGTGTATGAGAAAGAAAGAGAGAGAGAGAGAGAGAGAGAGAGAGAGAGATTGGACATGTGCATTGCAAATCTAATGGTGCACGCTGCTGTTAAGACCAGAGATGACAAAGGCTTTGGTATATGTTGTCAATTAGGATGGACTCAGTCTGTTTTCTTTGACATTTGTACATCTGCGGTGGTTCAAGGATGTACAATTTTCTGCCCAATCACGTTACATGTGACAAAATACGTGTTTATGCCTTTATGTATCACGACATTGGCAATCTGATATGAAATACTACCCACAAATGGTACGGTATAGGTGGTCTTATTTTATGTTTGTTTTGTGTGCTGTGATTCTTTTGCAACTATTTGTGTTTTTCAGGGATTCTGCTACACTGGTGTTTATTTCAATCTCTTGTTTACATTTATCTTCAGAGTGTTGCAGTTGGGTTGCTGTTCCTCTTGACAACATACCAGAATGCTGCCATTTTGGGGCTGTGGGATGACAAGAGGAGTTGTGGATGGCGGAATGTTGTTGTAGGCTTCCAATAAATTTCAATTTTATGTCTACTACTTGTTATTGTAATGGTCAGGTCTAGTAAGTTTACAATGGTGCCTACTTTGTCCTCAACTGTGAACTTTATACCTTTATGTGGGGAGCTGAACAATTAGATAACTCATTGCTAGTTAATTGTGATGTATATGGCACAGAAAGGAGACCATGACCACTGGAGGTATTACATTTTAGTTATTTTATTTACATATTTGGATTTATGTTCAAGTCTTAGTGACCTCCACACAGCCGTTTTCTAAATAGTGGTCTGTTTCTTTACACACAGTGCCTCAGGTTACCCTAAAATCCTGACACAATGTACACCTGTATTAATACAAATAAATCAACCTGATGACTGAAATATTTGTCTGACTGTAGCCTTATATGGAACTGAATCGTGAGCAATAAACAGCATAGACAAGAGGAGAATAGAAGCTGTTTCAATGCCGTGCTGCAGAAGAATGCTAAAGATTAGGTGGGTAGACCGAACCACCAATTAAGAGGAACTGTTTTTGAACAACGTCCCACACGTACACTCTATCGTTTTATTCTACGAATTTCACGTTTGTGACTAGTTTTGCCAACTGCGACCAGTGGCGATGCCTCATTCCAGATGGATAATGTGGCGGATCCCAAAATTAATCACAAAGACTGGAACATCAAGTAATAAAATAAAAACAATGTATTATGGCCGTGGAACTTCTACGCTATCATAAACAGTTTATCACTTGCTGACCCACGAAGTTCTCCAATGACAATAATGGAGAAGATCATGATAGATAATGATAATGGAGAAGATCATGATAGACAAACAGGTACATAATCTGGGAGGATAGAAATTTATGGCACCCCGTGCCTATAAGTGCAGTCACGTTAACATGAAACATTGTGAGGCAAAAAGTAACGGTTAATTGGGATGTGCTGGCAGTAAAAATTTTAGAGAGAGACAAAGCCTCGAATACTGTAGGTGAGTTCAAATGGACGTAGGTTGCAGTAGTTATTCGGAGATTAAGAAGCTTGCACATGACGGACTAGATTGGAGATGTGATGAAGTCGGTCTAAGGAGTGATGACCATAATATTTAATCAGCAGTAATGCAGGTACGAAAAGCAGTCAGGCTGATCGAAGGCAAGGAAACCCGCATGCTGGCTGACCCTCATAGAATTCCAAACAGGCTTGGAGACGAGATACTGGCAGAAGTAAAGCTGTGAGTAGTGGGCGTGAGTCGTGCTTCGGTAGCTCAGATGGTAGAGCACTTGCCCGCGAAAGGCAAAGGTCCCGAGTTCGAGTCTCGGTCGGGCACACAGTTTTAATCTGTCAGGAAGTTTCAGGCTTGTTTGTTCTTCCCTCGTTTGTCTCTTATTTTCCGTTTCTCATCATCAGTAAAGAGTCCAACTGCAGCCTTTGGTACACAATATTTGTGTACATCTATTCTGCCTGAAAATTTCAACAACTGTTACAGTCCTTCAAATAACAAAACTTATACACAAAGTCTGGAATGAGTTTTGGACTCGTTTCACTTAAATAGTACTGTCAAGTTAGAGCAGAGTACGGAAGCTGGTCTGGAGAAAATACAAGCAGTAACAGTGCACTCTGGCGGGAAGTATTGCAGCACCACGACCGGCCGTGAGTTAACAGCACTGTCAGCCGTGTAACCGGGGTGCCGAATGAACTGCTGTCTGTTGGAACAATGTCTCACACGTGTGCTGTTACTGTCGCTCCAACTTGCAGATGTGGACATGCTGACTATCGCCTGCATCTGAATAGGGTGGCTAGGGAGAGATACTAGATGAGCATCTGGCAGGATGCGTGAGGCGACACATCTTTTGGTTAGAATCAGATTACAGACAGACAGCTCTGATAGGAATTACAACTGCGTAGAACCATAAAATAGGGAATAGTTACCAGAAAATATAAATTAGTTTGTTTAAACATTAAGATGCTGAATGAATAGGTAGATGAGCTTCTTTTATGTCAGGAAGGTGTATGAAATTCAAATGTGTCTTTTTTGCCTCTCTCAACACCATGTACTCTCAGTGATGGAGAAATTAAATATAAGGGATTAAAGGCTAGCATCATGTGTGTGTACAGTTTACTTGGAAAAAGGAGGAGTATTAACACAAAAGTGAAAATATAGAAGCAAGAGGTTTTTGTGTAGATCACAATGTAAAAGCGTGTGCTTGTCAGGCGTTACTACAGAATCATACACTTCTAATTATAACACTCCTCAGGGGTCTAGCAGACTATCAGTGATTTAGGAGAAATCTAGATGAATTGTTGAGCTTTCTGCCAAACAAGTTGAATCAGTCATTAGTTTTTGAGGATTTTAATGCACTTTTCTTAGAAGATTCTGACAGGTAAAAAGTGCTAGAACCATCATTTGGGTGTTTCAATCTGATTCTGGTAGTGAATTTAGCAACTTGTGAGCAGGAAGACAACAGGACTCGAAATCAAAATATTTATTTACACAGCTCAGGCTGAACAAGTGATGTGCAAGAAATTGTTAATGGAAAAGGGAAATTTATTTGAAGCCTATGATAGTATAAGTTCTTATTCAACAAAACCACTAGATTGTAATGAGTTTCTAAAATATTTGCAGAAATATACATATTCTGACAAATTAATAATGTAGACATCTTTAGCATATTTCTGCAGGCTAATGTATTATGGAACAGTTGCTTGCTTAAGTTAATAGCAAAGAGGTGAACTATTCATGCATCAATTATCTACTGAATGTACACCACGTTTCTCATTTTTTGAAGTATTGCAAGCATTTCTACAGCTATCAAAGTTTCACAATCACTAATTTTCATGGCTATTTGTATGGGACTGGATGAATTATTTTATACTTTTTGCAGCATTTGAAAAATACAGTACAATAAAAAATCATTTTTATTTAAATAGTTACTGAAGCTAGTTTTCACACCATGGCATACACCAGATAATTCCACTCACTTCTTTTATTGGAATACTTAACTATCTTGTAGTGGTCAATTTATGATCACCACGCTGGTTGTGCAGAATGTTTAACATCCTATTAATTAAACCATAAAATCATAAGTATTCCTATAGTACGTCAGGCAGTTGTGATTCAGCAGCAAACGATAGTATGAATACGATGTGCAAGATACTGAAGATATAAAACAAATTTTTCCATGCTAACTGTCTCCTAGGGGCATATTTCAAAAACATCTTCCTCTCGGCACTGGCCTTGCGTAGCATTAGTATTTTACTATGACAGAAAGAGTTTTCTGCATCGCTGGTTTAAGGTCATTGCAAATTTTTGTGATAAACATCTTAGTAAATTAGCTTACTACGCCTATTTTCACTCATTGCTTTCATATGGCATCATATTTTGGGGTAATTCATCACTGAAGAATAAAGTATTTATTGCACAAAAGCGTGTAATCAGAATAATAGCTGGAGTCCACCCAAGATCATCCTGCAGACATTTATTTAAGGATCTAGGGATATTCACAGTAGCTTCTCAGTATATATACTCTCTTATGAAATTTGTTATTAACAACCAAACCCAATTCAAAAGTAATAGCAGTGTGCATAACTACAATACTAGGAGAAAGGATGATCTTCACTATTCAAGATTAAATCTAACTTTGGCACAGAAAGGGGTGAATTATACTGCCACTAAAATCTTTGGTCACTTACCAAATAGTATCAAAAGTCTGACAGATAACCAACAAGTATTTAAGAAGAAATTAAAAGAATTTCTGAATGACAACTCCTTCTACTCCATAGAGGAATTTTTAGATATAAATTAAGAAAAAAAAATTTAAAAAAAATAAAAAATAAAGAAAAACAAAAAAAACATAAAAAAATAAAGTTGTTATATTAACTTAAGTATGTTGTTAAATTAACCTAATTATGTCATGTATTGGAAAATTTGACTCGTTCCACATCATTACGAAATATCGTATTCATGATCCATGGAACTAGTATTAATCTAATCTAATCTAATCTCTATCACAAATCCATTAGTTCCTTTGGTTTAAAATGGCCCCAGAATAAAACGATTCAATTAATTACTGAAACTATAATCGGCTGATCTCATTAGATCTGGTGTGTATTAAAGGTGAACAAAAATTCGTAACTGTCCATTACAGTTATATTTGGAAATGGAAAAGATGTTCATCTGCAAAACAACAAAACTTTACAAATATTACTGTTAATGACAACACAGAAAGTGCACATACTGGAGCAACACACGTGACGCCTCATACGTGGCATTCCACTTACTGAACTGCTCGAAAGCAATTTAATTTTTAATATAAAAATTTAACATCTCCTCTTATGTAACGTTCATTCCTTGGTACTTGATTTCCATTAAGGTTAATGTATAGCAACATTTTACACACATGTTGAAGCTCTATTTGCACTTGAGATCGTTTACAGCCGTAACCTCTTATACAAACAGTTGTAAAATAAAGAGAAATTAAGAAATCAATTATGCTGTTATTGCATTTGCTTTCTTTTTACGTTTATTATTTTGATTCGTTTCAATTTGTCGCTTCCTGTGATGATGGACTAAACACAAGTAAAAAAATTAGAAGAACGTGCTTCAGGATTTGCACACCACAAATTGAAACGAGACTCTGTCTTGGGGCTCACCTACTTGTGACATTTTTCTGTATGTTTCCAACAAGTGTACACATGTGAAAGCACCGATACTGTAGGCCTATGTCTGAATTTAACCTCAACATTCTGCTGCTAGTTATGTCATGAACTTGAACAACTTAAAATACTGCAGGGCTCTGCTACGTGATATACTCGACGGGGAATCTTAAATTTTCTAATCTACGTTAATGCGTGAAAATTCCACTTACCGAAATACAGAAGCAACCGATTCCACCCGTCTGCTTTGACCCATGACTTCACAAATATGGCGGAAACGACGGTAAACCACGAATCCAATATGGCGCCTATGATGTCATTATGTAAACATTATAAAGACGAAAATACGTCGAAAAACAATAACACACACATTCCACAAAAAGCCTAATGACACTAATGGGACAAGCAACGGAAATTTGGGGTTTCTGGGTGGGGGCAAACTAAATATAAAAAAATTTAGACACACACCCCCATAGAAAACCACACAAAACGACGAAAAAAACCGACAACACAAAACTCCCTAAATTCCACTAAACACAATATCATCGGGGATCTGACACTTCCCTAGACCTACGTAGCTCAACAGCAGCTCCCGATCCCACAAATTGGAATCGAATACTTCCCTTGACCTATACAGCTAAACAGCATCTCCCAATCCCATAAATTGGGATCGAACACTTCCCTTGACCTATATAGCTCAATAGCAGCTCCCGATACCACAAGTTAGAATCTACCCCTTCCCTTGACCTGTGTACCTAAACAGCAACTCTTGATCCCATAAATTGGAATCGAACACTTCCCTAGACCCCAACACAGCTATTAAACTAAATCTGCCGTTTGTAACATTCATGAGTACGACACTACACGTGCAGTTTTGAGTACATATGTCACAGAATTAAATAAATGCTATACATCTATATTCTATGCGAAAATACAATATTCTAACCACAATCATTTTAACCAGTCAGCTTGTTTGCCTCCCAGAATGCGAATGTATATTATGTTCCCTGTTTTCTCTCCAACAATTTTGTGTTCCGCTTTTCGTCACTTAGAAATCACAACACCACAAAGCCTATTACAGAGTTACTACGAAAGTTCCACGCAGCATCTACCACTTCGAAGAAAACAATAACAAACACAGATCTTTCTGCCTGTCAAAAATTTCGTCTTCAAAGTTAATACTCGCAATGCCTTCAACGTCTAGTCTCTGTTCCACAGAAGACTATACACTCTGGTACATAATTTGACAGTTTATTTGTGAGCTGGCGAAGCCAATGAATTTGGAAGCAGAAAATCTGGTTGAGGTGACAGACTAATCTGTAGCTTAGCTCGTTTGAAATGCATTACTGTCGCCATATTAATTATGGCATTTGTCACTTGGTTCCTATGTCACTACTCAAAGCCAGCTAGTGGGATCGAATATTCCTCTTTATACCTTCTATTTAGTTTGAGCCTGTTTGCTCTGTTCATCACATTCCTACTCCAAAGAGATGAGTTGAGCATCTTAATGATGAATGTCGCTTCAGGTAGCAAAAACGAACCATCTGATTTTCCCCCTCATTATATAGTTTACTAGTAAAATATTGTTTTTTTAATAATTAATCTACAAACTCAGATTTATACCTCTATAACTAGCTGATTACATACGTAATTTGCATCCTCCCTGTCCTGTGCTATGACAACTTGGCCATCAGCGGATAGTAGATGGTGTATGTGTATTCGATCTGCAATGTGTAACCTCATACTCTTGCATTTCTGAGATCATTTTTTGAGACTAATACCCACGAATATTTTGGATTGCACTGGTTGCATGGGGCAGCCTTGTAATAGCCCTTTGCTTGTTCTAAACTTTTCTGTGAAAGGGTATTGCCAGTTTTTATTTGGCATATGTTATCGTTGATTAAAGAATCCTCTATGCCTGTCATGTGCAGTGCTTTCCTTAGCAGTGTCCTGCTTTTGCAGAATCTATTTTCAAAATTATTATTAATGTGCTTGTAATAAAAATTTCTTTCTACACTCCTGGAAATTGAAATAAGAACACCGTGAATTCATTGTCCCAGGAAGGGGAAACTTTATTGACACATTCCTGGGGTCAGATACATCACATGATCACACTGACAGAACCACAGGCACATAGACACAGGCAACAGAGCATGCACAATGTCGGCACTAGTACAGTGTATATCCACCTTTCGCAGCAATGCAGGCTGCTATTCTCCCATGGAGACGATCGTAGAGATGCTGGATGTAGTCCTGTGGAACGGCTTGCCATGCCATTTCCACCTGGCGCCTCAGTTGGACCAGCGTTCGTGCTGGACGTGCAGACCGCGTGAGACGACGCTTCATCCAGTCCCAAACATGCTCAATGGGGGACAGATCCGGAGATCTTGCTGGCCAGGGTAGTTGACTTACACCTTCTAGAGCACGTTGGATGGCACGGGATACATGCGGACGTGCATTGTCCTGTTGGAACAGCAAGTTCCCTTGCCGGTCTAGGAATGGTAGAGCGATGGGTTCGATGACGGTTTGGATGTACCGTGCACTATTCAGTGTCCCCTCGACGATCACCAGTGGTGTACGGCCAGTGTAGGAGATCGCTCCCCACACCACGATGCCGGGTGTTGGCCCTGTGTGCCTCGGTCGTATGCAGTCCTGATTGTGGCGCTCACCTGCACGGCGCCAAACACGCATACGACCATCATTGGCACCAAGGCAGAAGCGACTCTCATCGCTGAAGACGGCACGTCTCCATTCGTCCCTCCATTCACGCCTGTCGCGACACCACTGGAGGCGGGCTGCACGATGTTGGGGCGTGAGCGGAAGACGGCCTAACGGTGTGCGGGACCGTAGCCCAGCTTCATGGAGACGGTTGCGAATGGTCCTCGCCGACACCCCAGGAGCAACAGTGTCCCTAATTTGCTGGGAAGTGGCAGTGCGGTCCCCTACGGCACTGCGTAGGATCCTACGGTCTTGGCGTGCATCCGTGCGTCGCTGCGGTCCGGTCCCAGGTCGACGGGCACGTGCACCTTCCGCCGACCACTGGCGACAACATCGATGTAATGTGGAGACCTCACGCCCCACGTGTTGAGCAATTCGGCGGTACGTCCACCTGGCCTCCCGCATGCCCACTATACGCCCTCGCTCAAAGTCCGTCAACTGCACATACGGTTCACGTCCACGCTGTCGCGGCATGCTACCAGTGTTAAAGACTGCGATGGAGCTCCGTATGCCACGGCAAACTGGCTGACACTGACGGCGGCGGTGGACAAATGCTGCACAGCTAGCGCCATTCGACGGCCAACACTGCGGTTCCTGGTGTGTCCGCTGTGCCGTGCGTGTGATCATTGCTTGTACAGCTCTCTCGCAATGTCCGGAGCAAGTATGGTGGGTCTGACACACCGGTGTCAATGTGTTCTTTTTTCCATTTCCAGGAGTGTATTTCAAACACATATTGTAACTCCTTTCTTAAATATGGCAGTAATTTAACCAAACTCCATTTCTTTGGGTATTACATCTCCATGTAAAATTGTGTTGATTAACTGTGTTAATAGTTTCACAACCTTATTCCCATATTTCAAAAACTCCAGGTTGATAACACCTGTTTCAAGTTGTCAGTTCTTAATTTGCCAAGTATTTCCCTGTCTGAAATTTGGATCCTCATCTTTGTTTTTCTTTCAGTTATTATTCCTTCCTCCAGATATTTTCTACCTTCATTTAATAACGTATTTCGAATATTCTGCCAATCCCCTTTGTGTTATCAACTGGAGATTGGCTTTGGCTTTCGTTTCTCGTCAGGGTCTTTTGAATACTGACCATCCTTCTTTTGCTCTCGCAATCTTAATTTGCTCTTAGTGCTGGTGCATAATCTATCACATGTTTTGTATTAATTATAGTTTCCTGTATTTCTGTAAATAATGCTGTAAACAGTGTTCATCTACTATGTTCTAACCTGAATTGAAAGACCAGTAGGATCCAGGATTATGGTTGTTTGATTAAGGGGATAAATCAAAATGAATGTATTCTAGTTTTATAATAATAATTTTGAATTTTGTACCTGTTGTTTTGAAGACTTGGTGACAGACTGTTAAGTTTGGTAATCAGAAATTATGTTATGAAAGTTAAAGGTTGGCAACTGTTTTTGATAAGATTTTGATGCAACAGTTCAACTTTTTGTAGTTTTGTCCTGTTAGTTGTTCGTATATTTACTTGCTGTCAGGATGCTAGTTATGCTATTTACGCCCAATGTCACTACTGCGTAATTCGATCAATCAGTTTGGCACTGTATTGTATACTCGGCAAATCTGCTCCACTGCTTTATAAGACCCCGGTAGCACATCGCGGTTGCTGTGGCATTTTGAGAGGCTCCCGGTGGCCGTCGGACTTCTTACACCTGTTACGGTGAACTTGCGGCACCTCGGGACTGCAGACAGATTAGAGCTCAACTCTCCCCAGATAAACCCGGGTCCTACGGGCAAGTACAGGCCCTTCAGCGATGGCCAAAATCGAAAAGAGGAATACGTATCACGTGTGCACTTATCGATAGTGACATCGATACTTGTGCAACCGCAAGCAGTATGTATCATTAGGAAACTCGTACCAATCAGAAACCAAATCCATCAAATATGGAGTGCCGCAGGGTTCGGTAATGGGGCCATTGTTATTTAATGTATTTGTTAATGATATAGGTGTTGAGGAGGAAGAAAAAAAAAATATTGTATGCTGATGACATGACAATACTAAATAGTGACCAAAATATGGAACAGCTTGAGAGAAGAGCATACATATCTGCAAATGTCACAGTTCAATGGCTGTTGGAAAATGAACTGGTTATAAATCTAAAAAAAAAGACTATGTATGCAGTGTTTAAAAACAAGGAAAAGACTGTAGACATGGATTTAGAGGTTGATGGAACAAGGCTGGAAGAAGTAGAATCTGCTAGATTCTTAGGTATTCTTGTGGATAATGAACTGAAATGGAAAAAACATATTAACAATGACTGTAAGAAACTGAGCTCTGTCATATTCTTAATGATGCAGCTATCACAGTATTCAGACAAGAACCTTCTGTGTACAGTGTATCATGGACTTTTCAAACCATACTTACAGTATGGAGTGACGGTGTGGGGAAACTCAAACAAAGAAGAGACAAAACGAGTGTTCACATTACAAAAAAAAAAGCAATTAGGACCATTTTAAGAAGAAAGACCTCTGAAACATGCAGAAACTGTTTCAAGAATTTAGGTATCTTAACTTTTTCATCGTTGTATATATACAAAACAATAGTGTATATCACAAAAGGTAGTGAGGACTGGATTACAAATGCTAGTGTACACACCCACAATACAAGAAAGAAGAATGAAGTACAGAGCATACCCCACCGACTGGCAATGCTAGAAAAAGGACCCCAGTACTCTGGTATCAGACTACTAAGAAGTCTGCCCAAAACCCTGCAAGATAGTGTACTTCACAATGACTTTACAAAGAAACTTAAAGACTATCTCATTGAAAAGGAGTTTTACAGTGTTGCAGAATACTTATGCCATTAAATTTGTATATGTTGTTACTCGTTATCAGTGATGTAAAAATGTAAGCTAAAAATGTAGAAAAATAAGTGATAAAGAATTTTAATACTTTGACGTGTCCTATATTACACGTACATTTACTGTACACAATGTAATCTTACAGGATCAAATAAAATTCAATTCAATTCAATTCAATCGAGGGGCGGTGATCTAATTTCAGGATGGGATGTGCCAGAAGATCTCTTTTGTGGTGTTCGGCCACACGTGAAGTGGTAGTCGGCTGGAGTGGTGCGGAGCTGGAAGTGCGGCGGGCGAGATTTGGCTGGTGAGCTGACAGAGCTGGAAATGGACAAATGGTTTGCTCGGTGCCCTGCTCGAGCCGTGTTGTTGTGTACGTATCAGTGCTCGATCGCAATGCGTGATAACTGCATTTGTGGAAATGCAAGAGCATAATGAAGCCGACTTTTGAATTAAGGTACGATTGTATTGTGCCTATGCTGAGAGTTTACTGAACAAGTCTCTCGGAACTGTTCGCCTTTGTTGTGACGGTCTACCTCTTTTGAAATACCAAGTCTTATTTATGGTTCAAAGATAAGGTGTTGACTTTAGCAGCGGCAAATCCTTTACGACGAGTCGTGTGTATTTTATAAGGAACACAAAGGTGCCCGAGTAATGGGTGGGTGTTTCCTGTGCTTGTTGTTTTCCCCACTTCGTTTTTTTCTTCTTTGTAGAGTGGCATTATTTCTGCTCGTTCATCATCCACCCACTGAATTATTGCATTTCTTTTTTCTTTCGTTGCTATCTCAGTTTCTCCCAACCAATGTTCTGCTGTATATTTGGAGTTTAGCTGTATGTGCAGAACCTCAGCTGCCGTTTTTAAAATTGGTCTTTATGTATACGTACACTTCTTCTCTATTTTGTTCAAACAATTCGCCCAGTATCTTCTCCAGCCTATTGCTAATAATATTCTTATACTTTCAACTAATATGTCTTCGGTAATAATATCGATCCTCACTTTAGTTCATTTTTGTAGTACAATTATTATTTTTCCTTGGTGTTTTCCACTGCTGGCAAATTTCATTTTTAGTAAAAATAAGCTGTAAGCACTTTAATTGACTATGTTGAGAGTACTTATTTGTCTAATAGCACAAGAATCTATTACAGGCTGAAGTTCTTTGGTATTGTGCTGCAAAGTATATCTGTGAATGTCTTTGTGTTCATAAAATATGTTGATAATTTTTAGATCAAATATGCCACAAATTTCAATCAGTCACTCTCCATTATCATTTTAAACTGCTTCTCTGTTTTTCCCCTCTGCACCACAGTATGTGATTACCTAGTTCGTCCTCTTGCAGTCGTGTCTCCCATAATGAGGAATTCCTTCTTGGGACTTTTTCTGTGCGTTCTTGGAGAGTTGTCCATAAAACATCTTTCTGCTGCCCTTTTCTATTATTTGTTGGTGAATGTATTCCAATAATTAAAATATCTGTGGAAAATCATGTCGACTAGAACAATAAATTCACTGATAAATTTCTATTTTTTGATCCTTTTCTTCCCTATTTCCTTAATCTTCCAATATTATTTTACTTCATTCTGTGCCTAAAAAGTGCATAGTAAAATGTTGGTGAAGTATTGTTGCCTAAAATTCTGAGAAGATACAGGGTCGCCAGAATAAAATTAGACTGGAAAATGTTTGGGGATGACACAAAATATATTGCCCTTGTTAATGAATGGAACTGCTCTGCAGAGTACACGACAGAAATTGCTACTGTTCATGTTGTGCAAATGTAATCAAATTTGTCACCAAATCCCGGTCTCAGGACATATTTGGCTTGGCCACCCTGTACTAATTAGGTATTGTTACTACCTCAGCTTTGCTCACCTGTTGTACTAAATATACATACTAAATGTATATATTGTATACTGTAGACTATGTACTAAATGGCAAACTAAGTATGTGAGTACCACAAATTGTGCATTGGAATGAAACTGACGATTTATGAGTTAACGTGTTTTGTCTTCTTCTTATGAAAGTAACAGCCGTGGCAGCCATACTGACAACAGACGAAATTAAATATGCTACTCCTGTCTGATGTGTGTGTGTCTCATTACATACTGTTGTTTAGCCAGTTTTAATACGCAGATTTCACCTGGCTCATTGTACAGACACAAACACATTGGTGCTGTCTGGATCTCTTACACATTTAAAGTAAAAATAGAAATACAGTTTAGTTTCACGAAAGATACATTATCTGTATACTTGATTTAAAGTGACTGCCTCTGTCGTCTTCGATGAACTCCAGTAAGCTTCATACCTTGCAGCAGTAACGCATTTTGTTAACTCTTCAGGCCATTTGCTGTCACCCAGCCTTTGTCCTGACAGAATTACGTAAACAGTGAAACACTAAGTATAGGCAGTAGTGTTTGTTTAGTGATACGTCTGTAGTTTTATTAGTTACAGTTAAAATAGCGGAGCATGTGATGTTCCAAATTATTTTGGATGTTGTGAGAGATTCCATCCATTTCAAGGAAGGAGAGAGACTGCAAATTCTTACTCGGAAGGACCTCCACAGTATCAAAAAAGAATTTGGAAGTGGTGTCAAACAATACCATGCCAGTGATGAAATTGGTGTCATCGTTTTTCTTTTTTAGAAAGAATTGGACTGTTTTGTAACTTATGAACAAGACGATGATGACACGGACAATCTCTTGGTGAAGACACAATGACAGTGTTAACAGATCTGCAATATGAATTGCTCAGAAATTTTTTTTCCAGTACTATTTGTGTGGACTAGACACATGGTAAAAATTTGCAGATTATTAGTGACCACATTCTTGGTTATAGGTGGGTTTAAAGGTGGTATCCAGGCATTATTTTGCATTTCAAACGAAGAAAGCACTGATATAAAGACACAGTTTTTAACTTCAGTCACGAAGAAAGTTGGAGTAATTAAAGTATTTGAATTTATCTGATAACACTAAACACTTTCTTATGTGCAATGACATGTGTAATAGGCATGTCAGAAAATAATTTGCATCATGGTACAACTTTACATAACTGCTAGAAGAAGCAGACATATAAAAGTCTGGTGAGTTGCTACAGTGGTTTAAGAGAGAACAAAAAGAGGATGATGACATTAGAGAATATACTTCACCGATGAGGACGGGGGATGGTCTCGGCATTGGGCATATTGTTATTAGATGGATCTGCCTTTGATTTATGTGCGCATCACAGTTTACAGGCCTACTGGGGAACACACCAAGTTAAAAAAATGAGTAATGTACACGCTTAGCGCATCTGTGGTGATGTACAAGTATTATTAATAACGAAAATAATTCAGTGTGTACCTGTTCCTGTTGATTCCATTATCCTGCTAGAGATAATTAACAAAATTCAACTCAAATGTCCAGCTGATTCTTTAAACATCATTTGGACTGTGTGTGTAATTTACAACGACTACACTGCACTGCACAGGTAAAGTATGAGTATTCACCAAAGTCCTCCAGTATGCACTTTCAGTAGTCAGTTGTGGCAAAAGAATTCATTGAATCAAAAAGCAAAATTAGCTTGGCGAACGTACGTGAAAATTGCTTATTCTGTTACTATTTTGTTATTGTGTTACAATATTCCCATAAAATTTATTTTGCTTGCTTTCTTAGTCTTAATTTTTACAATGTTGGAAAGGAATCGCTTTTAGGGGTCTTGGAAACAAAGTATGTTCATATATAATAGCCTTGGCCAAACACACACACACACACACACACACACAATCACACACAATATTAAACCGGTGTGAAAGTTTTTGTCCGTGTACTCATGAATTATGAGATATATGTATATTGCACCTGAAGTTTACTGCTATGAAGAATTAAATATTTGCTTTCCAAATACTCATCCCCATGGTAGTCTCATTAGCTATAACCCATGGTAGTCTCATTAGCTACGAGGAAATGGAAGTGCTACATAAGAACCTGTTGGTATGGTCTTGGTGGTGCTTGATGTAATCCGGGCTACTAACCTTTTGGATATTCTCGAAATATTTTAATAACTGCAAATATTCTAGTATTTTTATTTATTTACTGCCCTTATTATCACATTCATGATATTGGACTTGTCAAAGTAGAGAACAGTATAAAATATTACATGTTTGCAAAAACATTATTCTGCTTGATTCGATTAAAAGATTTTATATGTGCATATAGATAACATAAAAGCTAGTTAAACAATGTGGTTGATTTCACAAAAACTATTAAATACCGGTACTTTAGTTAACTAGGCATAGTAACTTATGGCACAAAAGTCAGGTACATAATTAGATACATGCATAGATAAAAGAAATTTGGTTTTATCTAGGAAATGCTTGATAATAATCAATTTCTGTTTCGAGAGGTTTGAAGCAGACCTACAGATTTGAGCAAAATTTCAGGTATTCATTAATGCTGTAGAAGCTGTTGTATATTGGTAGATTTTTTGGTTATTTTTTGAATGTTTGGCATGTTTTGATGCTATCTGGCGATGCACTGTAAGGAATTTTAGGTTTGTAAACAACACTGTCCTGATATATTGATTTTCTGTGCACATCCCTATGGGAGTCATCGCTGTTTCTTGTTTGGTAATTGTGGATCTCACTATTCAAAGCTGAAACTTGATGGTTTTTAATGAAGCAGAAACTTCAAAATATAAATATAAATGGTAAGGTCATGATTTTTAATTCCTTGAAGATACCTCTTCGTGATGCTCTGTAAGCTGTATTACTTATTAATGTTACAGCTTTCTTTTGGTGCTCTAAGTCTGCTTTGCAAAAGAGGTATTTCCCCAGAACACTATACCATACTTCAGTAGACTATGCATCTATGAGTAATGAGCACGTAACACTGTGTCGGTATTGCAGCAATCTTTAAGCATTCTTAATATATAACAGTACTTGCTTAATATTTTGTCAAGCATCTCTTCATGTTTTTCCCATCTTAGATGCTCATCCACCCATAATCCTAAAAATTTTATGTGATTCACTTTCTGAAGTTGGCTATTCGATAGAAATTATTATGAATAACAGACTTATGGGTTATTTTAATAAATGGTAACTTGGGTGCAAAGAACAATTTGGCTTGAGGTCTGGAGAGTGAACAGTAGAAGCTATAGCAAAATTTACAAAAGTAGTTTTAGTAGCTCTAGGTAAAGGAGAACAAGTAACAGATATTTTCCTAGACCTCAGTGAAGCATTTGACACGATTAATCATGAAATACTTAAAGGTAAAATAGAAACACTAGTGATTAATGAATGATTTGGTCTTACCTAGCAGACAGAGTACAGAGATATCCCAGATTTCAAGTGGCCCTAATTACATTGTGAAACATCTTTCAGATCACCAATATGTCAACAACAGAGTGTGTCAGGCCAAACACTGTTTCTCATTTCCATTATGACTTCCCACTGTTCGTCACACCAGGATAAACTGTGTTACTTGCTGCTGATAGCATTATAGTAATTACAGATAGGACACAAGAAATATTAGAAGTAAAAAATGAAAAGGAATTAAGTCGTTGTGTAACTGGTCAGATAACAATAAACTTCTACACAAACACAAAAGATAATATAACAAAACTTAAAGAATGTGGTGAAACCATAGACTGTGTAGCTGGCACATAATTCTGAGGTATCCACGTCGATCAACTATTAAAATGGTGTTAACACATCAGCATACTTGGACAAAGAATTCGCACAGCATGGAATGCCTTCTGAATATTAACCACAGTGTGTAATGGCTCACGCCTAAAAGTTTAGTGTTAAAAATTCGTTTATTCGTTTTCCGTGAAGCAGCCGTGTTGCCAGCACAGTGAGTTGAGATGCTCTCCGCCCTGCGGCGCTGCGTTTGCGGTGTGTTTACCAGGGCAGCATGCCGGTGTGCCATCTATCGGCGGCGATGAGCAACAGAGCACTCGGGAGCATCACTCGTATTTCTTCACCTCATTTCCAATTTAGAACTTTGACAGGAAACTCTTAGAGGTAATAAATAATTGCTTGGTGTGTCCTAATGTTTAGTTATAGCTTTTTTACTAATAAAACTGCTGTACGTGCCCCTGTCTGTACAAGGTTTGTGGCGAGAATTTCTTACACCCAGGTACAAGTTTGGTAGTGTATTCTACATATTCGGTCAACTCCAATAATGTTCGTATACGCTACAATATTGTTCTAATTCCAATTTTTGAACGGCGTGGTCTATGAAACCGCGTCAAACGATGTAGCCGAAACTTGGCACACTGCACTCAGTAGCGCAATGCAGATGTGTTCGTGAATGCGCGAAACATCTAGCTTATTGGATTTGAATGTCCAGCTATGCGTAATTCCTGCAGCTCCCTGTCTTAGTACAGCAGCTGACAGTGCGCATCTCCACATTGCTGTGGGACCAACTTTCAGCTCCTCACCAGTTCTCGCAGTTAACGTTGACCGGCATATCTCGATACTAAAAGTCATAAGCGGTAATCGTAGTGCCTCCTAACTTACTTTTTCGTACAAATCGGAGGCTCAGTATATTCGATTAGTGATGGAAACACTGCCGAGTAGGCCAGGTTATTTTCGCTCTCCTATTTATTTCGTTCCCCACGCATATTTTTTTTTCCTTTATTGATTTTCAATTCCTCCCGAAGGGGGTGGGCTGGCAGCAGCATAGTACGCTGCTCTACAGACTTTTATTTTAAAAAATGGAAGAAGAAAAGAAACAAGAAAAACAACGCGATAAAACGGTGACATAAAGTATAAAATGGCGGAAAAATGAGCAAAGTTAAAACAGAAAGCAAAAGGGGGTGGCAATGTTAATAAAAGACACAGGAATCAGACAAGTAACTTAGTACATACGCAATAAAAAAAAAAAAAAAAAAACACGACGACAGTCTGGTTTCTGTTCGCAAGAGATAAAAGGCACACCCAGCGACAGTATGATGGCCGTTCGCAACACTTCCCAAAAAAAACACAACAGGGAACACTCACTGTAAAACACTGCACGAAAAGGGCGGCACAAAGATGACACTCCCGAGCCAAAGGCAGATGGGGGGGGGGGACCTGGAGGAGGGGGAAGAACAAGGAGGGAGGAAGGAAAAAAACGAAAAGGGGGGAAACCAAGGAGGGAGGGGACTATTAAAGGGAGGGGAGGGGCAGGGCAGACGCGAGAGGGAATGAGAGGAGGCAGAGGAGGGAAATGCAAAAAGACTCGGGGGAGAGAAGAAGGGGCAGAGAGAAGGGAGGTGGGGAAGAAAGAGGATGGAAGGGGGGGAGAGGGAGCCAGGGAAAAGGACAGAGTAGGGGGCGAAGGATCAGAGTTGATAGGAGGGATAAATGGAGGGAGAGAGGGCATCATCCAGGAGGGGTAGTTGATGGAAGCCACCTTGGGAAAGGAAGGGTGTAAATATGGAGGGTAGGGGCAACACAACAGTGAAGACGTGGCAGGGGGCGGGGGTGGGAGAGGAGAGGAGCAACCAGGGGGTGAGGGGATCGAGGCGGCGGGAGGTGTAGAGGATGCGGATATGTTCGAGGAATAGGAGCAGATGGGGGAAAGGAATGAGGTCATAGAGGATCCTTGTGGGGACGGGAGGCGTATACAGAAGGCGAGGCGCAGTGCGTGACGCTCAAGGATCTGGAGGGACGTATAGAATTTGGGGGGGGGGCAGATATCCAGGCAGGACTGGCATAACAGAGGATGGGACGGATTAAGGATTTGTAGGTGTGGAGGATGGTAGAGGTGGGCAACCCCCATGTCCGGCCAGAGAGGAGTTTGAGGAGTCGGAGGCGGTCCCGCCCATCCAGTCGATAGTCATTATCTTCAAATCCCACAAATGAAAGAACTCATCCTTAGGTTCAATGAGTTTTATTTGTTTGTTGCTTGTGCATAACTGTAGAGTTGCTCTATGCACATTTTGATGTGTAATTGATTTGGGAAACAGTTCTAACAATCAACATCCTTTAATTGGTGTTATGATAAGTTAATCTTCCGAATTTGGTACGTTGTGGGACCAGGTCTGGAGAAGATGGAACGAGGTGTAATGGCGGAAAAGACACTTGGCCGGCTGCACGTAGTGTACCGGAGAGGCGCGAGAGGGCAGGAGTTGCCGGCCGCAGTACCAACTGCCGCAGACAGATGGCAGGTCGAGTCCCTGCCAGCAAAAGTATGGCCGTCATCACATCTGCACAGGTTACAGCTGACTGCAGTTCGTGACACGTTCCTTTAAAGTAGGAGGTATTGGGTATTTTCGTCTTGAATGAACCGACAATGCTGTGCTTTTAGTTGTACTTTTGAAGGCAAGAAGAGAGGGATGCAGCATGAAGAATAATACGGCTGATGAACATCTGCAGAGCAAACTGGCAGAATAGAAAAGCAACTGCTTTTATGTAAAGTAAGTGCAATTTTCAAGCATTAACGTGGATTAGAAAATTTAATATTCCGCAACGAGTATTGGCGGTTTCATTGGGGAAATTGTAGCGGCGTGGGAATTGGGGAAGCAAACGAGACTCTTCCATTCTTTTGCTGCGTTTGCTCAAGAGATAGGATTATAGCTGAACAGGAGGAGAAAATTAGAGCCCTTCAGGCTGATTTGGACAGAGCGAGGGGGGAACTGAAGAGATTAAGGGGGGAGGAGGGTAAACAGCGGTGGGAAGTGGTAGCTGGGAACAGGGGCTACAGAAAGAGGAGAGTGTCTCACAGTTTCCCAATTGGCACAACCGATAGATTTGCCTTGCTGCCACAGTTAAGTAAGGAAGAGGCTCCAGTAGAAGTAGATGTAGTTAGGATGCAACAGAATCTCACTAGGAAACTAACTGTTTCAAAAAAAGTAGAAAGTAAGAGGAAAGTTCTGTTGCTAGGTAGCAGCCTTGGAAGAGGAGTGGGCCAGATTTTTCAGGAAAAATTAGGTGACAGATACCAGGTCACAAACTTTTTCAAGCCAAGTGTAAGTCTTAGCCAGGTGGTAGAGGATATAGGTTCCTTGTGCAAGGGATTCACAAAGCAGGATCGTGTGATGATAGTGGGTGGAGTGGGAAACAGTGTCGATGGGGATCAGAGCTACAGTATCGAGTGTGACCTGGTGAAAACAGCCTCGGCAACGACCCGTACCAATGTTGCGCTGGTGCCTGCTTTTGTGCGGCACGATCGGCCCCAGTTGAACCGCTCCGTCAGGAGGGTAAATATGGAGTCGGATCAGTTGCGTAGGGCGGCCACTCTGTCAGACATTGGATCGGTTACTGTCGAGGCTATCGATAAGGGGGGATTTCTCGAGGCATGGCCTACACCTCAATAGGAAAGGGAAGGGTAAACTGGCAGGGTTGTTTGCGAAATGCATGAGGGGGGACACTAGTACTCACGGATGTACCTCTGTTTTAGACTAATATCAGTGTCCAATGAGAAGTTCTGGCAGGCAGGTGCTAAAGAGGTCGAAAACACACAAAATTCTCACAACAGGAACATAAATAATGATGTTACCATATTTAACCAAAATATTGGTAGAGTAAAGAAAAAAGTAGATTCTCACAAAAGTAAAGTAAACAATAATGTTACCATTTTTCACGAAAATAGCCCGGGATTGAAGAATAAAGTAGATGAGCTCCTGGTTTGTTGAGACGACATTCGATCTGATAATGTAATAGATATACAATGCCTGTCTGAGCATCACATTGTGTCTGATATGGAAAAGGTAAATATCAGTGGTTGTAAACTAGCTGCACATATCAGTAGGGAGAACCAGGTGCGAGGAGGGTTGGCCACGTATGTCAAAAGTTATCACTGTGTAGAAAGCTTGGATGCAAAAAAGTTTTGTCTAGAGCAACATATAGAAGCACGTGCCTGTCAACTTAAACTGAAGGAGGGCTCTTTTATAATTGTAACAGTATATAGGTCCCATTCAGGAAACTTTCATTTATTCCTGGAAAACTTGGATGCCTTGTCGTGCTATCAATCAGGTACGGGAAAGTAAATTATTATTTGTGGGGACTTCAATGTTGATTCACTGAAAGAGTGTAATAGGAAGAATGACCTGGTAGTCTTGCTCGGTTCTTTCAATTTGACATCTGTCATTAATTTTTCCACTCGGGTAGTAAAGGACAGCAGCACATTGATAGATAACAATTTTATAGACCAAGATATGTTTAAAAACATAAATTATTGTCGTGTTGAGAATGGCCTTTCTGATCTTGATGCTCAGCTAGTTACAGTATATGACACAGCACCATTCAGTAATTCAAAACTACCCTCCAAAGTTGTGCGTTCAATGAATGATTCAACAATTAGAAATTTCAGACAAAATCTTCAGCAGTTAGACTGGGATGAGGTGTACAAGGAACCTGATGCTAATTTAAAATATAACTTATTTCATGATACACTTGTAAGAGGATTTGAAAACTGTTTCCCCAAGGAAGTAGTTAAATGTAATTATAAGAAACCATGCAAATAACCTTGGCTTACTAAAGGAAGAAAAATATCTTGTAACCACAAAAGGGAACTGTATCTAACAACAAGAAAGAGTAATGACCCAGAAACAGCCAAATATTATAAAAACTACTGTGCTACATCAAGAAAGGTTATTAAAAAGTACAGAAGCACGTGCTTCATGTCTGAGATTAATACCTCTGATAACAAAATCAAAAAAATTTGGAATATTATTACAAGGGAGACAGGACAACCAAGAGTACAGGATGACGGCATCACCACCAAAGAGAATGGAAACTTGATAAACAACAAGCTGGAAGCCGAAAACATTTTGAATATTCATTTTTTAAATGTTGTAGAGAAAAGAGGTCTTACCCACACCATTTGATACAATTGAAATTAAACCAACCTCTCCTTCTGAAATTAGGGAGATAATAAACTTTCTCAGGAACAAAAGCTCACATGGAATTGATGGCATTTCTGGCAGGATAATAAAAGCTTGTTCCCAAGAAATAAGTGGGATTCTTAGCAACATATGTAACAGCTCTCTGAAGCAGGGTATTTTACCAGATAGACTGAGATATGCGACTGCATAAAAAAAAGGAGCTACGTCTGATGGCAACAACTACCGCCCAATCTATCTTCTGACTGCCTTATCCAAAATTCTTCAAAAAGTAATGTACTGTAGAGTAGTCTACCGTATCTTCCTTCTTCGTCGGCGTTGTCATTGTTACTGTGAGGTACCGTTACACCAAGTGGAAAGGAGCGTCGATCTTAGAGCAGGCTATGCCCGAATTCGTACGGGACTTAGTAGATTAATCTGCCACGAGTAATGAGTATGATGGGCAAACATCTATTAGGCGCACTACGAATGTAGTGTTGTGGACATGTTGGGAATGTGGATCTCACGGGGAGCGTGCAAGGGATAAGTCCCTGCAGATGCACAATCCTCTGTGCCCGCGGTGGCTCCGATGGATAGAGCGTCTGCCATGTAAGCAGGAGATCCCGGGTTCGAGTCCCGGTCGGGGCACACATTTTCAACATGTCCCCAACGAAGTGTATCAACGCCTGCTTGCAGCTAGGGTGTCTATTTAATTATCATTTCATTTCTAGCAAAGCTGCATGGTCATATATAGTTAAATAACTTCTTTACTTGTTTATTTCTAAGAGTAAACCAAAAAAATGACGCCGTATCATCGGCTTCGTCGATATAGAGCAAAACAGCTCAATATGCCCAATTTTGCCTCTTCTTATAGGATCGGCTACGTTACTCATTAATTTACTACAATTATTTCCAATAACATTAAACAGGTATCGCCGTTGTATTTTAATTGTATTCAAAAGCATGTTATTATTATTATGACCGACCAAATCGTAACAAATCACGCGGCGTGCGTTTTTAACGATAGCTTTACACTCGCCCAGCCTTTATTCGTGCAATATTATATATAAATATACAGACAGGACCGAAAGATCGATCTCTCTACCGTAACCAATAGAGGCGAATACGCTATTCAAGTTCCGTTACAGTATCTTGACTCGTAATGTTACACGGCCCCCCAGACTGTGATGTCTTGAAGAGGTTTCCAGACACAACAGGCTTATTTTTTGTGTACTGTGACAGGAGAGGGTATTTGTTTCTTCGAATCCACTCACTCTCAGATTCACTCAACAAGTCAGTACATACATTGTACAATATTTAAGTTGAGTTAATGGGCCTAGACAAAATGCCCTTAACTAAATTCCACATTTGTTTATAGGTTGTCTTAGAAACACTTCGCACTAATCACTTCATATTCACACCACATTTTTTTTTTCTTGGATGAAGTCCTCAGTTCTTCAACCGACTGTGCAAGGCAGAGATCACAGCCGGGTTAGACGATTGGCGTCCTCGGTCATGTTTAACCAGAGAGGATTTGGTCCTTTTCTTTTCCTCTTAATTCCACTTTTAAACCATCCATCCTCGTTGTTCGGTGAGAGGATAAATCGTTTTTCAGCGTCGTCTCTGTTGTTGATACCAAGAAGGTATCTCATGGAAATCTTCGGTACTTTCTTTAATTTTCTTTGTAAGTTAATATAAGTATGTATTTATCCACTGGTGCTTTTATTTAGTCCACTCTGAGTGTAGTCTTGGTATCATTCAGTGTTTCTTGAATTTATATTTCGCTAATTATTGATAATACTTCTTCAGGTCTTTGTGAGGGAACAAGCCCTTAATTACATCAGTATCACAATCTGCCAGAAGGTAACTCCCTTCATGAGGTATTTTCATTATTTTGTATGGACCTGTATATAAATATTGCCATTTCTTATTCAGTCTTTTCCTGGCTGATGCTTTTGGGTGATTTCTCAATAAAATTTCTTCCCCTACATCATATGTGACTACTTTCTTCACGTTTTTATCGAACCGGGTTTTTCTCAATTGTGCTTGATGCTTGAGGTTTTTGTAGACCTTCTTCACCTTATTTTTTTTCTTGATAATCTTTTGTTCTATCGCAGGTAATTTCTTCATCCATTCTGGCACAATACTTTCACCAAATACTATTTGATTAGGTGAATAACCTGTCGATAAGTGTGGTAAGTCATTATACACTTTCTCAAATTCATAAATCCAATCGATCCATTTATAATGTTGTTTGGGTATGTACGTCCGTAAAAATCAGTTCAACTTTCGGAAGATTCTCCCAACCGGATTTCCGCAAGGGTAAAATCTTGAGATGTAAATGTGCTGGATTCCTTGATCTTTCATAGTGTCTCTCCATACTTTGCTTGTATAATAAGCAGCGTTGTCTGTCAAAATCATTATAGGTTTGCCAAGCTCAGTTATATAGTTGTTGATAAATTTGCGTAACGTGGGTCAAACGTGGATATAAGTTCACATATTTTGAAAAGAGATCATAAAAAGCCAAAATATATTTGAACCGTCCACATGTCATGGGACATGGCCCACAGACATCACATGACACCAACATTAAAGGTTGTTGTGGCATGATAGGATGTAATTCTATCTTCTGACAATAGTTTATGGGTTTTGCCTTCTGACATATTTTGCAATGTAAGGATGTAGAGGCTTATCTCAGTAGGGGTAAGATAGATACTTCCTACAGGAAAATTAGAGAGACCTTTGGAGATAAGAGAACCACTTGTATGAACATCAAGAGCTCAGATGGAAACCCAGTTCTAAGCAAAGAAGGGAAAGCAGAAAGGTGGAAGGAGTATATAGAGGGTCTATACAAGGGCGATGTACTTGAGGACAACATTATGGAAATGGAAGAGGATGTAGATGAAGATGAAATGGGAGATACGATACTGCGTGAAGAGTTTGACAGAGCACTGAAAGACCTGAGTCGAAACAAGTCCCCAGGAGTAGACAACATTCCATTGGAACTACTGACGGCCTTGGGAGAGCCAGTCCTGAAAATACTATACCATTTGGTGAGCAAGATGTATGAAACAGGCGAAATACCCTCAGACTTCAAGAAGAATATAATAATTCCAATCCCAAAGGAAGCGTGTGTTGACAGATGTGAAAATTACCGAACAATCAGTTTAATAAGCCACAGCTGCAAAATACTAACACGAATTCTTTACAGACGAATGGAAAAACTAGTAGAAGCCGATCTCGGGGAAGATCAGTTTGGATTCCGTAGAAATACTGGAACACGTGAGGCAATACTGACCTTACGACTTTATCTTAGAAGAAAGATTAAGGAAAGGCAAACCTACGTTTCTAGCGTTTGTAGACTTAGAGAAAGCATTTGACAATGTTGACTGGAATATTCTCTTTCAAATTCTAAAGGTGGCAGGGGTAAAATACAGGGAGCGAAAGGCCATTTGCAATTTGTACAGAAACCAGATGGCAGTTATAAGAATCGAGGGACATGAAAGGGAAGCAGTGGTTGGGAAGGGAGTGAGACAGCGTTGTAGCCTCTCCCCGATGTTATTCAATCTGTATATTGAGCAAGCAGTAAAGGAAACAAAAGAAAAATTCGGAGTAGGTATTAAAATCCATGGAGAAGAAATAAAAACTTTGAGGTTCGCCGACGACATTGTAATTCTGTCAGTGACAGCAAAGGACTTGGAAGAGCAGTTGAATGGAATGGATAGCGTCTTGAAAGGATTATATAAGATGAACATCAAGAAAAGCAAAACGAGGATAATGGAATGTAGTCGAATTAAGTCGGGTGATGCTGAGGGAATTAGATTAGGAAATGAGACACTTAAAGTAGTGAAGGAGTTTTGCTATTTGGGGAGCAAAATAACTGATGATGGTCGAAGTAGAGAGGACATAAAATGTAGACTGGCAATGGCAAGAAAAGCGTTTCTGAAGAAGAGAAATTTGTTAACATCGAGTATAGATTTAAGTGTCAGGAAGTCATTTCTGAAAGTATTTTTATGGAGTGTAGCCATGTATGGATGTGAAACATGGACGATAAATACTTTGGACAAGAAGAGAATAGAAGCTCTCGAAATGTGGTGCTACAGAAGAATGCTGAAGATTAGATGGGTAGATCATATAACTAATGAGGAAGTATTGAATAGGATTGGGGAGAAGAGAAGTTTGTGGCACAACTTGACCAGAAGAAGGGATCGGTTGGTAGGACATGTTCTGAGGCATCAAGGGATCACCAATGTAGTATTGGAGGGCAGCGTGGAGGGTAAAAATCGTAGAGGGAGACCAAGAGATGAACACACTAAGCAGATTCAGAAGGATGTAGGCTGCAGTAGATACTGGTAGATGAAGAAGCTTGCACAGGATAGAGTAGCACGGAGAGCTGCATCAAACCAGTCTCAGGACTGAAGACCACAACAACAACAACAACAACAACAAGAATATTTGTAGCTGGACGTCCCAAATTTGGATGATAGCAGTATTTTGCTATTTTGGCTGTACATTTAGCGGCACCAAAATGATCTCAATTCAAGTGAGTGATTCTAAATATTTATTTGGAACACAAACTTTCCAAACATCTTCATCCTTCCTCCAATACAATATTCCGGATTTTAATTGATACTGTTCTTGAGAGTGACTTAGTGTTTTGCTTTCAACAGCACGTCTAATGGCTTTCCACAACTTATCATCTTCTTGCAGTTGTGGGAGACCTCGACATAGCTGTGAAATCTGCCTCTCACAATATTGCCTTGATAAATTCATGACTTTAAAGTCAATAGTCCGTTCTTCACACTCGTCGTCATTCTTTCTTTTCGGTAGTCTTGAAAGAGCATCGGCTATGATGTTGTCTTTCCCTCTGATGTATTTGAGCGTAATATCATATTATTGCAATAACAAGGCCCACCGGGTTAAACGTGAATGGAACATCCTTCCCGTTAAAATTAAAGATAATGCTTTGTGGTCGCAGAATACAATGATCTTCTTTCCATATACAAAATAGCGAAAGTTTCTAAGGGACCAGAACACGGCCAGTACTTCCAATTCAGTAGTACAATACGCACGTTCACAGCTACAGAGTGTTCTGCTGGCAAACCCAATTATTTTGATGGTACTGATATCTTCTGGATTGTCCATCTAGAAAAGAGTGGCACCCAATCTTGTTTCAGAAGCATCCGCAGCAATATAAAACTCTTGATCGAGTCTCGGATGATGTAACAGTGGAGCATTAGTCAAAGCATTGCGGATGTTATCAAAAGCTTGCGTACATTCAGTATTGCACTCCCACATGACATTTTTTCTTAACAACCGTACAAGCAGTCTTGGCTTCCTAACTGATTTGGTAAAAATCGTCGAAAAAAAGAAACTAAGGCGATAAACGACTTTAATTCCGTTCTATTGTTTGGATAAGCACGTCTGTTAATTGCATCCATCTTTTTAGGATTTGGTTTTATCCCTTCAGGAGTAATTATATGCCAAGAAATTTCAATTGGTTATGAGCAAACTTGGATTTACTCAAATTTACAGTAACTCTGTATTCCAAAAATTTCGCAAAACCTCTTCCTAATAAGTCCAAATGTTCCTCCCCAAGTTTCAGAAGCAATTATCAAATAAACCACATATAAAGTAACTTCATTCAAAACGTCTCTGCCCAGTACGGTATCTAATGCCGATATGAAAACACCACCGCTTATTTTCAACCCAAATGGCATGACGGTTTGGCCTAGAAAAACGTATGCAGTATAATTCCGAGATTCTTTCGATATTCTAGTTTGCCAATATGAACTATGCATATCCAAAGAAGTTAAGAAGCGGCCACCATAAAACGCTTGTACTAACTGTTCTAGGTTCTCCGGTCGCGTTTGTACAGGTATAATGATCTTATTGATCTCTCTGGCATCCAACACCAATCTGATGTCACCATTGGGTTTAATTACCGCCACAAGAGGGTTACAATATTCGGAATCTGGGGATCCAATAATACCCCATTCTAACATTTTATTGATTTCCTTTCTGACTACTTCTTTCTTTGTCCATGGGATAGAATAGGAAGTACGACAAAAGGGTTTATGCTCGTACGTCTTTATATGGTATTCAAAGTATTTTATTATACCCGGACGTTTACTAAAAGTCGACTGATATGCTTCCAACAAGTAGTACAATTCGTCCCTTTGGATAACATATAAATATTCTGATTCTAACACCTTTTCCTGCAATGACATTTATCCATCATTTCTTTAGAACATTCAATAAGGCAGATATCATACACAATTTCATCATCAATACTGACATATTTTACCATTAGATTCATACACAGTTGATTTGGAATTACTCGGCTCTTTCTCATGATGGCTGTCAAAACCTTCTCTAAATTAATGATTGCACTGGTCTCACATAAAAAATCCAAACCGCAGATACATGGTGCTGTCATTTTAGGAACAACCAGGAATGTACTTTCTATTTGAGCCCCCCGTATTGTAACGTCGACACGTACCTGTTTCACAACTCTTTGCATTTTGGCGCTGAACGCGCCAGACACGGTACATCCTGTGATAGGAAAAGTGGGCATTTTTACCCCTTGGCTTATCTGTTTTAAACAGTCCAGGGTCATGACACTAATAGTCGCTCCAGTATCAATTAATATTTCAACATCATTATTTATACTTGTTGGAATTATTGCCTGGAAAATTTGTCCGCATTTATTAGAAACTTCAGGTTTTTCTTCAATTAATTCATTCCTTATATCCTGATCATTATTGTACCTTAATACTCCCAGTTCAAATTGATGCCTGCCTTCCTTCTCCATTCCAGTCATCCTAGGAAGGCATTTGGTGACTGGTATTAGTTCAATCTATCTCGTTGAGTCATCGGTGGGGGTTCATGAACTTCCACAATCCGTACAGTATGATCCGAGCTATGGTATTCACCCCGTCGCACATTGGAGGCTCCTTCACCCATTGGTATAACTAGATAAGGACTCGAGGCATTTGTTCCATCCTGCCGATGAACATTATGCTTCGAATTATCTTCCCAAGGTCGAATACAATTGGGTTCATCACTTGGGTACCTGTTACTCTTATTAATATCACTACTATGCACATTCGCGTCGCCATATCGATGTTTACGATTGAGTTGTACAGCATTAATCTGATTTACTGGGTTGACTTTACCCCCATAATTACCTCTAGTGCAGTAAGTATCTCTTCTATATTTATTATAATCATTGTTTTTATTGTAACCATAGGACGAAGGTTGTCCACGCTCCTGTGATGCGGGTTTGACCTGGTTTTCAGTATTATTATTATCAGAAGTTAAATTATTATTGTAATTATTCGTATTACTATGAGTGTGAGTCTGTGGGGCGGCGGGTGAAATAATAGAATAATGTTCCTATTATTTATTTAATGCTGTTGTTTGCCGTTCTCAACACTGGCTCTCTAACTACAATATTGGCAACCAGGGGTTAGCAAAACGTGAAGCCTGTAATTAGAATTCCTAGTGCCCACTTCATCTGGGAAATACATTTATAGCTACAGCTTATAGCTCTGAGGAATTAGGAGATTGTCTGGGATTCCTAATCAAAAGCCATTCTCTCTAAAATGTTCACTATATTCTGAAAGTCACAGACGAAAAAGGATCCACACAATCCAACTACAAGAGCAGTTCTGAGTCTAATGCGCTGAAGCAACTATAACTGTTCAAATTAAATGTTTAAGTGAATGCTCGTCATAATTTGATGATAATGTTCATCAAACGGCACGCTAATAATGGTAGAATGTCTGTCCTGCGGCGGCACGTGAAAATACGACATACGCAAACTAAAGATAGATCATTAACGTCATCCTAAAATTAACACTTCACTCGAAAACGATTTCATGGTTACGCATATCCCCAGTAACTTATTACTGCATCCGAGGCTGTTTATATCAACGGTACCGACGCGACGCGACTCCCGGCACAGGTGGTGCGCTAATCAGCGTCTGGAGAGAACTGGGGCCTTCCTTCTCGCGCAGCGTTCTTACATATAAGGCCGCGGTGCGGACGGCTAGGGGAACGCCTGATCAAATCTGCTCTCCCGACTAGCCGCTGGGCTAGTAATGCACCACATTAAGTTATTGAATAAATCATTGCTTCCTTTGCTGATGGCTGATGAAGCTTTCAATTTAATTGCGCAATCAGCACACAAGTAAGTAATCATAATAAAAGTCTGACGTGGCGAAGTCAAATATTTTGGGGGGAGAGAATTAATTTAATTACACTACACGCAGTAGACGAGCTCTGAAATTGCTTTTTGGAGATACGCTGTAGCTATAGTTTTATAGTTATTCTGTTGAAACTTCTCACATTTTCATGATTATAGCGGATCTCTCTTCTACTTAAATTTAAACATCCTAGCTTTATTTATTCGCCTACTTAATCTACATTGCTTCCTTAATTTCTAAGACAAAAACCAGAAAATCATGAATTTCAACTAAAATTTTAATTTGTGAGATCCAGAATATTGTTTCTACTAAATTATTATGCAAAAGGAATCTAAATATAAATTTTTAGGTTTCTAGCTCTTTTCTGTTGCGCCAATGATTTTTACAGAAAAACGTGCTAATTTCGAAAATGGTTAAAGTTATTGAATTGATATCCAACACATATTGATTTTGTATTACTCCTTACATGCTAGAAACGTTTCAGGTTATTTACTTCATTTTAAAGTACTGCGCAATATTTATGACGTCAGAGCTATAGCGGACTAGGCTGTCACACAATGGAAAGACTGATGTGAATTTTATAAGGCGTGAGTATGCTGCGTCCCTACAAGTCGACATTTGATTACTACTCATTTGTCTTGCGTCTTCCGTAATCATATCTATAGAGTCAATCAGCGGCAGGAATTGTTCTACATCGTGGTCGGGAACATTTATTAACTTTTCACGTATATTTATGGGCAACCTTCCCTTCAAAATTCTGATTACTTCCTTGTGAGAAATCGGATCAATCCAATAACGTGTCTTCTTTATGTACTTTTCAAAATATTGCCTTAAAGTACTCCTTTTACTGTTAAAATACTCGGGTTGGTAAACCTCTTTTCTTAATTTCTCTTGTTTACTCGACGACCAGTATTTAGCCAAAAAAAGTTGTTGAAACTCAGCGCAAGTATGGCATCTTTCACTTACTTCGGCGGCCCATAATGCGGCTTCTCCGGTAATATTCGATACTATAAACTGAAGTCGGTCGTGTTCAGACCAACTACGTGGAAACATTCTTTTGAAATTATTGATAAAGATTTTCGGATGCAGGTTGTTCTTTTCAGTGGAGAATGTTGGGAATTGTCTACTTTTTCACACACATCGGAGGCTCAGTATATTCGCTTAGTGATGGAAACACTGCCAAGTAGGCCATGTTATTTTCGCTCTCCTGTTTATTTCGTTATTAATTCGTATATTATTTGCAAGTAAACTATGTCGCTCTCCAGGTTTCAGATTGATGCATATATAAATAAAAACTTCACCCTTCCGACCTGTGTACATATTTGACTTCTGTGCTTTGCCACCAACTTTGTTTCTTCCTTGTGCTTCATTTATGTCGTTTATTTTTTTCTCTGGATTTTAATAGGTTTTTATACATACAATGTACCTATATTTTATATAATATTGTAGAGAGGAAAAAAGTATACATTCACTCAGTAAGAACATTAGCTTGTACTCTATACTCTTTTCTAGCTCAGAATGAAATAGCTCATATGCAAAATCTGCTGAAGAATACTTTTTGAAGAATACTTGTTTCCAATCACGGTAAAAAGTAAATGTCATTACAAGTAAATGTCGTGCATATTTTGTATTGTAACTGCTATTTTTATTTATTATCAAAATTTAGCATTTTGTGTTGAAGACCGGGAATATGTGAATGGAAATGCAGTCAACTGGGGGAACTTTGCCCACTTTAGACCATTTTTTGAAAATACTGCCCACAAAAGATGTTACTTGTTGCAACACATGTTGTAGTTACAGTTACTGATCATTTTTTATAGTAAAAATATAGACAAATTGACTGTTTGCTGTTATATTTTAATATTTATAAAAGTTGCTCTGCTATTCCGGCTAAGTTTATGTCAGTCTTGGACAACACATTATTTTACCTACATAAAATACTCTGGGTAATTTTAAGCCATTCCAAAAGTAAATCGGTGGTTAATAAGAAGCCTAAATAAATTGTTCTATTTCAGTAACACAGGTTTACTTTGAAATTTAAAGATATTTATATAGACCTGTTATTAACAGTTTTTAGGCTCAGGGGTTGTAAATGTAAAAATAACACATTCGTTAAGGATATTTTTGATAACACGTGTTACAAATAATAGTGCACACATTGTCTTCAAAGTAGAACAACACTAAGTAATACCATATATTAAATACATTCCGTCAAACATTTTCAGATATTTAGCGTAGATGTTCACTGCTATTATGGACCACGCCCCTTTCTGTTAACAGGTATTGGGCGAGATTCAGCTTTTCTGTTAATACACTGTCTTTACAGTACAAGACTCCACCTTAGCTTTGAAGCCAAAACCTATTTCTTTTCCCCTTTCTTGATCCTGCAATTGCAACTTATTTTAAACAAGATATACTTGCATTACGTATCTGCTACAGTGACATTTCCTGCGTATGATTTACCTTCATACAGTGTAATGACATATTTATGTGAAAGCCATACTCAAAGATAAATGTAAATTTAGTGAAGAATTCTATCAGCAAGCCTAGAACAATGTTCCCTTATTGGTAGTGACAGAAATGATGTTTATAAGTTCCCTGTGAGACTGCTGTTTACACCTAATTCAGCTAATTTCATGCTACTGTCAGGAGCATCTCCAGGCTCAGTATTTCAATTTCAATGTCTGAACACTGCAGCTAGAGTTTTTATACATTTTCTTGGTTTTGGGTTTATCTTGGTCCCAATGGGAAAGATTGCAGGAACTCGACTTAACCATTCAGTTAATTTGAGTCATTTCTGGCCTTTTGTCTTCTTTTACATTTCTGTTACTTGCTTTCCAATCCATTTGAACAGCAAAGAAAAGTCAGAAGAGGTAATAGGATGGTTTAATAATAATTTAAAAACAAAATAGAAGTCTTAGAGACAAAATTGCCTCTGCTAGCAGATAAAACAAAAATAGTGAGTGGGACCGTACAAAGTCGTAATGACTGGTAAAAATTTAACCTGACTGACTGTAGATTGTTGTTTAAACGTACATTTAGGATGCTCACAGCAATAAATTGTACTTTCTTCAACACAATATAAAGTTTAAAAAAAAAAAATTATGCAAGATGCAAGTACAACCTTACATTCAGTGAACATTAACGTTACTGGGAGAGTATTATTTGTGGTGCAACGTTTCCGAAGATCTGTAGTATACTAATAAGAGTAGAGTTGTTACTGTTTCCTACAGCCAACTTTTAATCATAGGACTAGTTTTATTTGAACACATTTTAAACATATTGTATTCTCTGATACTTTCGTAATCATTCTCCTAATGCCATGAAGAATATGCAGAAAATATTTTGTGAGGCAGGCATGCGTAATATGCAATGCCTTATTTCGTATAACAAAAGAGACATTGGGCGAATTTTCGTACTACGGAGTAGCAGGAACAAGAAGTAAGTTGATATAGAGCTTTAAATAAGCGATTGATTTTACCCTGCACTTGCGACCTAATATTGGTTCCCTTTTGTCCCGACTGTTGGATAGGACCAATTTAACGCTAATTACGAAAACAGGTGTTAAAACTCGATACCAGATCACGAACTGCGAAATCTGCATTCGCTATTAATAAAGAATAGCAGGCAAAAAAAGCTGTTATGCTCACCACAACAAATGCTTTTCGACTCATTTAGCTTTAATTTGTTGAGATTTTTTGTTGCAAAATATCCGACATGTTCCGTTTGAAGCCACTGATCAGTTTTAGCACTGCATTAGAGAGCTAAGTGTACTTCTTTAATAAACACGGGCCACGGCTAAACACTCTGCAGCAGTCAATGTATTAGCAGGCGGCCATACTTTCCCAATACGGAGATTCAAGCTCTGAGGCTCGCGCCTACCATCTGTCGGTGGCAGTCTGTGCTACGCGGGTCCGGCTACTGTGCTGCTCTCTCGCGTCAATCCTGTACACTACGTGCAGCTGGACGGGTTCGAATCTCCGCCATTACACCTCCTGCCGTCTTCTGCTTGCTTGGATTTCCAAAGTATCCATTTTGTTTCCCATTTTTCATTAGAGTTGTACATTTTTTCTTTAATTTACTATATGATACACTTATTTCAATTCGTTTAAATTTCACAACTCATACACGTATCTTTGGGACTGTTACCAAAAGTACTCTGTGAATAATTTGTCACAGTTTACAATTGTCTTTATTTCTGTTTTCTTTAAGGGATTTCGATTCTGTATAATATGGCCTGCGCTCACAATTACATTTATGTTCATGTATTGTTGTAAAGATGTTATTTGCAGTGTTAATAAATAAATAAATTACAAAAAAAGCGCGACCTTCTGGCTCACAATTTTTGAAAGTCGCGATGGCGTTGACGCTAACCTAAAAAAAAAAAAAAATGCTGAGCGCAATGAACAGTCTGAAGCCCTAGGCGAACGAAAAAATAGACATATCAATAATGGAGAGAAGAACTTCTTAGTGTAGCGAACTAAGTCTTAGTGGAAGGAGGTGTATACCTCTGGAAACAACAGCTTTAACCAAGTATCAGAAATGGAAGGTGCAATGAGAAAGTTTCCTCCCCGTGGTGGTAATACCGCCGAAGCTGGGCATTCGGATCCGGGGGCCCAGCATCATTGCGCAACAGACCAGTCGGAGGGTCCTAGGATCCCTAACGCTAAACATAGGAACAGACATCAAACGTTCATAGGAACACTGAACGTGAACTCAATGCTGAGAACAGGTAAACAAAAAGAACTGACAAAACTAATGGATGAACACAAACTAAAAGTTCTGGCTATACAAGAAACAAGATACCCAGATGAGGATACAGTACAGGCAGACCAGTACAGGATTTATAAAGGGAAACCAGCACAGATAGTAAAGAATACAAAAGGTCTTCGGGTATATGGCACAGCATTTGTGATACATAACTCATTTTCTACTAAGGTACTAGAATTTAAATCTAGATCACCAAGAATATCATTGATAACATTCAGAAATAAAAATAAAAAGTACACACTTATAAATGCCCATGCACCAATAAATAAAGACAACCAACAAAATCCAGAGAAAGTGCAGACATTTTGGGAGGAACTGGAAGAAACAATAGGGAAGATCCCTGAGCAACACACTACAATTCTGTTAGGAGACTTTAATGCACAAATTGGAAGAAACGAATTATCAAAAAGCACAGGGAGGTTTACAGCACACACTAAAACTGACATGAATGGCCAGGGATTAGTAGAGTTTTGTGAGAAATTCAAATTGAACATTATGACAACTAAATTCCAGAAGAATCCCAAAAAACAAACAACATGGAAATCACCGAACAAATTACTTGGCGAGTTCCAGATTGATCACGTGGCAATAAGTTATGATAATTCAAGGGACATTCAAGATGTACAGGTGGTGAAAGGGGCCAACTTTGATTCTGACCATTATCTGACCAAAATTAAGATGAAATTAACACCAGAAAGAAGTCACAAGAGTGACGAAACAAAAATAGCCAAATACAGAGTACAGGACTTAATGCTCAATCAGCAAGTCTTAGACGACTACAAGGAAAAGACAGATAAAATCAAAAGTCACAAATGGGAAGAAATTGCAACCTCAATACGAGACACAGCAGAACAAACAATTTTACTAACCAAAAAGAAAAAGCATCCCTGGTGGAATGAGGTCTGTGAAAAAGCACTACAGAAAAGAGCCAGAACTTGGGAGAAATACAACTCAACCAAAAGGCCAACTGACTGGGAGCAGTTCAAAACGCAAAGACGTGAAACGACGAAAATCATTAAAAGTGAACGAAGGAAATATGACACACAACAAATACAGAAAATACAAGATGAATTTTCTAAGAATAATACACGCAATTTCTTTTAAACATTCAGAACTACAATAACAAGATATAAACCACCGACACTCTGCTTCAAAGATGAAAAAGGAAATCTGATCACCAGCGTGGAACAAAATTGCCAACACCTAGCGAACTACTTTGAAACGCTGCTAAGCTGCAAAAGACCTGATGAAACCTTGACATTTGAGAAGCCTAAGAATAAGCTACCAGACTCTGAACCACCTAATAAAGAAGAAATTAAAGAGATCTTGAAAGGATTGAAAAACAATAAAGCATCTGGTAAAGATTCGTTAGTCGCGGAACTACTGAAATACGCAGGAGAAAACTTAATAAATAATTTCGAGGCGCTGTTTGAAGAGATTTGGAATACAGAGAAGATTCCGGAGGAATGGAAGACAGCATTGATTCATCCGTTACATAAGAAGGGTGCCAAGACAAATGCAAATAACTACAGAGGTATCTCATTGTTATCAGTGGCCTATAAGATCCTATCCAAGGCACTACAAAACAGGATTGAAAATCAGGTAGAGAAAGAACTGGGTGAATATCAGGCTGGGTTTAGAAAAGGAAGATCATGCAGTGAACAGATATTCAGTCTACTCTCCATAATACAACTTCGCGCACGCACATCGAAAAATCTAGTAATTACATTCATAGACTTCAAAAAAGCATATGATTCTATTGATAGACCAACTCTGATTAACACATTAGAAGAATTTGGGATTGATGATAAAAGCAAAAGTCTAATCCAGGAAACCCTTACGGGAACAAAATCGCAAGTGAAGTTTTTGGGTAGATTGTCACAACCGTTTGTAATTGGAACAGGTGTTAGACAAGGGGATGGGCTCTCCCCGCTGTTGTTTAACATTGTCCTTGAAAAAGTGGTCAGGGAATGGAGAAAGAAGATGACAGAAGCTGGAGTGAAAAATGGGATAACGTTAGGAAGAAATAAAACAAAAATTGAATGTCTGGCATTTGCTGATGACATGGCAATATTGGCAGATGACATCGAAACAACAAAGATTCAGATAGAAATGCTGCATGAGATCGCTGAGAAGACAGGTCTACAAATATCGTATGAAAAGACAGAACTGATGATACAGGACAAAACAGACCCAACACAGACATTGCAAACTAAATATGGAATAATTAAGAGAGTTCATAAATTTAAGTATCTAGGGGAATGGATTACACCGACAGGGTTACCAAATGTTTCACTACAGGAAAGAGCAATAAAGATGGAAACGGCATACCAGCTATGCCGAAATGTATACAATAAAAAGTCGATCTCCATCAATGCCAAGCTCAGGCACTACAATGCGGTAATAAAACCAGAAAGTTTGTATGCGATTGAATGCATCCCACTGAACAGAAAACGTCTGTTGGAGAAATTGGAAATAAAAGAGAGAAAAATACTGAGAAAGATCTTAGGACCTAAAAAGGATGGACAGGATTATAAATTGCGATCCAATAAAGAGTTATACGAGAAAATTGAAAAACTGACAACATCCTTTAAAAAGAGAAGACTGAGTTTCTATGGGCATGTCAAAAGAATGGCACCAGAAAGAACGGCAAAGAAAATCCTGGAATACATGGAAAGCAGAAAGACACAAATTAACTGGCTGAAAGAAGTAAAAGAAGACATTGCAGAAATGAACATTATACCAGAGACAGTTTACAACAGAATGGAATATAGGAATGCCATCAACAAAATACAGGGATTCAAAGACCGAACGCAATCAAAAAAGACGGGAACAACCTGGTCGCAAGAACGTAAAGAAGCCCACTCAGAAAAAATGAAGAAATACTGGGAAGAACGCAAGAAAAAGCACAAGAAATGACTGATGCTTAGCGTAGTCCAAAGTTGACTGTAACGAATAATAATAATAATAAATGGAGAGAACAACCGAAAAGTTATGTGTACGGCAATTCCACTGCTGTAACTAATGTCACCCCGTGCGTTGCTTTTGATGCACGGGGACCTCCATGACGCTAACGATTGAATTAAACCAACTGGCTCCGATATGATCATCAGAGCCGTCCAAAAATTCGACAAGGACTTCCGTTAAACACACACGTTTTTTTTTTTTTTTTTTTTTTTACTTTATTGTTATTTTAAAACCTGTACAACTCAGGTAGGCTGGCAGCGGCACACTACGCCGCTCTTCAGCCATAGCGTTTTACAAGAGTATAAAACATGGTGAATGACAATGAACAAAGTGACGGGCAAAAGAGAGAGGTCACAGAGACACAAAAAACACGGAGTCGTTCACATGTGACGATAACAACACTGAAAACACGTCGGCACGGCGCACAAAACACTGATGAGTCCGACGGCACAAGTGAACGTAGGAGTGGGACGGCGGACACCAAAAACACTATATGACGTCACACACACGAGACACAAAAGGCGACGATCTCCGGCGCGCGAATGTTCACTATACGTGTGCGAGTCCGGGGACCTGCCAAGAGAGGAGGAGGAGGAAGGGGAGTGGGAGAGCGAGAGGGGAGAGCAGAGATGCCACGGGCAGGGGAGATAGGGGGGAGGGAGGAAGGGGGAGAGGAAGCCCGGGGGAAGAGGGGGAAGGGAGGGGACAGGGAGACGGAAAAAGAAGGGAAGAGAAGAGAAGGGAGGGAGGGTGCCGAAAGGAAAGGACACGGGAAGTGGGGGGCGGGGCAGGGTCAAAGTTGATAGGAGGGGTAGATGGAGGGGACGAGGACATCATCAGGGAGAGGGAGCTGGCGGAAGCCACCTTGGGAGAGGGTATGGAGGGTGGAGAGATGGAGACCGGGTGGGACGTGGGAATACAGGCGCGGCAGCGGGCGGGGGTGGGAGAGGATCGGGGAAATGAGCGGGTGAGGAGGATCAAGTTTACGTGAGGTGTACAGGATACGTATCCTTTCAAGGAAAAGGAGGAGGTGGGGGAAGGGGATGAGATCATACAGGATCCGCGTGGGGGAGGGGAGACGGATGCGATAGGCAAGGCGGAGAGCATGGCGTTCAAGGATTTGGAGGGATTTAAAGAAGGTAGGGGGGGCGGAGATCCAGGCTGGATGGGCGTAACAAAGGATAGGGCGGATGAGGGATTTATAGGTGTGGAGGATTGTGGAGGGGTCCAGACCCCACGTGCGGCCGGAAAGGAGCTTGAGGAGACGGAGTCGGGAACGTGCCTTGGCTTGGATTGTCTGGAGATGGGGAGTCCAGGAGAGGCGACGGTCGAGGGTGACGCCAAGGTACTTAAGGGTGGGAGTGAGGGCGATAGGACGGCCATAGACGGTGAGATAGAAATCAAGGAGGTGGAAGGAAGGGGTGGTTTTGCCTACAATGATCGCCTGGGTTTTGGAGGGATTGACCTTGAGCAACCACTGGTTGCACCAAGCGGTGAACCGGTCAAGATGGGATTGGAGAAGGCGTTGGGAGCGTTGCAGGGTGGGGGCAAGGGCGAGGAAGGCGGTGTCATCGGCAAACTGGAGGAGGTGGACGGGGGGCGACGGCGGCGGCATGTCCGCCGTGTACAAAAGGTACAGAAGGGGGGAGAGGACGGAGCCTTGGGGCACACCGGCGGAGGGGAAAAAGGTGTAGGAATCGGTGTTATGGATGGTGACATAGGAAGGACGGCGGGAGAGAAAGGAACCGATCAGACGGACGTAGTTAATGGGAAGGGCAAAGGTTTGGAGCTTGAAGAGGAGACCGGAATGCCAGACGCGGTCATAAGCGCGTTCGAGGTCAAGTGAGAGGAAGATGGCGGAGCGACGGGAATTAAGCTGTTCGGAAAGGAGATGAGTGAGGTGAAGGAGAAGATCGTCGGAAGAGAAGGATGGCCGAAAGCCACACTGGGTGACGGGAAGGAGGCGGTGCTGGCGGAGATGCTGGTGCATGCGGCGGGTGAGGATAGATTCTAGGACCTTGCTGAAGACCGAGGTAAGGCTGATGGGACGGTAGGAGGAGACGGCGGACGGCGGTTTGCCAGGTTTAAGGAACATGAGGATACGGGAGGTTTTCCACAGGTCGGGGTAGTAACCGGTGGACAGGACTACATTGTAGAGCCTGGCCACGGTGGAGAGGAAAGAGACAGGAGCTTCACGAAGGTGACGGTAGGTGGCACGATCGTGACCAGGAGCGGTGTTGCGTTTTGTGCGGAGGGTAGCAATGAGATCCTGTGTAGTGATAGGGGCATTGAGTTCCGTGTGTGTAATGTTGTCCAAGTACTGGAAGCCAGGAGCGAGGGGAGGGGAAGAGGTGTCAGTTCGATCGCGGATATCCGGGAAGAGGGAGTAATCGAACTGGGGATCATCGGGGACGGAAAATACATCGGAGAGGTAGGAGGCAAAGTGATTGGCCTTACTAAGGGAGTCAGGGAAAGGGTGATCATCATGGAGAAGAGGATAATAGGGGGAGGGTTTAGTGCCGGTAAGGCGACGGAAGGCCGACCAGAACTTGGACGAGTTGATTGGTAGGGTTGCATTTAAACGGGTGCATGTCTGTCGCCAGTCCCGGCGTTTCTTAGCCGCGAGCAAATTACGAACGTGTCGCTGGAGTTGCCGGTGGCGTCGTAGTGTGTCCGGGTCATGCGTGCGGAGGAAGGCACGGTAGAGACGACGGGATTCACGGAGGAGGAGAACGGCCTGTGGGGGTAAGGTAGGACGGTGGGGGTGGATGGCGACAGTAGGAACGTGGGCCTCCACGGCCTCAGACAAGGTCTGCTGGAGAAAGGAGGCGGCATGGGTGACATCATCAGGGTGGTGGTAGGTGAGAGGGTGGCTATCGACCTGGGTGGAAAGGGTATCCCGGTAGGCATTCCAGTCGGCTCGGGAATAGTCGTGGACATACTTAGGGGGAGGGTCAGTACGAGGGTCGGGGCGAGGGCGACGACCGTCTGAAACGGTGAGGAGGACAGGGAGATGGTCGCTACCAATAGGCTCCAGGACATCCACCGTTATGCGGCCAAGGAGGTTGGGGGAGGAGAGGATAACATCAGGAGTAGAGTTGGATTCAGGACGGGTATGCCGGGGGATGGGGACGAGGTCACCTTGAAGGGTGGAGAGGAACCGATGCCATCGCCGTAACTGGGCAGCGGAACGACTATGGATGTTGAGGTCGGCGGCGATCACGTAGGAGGAAAAGGTACGATCGACGTGGGAGAGGAAGTCGAAGGGAATAGGAGCGTTGGGGCGGACATAGATGGTGGCGCAGGTAACGGTAAGGCCGGGGAAGAAGAGACTAAGGATCAGGTGTTTGGTGGGGTCGGGAAGGAGAGGTTGGAGCCGAACGGGGATCTGGCGGTGGTGACCAATGGCAACTCCGCCACGCGCAATCGGGTGGGGATTATCGGAGCGGTGGAGGAGGTAGGGCGAAGTGTGGACTGTGTGGTGGGGTTGCAGGAAGGTTTCATTGAGGAGGAAGGCATCCACGCGGTGGGTGGCAAGGGTGTGCAGGAACAGGTTTTTGTTGGCGGGAAGGGAGCGGATGTTGTTGAAAAGGATACGTTGCTGTCGCGCCATGACTGGGATTTAAACGAGGGTGTCAAGACGGGAGAAGGTGAAATGGGCCTGGTTGTTGGAGTAGGTGGCGTACATCTTGAGTTGGAAGATGGAACGGGCAGCAAGGGGGATCTGCTGGAGGGTGTGAGGGCGCTGAAAGGGATGAACATTCTGGAGGACGATGGTGAGGAACCTGATGATGTCCTCAGCGGTGGGTGGGGGACGAAGGGAATTGCCAGGAGGGGTGGGGGCGTCCAGAGGACGGACAGGTACGGTGAGTTCAGGAGTGGTTGGAGGGGGTCGGGCTTTACACTTTTGGGAGTAGGTGGGATGAGGGAGATTGCAGGTATTACAGGAGGGAGGGGATTGGAGGTTAGGGCACTGCCGGAGGAAGTGCGCCTGCCGACAATGCGGGCAGGTGGGGGCCTCGCGGCACTCAGCTGTGGGGTGCGCATTATAGCGCAGACACCTCTGGCAGCGCAGGGATTGAGGAGGGGAACGGGAAGGGTCGACCTTGTACCGCTGGTGGAAGAGGAGGGCACCCTCCTTCAGGAGACGGTCAATGGAGAGGGCGTCCTCAGAGAAAACCCGCATAAGGCGGGTGGGGCCGGCCGAGTTGAAAATGCGGCGGACCGCCCGCACCTCCAGCGTGGGATGGGCCTGGAGCTCCGCCAACACCTCCTCCTCCGTGATCGACGGACTGAGCCGCGTGATCACGGCGGTGAGGGTCGGCGGGCGACGCGGGGGTTGGGGTTGGCGGGTAGGAGAGGGAGAAGGAGCAGGGGTAAGGGAGGCGTTGGGACCAAAACGGGTGATGGGGAGACGGGAGAGGATGTCAGTATGGAGGGTTGGGCTGGGGGAGGAGATGAGAACAGAATCTCGGCGAGGAGTGAGGAGGGAGATGGGGGCACCAGGACAATGCTGGCGAAGGAAGAGGGTGAGGTTCCGGGCTTCAAGGAGAGAGGGATCAGGACGGGAGAGGAGGTAGCGGTAGGACGAAGGGGGAGAGGAGGAGGATGAGGGGGCAGGGACAGGCGGGGAGACTTCCATGGCATCATGGGTGGGGGAAGGAGGACGAGGCGCAGCCTTTTTGGAAGCAGAGGAAGCAGGGGTGCCACCGGGGCGCTTGATGGCGGTGGAGGAGGTGTGGGGGATGGGAACAACGGGAATGTGGCGGGGAGGGGCAGGTCCCGGGGCCGGAGTCGGCGCCGGAGATGGTGACGGTGAAGGCGACGGCGACGATGACGATGACGATGACGGTGGGAGTGGCGGCGGTGATGGCGAAGGTGACGGGGAGAGCTGGACGTGGGCAGTGGCCCGACGGGCCATCACCCGAGCTGGAGCTGCAGTGACAGGCTGGGGGAGTGGGGGGAAGGGATCAGAACGAGAGGAGCGGGAGGAAGAAGCGAGAGAGGGGGCGACAAAGATAGAGGGTGAAGGGAGAGTGAGGAGAGGTGGAATGGAAGGAGGGGGGTGGGACTGGGCACACCAAGTTATAGTGGTGGAGGCGGCAGAAGGGGAGGTATAGACAATGGCGGTGGTGGTAGTAGTGACAGTGGTGGTGGAGGTGGACATGACGGGAGAGAGAAACAAGAACGAACAGAACGAAGAGGAGAGGACAGAAACTGGGGACAGACAAAGACGAAGACGGATGAAGACGAAGACGGCCGTAGACCAGGGTCAGGACGGCGGCACCGGACGGCGGCGGCGGCGGCGGCGGCGGCGGCGAGCCCCGGCAGGCGGCGGCGGCGGCGGCGAGCACCGGCAGGCGGCGACCAGGCGGGGGCGGCGAGCCCCGGCAGGCGGCGACGGCTGCGGCGGCTGCAAGGACCGGAAGGCGGCGACCAAGCGGCGCTGGCGGTGACGGCAAGCAGACGACACGGCAGGGATCTTCCACGTCGAAGGCGCACCCTGAGAGTAGCCCAGGCAGTGAAACTCTTCGATGAAGAAGAGAGGGAATCCAACCCTCGAATGTGAAACACACACGCGCAAGTTACCTTATCTAAGGCACGCCTTACCAAGTAACTTTGTGGGTATGAAGTATATTGTTCACAGATAATAAAAATACGTGGGCGCTTATTGCTATTTTGTTAGCAAACTACAAACAAGCAAGTGATATACCTGCAAAAATGTATGTTAATTCCAATGTTTTCGTGTTAAACTTGTCGAATCGATGTAAAATATGTAGCGCTTCAATACTGTAGTGTTGTTCGGTGTTGCCAACAGATGGCAGCCCAAGACGCTGCCTCAGATAGTGTGGCGATCCTTTCAGCCCCGTCTCTTCTCGCCGTCTACGGTTCGTGATTGGCCGAAAACGAGTTATTGGCGGCGTACGGTTTTAGGTACACCCAGCGACAGTATGATGGCCGTTCGCAACACTTCCCAAAAAACACACAACACGGAACACTCACTGTAAAACACTGCACGAAAAGGGCGGCACAAAGATGACACTCCCGAGCCAAAGGCATATGCGGGGTGGGGGGACCTGGAGGAGGGGGAAGAACAAGGAGGGAGGAAGGGAAAAAAAACGAAAAGGGGGGGAACCAAGGAGGGAGAGGACTAATAAAGGAGGGGAGGGGCAGGACAGACGTGAGAGGGAATGAGAGGAGGCAGAGGAGGGAAATGCAAAAGGACTCGGGGGAGAGAAGAAGGGGGCAGAGAGAAGGGTGGTGGGGACGAAAGAGGATGTAAGGGGGGGAGAGGGAGCCCGGGAAAAGGACAGAGGAAAGGAGGGGGAGTGAGGATCAGAGTTGATAGGAGGGATAAATGGAGGGAGAGAGGACATCATCCAGGAGTGGTAGTTGATGGGAGCCACATTGGGAAAGGAGATGAAGGGTGTAGAGATGGAGGGTTGGGGGGACACAACAGTGAAGACGTGGCAGGGGGTGGGGATGGGAGAGGAGAGGAGCAACCAGGGGTGAGGGGGATCAAGGTGGCGGGAGGTTTAGAGGATGCGGATATGTTCGAGGAACAGGAGCAGATGGGGGAAAGGAATGAGGTCATAGAGGATCCTCGTGGGGGACGGGAGGCGTATACAGAAGGCGAGGCGCAGTGCGTGACGCTCAAGGATCTGGAGGGACTTATAGAATTTGGAGGGGGGGGGGGGCGATATCCAGGCAGGACTGGCATAACAGACGATGGGACGGATTAAGGACTTGTAGGTGTGGAGGATGGTAGAGGCGGGCAACCCCCATGTCCGGCCAGAGAGGAGTTTGAGGAGTCGGAGGCGGTCCCGCCCATCCAGTCGATAGTCATTATCTTCAAATCCCACAAATGAAAGAACTCATCCTTAGGTTCAATGAGTTTTATTTGTTTGTTGCTTGTGCATAACTGTAGAGTTGCTCTATTTGAATCTGAAGCACATTTTGATGTGTAATTGATTTGGGAAACAGTTCTAACAATAAATATCCTTTAATTGGTCTTATGATAAGTTAATCTTCCGAATTTGGTACGTTGCAGGACCAGGTCTGGAGAAGACGGCACGAGGTGTAATGGCGGAAAAGACACTTGGCTGGCTGCACGTAGTGTACCGGAGAGGGCAGGAGTTGCCGGCCGCAGTACCAACTGCCGCAGTCAGATGGCAGGTCGAGTCCCTGCCAGCAAAAGTATGGCCGTCATCACATCTGCACAGGTTACAGCTGACTGCAGTTCGTGACATGTTCGTTTAAAGTAGGAGATATTGGGTATTTTCGTCTTGACTGCCTTGTCCAAAATTCTTGAAAAAGTAATGTATTGTAGAGTAGTCTACCGTATCTTCCTTCGTCGTCGGCGTTGTCATTGTTACTGTGAGGCACCGTTACACCAAGTGGAAAGGCGCGCCGATCTTAGAGCACGAGATATGGTAACCTTAAGTCACTGACAACACACAACGGTCACGGTAGCACCTGATTCCAGAATAGCTGCAGTAATTAGGATCTACCAACTACCCGCTCTTGACCAGGTCTCCAAAACTTAACTTGTAACGAGATTGTCATAAAGATCATCCATAAAGGCTTCGAACAACGATGAGAAATGTTACAGTTTATGGAATAATAACATATACGACCAAACTGTCTTGTGTCTTCTGTTTTATTTAACGTAACTTTGTTCACAGTTTTATTTCGCATTCACCACTCGTTCACACTCTGATGCGGACTATATCCGAGTGCCTGAACCCTGACTCCCGAGTTCCATCGAAACCCTTTGAGGAACAGTTTTGGTTGCTCGACACAACAGTCCATGATAATGATACAGTATTTTGTAATTGACTCTTCTAGTTAAGCCACCGCCTCCACGAATGTTTGTTGGGGGTAAGACAATTACACACTTCTCTTTCCGATCTGCAATTATTAAGAGTTCGCGTAAAAGTTGACGTTTTTGTCCTTTTCATAAATTGGAGCCCGCTCTCCGCAATATATTTTTTTAAAAAAAAAAAAGGTCTCAATACCGGCGTCCCTCCTGGGATGCGAATAGATTTATCCCGGAATTGACCACCCTGTAGGTGTACTCAATTTAATGATCACACTTCACTATCCGCGATTTCGTGTAACTAAATACCCTTTTGTTACTCTGATTGTATACCGTAGTTATTTTAAACTCGTCCCTACATTTTTTCACTACGCAGAATTAGCACTTCTTTACTTGTTTATTTCTAAGAGTAAACCAAAAAAATGACGCCGTATCATCGGCTTCGTCGATATAGAGCAAAACAGCTCAATATGCCCAATTTTACCTCTTCTTATAGGATCGGCTACCTTACTCATTAATTTACTACATATTATTTCCAATAACACCAAACAGGTATCGCCGTTATATTTTAATTGTATTCAAAAGCATGTTATTATTATTATGACCGACCAAATCGTAAAAAATCGCGTTTTTAACGATAGCTTTACACTCGCCCATCCTCTATTCATGCAGTATATTATGTAAATATAGAGACAGGACTGAAAGATCGATCTCTCTACCGCAACCGATTGGGGCAAATACGCTATTCAAGTTCCATTACATCTATCTTGACCCGTACTGTTACAAGGGGGCATCGTGCATGCCGATACCTTCGGCCTCGTGTGGGCCGGTGTTGATATATCGATCAGCGTCGGCAACCTACAACAGTTAGGTTTGTCATCGTTTTGGATCCGATAGGGCATATATCGGATGCACAGTGTAGGGTGATGTTGGCGATTGGTTTGTGCGTCAGTGGGCGAGCTCGTCGGTTTGCTTGCCATGGACTGTCAGACGGCTCTGAAGGCAGCTGGTAATTTCCAGTCAACGTCGCTGAGACGCAGGGGCTTGCCGACGTTTGTCGCTTGTGGGTGTATGTTAGCTTTCCGTAGGTGGTCATGCCCTAGCTGGTAGTGTGTTTGGCCGCTTATGCTCCCACCTATGGTTGTGATCGTAGTTTCCCAGAGTAAGAATGAAAGGATTGTTCGAGTGTCTCGATTTCCTGTATAGTCATGAGGCATGTTTTTTGAATACTTAATGATTTGCAGCACTTTCTTCTGTATGATCTGCAGGTGGCGCAGTCGTGTAGGAGCTGCATATCCCCAGATGGGAGCTGTGTACGTCAACAGAGGTCTAATGTGTCACATATACGGACCTCGACACCCTCCTATTCAGTGTGCTTTCCCCTGTCGAGCATTGGGTAGAGTTTTTTGAGCCTCGCGTGTGCTCTGCTGGCAACATATTCGATGTGGTCCCCCCGTGTAAGTTTCCGGTCCAGCCAGACACCGAGATATCTGACTTTCTCTTGGAAACGCATTGGGTGTGTATGTAGTGTTATCTGTCTACTGTGTTGATATTTGCAAAGTACTTTTGGTCCGCTCGTAAACACAACTGCTTCCCACTTGTCGACATTTACTTTAATACGCCACCATTCCACCCGAGGCTCGACAGTTCTGAGTGCCGTCTGTATTCGTGAATTAATGTTCGACAGTTTGTTCCAGTCAGCCACCACCACTGCCATCATCTACACAACCCCCTCCGCCGCCGCCGCCACTATCACGTTGTGTGCCGCATCACTCCCCCCTCAGTCCATCCCCCCACTCCTCACTCTCCCATCACCCTCACTTTTTGTCCCCCCATCCCCGGCTCCTCCCTCCCGCGCCCCCTCTGATCCCTCCCCTCCACTCCCTCCCTCTGCTCCTTCCGTTTCTGCGGCCCCCGCCAGGGTGGTCGCCCGGTGGGCTACAGCCCGTGCTCCACTCTCCCCTTCGCCCTCATCGTCATCTACGTCATCGTCATCGCCATCGCTTTCGCCCTCACCATATCCGGCGCCGACTCCAGCACCGGGAGCTGCCACTCCACGCCACCTTCCAGTTGCTCCAGGCCCCCACACCGCCTCTGCCGCCGTCAAACGCCCCAGTGCCACCCCTGTCTCCTCTGCACCTAAAAAGGCTCCGCCCCGTCCCGAGCCCTTGATGCCATGCGTGTCTCCCCACCTGTCCCTGCCCCCTCCTCCTCCTCCTCCTCCTCCTCTACCCCCTCCTCCTACCACTATCTCCTCTCCCGTCCTGATCCCTCCCTTCTTGAGGCCCGGAACCTCACCCTATTCATTCAACAACATTTTCTTGGTGGCCCCATCTCCCGCCTCACTCCTCACCGTGACTCGGTCCTTATCTCCTCCTCCAGCTCTACCCTTCACACCGATATCCTTTCCCGCATCCCCGTCACCCGCTTTGGCCCTAATGCCTCCCTCACCCCTGCCCCTTCCCCACCTCCCTCCCGCCGACCCTCACCGCCGTTATCACTCGGCTCTGTCCGACGATCACAGAGGAGGAGATGTTCGCGGAACTCGAGTCGCATCCCCATGTGGATGTGGGTGCACTTCGGCGCATTCACAAATCTGTTGGCCCCACCTGCCTTATGCGGGTTTTTTTCCAAACACGCCCCCTCCATAGACCATCTCCTGAAGGAGGGTGCCCTCCTCTTTAACCAACATTACAAAGTTGGCCCCTCCCGTTCCCCTTCTCGATCCCTCTGCTGCCAGAGGTGCTTGTGGTATAATGCACAACCGACATCTGAGTGCCGCCATGCCCCCACCTGCCTGCACTGTAAGCAAGCACACTTCCTACGGCAGTGCCCTAACCTTCAGTCCCCTCCCTCCTGTAACACCTGTAACCTCCCTCATCCTACGTACTCCCAAAAATGTAAGGCCCGACCCCCTCCTGCCACTCCTGAACTCACAGTCTCTGTCTGCCCTCTGGACGCCCTCACCCCTCCTGGCAATTCCCTTCACCCCCCCCCTACCTCTGAGGACATCATCAGATTCCTTACCATCGTCCTCCAAAACGTTCACCCTTTCCAGCACCCCCACACCCTCCAACAGATATCCCTCGCCGCCTGTTCCGTCTTCCACCTAAAAATGTATGCCACCTACTCCCACAACCAGGCCCCTTTCACCTTTTCCCGTCTCGACACCCTCGTTTAAATCCTTGTCATAGCGTGACAGCACCGTATCCTGTTCGACAACATCCGCTCCCTTCCTCCCAACAAGAACCTCTTCCTGCACACCCTTGCCACCCACCACGTGGATGCCTTCCTCCTAAATGAAACCTTCCTCCAACCCCACCACACCATCCACACTTCGCCCTACCTCCTTCAATGCTCCGATAATCCCCTCCCGATTGCGCATGGCGGAGTTGCCATTGGTCACCACCGCCAGATCCCCGTTCGGCTCCAACCTCTCCTTCCCGACCTCACCGAACACCTGATCCTTAGTCTCTTCTTCCCCGGCCTTACCGTCTCCTGTGCCACCATCTATGTCCGCCCTAACGCCCCTATTCCTTTCGATTTCCTCTCCCACATTGACCGTACCTTCTCCTCCTACGTGATCGCCGCTGACCTCAACATCCACAGTCGTTCCACCGCCCAGTTACGGCGGTGGCATCGGTTCCTCTCCTCCCTCCAAGGCGACGTCATCCCCATTCCCCAGCACACCCGCCCCAAATCCAACTCCAATCCTCCCCTAACCTCCTTGGCTGCATAGCGGTGGATGTCCTGGACCCCATTGGTAGTGACCATCTCCCTGTCCTCCTCACCGTTTCAGACGGTCGTCGCCCCTGCCCCGACCCTCGTAATGACCCTCCCCCGAAGTACGTCAATGATTATTCCCATGCCGACTGTAATGTCTACCGGGATACCCTCTCCACCCAGGTCGATAGCCACCCTTTCACCTACCACCACCCTGACGACGTTACCGATGCTGCCTCCTTTCTCCAGCAGACCTTGTCTCAGGCCATGGAGGCCCACGTCCCTACTGTCCCCATCCACCCCCACCATCCTACCTTACCCCCACAGGCCGTCCTCCTCCTCCGTGAATCCCGCCATCTCTACCGTGCCTTCGGCCACACACGTGACCCGGACACACTACGCAGCCACCGGCAACTCCAGCGACACATCCGTAACCTTCTCGCGGCTAAGAAATGCCGGGACTGGCGACAGACATGCACCTGTTTAAATGCTACCCTTCCTATAAAGTCATCCAGGTTCTGGTCAGCCTTCCGTCGCCTTACCGGAACTAAACCCTCGCCCTACTATCCTCTTCTCCATGATGATCACACCTTCCCTGACACCCTTAGTAAGGCCAATCACTTTGCCTCCTACCTCCCCAAAGTCTTTCCCATCCCCGATGATCCCCAGTTCGATTACTCCCTCTTACCAGGTGTCCGCGATCGAAGTGACACCTGTGTCCCTCCCCTTGCACCTGGTTTCCAGTACTTGGACAACATTGCACACACGGAACTCAATGCCCCTATCACTACACAGGATCTCATTGCTACACTCCGCACAAAATGCAACACCGCTCCTGGTCACGGTCGTGTCACCTTCCTCCACCTTCGTGAAGCTCCTGTCTCTTTTCTCTCCACCCTGGCCAGGCTCTACAATGTACTCCTTACTCCTGTCCACCGGTTACTACCGCGACCTGTGGAAAACCTCCTGTATCCTGATGTTCCTTAAACCTGACAAACCGCCGTCCGCCATGTCCTCCTACCGTCCCATCAGCCTTACCTCGGTCTTCAGCAAGGTCCTGGAATCTATCCTCACCCGACACATCCACCAGCATCTCCGCCAGTACCGCCTCCTTCCCTTTACCCAGTGTGGCTTTCGGCCGTCCTTTTCTTCCGATGACCTTCTCCTTCACCTCACTCGTCTCCTTTCCGAACAGCTTAATTCCCGTCCCTCCACAATCTTCCTCTCCCTGGACCTCGAACGTGCCTTTGACCGCGTATGGCATTCCAGTCTCCTCTTCAAGCCCCAAACCTTCACCCTTCCCATTAACTATTTCCGTCTGATCGGCTCCTTTCTCTCCCACTGTCCTTCCTATGTCACCATCCATAACACATATTCCTACACCTTTTCTCCCTCTGCCGGTGTGCCCCAAGGCTCCATCCTCTCCCCCCTACCGTACCTTTTGTATATGGCGGACATGCCGCAGCCAACACCCCCCTACACCTTCTCCAGTTTGCCGATGAAACTGCCTTCCTTGCCCTCGACCCCACACTGCAGTGTTTCAACACCTTCTCCAATCCCATCTTGACTGGTTCACCGCTTGGTCAACCCAGTGGTTGCTTAAGGCCAATCCCTCCAAATCCCAGGCGATCATTGTAGGCAAAACCACCCCTTCCTTCCGCCTCCTCAGTTTATATCTAACCATCTATGGCGGTCCTATCGCCCTCACCCCCACCTTTAAGTACCTTGGCGTCACCCTCGACCGTCGCCTCTCCTGGACCCCCCCGTCTCCGGACAATCCATGCCAAGGCACGCTCCCGATTCCGTCTCCTCAAGTTCCTCTCCGGCTATACGTGGGGTCTGGACCCCTCCAGCATCCTCCACACCTATAAATCGCCCTATCCTCTGTTACGCCCACCCGGCCTGGATCTCCACCCTGACTACCTTTCACAAATCCCTTCAGATCCTTGAACACCATGCTCTCCGCCTTGCCTATCGCATCCGTCTCCCCTCCCTCCCACGGATCCTGTACGACCTAATTCCGTTCCCTACCTCCTCCTTTTCCTCGAACGGATACAGATCCCCCACCCCTCTTCCCCCGGGCTTCCCCTCCCCCTTCCTCCCTTACTTCCTCCCCCCCATCTCCGCTGCCCTTGGCATCTCTGCTCTCCCCTCTCCCTCTCCAACCCCCCTCCACCTCTCTTGGCAGGTCCTCGGACTCGTACACGCTCAGTGGACATTCGCGCGCTGTAGATCATCTCGTTTGTGTGCCTTTGTGTTTGTGTTTAGTGTTCTTTCGCCGTCACGCCACCACCGTTCACCTGTGCCGTCGCAGTCGTCTGTGTTTCGTGCGCCGTGTCAACAGGTTTTAGTGTTTTTTCTTGTCCAGCGTGACTGGCTTCGAGTATATTGTTTTCCGTGTCTACAGTTTTTGTCCGCCATTTTTATTGTATTATCTGCACCTCCTTTATGTCATATATTGTACCACTCACGGCTGAAGAGCAGCGTACTATGCTGCTGACAACCCACCTTTGTACAAGGTGTTTAAAATAACAATAAAGAAAAAAAGAATTCTTTGTTGCATGTTCCGTATGAAGCCACTGATCAGTTTTAGCAGTGCATTAGACGGTTGAGTGTACTTCTTTATTAGACACGGTAAATGTACAGCGGAAGTCAATGCATTATCAGCTCACAGTGGGCCGAAATTTGGCTTTACTCTACCTACACAGAGATTTATTCTCTGCAGCTCTCGCCTGCCATCTGTCGGCGACAATCCGTACTACTCGAGTCCGGCTTTTCTCCATAGCGGGCGGCTGCTGCTCTCTCGCGTCACTCCTCTACACTACGTGCAGCTGGCCGAGTTAGAATCACAGTCTTCTGCCTGGCTGGATTTCCAAAGCTGAGCTCAACGAACAGACTGGCGCCATAGGCGAAAGAAAAAATTGTCATTTCAGTACAGGAGCGAGGGAAGACTAATCCCGAGCCAGTTGGTACGAAAGCTGATATTCTTGGCATTTCAGCGGAATTTTGCGTCATAATTCGATAGTTCCACTGGATGAGACGAAACGCGGGAAGAATTTTTGAGTGAATCCCCCTGCTTGGGCTGACAGCATCGTGCTGTTTACATACGGTCCACCGAAACCTGGAGAATAGTCGAAGTAAGGATCTAAAATAGGAAGTTTGAAAGTATGCTAGAAATTCGATACAAAAAAATAAACAAGATGCAACAAGGGAAAAAGACGCAATTTGCGGCTGTGATGGAGATGTGTTGCAAGAAGGATATGTATGTGTAGCCAAGCCGTGGTCGATAGATCGACCAAGAAAGTTCCTAGCTGTAGTTGAAAATACGGAAAATTATGAGTACATCTCTCCACGCTGTGTACTTCACCCGCAATCACTCAATCACATGGCGAAATTATTTGTAATGAACAATTCTGAGGCACGAATTAATGTATCCGAGCCCTCCAAAAATTATTAATTACGATCATCGCTGATGCTGAACGCAGCTAACACTTTTTTTTTTGTTACCATATCTAACGAGCACCTTACCACAAAACTTTATGGGTATGAAGTATATCATTTACATATAATCAAAAGATGTGGCCACTTATTGCAATTCTGTTAGAAAATTAAAAATAACTAAATGATATTCCTGCGATAATGTATGTTACTTCCAATATTTTCCTGCTAAACTTGTCAATGCGAAGTAAAATAAGCAGCGCTTGAATACTGCAGTGTTGCTCGGTGTCGCCAACAGATGTCAGCTCAAGACGCTGTTACAGAAGATATGGCTTTGCTTTTAGCATGGCCATCTAGGAACAAGGCCGCTACACTGTTTTTGGAGTCGCTCGTGATGTAAGTACTCGGGTCATAACAAACACAAGGCAACATGTGCTGTCGTGGTTGATTCGCATGTGTAGCCGTTATATGATTGTGACTTGAAATGTTAGTGTAAAAGTGTTCATAGTACTTCAACATATAAACATGCCACGTAGATGCTGTATGCCTACTTTCCACAATTTTCCACCGTTTTACAATTTAAGCACCATTTTATCACCTGTTTTTCTTGTTTCTTTTCTTCTTACGTTTTTAACGTCTGTAGGCTGCAGAGCAGCGTACGGCGGGGGGGGGGGGGGGGGGGATCGAAATGCAGTAAAGGAAAAAAAGAAGACTTTATGCATGCTTGTAGAGGCTATTAAACTGCTCGGGAAAGAGTCAGTGCATTCCATTTCCCTCGTGATGAAGATGCATGGAGAGAATGGATAAGAGCAGTTCACCGTGATAATTTCATCCCTTCAGATCACTCTGTGGTAAGTAGCAGCTTTAGTAAATAAACCTATGAAATGGTTCTGTTTAGTCTGAGTGTTAATTGTAATTTATAAACATAACCTGTATACATAGGCCAAACTTTTCTCATATTAACGTAACGTAATCCATTATTTTTAACAGATTTGTGAGCTGCATTTCCATGCACACGAAATAGAAAGAAGTACATCGTCATATGATGCTAAGACTGGAAGATTAATTACACGCCTCTTGATCGTCCACGTTTAAGGAAAGGTAAGTTGGTCGTTTACGGACTTAAGTTAGGTTATATAATTATTGGATGAATCTCTTACACTCCTGGTTTATATGGTAAGGTACTGAGAATTAATATTTGTTTATAGGTGCAATACCAGCACTATTGCCAGCATGTCCTGATTATTTATCTACACCATAAGAAGGCAATATCTTTCTTTTCGTTGAAGGTATTATGTGATAAAATTAATAGTAGTCATTTGAATGAGTGGACCTGTGTCAAAAAGTTGAATGGTGTGTATTTTCTTTTAATTAGTGAAATGCCATTTTTGAGAGTTCTGTGGTATGTTACAATTAACGCAAGTCTCACTTTCACTGTCCATGTCAATGATTAACAGCTTGGTCAAATAGGGAACATAAAGTTTCTAGTAACCATAAGTACCAAAACACAGTTAGCTAATATTCTTAATATTGTCGAGTTAAAATTTAGCAACAGAGAAGATCAGGAACCTAATGAGAGTATTGATTTCATAACCACTATTTTGAATAATTTATCTGAAAACTTGCCAGATAAACATGAAATTATAAACGTTATGGAAGAACAGATTCCATTGCTAAAATGCAAGAAGAAAATTGCAAGATATTCGTGGGATATTTTAGTTTTGTGGTCATTAGTTCATTCTATTTCTCCTCAGTGTTACAAGTTTTTAAGAAGCAGTGGTATAATAACTATGTCTAGCCCTGCTACTCTGACTAGAATATGTGGTGGATTTGCTAGTAATACTGCTCTTGAACAAGTTCCTGCACATTTTCTGGGATACATAACTAGGACAGTAATATTTTTAACTGAAGAAGACCGGGCGGTCTCCTCTCGATGCATGAAATCCATTTAAAGTCACAAATGGGCTACAAAGGGGGAAACGTAGTTGGCCAGGCCTACAATAGTAGTGAATTTGCATCCGTAGCCTACGTATTCGTGGTGCGTGGTTTGGATACACAGTACACCGATGTAGCTCATATTCTGCCGGTCAAAGTCTTGCAGGCTCCTGCTCTTTTCACCTTCCTTAAAGATATTGTATTGAAGTTAGAAAACATAGAGTTTGAAGTTGTTGGTATTGTATCTCATAATAATAACATTAATAAGAAAGCTGTATCTTACTTCAGTGATCCATCCGAACTTCGACACTCTTCTCCAGGTGCTGGAAGTAGGCTATTTTATTTTCTTATCGATAGTGTGCACCTATCAAAATGCATAAGAAACAACTGGCTGAATCAGAAAGAAGAGATTATAGAGCTTCCGGATTTTAATTATGAGCCCGGGTGATGGTTTTGCGTCTTTCAACAGCTTGAAATCTCTTCATTTGTTGTAAAAGGCAAATTTATTGACATTTGCAAACAAGCTATGTCTTAAATCACTGTATCCCTGAACCATAGAAAGGCAGAATGTAAAACTTGCTCTTCATATTTTTGACCATACAACAGCTATTGCTCTGAGAGAATTAGGCTCTAAACACAATACTGAATACTGCAACTTTCATTGAGATCATTTGCAAGTGGTGGATGCAGTTAATGTAAAAACATTATTAAAAGGTCAAAGGTTATTAAATAGGATTCAGCAGCCAATAACCAGGAATTCTAAGCACATACTGGAGTTCCTACTTCAGTTTGCAAATTGGTTAATAAAGGAAAATTCTCAGGGTTTAATTGGTCTTAGCAGATAAACACATTTAGCTCTTAGGCATACCACTCTCACATTGGTGGATCTGGCTAGGTATTGCGACAATGAGAAAAAGAGGCAATACTTTCTAACAGGCAAGGTTCAAACTGATGACCTGGAAAGCAGGTTTGGTAAATTTTGTCACATGAGTGGTGGTAATTACCATGTGTCAATTAGACAGATTTTTGAGACAGAAAGACTCTGAGGGTATGAAGCTATGTATCATTAATATTAAAGTCCCAAAAATGGGTGGTGTTGTAATTGCCAAGGATGACATTTTTTCTACTGAGACAGATATAAATGACCTCCCAGGAGTGACATATAATGAAGAGTTAAATGTAGTTGTGGAAGATGTTGATATACAGGAATTGGATGAGTATGTGTGGCCTGTACTCCACTACATAAGTCGTTACTGCTCATATGCAGTCATTAAGAAACTTAAATGTGATTATTTATTTTATTTATTTGCCTGTAGACAACTGTTGTGTTGTGTAGGCACAGTCAGATGGTTATACAAATGATTATACATAAGGTCAGTAGTTACATAGTTATACAGATTGTGGTACAAATGATTACACAAAAGATAACATATGGTATATGATTATACAAAATGTCAGTATGGTTGTATGACATAAATTACAGTTCCTTTGATCACAATCACATTTATAATAATAGAGAATCATATTTTTTCATCATGTAGGAATTCACTTATGCTATAGAATGCTTTCTCTTTCAACCATGTCTCTACTACCATTTTAAATCTATTCTCATGCAATTCCCTCGTTCCATGTGATGTATTTTTGTAAAATGTTTTGCCAGCATGTAAAAAATTATTTTGGATTTTACTCAAACGTGTCCAAGGATGTCTAATAAGTTCCTATGTCTGGTTTCATATGAGCGCACGTCTGACCTGCTTTCCTACATGTGGGAATTCTCTTTGGCATGCATAAGTGCTTTAAGTATGTATAGACTGGGAACTGTAAGAATTTTGTGCTCAATGAAGTACTGTCCGCAAGAAGTTAAATTGCTCACACCAAAAATATATCTAATGGCTTTCTTCTGCCAGAGGAAAACATCTTTTGCCCCAGCAGAGTTTCCCCAAAGAAGTATTCCGTAATGCAGATGAGTATGAAAATAGGCATGGTATGCCATAAGTATGCACTCCTTACTGACACAATGCTTCAGTTTCCTAAGGAGATATAGAAATCTTTCCAACCTACTGCACAGCTTTTCTGTGTGAGTATTCCAGCACAATTTGGTATCAAGATAAATGCTTAGCAATTTTACTGAATGTCTGATTTCATTAGGTCCATCATTAATATCTCTAAGGGAAGACAGGATGTGTTCAGTTTTATTTTTGTTTAACGACAGCCTATTTTCGTGGAACAAGTGAGCTGCCATTTCCTTCATGGATTTGTTCATTTGTTTGACAACATCCACATCATTATGTGACGTGATAAAAGTTGTGTCATCAGCATACATTACAGATTTATATGGTAATGTGTTGGGCAGGTCATTCACATACACAATGAATAAAAAAGGTCCCAGTACAGACCCTTGTGGGACTCCATATTTTACCTTGAGAAGGTCAGATTTGTTGTTCGAATTTATATAGATCATTTGGTTTCTGTTTGTCAAATATGATTTCAGCAGTAATAGTTCTGTTTCAGTTACTCCATATTTTTCTAATTTCTTAATTAAAATGCTATGTGAGGCAGTGTCAAATGCCTTGGTTAAATCAAATAAAATGATAATTAAATGGACACCCTAGCTGCAAACAGGCGTTGATGTACTTCATTGGGGTCATGTTGAAATTGTGCGCCCCGACCGGGACTCGAACCCGGGATCTCCCGCTTACATGGCAGACACTCTATCCATCTGAGCCACCGCGGACACAGAGGATAGTGCGTCTGCATGGACTTATCCCTTGCACGCTCCCCGTGAGATCCACATTCCCAACATGTCCACACCACTACATTCGTAGTGCGCCTAATAGATGTTTGCCCATCATACTCATTACTCGTGGCAGATTAATCCACCAAGTCCCGTACGAGTTCGGGCATAGCGTGTGCATTCGCACAAGAAGGTCAATGGCCGGGAAGCCATATTTTTTTTAACTATATATGACAGTAGTATCTGTTCCCGAAAGAACAGTTACCGTGGATGACCATGCAGCTTTGCTAGAAATGAAATGATAATTAAATGGACACCCTAGCTGCAACATGTCCCCAATGAAGTACATCAACGCCTGTTTGCAGCTAGGGTGTCCATTTAATTATCATTTCATTTCTAGCAAAGCTGCATGGTCATCCACGGTAACTGTTCTTTCGGGAACAGATACTACCGTCATATACAGTTAAATCAAATAAAGTTGTATAGGTATGTTCCCTTTCTTCAAAACCTTGTAATATTGATAAGACAACTTCCTGAACTGCTTTTATTGTTGATAGCCCAGTTCGGAATCCATACTGAGCCTTATTGAGACGGTTGTGACACTAAAAAAAATCGTTTAATTGGACTTTCAATAATTTTAGATAATATTGGTACTACTGCTATAGGCCTGTAATTTTGGTGTGAATTTCTGTCTCCCTTTTTGTATATGGGCAATACAATTGTCAGTTTAAGGCAGTCTGGAAATGTTCCCTCTGTAAACATCCTATTGATTAAGTAAGACAGTGGAATGCATATAGTGTCACATTTTCTTTATGGTAAAATTAGAAAAACCATGGATGTCCTCAGTTCTGGAGTTGCTTAGTGATCTGACTACATCCAGCATATCCTTAAGATAAATTGTTCTCCATTCAAATTTTGGCAAGTCACCTGTCAACTCTGTTTCCTGCAATTTGGGAAGTCTGTCTTCACTATCATCTAAATTACTTTCATCTGTCATAGCTAATTCTCCAGAATTTATGAAACTATTATTTAGTTCAACTGCACTTAGAGGAACAAGTAAATTTTCTGCAAATAGCCCAGTTTCTGCTTTAACTATTTTCCATGCTGCTTTATATTTGCTGCTGGAGTGATAAATATAGTTATCATTAGCTTTTTTCTTTGCAGAAATGATTTCTTTTCTGTACAGCTTTTTTGAATTGGCATATCAATTGCCGCATCATATTCCCCAATCTGTAATGTGCTATTGCAACTCATCAAGACACTTCAGTAGTACAACAAATGTGGCTGTAATCACTAGATTCTGCAGTAAAACAGTTCTCCTCTAACAAACTTCTGTCTAAACCTGACAAGAACCAGCATTTTCTGTCAGAACTATTTAAAGATATAGGAAACTGAACAGTTAAACTTTTAGGAATCCATATTGACTTCAAGTTGACCTGGGAAGAACACATTAGTCACATCTGTAAAAAATTGTCAAAGGTATCACATCTATAATGGAAACTGAGAGATTTATGTACTATAGAATATTTAAGATTGACCTATTTTGCACTGCTCCAGCCCCACATTTCTCACGGACTGCTGGTGCGGGGCCACTCTACACATTAAGCCATCTATTGACGATACAAAGAAAATCTTGGTACTAAATGCTTTTCATTTCTTGACTGTGAAAATGATATAAGCTTACTGAATTTATAATTCGATGAAATGTAAACACTTCAGATGGCTGGCTGGCAGATATCTGGTGCAACTCAAGTAATTGTCTTTTCTTCCTCATTTTCCCGAAATTTTTGACAAGAATAGGATATGAATATAAGGTCCAGTCAGCATTGTAAGTGAATAGAGTAAACAGTATATGCTTTTATAGATATCAAATTTTTACTACTCAAAGATACACAGACGGTCCTTTGCAAATGTCAGATCAACAGTGAACAGTGCGAACCTCAACCCCACCTGTTATATATGTTTTCAAACAGTTGTTTGATAGTATTGCTCTATTTAGATATTACAATTAAAAATGATCAAAAGTCAATTTTCCCTCTTATTATTTTCAGACATTCAGTTTTGGGTAACAGCAAAACAGAGCAATGTGCTACAATGCAGTTTTAGTATATGCTAATTACAAGACAATGTAACAGTTTCAGATGCTTCTACTATTTTATCGATTTTTATGTGTTTGATGTGTTACTGTTTCACAATCATTTAGATATTATATCATCCAGAATGAAAGATTACTGTTCCTAACATAATAATTATTTTGTAAATTGGAATCTTGCCACAAATGAGCAGAGAGTTGTGGTATCAATCTGCGTGATACCCTTTCTAATGTTTTCTCTTACACATCAACACTTTCAAATATTATTGTGTGTCACCAGGCTATTCACGAAATGAACTGGTAATGAGAATAAATATAAAGGTAAAAAATAAGGTTTCCTGAGCGTAAGCGAATATTGAAGATACATAGTAAACTGTACTGCCTACACAGTTACCTGGTAATCAGCATCTTACTGCCACATGTATTCTGTGAATAAAAATATATTTTATACATCCAGGACTTGTAATTTTGGACTATATGATTTCTCACTCACACAGTTTCTTTTCTCGCACTGTAGAAGCTAATTGTCTCCTCTATCATATCATATGTCATTTATTGTTAATCCTTGAAAAATTGCACACAAACTGGATGATTCTTTCTGTCAACCAGAGCACTTGCGTAAAATAACATGCGTATGTGATTAACAACACAGTGTGAAACATCGGGTAGACAACACACAACGAAACACGTAAAGATTAACCGAAACTTTAGAACCAGCTACAATAATGTATGGGAAAAGTAAAATTTCATATCTTCTGACCCAGTAATTTTGATGTGTTTCTTTGTACACAGTTCCATAGTTTTTAACTAATCCTGGTCGCGCCAGTGTCCTATATGTGGTCTCCTTTACAGATGAACCATACTTTCTTACTGATTAAAAGAAAGCATTTAAATTACAAATATTTACACACAATTCCGCAAAATTATATAACGGTATCAGGTGCCATGCATCCTGCATTTTTGGTGTTACAACCGGAGTGCCTAATAAGGAAATCACCGCATTAACAATTAACGCAACTGCTGACAGTGGATGCAGTACACTGATCAGGAGATTACTGCAGACTGAGATGGTCACTCCTTTGGAACAAAAAGGTAGACACACCTGGAGCTGAGAACAAGGCTGGTCGTATGTGGGTGCCAAGTTATTTTGAGCTAGATGTAACGTAGTGATGTCTAGAGTAGCACGATGTCTTATGTTTGTGCCCTATTTAGTGCACTTTTTGTTACAAAAACGAACTGCAAGGTAAATTCAGAAAGCACATACAGGATAAAAGACATGTACCTCATTTGTGCATAACATATATTGTACGTAACTACAAAAAATGCAGTGGTCGAATGGTATACTGCCTTTTAACCACATACAATAAATAATTCTACATTGTTTCATGATAAATAGTTGAGAACATCTAACTGGTATTATTACACGAGTTTAATATGTCAGTTTTTGTTTACATTTTATGCTTAATATAAGAATTTAAGTATTATATTATTTTGCTGTCTTGTCATATTTACTGTTACCACTATAAATGCATAGACAAATCCACGAAAAAGTAAAGAATCACATTTTTTTTCATAGGAAAGTATTACAAATGTACAATTATATTAGTAATAAATTGCAAAACAAACAAATGTAGAGAATTTGGATGAACACAAAGAAGTCATTGTACGAGAGTCTGCCAGAACAAGAAACGAACAGCGATTATTTTATGGGTGGTTCTGAGCAAATCACTTTGCTGGGAGCGTCTGGATTCAATGCAATCAAGCAACTAGCTTCTGTTGAATGTACACAATGTGAGGACAATGATGTGCCGCTGGCTACGAATCCACCTTTACCCCTTTGTGGTCATGACTCATTATTATTCTTTTATATAAATGTCAGGTCATATTCGTAATCCTAGTATTCTGTCAGGCATAGACAAGAAAACTGCATTTCGTGTTAATAAACTCTGGCTTAGTGAAGATCAGCTGCAACTGCCCTGTATCACAGGGGATGGACCTCTGATACATGTCAGTCATGGCATACTGTGGGAGATGAAGCTGGCACCCTCTGCCTGCTCCGACTACACCCCAACTACTACCAATAATTCTTTTCTGTCTTTTTCTGTCTATGGACATCTTTTGGTTCTGATTTTCAGTGATATCCATATGAGAGGTAGGCATAAATCTGCCCATTTGTTATTTAGGTCAGATATCATTGTTACAATTGTAGCCTAAGGATCTGACAGCAAAAATACAATTACTTTTGTTTCAAACCATGTTAATTAAAAGTTATGTCTGATTAAACATTTTACTATAGCAAATAACAGAGAAATATATTTTGAGCTACTTTCGGTAAGGATGCGCAAACTGGCTTGCTTCATTAACTGACTGAGCCATTAGTTATAAATTTTGCACAATCTGCCACGATGCTCAGTATTATGCTTGTACCCACAAACGGATCAGTGCCACTGCAAATGCATAAAATGATTCCATATACTTTTCCAAAGTCCTAGATCACTACACTTTTTACAAACCAAATTAATATTGACAGTTATAAGCAAATTTTTTTTCCAACAATGAAACGTTGAAAGCAATATGTGAAAAAACGAAACCAAAATTGTGGTGGGGCATATATTTTTTTAGCAAACACCATCCTGTACTCATTAAGATTTTCAGCTTTATGACTTCAGACTGATGTGTTACTGAAGAGGCTCCACAGAGGAGAAAACATAAATCACGTTGGTGGGCTTACAGTGTCCTTACTGTGGGTGATACAAGCATAGAAAATGCAATGGAGGCAGCTGCACCATTACGACCCATGTTAAAAATGATAACTAAATTTTTGTACTGTATGCCAGACACTAATATTGAAGCATTTGCTCAGTCCTTGAAGAAAATTGACTTTTATTTTTATTTATTTTTTATTTTTTTGCAAAACGATCTAAGGACAGAATATGTATTCATGGAGACATAAATACTGATCTAAGACTAAGGGAACCACACAATTTAGTTTTGTTAAAATCGTACGACTGGATGACTTGTACTGCATTAATGATACTTCATAACAATTTTTCTGTCATCATCAGTGTTCATTAGTGATACTTCGGAGAATGACAGCAACTTGACAACCTCTCATCATATGTCATGAAATGAAAAATAACTCGCCGCCCCCCCCCAACTAAGGTATTCAACTGCTTACCCAACTTACGTGACATCCTTCTCTGCCCCTATTCCGAATCAATTGCCCCATGGGGTTTATCCTGCAATAGATGCAAAACCTGATCCATACCACAACACACTCCAGTCCTGTCCCGGGCATCTCCCATCCCATCAAAGCAAGGGACAGATGTGAAAGCAGTCGTGTGCTCTAGCAAGTTACCTGCAACCACTTTCTGGCATTCTACACGGTCATGACCACTAACAAGTTGTGTGTCCACACGAATGGCCACCGCCAAACTGTCCAAGAGACAGCTGGACCACCCAGCTGCTCAGCATGCCACCCAACGGGATATGCTCGAATTTTCTAGATTTGTCAATGACCCTAAAACATTGCTCTTCACATTTCACAAGCAAAATTTCAATATGTTTACACAAACAATTTTTCTCGGTTCTACGTGAGTACATAAAATGCACAAATTTGTTTTTCAGTGTAAATATTGATCACTCATAGTGGTATCATGATTTAATATATTGTTTACTGCAATAGGTGTGCAAATGTTGCCATTTGATGTATTGTAAAATTCAGTTTTTGGGTTCTGCTACCTCTCAATTGTAAAATCACAGTTCTTTTATTTTGTACTATGCCATAAGGTACTGAGAAGTTCTAAATCCATGTTGCTTATTCACTACATGTATGTTGTAATTTTACTTAAAACAAATTTCAGTTACTGCTCTTAAAATATTTTGGCAGGCTGTTGTACCACTTGTGTATATTCATAAATGTTTCTTAGTCTGAAGTAATGGTACTGTGCTCATGCAACTTATTACACATGTTATCCTTAATGGTGTACAGGAAATAAAATGCAACTGTGAAAATAAATATCTTTTATTACGTTTTCTTGTATCTTGTTTTGAAATGAGGTCCTTCCTAAACAAGCTTACAACTACTTAACCAAGAGTTCTTTTTTGTAGCTCTTTGTCTTAGGTAGTTATCATAAAATATTAATGCTGGATTACTACTTCATGAATGTAGATCTGATGCAAGTGTTTGTGCACTCTTTTACAACAGTGTTTTGTTACTGTGTGTACCAACCCAAAGAAATATTATTCTATGTACACTGTACCACTTTGTCAAAAGGAGGGAACTATGTTTGATCCAAGAGCTATCTATCATACTACTATTGACAGTGCCATAATGTTACTATAATACCAGACACACTAATTTGGCACAGATGGTAAAACATAAAATAATGTTCTTGGGTATTGGCCACGGCCTATCCCTGGCAACCACCCCAGAAAATAAAGGGCGGTGGCACAAAACGTTTGGTTGTGCAATCCTGTAGTCGTTTTGTTGTGGTGCTGAGTTTGCGACGTGTCTCTCAAAACAAATCAAAGGTATATTGAATGAATTATTGAATAGTTTCTGATAGAACATGGCAGTAATGGAAAGGACAAACATAAGCAGAATAACATCATTCTGTCAAATCAGAAAAGAATTAAGTCTACACTGATTAGTAACACGATTTCTGTATGTAGAGTACACCACTCTGTCGCCAGTGAGGTGCAAATCAATCTCAAATGAAGTACCTAGGAGTAAGAACTCCTGCATTCGATCAAATACCAAGTTATCAAGTGGTGCTGCCGACAACGATAATAATAAAAGTAATCTGACTACATGTTTTGCTCTGTTTGCGTTGCACGTGCAGCTCTTGTTCGTTCCAAGTATGTGGAATAATGTATACAACCAGCAACACTGCACCACCACACGTGACTGCCAGCCGCGAAGTAGTTTTAATCGAAATTTAGAAGAAAACATAATTATCGTTTATCACTAAATCGCCAAAGGCTCATGAAAGGGTCAAACAATAGCCACAAAAGTTTTGTATTTTTTCCCACTAATATAATCTGACATGTGCCAAAAAATTTAAAAACCTTTAGTATCTGTCCATTATATGTGTGGGGCATGGTAACTGTCGTGGATCAATCTCTCTAGAAATTACAGTTACCAGCCACATTTTCTATTATTTTCCAATCTTTGTTTACCATGACCAGGTTTGAATCTTTATAATCACATGGTACATATTTGTTGCATGTTTGCAGCATTGTTGGAGTTGCCCAGCTGTGGCCAGATGTGAACCGCACATACTACTCACCACATTACATGCGTACATGTTTCGTTTTCTTGCCATAGCTACATGAGCCACAACAATGCTGCAAATATGCAATAAATATGTACCACTTGATGATAAATCGCTTGTCGATTCAAAACCAGACACTGTAAACAGAGGGGTACATGGAAGATGCCTCAGTGAAGATCGCAACATGAAGAAGATACGACACACAATGTCGTCGTCAGCGCTCGGGCGTACCCTGGGCAATGCTGGGAGAAATTCCAGTGGCAGATCCTTAGACCACCAGAACACTACACATTAAGGAAAAATGGTAAATATAAACTGAATAATAAAACTAAAGGCTACTGGCTGCTGGAAACCATTACACAACATTAAATCTGAACTGAAATTCCTTCTTCTGGCAACATCTGCCCTGAAGATAGATATTTAACAAAAATCTTGTGGCACAAAACACTACAATGATTACTTGTGCTATTGAGAAGTAGATGTAAATGTTACATGAGCAGTGACAGATCAATATGTTCATTATTATTACTTTTCAGCCAGTAATCTGTAAGTAGCTAGTATGTAGCCATAAACACAAAGAAAATTAATATTAAATCTCCGACCATAAGAAACACATATCACTGATTGTTCCAAACATAAAAGTTAATCCATCAGCTATAATATGTAAATTCAAAGTGTCTCACCAGTAAACCAGCACAAATTCTTCCAATAGCAGCCTGAAACATTCAATTCATGTCAACCAATTCACTAACCAACATCCAACTCAAGAGAGGGCCACCAAATGCTACAGCACACCATCTACAAACACAGAGACAAAAACATCAAACCCCACCATGACATCACACACCACATCACAGTTATGTCACGGGCCTAAGCAGATGGGTGTAGCATCAGACCCGACCGAGTGCGAATAACCTTACGTTATCCCCACATAGTAAATGGTGACAATGACTGCCAATTGGCAAGAAAACAGGAACAAATTATCTAACATGAAGCTTAAATGCTGTTGGAACTTTTGTTCAGAGTGTGAGTCTTTTGGTACAATCCAAGAATATCAGTACTGGCTGCTTTGCACTTGGAAATCTTTCTCACTGTACTGGCCCACAAACAGGACTCACAGCATAATTTTATTCAATCTGTCCTGCAGCATTTTCTCTTTATGTGCCACAGCTAGGATATAAAATTGTACATTCTAACACTGAAATTGTTATACTTACAACCTAAACCATTCACTTCCTAATTGTAATTGTTATTAATAATGAGTGCGTTTACTACACACTGATTTGATTTACGAATTTTCAGAATATCAGTCGAGACATTCGTATGAAGACCTACCTGCTATTTCTTCAGCATCTTGTTTTGAAAATGCAAATTTCCCACAGTATCTCCAGTTCTGCTGCATCTCTCCTTCTACTGTTGGCGAGTTTGATCGTTAAATACTTGGTGAATGAAGTTCAATAACTCCACTACTTAACAAGTCAGAATGTTTAAGTGGGAGATAACTTTCAAGAAGCCTTGCACACTCTTTAAAGCAGTACTACATTGCATAAAACACAGCTTTCATATATGCACACAATTACGAAACTAAACTGCAGTTTATGACGTCCATCAGTACAACACTACACTTGCAGCTTGAGTACATACGTCACAGTGTTACATAAATGCTATGCATTTATATTCTACGGCAATATACGATTTTCTAACCACAACCCCTTTAACCGATCAACTAATTTGGATCCCGAACATGAATGTATATTACATTTTTTATTCTCTCTCCAACTATTTTGCGTTCCGCTTTTCGTGTCTTAGAAATCGGAACAGCGCAAACCCAGTTGCTGTGCTACTACAACAGTTCAACGCAGCATCTACTTACCTTGATGAGAACATCAACAAACACGGATCATTCTCCAGAATGAGTTTTTCACTCTGCAGCGGAGTGTGCGATGATATAAAACTTCCCAGCAGATTAAAACTGCGTGCCGGACCGAGCCTCGAACTCGGGACATTTGCCTCTCGCGGGCAAGTGCTCTACCAACCGAGCCACCCAAGCACAACTCACGCTCCATCCTCACAGCTTTACTTCTGTCAGAACCTCGTCTCCTACCTTCCAAAGTTAACAGAAGCTCCCCTGCGAACCTTGCAGAACTAGCACTCCTGAAAGAAAGGATATTGCGGAGACATGGCATAGCTACAGCCTGGGGAATGTTTCCAGAATGAGATTTTCACTCTGCAGCGGAGTGTGCGCTGATATGAAACTTCCTGGCAGATTAAAACTGCGTGCCGGACCGAGACTCGAATTCGGGACCTTTGCCTCTCGCGGGCAAGTGCTCTACCAACTGTGCCACCCAAGCACGACTCACGCCCCATCCTCACAGCTTTACTTTTGCCAGTACCTCGTCTCCTATCTTTCAAAGTTAACAGAAGCTCTCCTGCGAAGCTTGCAGAACTAGCACTCCTGAAAGAAAGGATATTGCGGAGACATGGCATAGCTACAGCCTGGGGAATGTTTCTAGAATGAGATTTTCACTCTGCAGCGGAGTGTGCGCTGATATGAAACTTCCCGGCAGATTAAAACTGCGTGCCGGACCGAGACTCGAACTCGGGACGTTTGCCTCTAGCGGGCAAGTGCTCTACCAACTGAGCCACCCAAGCACGACTCACGCCCCATCCTCACAGCTTTACTTCTGCCACTACCTCGTCTCCTACCTTCCAAAGTTAACAGAAGCTCTCCTGCGAAACTTGCAGAACTAACACTCCTGAAAGGAAGTACACTCCTGGAAATGGAAAAAAGAACACATTGACACCGGTGTGTCAGACCCACCCTATTTGCTCCGGACACTGCGAGAGGGCTGTACAAGCAATGATCACATGCACGGCTCAGCGGACACACCAGGAACCGCGGTGTTGGCCGTCGAATGGCGCTAGCTGCGCAGCATTTGTGCACCGCCGCCGTCAGTGTCAGACAGTTTGCCGTGGCATACGGAGCTCCATCGCAGTCTTTAACACTGGTAGCATGCCGCGACAGCGTGGACGTGAACCTATGTGCAGTTGACGGACTTTGAGCGAGGGCGTATAGTGGGCATGCGGGAGGCCGGCTGGACGTACCGCCGAATTGCTCAACACGCGGGGCGTGAGGTCTCCACAGTACATCGATGTTGTCGCCACTGGTCGGCGGAAGGTGCACGTGCCCGTCGACCTGGGACCGGACCGCAGCGACGCACGGATGCACGCCAAGACCGTAGGATCCTACGCAGTGCCGTAGGGGACCGCACCGCCACTTCCCAGTAAATTAGGGACACTGTTGCTCCTGGGGTATCGGCGGGGACCATTCGCAACCGTCTCCATGAAGCTCGGCTACGGTCCCGCACACCGTTAGACCGTCTTCCGCTCACGCCCCAACATCGTGCAGCCCGCCTCCAGTGGTGTCGCGACAGGCGTGAATGGAGGGACGAATGGAGACGTGTCGTCTTCAGCGATGAGAGTCGCTTCTGCCTTGGTGCCAATGATGGTCGTATGCGTGTTTGGCGCCGTGCAGGTGAGCGCCACAATCGGGACTGCATATGACCGAGGCACACAGGGCCAACACCCGGCATCATGGTGTGGGGAGCGATCTCCTACACTGGCCGTACACCACTGGTGATCGTCGAGGGGACACTGAATAGTGCACGGTACATCCAAACCGTCGTCGAACCCATCGTTCTACCATTCCTAGACCGGCAAGGGAACTTGCTGTTCCAACAGGTCAATGCACGTCCGCATGTATCCCGTGCCACCCAACGTGCTCTAGAAGGTATAAGTCAACTACCCTGGCCAGCAAGATCTCCGGATCTGTCCCCCATTGAACATGTTTGGGACTGGATGAAGCGTCGTCTCACGCGGTCTGCACGTCCAGCACGAACGCTGGTCCAACTGAGGCGCCAGGTGGAAATGGCATGGCAAACCGTTCCACAGGACTACATCCAGCATCTCTACGATCGTCTCCGTGGGAGAATAGCAGCCTGCATTGCTGCGAAAGGTGGATATACACTGTACTAGTGCCGACATTGTGCATGCTCTGTTGCCTGTGTCTATGTGCCTGTGGTTCTGTCAGTGTGATCATGTGATGTATCTGACCCCAGGAATGTGTCAATAAAGTTTCCCCTTCCTGGGACAATGAACTCACGGTGATCTTATTTCAATTTCCAGGAGTGTATATTGCGGAGACATGGCACAGCGACAGCCTGGGGAATGATTCCAGAATGAGATTTTCACTCTGCAGCGATGTGTGCGCTGATATGAAACTTCCTGGCAGATTAAAACTGCGTGCCGGACCGAGACTCGAACTCGGGACATTTGCCTCTCGCGGGCAAGTGCCCTACCAACTGAGCTACCCAAGCACGCCTCACGCCCCATCCTCAAAGCTTTACTTCTGCCAGTACCTCGTCTCCTACCTTCCAAAGTTAACAGAAGCTCTCCAGCGAACCTTGCTGAACTAGCACTCCTGAAAGAAAGGATATTGCGGAGACATGGCATTGCCACAGCCTAGGGAATGTTTCCAGAATGAGATTTTCACTCTGCAGCGGAGTGTGAGCTGATATGAAACTTCCTGGCAGATTAAAACTGCGTGCCGGACCGAGACTCGAACTCGGGACCTTTGCCTCTCGCGGGCAAGTGCTCTACCAACTGTGCCACCCAAGCACGACTCACGCCCCATCCTCACAGCTTTACTTTTGCCAGTACCTCGTCTCCTACCTTCCAAAGTTAACAGAAGCTCTCCTGCGAACCTTGCAGAACTAGCACTCCTGAAAGAAAGGATATTGCGCAGACATGGCATAGCCACAGCCTGGGGAATGTTTCCAGAATGAGATTTTCACTCTGCAGCGAAGTGTGCGCTGATATGAAACTTCCTGGCAGATTAAAACTGCGTGCCGGACCGACACTCGAACTCGGGACCATTGCCTTTCGCGGGCAGGTGCTCTACCAACTGTGCCACCCAAGCACGACTCACGCCCCATCCTCACAGTTTTACTTTTGCCAGTACCTCGTCTCCTACCTTCCAAAGTTAACAGAAGCTCTCCTGCGAAACTTGCAGAACTAGCACTCCTGAAAGAAAGGATATTGCGGAGACATGGCATAGCCACAGCCTGGGGAATGTTTCCAGAATGAGATTTTCACTCTGCAGCGATGTGTGCGCTGATATGAAACTTCCTGGCAGATTAAAACTGCGTGCCGGACCGAGACTCGAACTCGGGACCTTTGCCTCTCGCGGGCAGGTGCTCTACCAACTGTGCCACCCAAGCACGACTCACGCCCCATCCTCACAGTTTTACTTTTGCCAGTACCTCGTCTCCTACCTTCCAAAGTTAACAGAAGCTCTCCTGCGAAACTTGCAGAACTAGCACTCCTGAAAGAAAAGATATTGCGGAGACATGGCATAGCCACAGCCTGGGGAATGTTTCCAGAATGAGATTTTCACTCTGCAGCGAAGTGTGCGCTGATATGAAACTTCCTGGCAGATTAAAACTGCGTGCCGGACCGAGACTCGAACTCGGGACCTTTGCCTTTCGCGGGGAGGTGCTCTACCAACTGTGCCACCCAAGCACGACTCACGCCCCATCCTCACAGTTTTACTTTTGCCAGTATCTCGTCTCCTACCTTCCAAAGTTAACAGAAGCTCTCCTGCGAACCTTGCAGAACTAGCACTCCTGAAAGAGAGGATATTGCGGAGACATGGCATAGCCACAGTCTGGGGAATGTTTCCAGAATGAGATTTTCACTCTGCAGCGAAGTGTGCGCTGATATGAAACTTCCTGGCAGATTAAAACTGCGTGCCGGACCGAGACTCGAACTCGGGACCTTTGCCTCTCGCGGGCAGGTGCTCTACCAACTGTGCCACCCAAGCACGACTCACGCCCCATCCTCACAGTTTTACTTTTGCCAGTACCTCGTCTCCTACCTTCCAAAGTTAACAGAAGCTCTCCTGCGAAACTTGCAGAACTAGCACTCCTGAAAGAAAGGATATTGCGGAGACATGGCATAGCCACAGCCTGGGGAATGTTTCCAGATTGAGATTTTCACTCTGCAGCGAAGTGTGCGCTGATATGAAACTTCCTGACAGATTAAAACTGCGTGCCGGACCGAGACTCGAACTCGGGACCTTTGCCTTTCGCGGGGAGGTGCTCTACCAACTGTGCCACCCAAGCACGACTCACGCCACATCCTCACAGTTTTACTTTTCCCAGTACCTCGTCTCCTACCTTCCAAAGTTAACAGAAGCTCTCCTGCGAAACTTGCAGAACTAGCACTCCTGAAAGAAAGGATATTGCGGAGACATGGCATAGCGACAGCCTGGGGAATGATTCCAGAATGAGATTTTCACTCTGCAGCGAAGTGTGCGCTGATATGAAACTTCCTGGCAGATTAAAACTGCGTGCCGGACCGAGACTAGAACTCGGGACCTTTGCCTCTCGCGGGCAGGTGCTCTACCAACTGTGCCACCCAACCACGACTCAGGCCCCATCCTCACAGTTTTACTTTTGCCAGTACCTCGTCTCCTACCTTCCAAAGTTAACAGAAGCTCTCCTGCGAAACTTGCAGAACTAGCACTCCTGAAAAAAGGATATTGCGGAGACATGGCATAGCCACAGCCTGGGGAATGTTTCCAGAATGAAATTTTCACTCTGCAGCGATGTGTGCGCTGATATGAAACTTCCTGGCAGATTAAAACTGCGTGCCGGACCGAGACTCGAACTCGGGCCCTTTGCCTCTCGCGGGCAGGTGCTCTACCAACTGTGCCACCCAACCACGACTCACGCCCCATCCTCACAGTTTTACTTTTGCCAGTACCTCGTCTCCTACCTTCCAAAGTTAACAGAAGCTCTCCTGCGAAACTTGCAGAACTAGCACTCCTGAAAGAAAGGATATTGAGGAGACATGGCATAGCCACAGCCTGGGGAATGTTTCCAGAATGAGATTTTCACTCTGCAGCGAAGTGTGCGCTGATATGAAACTTCCTGGCAGATTAAAACTGCGTGCCGGACCGAGACTCGAACTCGGGACCTTTGCCTTTCGCGGGGAGGTGCTCTACCAACTGTGCCACCCAAGCACGACTCACGCCCCATCCTCAGAGTTTTACTTTTCCCAGTACCTCGTCTCCTACCTTCCAAAGTTAACAGAAGCTCTCCTGCGAAACTTGCAGAACTAGCACTCCTGAAAGAAAGGATATTGCGGAGACATGGCATAGCGACAGCCTGGGGAATGATTCCAGAATGAGATTTTCACTCTGCAGCGATGTGTGCGCTGATATGAAACTTCCTGGCAGATTAAAACTGCGTGCCGGACCGAGACTCGAACTCGGGCCCTTTGCCTCTCGCGGGCAGGTGCTCTACCAACTGTGCCACCCAACCACGACTCACGCCCCATCCTCACAGTTTTACTTTTGCCAGTACCTCGTCTCCTACCTTCCAAAGTTAACAGAAGCTCTCCTGCGAAACTTGCAGAACTAGCTCTCCTGAAAGAAAGGATATTGCGGAGACATGGCATAGCCACAGCCTGGGGAATGTTTCCAGAATGAGATTTCAACTCTGCAGCGAAGTGTGCGCTGATATGAAACTTCCTGGCAGATTAAAACTGCGTGCCGGACCGAGACTCGAACTCGGGACCTTTGCCTCTCGCGGGCAGGTGCTCTACCAACTGTGCCACCCAAGCACGACTCACGCCCCATCCTCACAGTTTTACTTTTGCCAGTACCTCGTCTCCTACCTTCCAAAGTTAACAGAAGCTCTCCTGCGAAACTTGCAGAACTAGCACTCCTGAAAGAAAGGATATTGCGGAGACATGGCATAGCGACAGCCTGGGGAATGATTCCAGAATGAGATTTTCACTCTGCAGCGAAGTGTGCGCTGATATGAAACTTCCTGGCAGATTAAAACTGCGTGCCGGACCGAGACTCGAACTCGGGACCTTTGCCTCTCGCGGGCAGGTGCTCTACCAACTGTGCCACCCAACCACGACTCACGCCCCATCCTCACAGTTTTACTTTTGCCAGTACCTCGTCTCCTACCTTCCAAAGTTAACAGAAGCTCTCCTGCGAAACTTGCAGAACTAGCTCTCCTGAAAGAAAGGATATTGCGGAGACATGGCATAGCCACAGCCTGGGGAATGTTTCCAGAATGAGATTTCAACTCTGCAGCGAAGTGTGCGCTGATATGAAACTTCCTGGCAGATTAAAACTGCGTGCCGGACCGAGACTCGAACTCGGGACCTTTGCCTCTCGCGGCCAGGTGCTCTACCAACTGTGCCACCCAAGCACGACTCACGCCCCATCCTCAGAGTTTTACATTTGCCAGTACCTCGTCTCCTACCTTCCAAAGTTAACAGAAGCTCTCCTGCGAAACTTGCAGAACTAGCACTCCTGAAAGAAAGGATATTGCGGAGACATGGCATAGCCACAGCCTGGGGAATGTTTCCAGAATGAGATTTACACTCTGCAGCGATGTGTGCGCTGATATGAAACTTCCTGGCAGATTAAAACTGCGTGCCGGGCCGAGACTCGACCTCGGGACCTTTTCCTCTCGTGGGCAGGTGCTCTACCAACTGTGCCAGCCAAGCACGACTCACGCCCCATCCTCACAGTTTTACTTTTGCCAGTACCTCGTCTCCTACCTTCCAAAGTTAACAGAAGCTCTCCTGCGAAACTTGCAGAACTAGCACTCCTGAAAGAAAGGATATTGCGGAGACATGGCATAGTCACAGCCTAGGGAATGTTTCCAGAATGAGATTTTCACTCTGCAGCGATGTGTGCGCTGATATGAAACTTCCTCGCAGATTAAAACTACGTGCCGGACCGAGACTCGAACTCGGGACCTTTGCCTCTCGCGGGCAGGTGCTCTACCAACTGTGCCACCCAAGCACGACTCACGCCCCATCCTCACAGTTTTACTTTTGCCAGTACCTCGTCTCCTACCTTCCAAAGTTAACAGAAGCTCTCCTGCGAACCTTGCAGAACTAGCACTCCTGAATTAAAGGATATTACGGAGACATGGCATAGCCACAGTCTGGGGAATGTTTCCAGAATGAGATTTTCACTCTGCAGCGAAGTGTGCGCTGATATGAAACTTCCTGGCAGATTAAAACTGCGTGCCGGACCGAGACTCGAACTCGGGACCTTTGCCTCTCGCGGGCAGGTGCTCTACCAACTGTGCCGCACAAGCACGACTCACGTCCCATCCTCACAGTTTTACTTTTGCCAGTACCTCGTCTCCTACCTTCCAAAGTTAACAGAAGCTCTCCTGCGAAACTTGCAGAACTAGCACTCCTGAAAGAAAGGATATTGCGGAGACATGGCATAGCCACAATCTGGGGAATGTTTCCAGAATGAGATTTTCCCTCTGCAGCGAAGTGTGCGCTGATATGAAACTTCCTGGCAGATTAAAACTGCGTGCCGGACCGAGACTAGAACTCGGGACCTTTGCCTCTCGCGGGGAGGTGCTCTACCAACTGTGCCACCCAACCACGACTCAGGCCCCATCCTCACAGTTTTACTTTTGCCAGTACCTCGTCTCCTACCTTCCAAAGTTAACAGAAGCTCTCCTGCGAAACTTGCAGAACTAGCACTCCTGAAAGAAAGGATATTGCGGAGACATGGCATAGCCACAGCCTGGGGAATGTTTCCAGAATGAGATTTTCACTCTGCAGCGATGTGTGCGCTGATATGAAACTTCCTGGCAGATTAAAACTGCGTGCCGGACCGAGACTAGAACTCGGGACCTTTGCCTCTCGCGGGCAGGTGCTCTACCAACTGTGCCACCCAACCACGACTCAGGCCCCATCCTCACAGTTTCACTTTTGCCAGTACCTCGTCTCCTACCTTCCAAAGTTAACAGAAGCTCTCCTGCGAAACTTGCAGAACTAGCACTCCTGAAAGAAAGGATATTGCGGAGACATGGCATAGCCACAGCCTGGGGAATGTTTCCAGAATGAGATTTTCACTCTGCAGCGAAGTGTGCGCTGATATGAAACTTCCTGGCAGATTAAAACTGCGTGCCGGACCGAGACTCGAACTCGGGACCTTTGCCTTTCGCGGGGAGGTGCTCTACCAACTGTGCCACCCAAGCACGACTCACGCCCCATCCTCACAGTTTTACTTTTGCCAGTACCTCGTGTCCTACCTTCCAAAGTTAACAGAAGCTCTCCTGCGAAACTTGCAGAACTAGCACTCCTGAAAGAAAGGATATTGCGGAGACATGGCATAGCCACAGCCTGGGGAATGTTTCCAGAATGAGATTTTCACTCTGCAGCGAAGTGTGCGCTGATATGAAACTTCCTGGCAGATTAAAACTGCGTGCCGGACCGAGACTCGAACTCGGGACCTTTGCCTTTCGCGGGGAGGTGCTCTACAAACTGTGCCACCCAAGCACGACTCACGCCCCATCCTCAGAGTTTTACTTTTCCCAGTACCTCGTCTCCTACCTTCCAAAGTTAACAGAAGCTCTCCTGCGAAACTTGCAGAACTAGCACTCCTGAAAGAAAGGATATTGCGGAGACATGGCATAGCGACAGCCTGGGGAATGATTCCAGAATGAGATTTTCACTCTGCAGCGATGTGTGCGCTGATATGAAACTTCCTGGCAGATTAAAACTGCGTGCCGGACCGAGACTCGAACTCGGGCCCTTTGCCTCTCGCGGGCAGGTGCTCTACCAACTGTGCCACCCAACCACGACTCACGCCCCATCCTCACAGTTTTACTTTTGCCAGTACCTCGTCTCCTACCTTCCAAAGTTAACAGAAGCTCTCCTGCGTAACTTGCAGAACTAGCACTCCTGAAAGAAAGGATATTGCGGAGACATGGCATAGCCACAGCCTGGGGAATGTTTCCAGAATGAGATTTCAACTCTGCAGCGAAGTGTGCGCTGATATGAAACTTCCTGGCAGATTAAAACTGCGTGCCGGACCGAGACTCGAACTCGGGACCTTTGCCTCTCGCGGCCAGGTGCTCTACCAACTGTGCCACCCAAGCACGACTCACGCCCCATCCTCAGAGTTTTACTTTTGCCAGTACCTCGTCTCCTACCTTCCAAAGTTAACAGAAGCTCTCCTGCGAAACTTGCAGAACTAGCACTCCTGAAAGAAAGGATATTGCGGAGACATGGCATAGCCACAGCCTGGGGAATGTTTCCAGAATGAGATTTACACTCTGCAGCGATGTGTGCGCTGATATGAAACTTCCTGGCAGATTAAAACTGCGTGCCGGGCCGAGACTCGACCTCGGGACCTTTTCCTCTCGTGGGCAGGTGCTCTACCAACTGTGCCAGCCAAGCACGACTCACGCCCCATCCTCACAGTTTTACTTTTGCCAGTACCTCGTCTCCTACCTTCCAAAGTTAACAGAAGCTCTCCTGCGAAACTTGCAGAACTAGCACTCCTGAAAGAAAGGATATTGCGGAGACATGGCATAGTCACAGCCTGGGGAATGTTTCCAGAATGAGATTTTCACTCTGCAGCGATGTGTGCGCTGATATGAAACTTCCTGGCAGATTAAAACTGCGTGCCGGACCGAGACTCGAACTCGGGACCTTTGCCTCTCGCGGGCAGGTGCTCTACCAACTGTGCCACCCAAGCACGACTCACGCCCCATCCTCACAGTTTTACTTTTGCCAGTACCTCGTCTCCTACCTTCCAAAGTTAACAGAAGCTCTCCTGCGAAACTTGCAGAACTAGCACTCCTGAAAGAAAGGATATTGCGGAGACATGGCATAGCCACAGCCTGGGGAATGTTTCCAGAATGAGATTTTCACTCTGCAGCGAAGTGTGCGCAAATATGAAACTTCCTGGCAGATTAAAACAGCGTGCCGGACCGAGACTCGAACTCGGGACATTTGCCTTTCGCGGGCAGGTGCTCTACCAACTGTGCCACCCAAGCACGACTCACGCCCCATCCTCACGGTTTTACTTTTGCCAGTACCTCGTCTCCTACCTTCCAAAGTTAACAGAAGCTCTCCTGCGAAACTTGCAGAACTAGCACTCCTGAAAGAAAGGATATTGCGGAGACATGGCATAGCCACAGCCTGGGGAATGTTTCCAGAATGAGATTTTCACTCTGCAGCGATGTGTGCGCTGATATGAAACTTCCTGCCAGATTAAAACTGCGTGCCGGACCGAGACTCGAACTCGGGACCTTTGCCTCTCGCGGGCAGGTAGTCTACCAACTGTGCCACCCAAGCACGACTCACGCCCCATCCTCACAGTTTTACTTTTGCCAGTACCTCGTCTCCTACCTTCCAAAGTTAACAGAAGCTCTCCTGCGAAACTTGCAGAACTAGCACTCCTGAAAGAAAGGATATTGCGGAGACATGGCATAGCCACAGCCTGGGGAATGTTTCCAGAAAGAGATTTTCACTCTGCAGCGAAGTGTGCGCTGATATGAAACTTCCTGGCAGATTAAAACTGCGTGCCGGACCGAGACTCGAACTCGGGAGCTTTGCCTCTCGCAGGCAGGTGCTCTACCAACTGTGCCACCCAAGCACGACTCACGCCCCATCCTCACAGTTTTACTTTTGCCAGTACCTCGTCTCCTACCTTCCAAAGCTAACAGAAGCTCTCCTGCGATATTTGCAGAACTAGCACTCCTGAAAGAAAGGATATTACGGAGACATGGCATAGCGACAGCCTGGGGAATGATTCCAGAATGGGATTTTCACTCTGCAGCGATGTGTGCGCTGATATGAAACTTCCTGGCAGATTAAAACTGCGTGCCGGACCGAGACTAGAACTCGGGACGTTTGCCACTAGCGGGCAAGTGCTCTACCAACTGAGCCACCCAAACACGACTCACGCCTCATCCTAACAGCTTTACTTCTGCCAGTACCTCGTCTCCTACCTTCCAAAGTTAACAGAAGCCCTCCTGCGAAGTTTGCAGAACTAGCACTCCTGAAAGAAAGGGTATTGCGGAGACATGGCATAGCCACAGCCTGGGGAATGTTTCCAGAATGAGAATTTCACTCTGCAGCGGAGTATCCGCTGATATGAAACTTCCTAGCAGATTAAAACTGCGTGCCGAACCGAGATTCGAACTCGGGAACTTTGCCTCTCGGGGGCAAGTGCTCTACCAACCGAGCCACCCAAGCACAACTCACGCCCCATCCTCACAGCTTTACTTCTGCCAGTACCTCGTCTCCTACCTTCCAAAGATAACAGAAGCTCTCCTGCGAAACTTGCAGATCTAGCACTCCTGAAAGAAAGGATATTGCGGAGACATGGCATAGCCACAGCCTGAGGAATGTTTCCAGAATGAGATTTTCACTCTGCAGCAGAGTGTGCGCTGATATGAAACTTCCTGGCAGATTAAATCTGCGTGCCGGACCGAGACTCGAACTCGGGACCATTGCGTCTCGCGGGCAAGTGCTCTACCAACTGAGCCACCCAAGCACGACTCACGCCCCATCCTCACAGCTTTACTTCTGCCAGTACCTCGTCTCCTACCTTCCAAAGTTAACAGAAGTTCTCCTGCGAATCTTGCAGAACTAGCACTCCTGAAAGAAAGGATATTGCGGAGACATGGCCTAGCCACAGCCTGGGAAATGTCTCCAGAATGAGATTTTCACTCTGCAGCGAAAAGTGCGCTGATGTGAAACTTTCTGGCAGATTAAAACTTCGTGCCGGACCGAGACACGAACTCGGGACCTTTGCCTCTCGCGGGCAAATGCTCTACCAACTGAGCCACCCAAGCACGACTCACGCCCCATCCTCACAGCTTTACTTCTTCCAGTACCGCGTCTCCTACCTTCCAAAGTTAACAGAAGCTCTCCTGCGAAGTTTGCAGAACTAGGACTCCTGAAAGAAAGGGTATTGCGGAGACATGGCATAGCCACAGCCTGGGGAATGTTTCCAGAATGAGATTTTCACTCTGCAGCGGAGTATCCGCTGATATGAAACTTCCTAGCAGATTAAAACTGCGTGCCGAACCGAGACTCGAACTGGGGACCTTTGCCTCTCGGGGGCAAGTGCTCTAACAACCGAGCCACCCAAGCACAACTCACGCCCCATCCTCAAAGCTTTACTTCTGCCAGTACCTCGTCTCCTACCTTCCAAAGTTAACAGAAGCTCTCCTGCGAACCTTGCAGAACTAGCACTCCTGAAACAAAGGATATGGCATAGCCACAGGCTGGGGAATTTTTCCAGAATGAGATTTTCACTCTGCAGCGGAGTGTGCGCTGATATGAAACTTCCTGGCAGATTAAAACTACGTGCCAGACCGAGTCTCGAACTCGGGATATTTGCCTCACGCGGGCAAGAGCTCTAAAAACCGAGCCACCCAAGCACAACTCACGCCCCATGCTCACAGCTTTATTTCTGCCAGTACCTCGTCTCCTATCTTTCAAAGTTAACAGAAGCTCTCCTGCGAAGCTTGCAGAACTAGCACTCCTGAAAGAAAGGATATTGCGGAGACATGGCATAGCTACAGCCTGGCGATTGTTTCCAGAATGAGATTTTCACTCTGCAGCGGAGTGTGCGCTGATATGAAACTTCCTGGCAGATTAAAACTGCGTGCCGGACCGAGACTCGAACTCGGGACATTTGCCTCTTGCGGGCCAAGTGCTGTACCAACCGAGCCACCCAAGCACAACTCACGCTCCATCCTCACAGCTTTACTTCTGCCAGTACCTCGTCTCCTACCTTCCAAAGTTAACAGAAGTTCTCCTGCGAATCTTGCAGAACTAGCACTCCTGAAAGAAAGGATATTTCGGAGACATGGCATAGCCACAGCCTAGGGAATGTTTCCAGAATGAGATTTTCACTCTGCAGCCGAGTGTGCGCCGATATGAAACTTCCAGGCAGATTGAAACTGCGTGCCGGACCGAGACTCGAACTGGGGTCCTTCGCCTCTCGCATGCAAGTGCTCTACCAACTGAGCCACCCAAGCACGATTCACGCCCCATCCTCAAAGCTTTACTTCTGCCAGTACCTCGTCTCGTACCTTCCAAAGTTAACAGAAGCTCTCCTGCGAGCCTTGCAGAACTAGCACTCCTGAAAGAAAGGATATTGCGGAGACATGGCATAGTCACAGCCTAGGGAATGTTGCCAGAATGAGATTTTCACTCTGAAGCGAAGTGTGCGCTGATATGAAACTTCCTGGCAGATTAAAACTGCGTGCCGGACCGAGACTCGAACTCGGGACCTATGCCTCTCGCGGGCAAGTCTTCTACCAACCGAGCCACCCAAGCACGACTCACTCTCCATCCTCACAGCCTTACTTCTGCCAGTACCTCGTCTCCTACCTTCCAAAGTTAACAGAAGCTCTCCTGCAAACTTGCAGAACTAGCACTCCTGAAAGAAAGGATATTGCGGAGACATGGCATAGCTACAGCCTGGGGAATGTTTCCAGAATGAGATTTTCACTCTGCAGCGGAGTGTGCGCTGATATGAAACTTCCTGGCAGATTAACACTGCGTGCCGGACCGAGACTCGAACTCGGGACCTTTGCCTCCCGCGGGCAAGTGCTGTACCAACCGAGCCATCCAAGCACAACTCACGCCCCATGCTCACAGCTTTATTTCTGCCAGTACCGCGTCTGCTACATTCCTAAGTTAACAGAAGCTCTCCTGCGAACCTTGCAGAACTAGCACTCCTGAAAGAAAGGATATTGCCTAGACATGGCATAGCCACAGCCTGGGGAATGTTTCCAGAATGAGATTTTCACTCTGCAGCGGAGTGAGCGCTGATATGAAACTTCCTGGCAGATTAAAACTGCTTGCCGGACCGAGACTCGAACTCGGGACAATTGCATCTCGCGGGCAAGTGCTCTACCAACTGAGCCACCCAAGCACGACTCACGCTCCATCCTCACAGCTTTACTTCTACCAGTACCTTGTCTCCTACCTTCCAAAGTTAACAGAAGCTCTCCTCCGAAACTAGCAGAACTAGCACTCCTGAAAGAAAGGATATTGTGGAGACATGGCATTGCTACAGCCTGGGGAATGTTTCCAGAATGAGATTTTCACTCTGCAGCGGAGTGTGCGCTGATATGAAACTTCCTGGCAGATTAAAACTGCGTGCCGGACCGAGACTCGATCTCGGGACATTTGCCTCTTGCGGGCAAGTGCTCTACCAACCGAGCCACCCAAGCACAACTCACGCCCCATCCTCACAGGTTTATTTCTGCCAGTACTTCGTCTGCTACATTCCAAAGTTAACAGAAGCTCTCCTGCGAACCTTGCAGAACAAGCACTCCTGAAAGAAAGGATATTGCGGAGACGTGGCATAGCTACAGCCTGGGGAAAGTTTCCAGAATGAGATTTTCACTCTGCTGCGGAGTGTGCGCTGATATGAAACTTCCTGGCAGATTAAAACTGCGTGCCGGACCGAGACTCGAACTCGGGACATTTGCCTCTAGGGGGCAAGTGCTCACCAACTGAGCCACCCAAGCACGACTCACGCTCCATCCTCACAGCTTTACTTCTGCCAGTACCTCGTCTCCTACCTTCCAAAGTTAACAGAAGCTCTCCTGCGAACCTTGCAGAACTAGCACTCCTGAAAGAAAGGACGTTGCGGAGACATGGCATAGCTACAGCCTGGGGAATGTTTCCAGATTGAGATTTTAACTCTGCAGCGGTGTGTGCGCTGATATGAAACTTCCTGGCAGATTAAAACTGCGTGTCGGACCGAGACTCGAACTCGGGACCTTTGCCTCTCGGGGGCAAGTGCTCTACCAACTGAGCCACCCAAGCACAACTCACGCCCCATGCTTACAGCTTTATATCTGCCAGTACCTCGTCTCCTACCTTCCAAAGTTAACAGAAGCTCTCCTGCGAACCTTACAGAACTAGCACTCCTGAAAGAAAGGATATTGCGGAGACATGGCATAGCTACAGCATGGGGAATGTTTCCAGAATGAGATTTTCACTCTGCAGCGGAGTGTGCGCTGATATGAAACTTCCTGGCAGATTAAAACTGCGTGCCGGACGGAGACTCGAACTCGGGACATTTGCCTCATGCAGGCAAGTGCTCTACCAACCGAGCCACTCAAGCACAACTCACGCCCCATGCTCACAGCTTTATTTCTGCCAGTACCTCGTCTCCTACCTTCCAAAGCTAACAGAAGCTCTACTGCGAACCTTGCAGAACTAGCACTCCTCAAAGAAAGGGTTTTGCGGAGACATGGCATAGCTACAGCCTGGGGAATGTTTCCAGAATGAGATTTTCACTCTGCAGCGGAGTGTGCGCTGATATGAAACTGCCTGGCAGATTAAAACTGCGTGCCGGACCGAGACTCGAACACGGGACCTTTGCCTCTCGGGGGCAAGTGCTCTACCAACTGAGCCACCCAAGCACGACTCACGCTCCATCCTCACAGCTTTACTTCTGCCAGCACCTCGTCTCCTACTTTCCAATGTTAATAGAAGCTCTCCTGCGAATCTTGCAGAACTAGCACTCCTGAATGAAAGGATTTTGCGGAGACATGGCATAGCTACAGCCTGGGGAATGTTTCCAGAATGAGATTTTCACTCTGCAGCGGAGTGTGCGCTGATATGAAACTTCCTGGCGGATTAAAACTGCGTGCCGGACCGAGACTCGAACTCGGGACATTTGCCTCTTGCGGGCAAGTGCTCTACCAACCGAGCCACCCAAGCACAACACACGCCCCGTGCTCACAGCTTCATTTCTGCCAGTACCTCGTCTCCTACTGTGCAAAGTTAACAGAAGCTCTCCTGCGAACCTTGCAGAACTAGCACTCCTGAAAGAAAGGATATTGCGGAGACATGGCATAGCTACAGCCTGGGGAATGTTTCCAGAATGAGATTTTCACTCTGCAGCGGAGTGTGCGCTGATATGAAACTTCCTGGCAGATTAAAACTGCGTGCCGGACCGAGACTCGAACTCGGGACATTTGCCTCTCGCGGGCAAGTGCTCTACCAACTGAGCCACCCAAGCACAACTCACGCCCCATGCTCACAGCTTTATTTCTGCCAGTACCTCGTCTCCTACCTTCCAAAGTTAACAGAAGCTCTCCTGCGAACCTTGCAGAACTAGCACTCCTGAAAGAAAGGATATTGCGGAGACATGGCATAGCTACAGCCTAGGGAATGTTTCCAGAATGAGATTTTCACTCTGCAGCGGAGTGTGCGCTGATATGAATTTTCCTGGCAGATTAAAACTGCGTGCCGGACCGAGACTCGAACACGGGACCTTTGCCTCTCGGGGGCAAGTGCTCTACCAACTGAGCCACCCAAGCACGACTCACGCTCCATCCTCACAGCTTTACTTCTGCCAGCACCTCGTCTCCTACTTTCCAATGTTAATAGAAGCTCTCCTGCGAATCTTGCAGAACTAGCACTCCTGAATGAAAGGATTTTGCGGAGACATGGCATAGCTACAGCCTGGGGAATGTTTCCAGAATGAGATTTTCACTCTGCAGCGGAGTGTGCGCTGATATGAAACTTCCTGGCGGATTAAAACTGCGTGCCGGACCGAGACTCGAACTCGGGACATTTGCCTCTTGCGGGCAAGTGCTCTACCAACCGAGCCACCCAAGCACAACACACGCCCCGTGCTCACAGCTTCATTTCTGCCAGTACCTCGTCTCCTACTGTGCAAAGTTAACAGAAGCTCTCCTGCGAACCTTGCAGAACTAGCACTCCTGAAAGAAAGGATATTGCGGAGACATGGCATAGCTACAGCCTGGGGAATGTTTCCAGAATGAGATTTTCACTCTGCAGCGGAGTGTGCGCTGATATGAAACTTCCTGGCAGATTAAAACTGCGTGCCGGACCGAGACTCGAACTCGGGACATTTGCCTCTCGCGGGCAAGTGCTCTACCAACTGAGCCACCCAAGCACAACTCACGCCCCATGCTCACAGCTTTATTTCTGCCAGTACCTCGTCTCCTACCTTCCAAAGTTAACAGAAGCTCTCCTGCGAACCTTGCAGAACTAGCACTCCTGAAAGAAAGGATATTGCGGAGACATGGCATAGCTACAGCCTAGGGAATGTTTCCAGAATGAGATTTTCACTCTGCAGCGGAGTGTGCGCTGATATGAATTTTCCTGGCAGATTAGAACTGCGTGCCGGACCGAGACTCGAACTCGGGACCTTTGCCTCTCGGGGGCAAGTGCTCTACCAACCGAGCCACCCAAGCACAACTCACGCCCCATGCTCACAGCTTTACTTCTGCCAGTACCTCGTCTCCTACCTTCCAAAGTTAACAGAAGCTCTCCTGCGAACCTTGCAGAACTAGCACTCCTGAAAGAAAGGATAGTGCGGAGCCATGGCATAGCTACAGCCTGGGGAATGTTTCCAGAATGAGATTTTCACTCTGCAGCGGAGTGTGCGCTGATATGAAACTTCCTGGCAGATTAAAACTGCGTGCCGGACCGAGACTCGAATTCGGGACATTTGCCTCTTGCGGGCAAGTGCTCTACCAACCGATCCACCCAAGCACAACTCACGCCCCATGCTCACAGCTTTATTTCTGCCAGTACCTCCTCTCCTACCTTCCAAAGTTAACAGAAGCTCCCTGCGAACCTTGCAGAAATAGCACTCCTGAAAGAAAGGATATTGCGGAGACATGGCATAGCTACAGCCTAGGGAACGTTTCCAGAATGAGATTTTCACTCTGCAGCGGAGTGTGCGCTGATATGAATCTTCCTGGCAGATTAAAACTGCGTGCCGGACCGAGACTCGAACTCGGGACATTTGCCTCTTGCGGGCAAGTGCTCTACCAACCGAGCCACCCAAGCACAACTCACGCCCCATGCTCACAGCTTTATTTCTGCCAGTACCTCGTCTCCTACCTTCCAAAGTTAACAGAAGCTCTACTGCGAACCTTGCAGAACTAGCACAACTGAAAGAAAGGATATTGCGGAGACATGGCATAGCTACAGCCTGGGGAATGTTTCCAGAATGAGATTTTCACTCTGCAGCGGAGTGTGCGCTGATATGAAACTTCCTGGCAGATTAAAACTGCGTGCCGGACCGAGACTCGAACTCGGGACCTTTGCCTCTCGGGGGCAAGTGCTCTACCAACTGAGCCACCCAATCACGACTCACGCTCCATCCTCACAGCTTTACTTCTGCCAGTACCTCGTCTCCTACCTTCCAAAGTTAACAGAAGCTCTCCTGCGAACCTTGCAGAACTAGCACTCCTGAAAGAAAGGATATTGCGCAGACATGGCATAGCTACAGCCTGGGGAATGTTTCCAGAATGAGATTTTCACTCTGCAGCGGAGTGTGCGCTGATATGAAACTTCCTGGCAGATTAAAACTGCGTGCCGGACCGAGACTCGAAATCGGGACCTTTGCCTCTCGGGGGCAAGTGCTCTACCAACTGAGCCACGCAAGCACAACTCACGCCCCATGCTCACAGCTTTATTTCTGCCAGAACCTCGTCTCCTACCTTCCAAAGTTAACAGAAGCTCTCCTGCGAACCTTGCAGAACTAGCACTCCTGAATGAAAGGATACTGCGGAGACATGACATAGCTACAGCCTGGGGAATGTTTCCAGAATGAGATTTTCACTCTGCAGTGGAGTGTGCGCTGATATGAAACTTCCTGGCAGATTAAAACTGCGTGCCGGACCGAGACTCGAACTCGGGACCTTTGCCTCTCGGGGGCAAGTGCTCTACCAACTGAGCCACGCAAGCACAACTCACGCCCCATGCTCACAGCTTTATTTCTGCCAGTACCTCGTCTCCTACCCTCCAAAGTTAACAGAAGCTCTCCTGCAAACCCTGCAGAACTAGCACTCCTGAAAGAAAGGATATTGCGGAGACATGGCATAGCTACAGCCTGGGGAATGTTTCCAGAATGAGATTTTCACTCTGCAGCGGAGTGAGCGCTGATTTTAAACTTCCTGGCAGATTAAAACTGCGTGCCAGACCGAGTCTCGAACTCGGGACATTTGCCTCTCGCGGGCAAGTGCTCTACCAACTGAGCCACCCAAGCACGACTCACGCTCCATCCTCACAGCTTTACTTCTGCCAGTACCTCGTCTCCTACCTTACAAAGTTAACAGAAGCTCTCCTGCGATCCTTGCAGAACTAGCACTCCTGAAAGAAAGGATATTGCAGAGACATGACATAGCTACAGTCTGGGGAATGTTTCCAGAATGAGATTTTCACTCTGTAGCGGAGTGTGCGCTGATATGAAACTTCCTGGCAGATTAAAACTGCGTGCCCGACCGAGACTCGAACTCGGGACATTTGCCTCTCGCGGGCAAATGCTCTACCAACTGAGCCACCCAAGAACGACTCACGCTCCATCCTCACAGCTTTACTTCTGCCAGTACCTCGTCTCCTACCTTACAAAGTTAACAGAAGCTCTCCTGCGAACCTTGCAGAACTAGCACTCCTGAAAGAAAGGATATTGCGGAGACATGGCATAGCTACAGCCTGGGGAATGTTTCCAGAATGAGATTTTCACTCTGCAGCGGAGTGTGCGCTGATATGAAACTTCCTGGCAGATTAAAACTGCGTGCCGGACCGAGACTCGAACTCGGGACATTTGCCTCTCGCGGGCAAATGCTCTACCAACTGAGCCACCCAAGCACGACTCACGCTCCATCCTCACAGCTTTACTTCTGCCAGTACCTCGTCTCCTACCTTACAAAGTTAAAAGAAGCTCTCCTGCGATCCTTGCAGAACTAGCACTCTTGAAAGAAAGGATATTGCGGAGACATGGCATAGCTACAGTCTGGGAAATGTTTCCAGAATGAGATTTTCACTCTGCAGCGGAGTGTGCGCTGGTATGAAACTTCCTGGCAGATTAAAACTGCGTGCCGGACCGAGACTCGAACTCGGGACCTTTGCCTCTCGCGGGCAAGTGCTCTACCAACTGAGCCACCCAAGCACGACTCACGCTCCATCCTCACAGCTTTACTTCTGCCAGTACCTCGTCTCCTACCTTACAAAGTTAACAGAAGCTCTCCTGCGATCCTTGCAGAACTAGCACTCCTGAAAGAAAGGATATTGCGGAGACATGACATAGCTACAGTCTGGGGAATGTTTCCAGAATGAGATTTTCACTCTGCAGCGGAGTGTGCGCTGATATGAAACTTCCTGGCAGATTAAAACTGCGTGCCGGACCGAGACTCGAACTCGGGACATTTGCCTCTCGCGGGCAAATGTTCTACCAACTGAGCCACCCAAGCACGACTCACGCTCCATCCTCACAGCTTTACTTCTGCCAGTACATCGTCTCCTACCTTACAAAGTTAACAGAAGCTCTCCTGCGATCCTTGCAGAACTAGCACTCCTGAAAGAAAGGATATTGCGGAGACATGACATAGCTACAGCCTGGGGAATGTTTCCAGAATGAGATTTTCACTCTGCAGCGGAGTGTGCGCTGATATGAAACTTCCTGGCAGATTAAAACTGCGTGCCGGACCGAGACTCGAACTCGGGACATTTGCCTCTCGCGGGCAAGTGCTCTACCAACTGAGCCACCCAAGCACGACTCACGCTCCATCCTCACAGCATTACTTCTGCCAGTACCTCGTCTCCTACCTTACAAAGTTAACAGAAGCTCTCCTGCGATCCTTGCAGAACTAGCACTCCTGAAAGAAAGGATATTGCGGAGACATGGCATAGCTACAGTCTGGAGAATGTTTCCAGAATGAGATTTTCACTCTGCAGCGGAGTGTGCGCTGATATGAAACTTCCTGGCAGATTAAAACTGCGTGCCGGACCGAGACTCGAACTCGGGACATTTGCCTCTTGCAGGCAAGTGCTCTACCAACTGAGCCACCCAAGCACAACTCACGCTCCATCCTCACAGCTTTATTTCTGCCAGTACCTAGTCTCCTACCTTCCAAAGTTAACAGAAGCTCTCCTGCGAACCTTGCAGAACTAGCACTCCTGAAAGAAAGGATATTGCGGAGACATGGCATAGCTACAGCCTGGCGAATGTTTCCAGAATGAGATTTTCACTCTGCAGCGGAGTGAGCGCTGATTTTAAACTTCCTGGCAGATTAAAACTGCGTGCCAGACCGAGTCTCGAACTCGGGACATTTGCCTCTCGCGGGCAAGTGCTGTACCAACTGAGCCACCCAAGCACGACTCACGCTCCATCCTCACAGCTTTACTTCTGCCAGTACCTCGTCTCCTACCTTACAAAGTTAACAGAAGCTCTCCTGCGATCCTTGCAGAACTAGCACTCCTGAAAGAAAGGATATTGCGGAGACATGGCATAGCTACAGTCTGGGAAATGTTTCCAGAATGAGATTTTCACTCTGCAGCGGAGTGTGCGCTGGTATGAAACTTCCTGGCAGATTAAATCTGCGTGCCGGACCGAGACTCGAACTCGGGACATTTGCCTCTTGCAGGCAAGTGCTCTACCAACTGAACCTCCCAAGCACAACTCACGCTCCATCCTCACAGCTTTATTTCTGCCAGTACCTCGTCTCCTACCTTCCAAAGTTAACAGAAGCTCTCCTGCGAACCTTGCAGAACTAGCACTCCTGAAAGAAAGGATATTGCGGAGACATGGCATAGCTACAGCCTGGGGAATGTTTCCAGAATGAGATTTTCACTCTGCAGCGGAGTGAGCGCTGATTTTAAACTTCCTGGCAGATTAAAACTGCGTGCCGGACCGAGTCTCGAACTCGGGACATTTGCCTCTCGCGGGCAAGTGCTCTACCAACTGTGCCACCCAAGCACGACTCACGCTCCATCCTCACAGCTTTACTTCTGCCAGTAACTCGTCTCCTACCTTACAAAGTTAACAGAAGCTCTCCTGCGATCCTTGCAGAACTAGCACTCCTGAAAGAAAGGATATTGCGGAGACATGGCATAGCTACAGCCTGGGGAATGTTTCCAGAATGAGATTTTCACTCTGCAGCGGAGTGTGCGCTGGTATGAAACTTCCCGGCAGATTAAAACTGCGTGCCGGACCGAGACTCGAACTCGGGACATTTGCCTCTCGCGGGCAAGTGCTCTACCAACTGTGCCACCCAAGCACGACTCACGCTCCATCCTCACAGCTTTACTTCTGCCAGTACCTCGTCTCCTACCTTACAAAGTTAACAGAAGCTCTCCTGCGATCCTTGCAGAACTAGCACTCCTGAAAGAAAGGATATTGCGGAGACATGACATAGCTACAGTCTGGGGAATGTTTCCAGAATGAGATTTTCACTCTGCAGCGGAGTGTGCGCTGATATGAAACTTCCTGGCAGATTAAAACTGCGTGCCGGACCGAGACTCGAACTCGGGACATTTGCCTCTCGCGGGCAAATGCTCTACCAACTGAGCCACCCAAGCACGACTCACGCTCCATCCTCAAAGCTTTACTTCTGCCAGTACCTCGTCTCCTACCTTACAAAGTTAACAGAAGCTCTCCTGCGATCCTTGCAGAACTAGCACTCCTGAAAGAAAGGATATTGCGGAGACATGACATAGCTACAGTCTGGGGAATGTTTCCAGGATGAGATTTTCACTTTGCAGCGGAGTGTGCGCTGGTATGAAACTTCCTGGCAGATTAAATCTGCGTGCCGGACCGAGACTCGAACTCGGGACATTTGCCTCTCGCGGGCAGATGCTCTACCAACTGAGCCACCCAAGCACGACTCACGCTCCATCCTCACAGCTTTACTTCTACCAGTACCTCGTCTCCTACCTTACAAAGTTAACAGAAGCTCTCCTGCGATCCTTGCAGAACTAGCACTCCTGAAAGAAAGGTTATTGCGGAGACATGGCATAGCTACAGTCTGGGGAATGTTTCCAGAATGAGATTGTCACTCTGCAGCGGAGTGTGCGCTGATATGAAACTTCCTGGCAGATTAAAACTGCGTGCCGGACCGAGACTCGAACTCGGGACATTTGCCTCTCGCGGGCAAGTGCTCTACCAACTGAGCCACCCAAGCACAACTCACGCTCCATCCTCACAGCTTTACTTCTGCCAGTACCTCGTCTCCTACCTTCCAAAGTTAACAGAAGCTCTCCTGCGAACCTTGCAGAACTAGCACTCCTGAAAGAAAGGATATTGCGGAGACATGGCATAGCTACAGCCTGGGGAATGTTTCCAGAATGAGATTTTCACTCTGCAGCGGAGTGAGCGCTGATTTGAAACTTCCTGGCAGATTAAAACTGCGTGCCAGACCGAGACTCGAACTCGGGACATTTGCCTCTCGCGGGCAAATGCTCTACCAACTGAGCCACCCAAGCACGACTCACGTTCCATCCTCACAGCTTTACTTCTGCCAGTACCTCGTCTCCTACCTTACAAAGTTAACAGAAGCTCTCCTGCGAACCTTGCAGAACTAGCACTCCTGAAAGAAAGGATATTGCGGAGACATGGCATAGCTACAGCCTGGGGAATGTTTCCAGAATGAGATTTTCACTCTGCAGCGGAGTGTGCGCTGGTATGAAACTTCCTGGCAGATTAAAACTGCGTGCCGGACCGAGACTCGAACTCGGGACATTTGCCTCTCGCGGGCAAGTGCTCTACCAACTGAGCCACCCAAGCACGGCTCACGCTCCATCCTCACAGCCTTACTTCTGGCAGTACCTTGTCTCCTACCTTCCAAAGTTAACAGAAGCTCTCCTGCGAACCTTGCAGAACTAGCACTATTGAAAGAAAGGATATTGCGGAGACATGGCATAGATACAGCCTGGGGAACGTTTCCAGAATGAGATTTTCACTCTGCAGCGGAGTGTGCGCTGATATGAAACTTCCTGGCAGATTAAAACTGCGTGCCGGACCGAGACTCGAACTCGGGACATTTGCCTCTCGCGGGCAAGTGCTCTACCAACTGAGCCACCCAAGCACGACTCACGCTCCATCGTAACAGCTTTACTTCTGCCAGTACCTCGTCTCCTACCTTCCAAAGTTAACAGAAGCTCTCCTGCGAACCTTGCAGAACTAGCACTCCAGAAAGAAAGGATATTGCCGAGACATGGCATAGCTACAGCCTGGGGAACGTTTCCAGAATGAGATTTTCACTCTGCAGCGGAGTGTGCGCTGATATGAAACTTCCTGGCAGATTAAAACTGCGTGCCGGACCGAGACTCGAACTCGGGACATGTGCCTCTCGCGGGCAAGTGCTCTACCAACTGAGCCACCCAAGCACGACTCACGCTCCATCCTCACAGCTTTACTTCTGCCAGTACCTCGTCTCCTACCTTCCAAAGTTAACAGAAGCTCTCCTGCGAACCTTGCAGAACTAGCACTCCTGAAAGAAAGGTTATTGCGGAGACATGGCATAGCTACAGCCTGGGGAACGTTTCCAGAATGAGATTTTCACTCTGCAGCGGAGTGTGCGCTGATATGAAACTTCCTGGCAGATTAAAACTGCGTGCCGGACCTAGACTCGAACTCGGGACATTTGCCTCTCGCGGGCAAGTGCTCTACCAACTGAGCCACCCAAGAACAACTCACGCCCCATGCTCACAGCTTTATTTCTGCCAGTACCTCGTCTCCTACCTTACAAAGTTAACAGAAGCTCTCCTGCGAACCTTGCAGAACTAACACTCCTGAAAGAAAGGATATTGCGGAGACATGACATAGCTACAGTCTGGGGAATGTTTCCAGAATGAGATTTTCACTCTGCAGCGGAGTGTGCGCTGATATGAAACTTCCTGGCAGATTAAAACTGCGTGCCGGACCGAGACTCGAACTCGGGACATTTGCCTCTCGCGGGCAAGTGCTCTACCAACTGAGCCACCCAAGCACAACTCACGCTCCATCCTCACAGCTTTATTTCTGCCAGTACCTCGTCTCCTACCTTCCAAAGTTAACAGAAGCTCTCCTGCGAACCTTGCAGAACTAGCACTCCTGAAAGAAAGGATATTGCGGAGACATGGCACAGCTACAGCCTGGGGAATATTTCCAGAATGAGATTTTCACTCTGCAGCGGAGTGTGCGCTGATATGAAACTTCCTGGCAGATTAAAACTGCGTGCCGGACCGAGACTCGAACTCGTGACCTTTGCCTCTCGGGGGCAAGTGCTCTACCAACTGAGCCACCCAAGCACGACTCACGCTACATCCTCACAGCTTTACTTCTGCCAGTACGTCGTCTCCTACCTTCCAAAGTTAACAGAAGCTCTCCTGCGAACCTTGCAGAACTAGCACTCCTGAAGGAAAGGATATTGCGGAGACATGGCATAGCTACAGCCTGGGGAATGTTTCCAGAATGAGATTTTCACTCTGCAGCGGAGTGTGCGCTGATATGAAACTTCCTGGCAGATTAAAACTGCGTGCCGGACCGATACCCGAACTCGGGACATTTGCCTCTTGCGGGGAAGTGCTCTACCAACCGAGCCACCCAAGCACAACTCACGCCCCATTGCCACAGCTTTATTTCTGCCAGTACCTCGTCTCCTACCTTCCAAAGTTAACAGAAGCTCTCCTGCGAACCTTGCAGAACTAGCACTCCTGAAAGGAAGGATATTGCGGAGACATGGCACTGCTACAGCCTGGGGAATGTTTCCAGAATGAGATTTTCACTCTGCAGCAGAGTGTGCGGTGATATGAAACTTCCTGGCAGATTAAAACTGCGTGCCGGACTGAGACTCGAACTCGGGACCTTTGCCTCTCGCGGTCTAGTGCTCTAGCAACTGAGCCACCCAAGCACAACTCACGCTCCATCCTCACAGCTTTATTTCTGCCAGTTCCTCGTCTCCTACCTTCCAAAGTAACAGGAGTTCTCCTGCAAACTTGCAGAACCAGCACTCCTGAAAGAAAGGATATTGCGGAGACATGGCATAGCTACAGCCTGGGGAATGTTTCCAGAATGAGATTTTCACTCTGCAGCGGAGTGTGCGCTGATATGAAACTTCCTGGCAGATTAAAACTGCGTGCCGGACCGAGACTCGAACTCGGGACATTTGCCTCTTGCGGGCAAGTGCTCTACCAACCGAGCCACGCAAGCACAACTCACGCCCCAAGCTCACAGCTTTATTTCTGCCAGTACCTCGTCTCCTACCTTCCAAAGTTAACAGAAGCTGACCTGCGAACCTTGCAGAACTAGCACTCCTGAAAGAAAAGATATTGCGGAGACATGGCATAGCTACAGCCTGGGGTATGTTTAAAGAATGAGATTTTCACTCTGCAGCGGAGTGTGCGCTGATATGAAGCTTCCTGGCAGATTAAAACTGCGTGCTGGACCGAGAATCGAACTCGGTACCTTTGCCTCTCGGGGGCAAGTGCTCTACCAACTGAGCCACCCAAGCACGACTCACGCCCCATCCTCACAGCTTTACTTCTGCCAGTACCTCATCTCCTACCTTACAATGTTAACAGAAGCTCTCCTGCGAACCTTGCAGAACTAGCACTCCTGAAAGAAAGGATATTGCGGAGTCATGGCATAGCTACAGGCTGGGGAATGTTTCCAGAATGAGATTTTCACTCTGCAGCGAAGTGTGCGCTGATATGAAACTTCCTGGCAGATTAAAACTGCGTGCCGGACCGAGACTCGAACTCGGGACATTTGCCTCTCGCGGGCAAGTGCTCTACCAACCGAGCCACCCAAGCACAACTCACGCTCCATCCTCACAGCTTTACTTCTGCCAGTACCTCGTCTCCTACATTCCAAAGTTAACAGAAGCTCTCCTGCGAACCTTGCAGAACTAGCACTCCCGAAAGAAAGGATATTGCGGAGACATGGCATAGCTACAGCCTGGGGAATGTTTCCAGAATGAGATTTTCACTCTGCAGCGGAGTGTGCGCTGATATGAAACTTCCTGGCAGATTAAAACTGCGTGCCGGACCGAGACTCGAACTCGGGACGTTTGCCTCTCGCGGGCAAGTGCTCTACCAACTGACCCACCCAAGCACGACTCACGCCCCATCCTCACAGCTTTACTTCTGCCAGTACCTCGTGTCTTACCTTCCAAAGTTAACAGAAGCTCTCCTGCGAACCTTGCAGAACTAGCACTCCTGAAAGAAAGGATAATGCGGAGACATGGCATAGCCACAGCCTGGGGAATGTTTGCAGAATGAGATTTTCACTCTGCAGCGGAGTGTGCGATGATATGAAACTTCGTGGCAGATTAAAACTGCGTGCCGGACCGAGACTCGAACTCGGGACCTTTGTCTCTCGCCGGCAAGTGCTCTACCAACTGAGCCACCCAGGCACAACTCACGCCCCATCCTCACAGCTTTACTTCTGCCAGTACCTCGTCTCCTAGCTTCCAAAGTTAACAGAAGCTCTCCTGCGAACCTTGCAGAACTAGCACTCCTGAAAGAAAGGATATTGCGTAGAAATGGCATAGCCACAGCCTAGGGAATGTTTCCAGTATGAGATTTTCACTCTGCTGCGGAGTGTGCGCTGATATGAAACTTCGTGGCAGATTAAAACTGCGTGCTGGACCGAGACTCGAACTCGGGATATTTGCCTCTCGCGGGCATGTGCTCTACCAACCGAGCCACCCAAGCACAACTCACGCTCCATCCTCACAGCTTTACTTCTGCCAGTACCTCGTCTCCTACCTTCCAAAGTTAACAGAAGCTCTCCTGCGAACCTTGCAGAACTAGCACTCCTGAAAGAAAGGATATTGCGGAGACATGGCATAGCCACAGCCTGGGGAATGTTTCCAGAATGAGATTTTCACTCTGCAGCGGAGTGTGCGCTGATATGAAACTTCATGGCAGATGAAAACTGCGTGCCGGACCGAGACTCGAACTCGTGACCATTGCCTCTTGCGGGCAAGTGCTCTACCAACCGAGCCACCAAAGCACGACTCACGCCCCATCCTCACTGCTTTACTTCTGCCAGTACCTCGTCTCCTACCTTCCAAAAATAACAGAAGCTCTCCTGCGAACCTTGCAGAACTAGCACTCCTGAAAGAAATGATATTGCGGAGACATGGCATAGCCACAGGCTGGGGAATGTTTCCAGAATGAGATTTTCACTCTGCAGTGCAGTGTGCGCTGATATGAAACTTCCTGAGAGATTGAATCTGCGTGCCGGACCGAGACTCGAACTCGGGACATTTGCCTCTCGCGGGCAAGTGCTCTACCAACTGAGCCACATAAGCACGACCCACGCTCCATCCTCACAGCTTTATTTCTGCCAGTACCCCGTCTCCTACCTTCCAAAGATAACAGAAGCTCTCCTGCAAACCTTGCAGAACTAGCACTCCTGAAAGAAAGGATATTGCGTAGAAATGAAATAGCCACAGCCTAGGGAATGTTTCCAGTATGAGATTTTCACTCTGCTGCGGAGTGTGCGCTGATATGAAACTTCGTGGCAGATTAAAACTGCGTGCCGGACCGAGACTCGAACTCGGGACATTTGCCTATCGTGGGCATGTGCTCTACCAACCGAGCCACCCAAGCACTACTCACGCTCCATCCTCACAGCTTTACTTCTGCCAGTACCTCGTCTCCTACCTTCCAAAGCTAACAGAAGCTCTCCTGCGAACCTTGCAGAACTAGCACTGCTGAAAGAAATAATATTGCGGAGACATGGCTTAGCTACAGCCTGGGGAATGTTTCCAGAATGAGGTTTTCACTCTGCAGCGGAGTGTGCGCTGATATGAAACTTCCTGGCAGATTAAAACTGCGTGCCGGACCGAGACTCGTACTCGTGACCTTTGCCTCTTGCGGGCAAGTGCTCTACCAACCGAGCCACCCAAGCACGACTCACGCCCCATCCTCACAGCTTTACTTCTGCCAGTACCTCGTCTCCTACCTTCCAAACATAACAGAAGCTCTCCTGCGAACCTTGCAGAACTAGCACACCTGAAAGAAATGATATTGCGGAGACATGGCATAGCCACAGGCTGGGGAATGTTTCCAGAATGAGATTTTCACTCTTCAGTGCTGTGTGCGCTGATATGGAACTTCCTGACAGATTAAATCTGCGTGCCGGACCGAGACTCGAACTCGTGACATTTGCCTCTCGCGGGCAAGTGCTCTACCAACCGAGCCACATAAGCACGACCCACGCCCCATCCTCACAGCTTTATTTCTGCCAGTACCTCGTCCTACCTTCCAAAGATAACAGAAGCTCTCCTGCGAACCTTGCAGAACTAGCCCTCCTGAAAGAAAGGATATTGCGGAGACATGGCATAGCCACAGCCTAGGGAATGTTTCCAGTGTGAGATTTTCACTCTGCAGCGGAGTGTGCGCTGATATGAAACTTCGTGGCAGATTAAAACTACGTGCCGGACCGAGACTCGAACTCGGGACCTTTGCCTCTCGCGGACAAGTGATCTACCAACTGAGCCACCCAAGCACAACTCACGCCCCATCCTCACTGCTTTACTTCTGCCAGTACCTCGTCTCCTACCTTCCAAACATAACAGAAGCTCTCCTGCGAACCTTGCAGAACTAGCACACCTGAAAGAAATGATATTGCGGAGACATGGCATAGCCACAGGCTGGGGAATGTTTCCAGAATGAGATTTTCACTCTTCAGTGCTGTGTGCGCTGATATGAAACTTCCTGACAGATTAAATCTGCGTGCCGGACCGAGACTCGAACTCGGGACATTTGCCTCTCGCGAGCAAGTGCTCTACCAACTGAGCCACATAAGCACGACCCACGCCCCATCCTCACAGCTTTATTTCTGCCAGTACCTCGTCCTACCTTCCAAAGATAACAGAAGCTCTCCTGCGAACCTTGCAGAACTAGCCCTCCAGAAAGAAAGGATATTGCGGAGACATGGCATAGTCACCGCCTAGGGAATGTTTCCAGTGTGAGATTTTCACTCTGCAGCGAAGTGTGCGCTGATATGAAACTTCGTGGCAGATTAAAACTACGTGCCGGACCGGGACTCGAACTCGGGACCTTTGCCTCTCGCGGACAAGTGATCTACCAACTGAGCCACCCAAGCACAACTCACGCCCCATCCTCACAGCTTTACTTCTGCCAGTACCTCGTCTCCTACCTTCCAAAGTTAACAGAAGCTCTCCTGCGAACCTTGCAGAACTAGCACTCCTGAAAGAAAGGATATTGCGGAGACATGGCATAGCTACAGCCTGGGGAATGTTTCCAGAATGAGATTTTAACTCTGCAGCGGAGTGTGCGCTGATATGAAATTTCCTGGCAGAATAAAACTGCGTGCCGGACCGAGACTCGAACTCGGAACGTTTGCCTCTCGCGGGCAAGTGCTCTACCAACTGACCCACCCAAGCACGACTCACGCCCCATCCTCACAGCTTTACTTCTGCCAGTACCTCGTGTCTTACCTTCCAAAGTTAACAGAAGCTCTCCTGCGAACCTTGCAGAACTAGCACTCCTGAAAGAAAGGATATTGCGGAGACATGGCATAGCCACAGCCTGGGGAATGTTTGCAGAATGAGATTTTCACTCTGCAGCGGAGTGTGCGCTGACATGAAACTTCGTGGCAGATTAAAACTGCGTGCCGGACCGAGACTCGAACTCGGGACCTTTGTCTCTCGCCAGCAAGTGCTCTACCAACTGAGCCACCCAAGCACAACTCACGCCCCATCCTCACAGCTTTACTTCTGCCAGTACCTCGTCTCCTACCTTCCAAAGATAACAGAAGCCCTCCTGCGAACCTTGCAGAACTAGCACTCCTGAAAGAAAGGATATTTCGGAGACATGGCATAGCCACAGCCTGGGGAATGTTTCCAGAATAAGATTTTCACTCCGCAGCGGAGTGTGCGCTGATATGAAACTTCCTGGCAGATTAAAACTGCGTGCCGGATCGAGACTCGAACTCGGGACCTTTGCCTCCCGCGGGAGAGTGCTCTACCAACCGAGCCACCCAAGCACAACCCACGCCCCATCCTCACTGCTTTACTTCTGCCAGTACCTCGTCTCCTACCTTCCAAAGATAACAGAAGCTCTCCTGCGAACCTTGCTGAACTAGCACTCCTGAAAGAAATGATATTGCGGAGACATGGCATAGCCACAGGCAGGGAATGTTTCCAGAATGAGATTTTCACTCTGCAGTGCAGTGTGCGCTGATATGAAACTTCCTGGCAGATTAAATCTGCGTGCCGGACCGAGACTCGAACTCGGGACATTTGCCTCTCGCGGGCAAGTGCTCTAACAACTGAGCCACATAAGCACGACCCACGCTCCATCCTCACAGCTTTATTTCTGCCAGTACCCCGTCTCCTACCTTCCAAAGATAACAGAAGCTCTCCTGCAAACCTTGCAGAACTAGCACTCCTGAAAGAAAGGACATTGCTTAGAAATGGCATAGCCACAGCCTAGGGAATGTTTCCAGTATGAGATTTTCACTCTGCTGCGGGGTGTGCGCTGATATGAAACTTCGTGGCAGATTAAAACTGCGTGCCGGACCGAGACTCGAACTCGGGACATTTGCCTCTCGCGGGCATGTGCTCTACCAACCGAGCCACCGAAGCACAACTCACGCTCCATCCTCACCGCTTTACTTCAGCCAGTACCTCGTCTCCTACCTTCCAAAGCTAACAGAAGCTCTCCTGCGAACCATGCAGAACTAGCACTCCTGAAAGAAATAATATTGCGGAGACATGGCATAGCTACAGCCTGGGGAATGTTTCCAGAATGAGATTTTCACTCTGCAGCGGAGTGTGCGCTGATATGAAACTTACTGGCAGATTAAAACTGCGTGCCGGACCGAGAATCGAACTCGGGACGTTTGCCTCTCGCGGGCAAGTGCTCTACCAACCGAGCCACCCAAGCACAACTCACGCTCCATCCTCACAGCTTTACTTCTGCCAGTACCTCGTCTCCTACCTTCCAAAGTTAACAGAAGCTCTCCTGCGAACCTTGCAGAACTAGCACTCCTGAAAGAAAGGATATTGCGGAGACATGGCATAGCAACAGGCTGGGGAATGTTTCCAGAATGAGATTTTCACTCTGCAGCGGAGTGTGCGCTGATATGAAACTTCCTGGCAGATTAAAACTGCGTGCCGGACCGAGACTAGAAATCGTGACCTTTGCCTCTTGCGGGCAAGTGTTCTACCAACCGAGCCACCCAAGCACGACTCACGCCCCATCCTCACTGCTTTACTTCTGCCAGTACCTCGTCTCCTACCTTCCAAAGTTAACAGAAGCTCTCCTGCGAACCTTGCAGAACTAGCACTCCTGAAAGAAAGGATATTGCGGAGACATGGCATAGCTACAGCCTGGGGAATGTTTCCAGAATGAGATTTTCACTCTGCAGCGGAGTGTGCGCTGATATGAAACTTACTGGCAGATTAAAACTGCGTGCCGGACCGAGACTCGAACTCGGGATGTTTGCCTCTCGCAGGCAAGTGCTCTACCAACCGAGCCACCCAAGCACAACTCACGCTCCATCCTCACAGCTTTACTTCTGCCAGTACCTCGTCTCCGACCTTCCAAAGATAACAGAAGCTCTCCTGCGAACCTTGCAGAACTAGCACTCCTGAAAGAAAGGATATTGCGGAGACATGACATAGCTACAGCCTGGGGAATGTTTCCAGAATGAGATTTTCACTCTGCAGCGGAGTGTGCGCTGATATGAAACTTCCTGGCAGATTAAAACTGCGTGCCGGACCGAGACTCGAACTCGGGACGTTTGCCTCTCGCGGGCAAGTGCTCTACCAACCGAGCCACCCAAGCACGACTCACGCCCCATCCTCACAGCTTTACTTCTGCCAGTACCTGGTCTCCTACCTTCCAAAGATAACAGAAGCTCTCCTGCGAACCTAGAAGAACTAGCACTCCTGAAAGAAAGGATATTGCGGAGACATGGCATAGCTACAGCCTGGGGAATGTTTCCAGAATGAGATTTTCACTCTGCAGTGGAGTGTGCGCTGATATGAAACTTCCTGGCAGATTAAAACTGCGTGCTGGACCGAGACTCGAACTCGGGACATTTGCCTCTCGCGGCCAAGTGCTCTACCAACCGAGCCACCCAAGCACAACTCACGCCCCATGCTCACAGCTTTATTTCTGCCAGTACCTCGTCTCCTACCTTCCAAAGTTAACAGAAGCTCCCCTGCGAACCATGCAGAACTAGCACTCCTGAAAGATAGGATATTGCGGAGACATGTCTTAGCTACAGCCTGGGGAATGTTTCCAGAATGAGATTTTCACTCTGCAGTGGAGTGTGCGCTGATATGAAACTTCCTGGCAGATTAAAACTGCGTGCCGGACCGAGACTCGAACTCGGGACATTTTGTAAGTAGGCTGTTTATGTTTTCTCTATGTAAGTAGGCTGTTTATGTTTTCTCTATTTAAGTAGGCTGTTTATATTTTCTTGTTGGCAACGTTAAGTAGGCTGTTTAGGTTTTTTTATGGTAACGCCACCTCTGTATGAAAATCACTGGCTGTGCTGTGTGCAGTCTGTGGCTGCTTTGCATTGTTGTAATACTCGCCATTGTAGTGTTGGGCAGCGGCAGCTGGATGCGAACAGCGCGTAGCGTTGCGCAGTTGGAGGTGAGCCGCCAGCAGTGGTGGATGTGGGGAGAGAGATGGCGGAGTTTTGAAATTTGTCATGAACTGCTATATTTATATATGATGATATCAAGGTAAATGCATTGTTTGTTCTCTACTAATACCTTTCATTTGCTAACTATCCCTATCAGTAGTTAGTGCCTTCCATAGTTTGAATCTTTTATTTAGCTGGCAGTAGTGGCGCTCGCTGTATTGCAGTAGCTTGAGCAGCGAAGATTTTTGTGAGGTAAGTGATTTGTGAAAGGTATAGTTTAATGTTAGTCAGGGCCATTCTTTTGTAGGGAATTTTGAAAGTCAGATTGCGTTGCGCTAACAAAATATTGTGTGTCAGTTTAAGCACAGTCATGCATAAATAGTAAAAAAGGGGACGTTTCATATGTCGACCCTTAGCCTAGGATACCTCACTGGAATCTTCTGATTTTTTTCTTGTAGTTTGTGTAATTAGTGTAGATTTTGTTTATTGCTAGCGCGTAATTATAGAGAGAATTTCCTTTGTAGTTGCAGTCTTTCATTGTGGTACAGTAAAACAGTTGTAGCATGCATGCAGTTTTACACCAAGTATTTCTCAGCAGCGCGTGCAATTAACTAGATATTTTTTCAGTGTTATGTTAATGTGTTCTCTTATTTTTGCTCTTCAAATTGTGCTTTTCTGTGTTGTCGTGTGAAATATTGTGACAATAATGGCGTGTGAAAAACGTAATACTAGGCTCCAAAGTAAACTGAGAAATGACAGTGAAAACGAAAGCAGTGTGTTAGCGCCGCAGAGTAATGAATTAACAGACATTCAAAGTAGTAATTTGGTAACTGTGCATAGGGAAATGGAGCGGGCGGCAAACAATGGCGTGGACAGTGAAACAATTAGTGAAGAGGGACGCATTATCGAACGATCGGTCGGCAACAGCTCGCCTCAGGAATCCGAAATGACAGGAAACAATCTCGCAAATACTGTAGATTCAGGTTTTGGTTCCTCACCGTTTTCTCAAATAAGTCAAGACACATTTTCTGCTTGTCAAAATGTGAATGTTGCCGGTGCAAATTCACTGCCGAAAAGCACTGAGGAACATGTTCCAGACACCAGTGCATTGTTATTACAATTAATACAGCAAATGGGACAAACACAGCAAAAGCTTCAAAAGTTAGACACAATGGAACAAAATCTTCGAAAGTTAGACACAGTGGAACAAAATCTCAAAAAGTTAGACACAGTGGAACAAAATCTTAAAAAGTTAGACTCATTGGAACAAACTCTTGAACAAACACGTGAAGACTTAACTACTGAGTTACATAACATTGAATCGAAATGTCAAAAAGTCTGTAATGACGTAAAAACACAAATTTGTGAGCATTTTCAACCTATTTTTTCGCGGCATGAAAATGCATTACAGAATCACGAAGCAGCCATAAAAGAACTGCAAATTATTGTTCATGAAAATCATGAGACCTTGCAAGCTAAATTTGACTCAGTTGCATCTACCGATTCGGTTACGCAACTTGCAAAAACTCAGGATAAATTAAAGGACACAGTAGATTCGATTTCAACACAAATGGACACTCTGAAACTTGGTTCAGAAAAACACACTGAGGAAATGTGTTCATTATCAGAGAAAGTAGTTCAACTTTCGGATCAGCTAAATAATTTATCTACGAAGGTAGATGATAATCTGAATGACGCAAAACCGGTAGTCTTTAATGACACAGAACAGAGCGAACAAATTAGGAAACTGAAACAAAATCTGAATCAAATTGATACGCAACACCAAAGAGAAATCCGGGAAGTACAAGATCAGCTGACACAGGTAATACAAGAATTACGTATTTCAGAAGACACTCGCGCTCCAACACGGGAAGAGGAACTTAGAAATACGCAAAAGCCACAAAATAATAACACAGGGCATTTCGGTAATTATGAAAGAAATTGGCAAGGTACACCGAATTTTGAGATGGAACCGCCGACACGACGTAACTATGACCGAGATGCTACTCGCAGACACAATGATTTTGACTATAAGCTGCTCATTACTACACGTAAATTCAAAACGTTTAAGAATTCTGCCAACGACATTCATCCACAAGCGTGGCTCCATCAATTCTCTCATTGTTTCCCTCCCAACTGGTCATTGGAGCACAGGTTAGAATTTATGTGTGGCTACTTAGAGAATGAACCAGGTGTAAGAATGCGATCGGTCATTCACGATTGTCACAGTGAAGGAGATTTTTATCATGCCTTCCTCTCAGCGTATTGGTCTCAAGCTACACAAGACCGTGTAAAACATAGCATCATGATGATGAAACACTTTGAACAATCTGAATTTTCCAGTCTTGTCAAATATTTTGAAGACATGTTGCATAAGAATCAATATCTATCAAACCCATACAGCCCCTCAGAACTCATCCGCATTTGCTTACTCAAATTGCCTGAACATTTACGACATATTATTTTAGCAGGACGCTGCAAAGATGACATTGAAGCATTTCAGGGTCTGTTACAAGAACTGGAAATTGACACTGACAATCGGGGAACGCGGAAACAGGAGCACAACAATTACAGGTCACATCTGTCACAATTCCACGATGAAAGAAATAATAACTGGACACGACAAGGCTATTCTCACAACACATATCGTGACCAAAACAGACACCACCCGTATGACAACCGTTGGCAGAGTAGTAATAATTACAGGGAAAGATCACCTCTCCGCAGTAATGACTATCACAGAGACAATCAGAGAAACAGACAATATGGGAACCAAAATAATTATTATCAAGGGAGACAGAATAACTTCAGACGCAACGGTCCAGCGCGCAGTTACGATTCAGGGAGAAATTCTCCACCACGTGACCGACAAGAAAGATACTATCAAATCTACCGACATGACGACAGACGATATGATCGTAACGACAGACCTGAATTGCATCAGAACTGGCGAGATTTAAACAGAGCAGGGCCCTCTCGAGGAGGTGAATTTGTAGAAGTTAGGTCTCCAAATCCCAATAACGACAAAAAAAAACTTCATCACCACATCTTTAAAGGACATTGCTCATGAACAAGATAAAGATCCGATTTGGAAAGACATCAAGAGCAAATGGCATGAAAAGACACACACACAGATTCGGCATTATTACCTGGTTAGAAACAACATACTCTTCAAACGCTGCACTGTTGATGACAAGCTATGGGTACTTTGCATTCCTGACGATTTTGTTAATAAGCTCATTTGGTACATTCATTTCAGCTATGCACATTTTGGCCCAAGAAAATGTTATCATATTCTTCGAACGACTTGTTATTTTAACAATATGGAAAAGAGAATTCGAAGAGTCTTGTCTATTTGTAAACTTTGTCAAAAGGCGAAACCATCTACTATCTCCCATAGTGCTCCGCTGTTTCCTATCATTCCTTCTAAATTAAAAGAATTTGCTGCTGTTGATCTCTTGGGACCGCTTGTCAGAACATCTAATGGATTTTCGTACGTTCTAGTCGCTGTTGAACTTACTTCAAAATTTGTTTCTTTCACACCGTTACGTAAAGCCACTGGACGGTCTGTATCCAACGCCTTTGTTAAAAATTTCTTACGTGAAGTTGGACACGTTAGTAAAGTCATTTCAGATAACGGACCGCAATTCAGATCTGCTGTTTGGTCACGCATGCTTCGCAACCATAAAATCAAACCTGTTTTTATTTCATTGTACTCACCACATTGTAACCCGTCTGAACGGATTATGAAAGAAATCAATAAGCTTTGCAGACTTTATTGTCACAGAAAGCATCAGCATTGGGACAGATATTTACACTTATTTCAAAATGTGCTGAATGAAATGCCTCATGATTCCACTGCTTTACCACCTACTCTTGTACTAAAGAATGAAGAACCACCGAACAGAATCAGAGAGCTTGTACCTTTCCCAAATACACGTAAACTTCGACACAAAGACATAATTGATTTGGCTCTTAAAAATATAAAATCTGCAGCAGACAAAAGGAGAAAACTACACGGTAAAGCAAATGCAAAGAAATTGTATATTGGTCAGAAAGTTCTCATTAAAGCTCATTCATTGTCACATAAGAAGAAACACTTGAGTCACAAATTCTTTCTAGTTTACAATGGACCTTACAGAATCCGACGTATACCACATGATAATTGTGTTGAAGTTGAAACTCTGCGTACTAGGAAGAGTAAAGGTTTACACCACATTTCACATGTAAAACCATTTATTGACAGATAATCTGTCTTTTAACTTTGTCTTTGCCATAAAACGTTTCACTTCACGTTACTAGTATGCTTTAGAAACTGTTACCATGCAACAATGTTTGAAGTTAAATATCCAGCCAAGAACCAAGAGAAATTATTTAAACAGAAATTACGAATGCATTGTTATTGTGGACAGACGACACAGTGTTATTGTGTGTGTGCATTCTTGCTTGTTTGTTGCACGATTGCGTAACGACTATAAAGCTCACATACTTAGAACATTTACCAGTACTGCTAATGAGATTTTAATGCAACATTTTGGTTAACTTGAAAATACATTCCGGATTTAAAGTACTTTCTGTGAGATACCAGATGAGACAATAGTTAGTTTATGTGACAGCTACACGATTTTATCACGACGCTACTAATGAGTGACAATTTACAATGTTGATTTTGCGGTGTTTCTGTTTTATATCTGCACAGTTTTTCTGTATTATTCTGGAAAGTAAAACATGTTTTAGTAGTAACTTTTATGGTATAGCTACAAGGAGACAGCCTTTTCTGTAGCACAACAATACGTTACAGCACAGTACTTTCTTCATCACGGCAATAAGTGTAATAAGTATGATATCTATACGCAAAGCATTTCACTTTGTTTATCATGAGGTCAGTACATTGACTTCTGCAGAACTTAGCTTTCGGAGGACGATAACTACGACACTTCCACAGAGATTATGTTGCAACAAGACGCACATTTAGCGCTACAGGACACGTATTTGAGTGATCAATTTTGTACTAAAAACATTTATTTTCAAAGATATTTGAAACACAATGATACAAAGTTTTTCCGTGATACATTTCATTCCATTGCAATAATCTGTAGCACCTGAGGGTATAATTACATTAATCCTCAGGGGGGTACATGCTTACTTTGTGTACCATGTGTGTGGCAACCACAAGGAACCCTAGCTAATATGGTATTTGCTTATACAACTTTACACATCGGTACCATATTTCTCTAACACACAATTTACACAGCTATCTGATCATTTAACTGAGAGAGACAAACATTTATTTTTACTACATCAGTGACACATGTTTACGCAATTACACAGTTGGATAACTTCACACTTATGAAATTGTATTTTGTCTGTACTTTGTGAAATGCTCATATTTTTTCGGAACCATTGTGATACTATGAGAGCTTTGAATGATGTATTTGGTATGGATTCATGATTTTTAAAGTACGTTTGAGGCAGATGACACTTTTGACATGAGCAAAGAATTTTTTTAATTATTGGAGGAAGCTACGACGATTTTGAGATTTGACCGAGGTGTTATGATGTTATTTTTACGACGACGATGTGTATTATGCTGCTGAGGTATGTTTACGATTAATAGGCTGAGGCTATATGAGTTATTTGATTATGCTTCATATTTATAATGACGAAATATTGACGAGTGTCGATGGATACGTATATGTGTAATAAGGTAAGGAGTAATGAATAGTGGGTAGGGACTCTTGACTTGTGAAAAAGGATGTTGGAAACCAAGAATCGTACTTTAAGAGTTATGACATGTGTGAATCATGTGTGAATGTATCACAATGCCACTGAACATTTTTTGGACACTGTTATATTCATAGGATTTTGTTTCTACAGATTTGCAACGCTAATTCTTGACCTGTGAAATATTTTTATGTGAGGCTGTCACTGTAGCGGTAAATATTTCCGTAAGAAAGTTAAGTGACCACCTGCACGTAATGCGTCGCGGGCACCCAGCTGTGTCAGACGCCTGGAGAAAAAGCCATTATTGCGAGCCCTTTTCAGCGGCACAGGTAGAAAAAAAAGGGGACGTGGGACGTGTCAAACACCTGGAGAACAAGCCATTAGGGTGTGCCTTTCATCGCTAATGCGACACCCTCATTACTTGAAAACATATGATTACTCGCACTTTGTGCTAATTACTGAAATGCTTATGAATTGATGGGAAATATTCGTACATCTGCACACCTGATTACGACAAGCGTCTTTCTACGAGAGTTGAGAGAATTTCTACTAACTTATGAAATGTCACATGACTATTGAATGATATTTTTATGCTTTGGTTTGCGTAACTGCTTATTTCATTTGATACCTGTTTTTCAGCTGTGTTGCAGCATTGCTTTTATAAAATGAAATGCATTTGCTAATGTGAACACTTTCTGTCAACAGATCTATTAAATAATTATTTTATGATCCACATTCTTTAAAAAAAAGGAGCACTTGGAAAGGAAAGAACAATAAGAAGGAACTAATAACAGTAACACATAATTTTCTTTTCAAGTACTTGGTAATTTCTTTTGTAGAATAAATTGTGATGCATCACTCTAATGTTAAGATGTGACATAGGTATTAGACATGGCCATTTTAGTGTAATATTTTTTCTGCTTGCGCTATGTCATGTTTAGGTATAAGTTGCTGCTGTTTGCCAGGCATAGTGTTATTGAATTTGACTTTTGCTAATTTATACTGTAGCTTGCTTTGCAATTTTCCATTTTTTTCATTGCTGTTTATAATAATTGTTTTACGTGCTGCTGCATTGCCTCGTCCCTTAGTTTAGCATCTGAGCTCAGTAGATTTAAGTTAGCTTAAGAGGGGGTAGACTATATGAGAAACTGACTATGGAGAATAGGTAAAGAATGCATTGCGAAGTTATATAAAAAAGGATTTGGGCCCAAATGAGTATTGTACAATCAGAAATAATTATTTTGAAAGAAATATGATTAGAATACAGAAAAGAGGTACAGATAGGACTTTTTGGGAATAATGATGAACGAAGGGAGATCTCCAAGAACAAAAAAGGTTTTGTTCGCAAAATACTGCAGTACCAAATCTTACACTGAAAACAAACCCTGTCCTTTTCTCCTGTGTTATTCTGGTATGTGTATATGTACCCTTGTGTATTTGTCTTTTTCCTGTCTTTATGTGTTTAGCTAATAAGATTTATGTTGTAGAATTTTTCAAATACTATGTTATTTACTTTGTAAAGATATTAGACATTATTCATTCTGTTTAAATGCTTATGTGTGAAGTTGATGTTTCGAGAGTTATTCTGAACTTTTATGTACGTACTCATGTCATAATTCCTGTAACACTGATGTCTATGTTAGTTCGATTCTTTTGTAAAGCCTGTACTACAAATGTTATCTGTATTGTTATGTTCTTTAATGATGTATTTTGTACCTTTGTTATTGTATTCTTCTGTTATAAAATTGTAATTGTCACCAGTTCATGATATTATTAACTTGTAAGTTACATTTCACTGCACACGTTTCTGTTGGTCATAGTATATGGACAATATGTGAGAAGTTGGGACTGTTAGTGTTTGCACATGTGTTAATAATTCCGCAAGGGACTGGATAACAGCATTGCTGGTTCTAAGGACACGTCAAACAAATTTTTTGTGAGTGGACAAGGGGTGGTTTATGGACTTGCTATATTCTCCGCAAGACTCTTCGATGGTGATTGTGCACCTGCACAGTCGCAACAGATGGCTGCTGGCCGTGTCTACAAGGACTACAGTAGGTCTACATCTTTGATGATTCATCAATACCATTATTTCTACAAGGACTGCAGTGGGGTCTGCACCTCTGGTGGCCCACCAATACCACAATCTCTACCAGGACTACAGTGGGTCTGCTCTGTGATGACCTACCTACCAATATTCTTCAAAACTTCGAATGACTCTGCTGTGGGTTTGCTCTGTTGTGACCCATTACTTGTCTGCATGTCGAGAGTCAGCACTGTCTTTCCGTTGGAAGGACAACACTACTTCTTCAAGACTGCATGGAAATCCACTACTTCCGTGTGCATTTTCTTCTACTGCTCAGACTTTGAGAAAAACACTATATTTTACCGTAATGAATGATCAGGAATTTTAGCTTTTGACCAACATTGTATCAATAAGTGTGTGCATTTGATTTCTTTGTTATCGTAATTATGAAAAAATTTTTCAATTCTGTATTGGCCACTGCCCAATCCTATTTGTAAAAATTTTTTGTGGGGAGCATGGGGGCTATGTAAGTAGGCTGTTTATGTTTTCTCTATGTAAGTAGGCTGTTTATGTTTTCTCTATGTAAGTAGGCTGTTTATATTTTCTTGTTGGCAACGTTAAGTAGGCTGTTTAGGTTTTTTATGGTAACGCCACCTCCGTATGAAAATCACTGGCTGTGCTGTGTGCAGTCTGTGGCTGCTTTGCATTGTTGTAATACTCGCCATTGTAGTGTTGGGCAGCGGCAGCTGGATGCGAACAGCGCGTAGCGTTGCGCAGTTGGAGGTGAGCCGCCAGCAGTGGTGGATGTGGGGAGAGAGATGGCGGAGTTTTGAAATTTGTCATGAACTGCTATATTTATATATGATGATATCAAGGTAAATACATTGTTTGTTCTCTATTAATACCTTTCATTTGCTAACTATCCCTATCAGTAGTTAGTGCCTTCCATAGTTTGAATCTTTTATTTAGCTGGCAGTAGTGGCGCTCGCTGTATTGCAGTAGCTTGAGCAGCGAAGATTTTTGTGAGGTAAGTGATTTGTGAAAGGTATAGTTTAATGTTAGTCAGGGCCATTCTTTTGTAGGGAATTTTGAAAGTCAGATTGCGTTGCGCTAACAAAATATTGTGTGTCAGTTTAAGCACAGTCATGCATAAATAGTAAAAAAGGGGACGTTTCAATTTGCCTCTCGCGGGCAAGTGCTCTACCAACCGAGCCACCCAAGCACAACTCACGCTCCATCCTCACAGCTTTACTTCTGCCAGTACCTCGTCTCCTACCTTCCAAAGTTAACAGAATTTCTCCTGCGAACCTTGCAGAACTAGCACCCCTAAAAGAAAGGATATTGCGGAGACATGGCATAGCTACAGCCTGGGGAATGTTCCCAGAATGAGATTTTCACTCTGCAGCGGAGTGTGCGCTGATATGAAACTTCCTGACAGATTAAAACTGCGTGCCGGACCGAGACTCGAACTCGGGACATTTGCCTCTCGGGGGCAAGTGCTCTACCACCTGAGCCACCCAAGCACAACTCACGCCCCATGCTCACAGCTTTATTTCTGCCAGTACCTCGTCTCCTACCTTCCAAAGTGAACAGAAGATCTCCTGCGAACCTTGCAGAACTAGCACTCCTGAAAGAAATATATTGCGGATACATGGCATAGGTACAGCCTGGGGAATGTTTCCAGAAAGAGATTTTCACTCTGCAGCGGAGTGTGCGCTGATATGAAACTTCCTGGCAGATTAAAACTGCGTGCCGGACCGAGACTCGAACTCGGGACCTTTGCCTCTCGCGGGCAAGTGCTCTACCAACCAAGCCACCCAAGCACAACTCACGCCCCATGCTCACAGCTTTATTTATGCCAGTACCTCGTCTCCTACCTTCCAAAGTTAACAGAAGCTCTCCTGCGAACCTTGCAGAACTAGCACTCCTGAAAGAAAGGATATTGCGGAGACATGGCATAGCTACAGCCTGGAGAATGTTTAGAGAATGAGATTTTCACTCTGCAGTGGAGTGTGCGCTGATATGAAACTTCCTGGCAGATTAAAACTGCGTGCCGGACCGAGACTCGAACTGGGGACATTTGCCTCTCAGGGGCAAGTGCTCTACCAACTGAGCCACCCAGGCACAACTCACGCCCCATGCTCACAGTTTAATTTCTGCCAGTACCTCGTCTCCTACCTTCCAAAGTTAACAGAAGCTCTCCTGCGAACCTTGCAGTACTAGCACTCCTGAAAGAAAGGATATTGCGGAGACATGGCATAGCTACAGCCTGGGGAATGTTTCCAGAATGAGATTTTCACTCTGCAGTGGAGTGTCCGCTGATATGAAACTTCCTGGCAGATTAAAACTGCGTGCCGGACCGAGACTCGAACTCGGGACATTTGACTCTCGCGGGCAAGTGCTCTACAAACCGAGCCACCCAAGCACAACTCACGCTCCATCCTCACAGCTTTACTTCTGCCAGTACCTCGTCTCCTACCTTCCAAAGTTAACAGAAGCTCTCCTGCGAACCTTGCAGAACTAGCACTCCTGATAAAAAGGATATTGCGGAGACATGGCATAGCTACAGCCTGGGGAATGTTCCCAGAATGAGATTTTTACTCTGCAGCGGAGTGTGCGCTGATATGAAACTTCCTGACAGATTAAAACTGCGTGCCGGACCGAGACTCGAACTCGGGACATTTGCCTCTCGCGGGCAAGTGCTCTACCACCTGAGCCACCCAAGCACAACTCACGCCCCATGCTCACAGCTTTATTTCTGCCAGTACCTCGTCTCCTACCTTCCAAAGTGAACAGAAGATCTCCTGCGAACCTTGCAGAACTAGGACTCCTGAAAGAAATATATTGCGGATACATGGCATAGGTACAGCCTGGGGAATGTTTCCAGAAAGAGATTTTCACTCTGCAGCGGAGTGTGCGCTGATATGAAACTTCCTGGCAGATTAAAACTGCGTGCCGGACCGAGACTCGAACTGGGGACATTTGCCTCTCAGGGGCAAGTGCTCTACCAACTGAGCCACCCAGGCACAACTCACGCCCCATGCTCACAGTTTAATTTCTGCCAGTACCTCGTCTCCTACCTTCCAAAGTTAACAGAAGCTCTCCTGCGAACCTTGCAGTACTAGCACTCCTGAAAGACAGGATATTGCGGAGACATGGCATAGCTACGGCCTGGGGAATGTTTCCAGAATGAGATTTTCACTCTGCAGTGGAGTGTCCGCTGATATGAAACTTCCTGGCAGATTAAAACTGCGTGCCGGACCGAGACTCGAACTCGGGACATTTGCCTCTCGCGGGCAAGTGCTCTACAAACCGAGCCACCCAAGCACAACTCACGCTCCATCCTCACAGCTTTACTTCTGCCAGTACCTCGTCTCCTACCTTCCAAAGTTAACAGAAGCTCTCCTGCGAACCTTGCAGAACTAGCACTCCTGAAAGAAAGGATATTGCGGAGACAGGGCATAGCTACAGCCTGGGGAATGTTTCCAGAAAGAGATTTTCACACTGCAGAGAAGTGTGCGCTGATGTGAAACTTCCTGGCAGATTAAAACTGCGTGCCGGACCGAGACTCGAACTCGGAACATTTGCCTCTCGGGGGCAAGTGCTCTACCAACTGAGCCACCTAAGCACAACTCACGCCCCATGCTCACAGTTTTATTTCTGCCAGTACCTCGTCTCATACCTTCCAAAGTTAACAGAAGCTCTCCTGCGAACCTTGCAGTACTAGCACTCCTGAAAGGAAGGATATTGCGGAGACATGGCATAGCTACAGCCTGGGGAATGTTTCCAGAATGAGATTTTCACTCTGCAGCGGAGTGTGCCCTGATATGAAACTTCCTGACAGATTAAAACTGCGTGCCGGACCGAGACTCGAACTCGGGACATTTGCCTCTCGCGGGCAAGTGCTCTACCAACCGAGCCACCCAAGCACAAGTCACGCCCCATGCTCACAGCTTTATTTCTGCCAGTACCTCGTCTCCTACCTTTCAAAGTTAACAGAAGCTCTCCTGCGAACCTTGCAGATCTATCACTCCTGAAAGAAAGGATATTGCGGAGACATGGCATAGCTACAGCGTGGGGAATGTTTCCAGAATGAGATTTTCACTCTGCAGCGGAGTGTGCGCTGATATGAAACTTCCTAAGAGATTAAAACTGCGTGCCCGACCGAGACTCGAAATCGGGACATTTGCCTCTCGCGGGCAAGTGCTCTACCAACTGAGCCACCTAAGCACAACTCACGCCCCATGCTCACAGTTTTATTTCTGCCAGTACCTCGTCTTCTACCTTCCAAAGTTAACAGAAGCTCTCCTGCGAACCTTGCAGTACTATCACTCCTGAAAGAAAGGATATTGCGGAGACATGGCATAGCTACAGCCTGGGGAATGTTTCCAGAATGAGATTTTCACCCTGCAGCGGAGAGTGCGCTGATATGAAACTTCCTGGCAGATTAAAACTGCGTGCCGGACCGAGACTCGAACTCGGGACCTTTGCCTCTCGGGGGCAAGTGCTCTACCAACTGAGCCACCCAAGCACGACTCACACTCCATCCTCACAGCTTTACTTCTGCCAGTACCTCGTCTCCTAGCTTCCAAAGTTAACAGAAGCTCTCCTGCGAACCTTTGCAGAACTAGCACCCCTGAAAGAAAGGATATTGCGGAGACATGGCATAGCTACAGCCTGGGGAATGTTTCCAGAATGAGATTTTCACTCTGCAGAGGAGTGTGCGCTGACATGAAACTTCCTGGCAGATTAAAACTGCGTGCCGGACCGAGACTCGAACTCGGGACATTTGCCTCTCGGGGGCAAGTGCTCTACCAACTGAGCCACCCAAGCACGACTCACACTCCATCCTCACAGCTTTACTTCTGCCAGTACCTCGTCTCCTAGCTTCCAAAGTTAACAGAAGCTCTCCTGCGAACCTTTGCAGAACTAGCACCCCTGAAAGAAAGGATATTGCGGAGACATGGCATAGCTACAGCCTGGGGAATGTTTCCAGAATGAGATTTTCACTCTGCAGAGGAGTGTGCGCTGATATGAAACTTCCTGGCAGATTAAAACTGCGTGCCGGACCGAGACTCGAACTCGGGACATTTGCCTCTCGGGGGCAAGTGCTCTACCAACTGAGCCACCCAAGCACGACTCACACTCCATCCTCACAGCTTTACTTCTGCCAGTACCTCGTCTCCTAGCTTCCAAAGTTAACAGAAGCTCTCCTGCGAACCTTTGCAGAACTAGCACCCCTGAAAGAAAGGATATTGCGGAGACATGGCATAGCTACAGCCTGGGGAATGTTTCCAGAATGAGATTTTCACTCTGCAGAGGAGTGTGCGCTGATATGAAACTTCCTGGCAGATTAAAACTGCGTGCCGGACCGAGACTCGAACTCGGGACCTTTGCCTCTCGGGGGCAAGTGCTCTACCAACTGAGCCACCCAAGCACGACTCACACTCCATCCTCACAGCTTTACTTCTGCCAGTACCTCGTCTCCTAGCTTCCAAAGTTAACAGAAGCTCTCCTGCGAACCTTTGCAGAACTAGCACCCCTGAAAGAAAGGATATTGCGGAGACATGGCATAGCTACAGCCTGGGGAATGTTTCCAGAATGAGATTTTCACTCTGCAGAGGAGTGTGCGCTGATATGAAACTTCCTGGCAGATTAAAACTGCGTGCCGGACCGAGACTCGAACTCGGGACATTTGCCTCTCGGGGGCAAGTGCTCTACCAACTGAGCCACCCAAGCACGACTCACACTCCATCCTCACAGCTTTACTTCTGCCAGTACCTCGTCTCCTAGGTTCCAAAGTTAACAGAAGCTCTCCTGCGAACCTTTGCAGAACTAGCACCCCTGAAAGAAAGGATATTGCGGAGACATGGCATAGCTACAGCCTGGGGAATGTTTCCAGAATGAGATTTTCACTCTGCAGAGGAGTGTGCGCTGATATGAAACTTCCTGGCAGATTAAAACTGCGTGCCGGACCGAGACTCGAACTCGGAACATTTGCCTCTCGGGGGCAAGTGCTCTACCAACTGAGCCACCTAAGCACAACTCACGCCCCATGCTCACAGTTTTATTTCTGCCAGTACCTCGTCTCATACCTTCCAAAGTTAACAGAAGCTCTCCTGCGAACCTTGCAGTACTAGCACTCCTGAAAGAAAGGATATTGCGGAGACATGGCATAGCTACAGCCTGGGGAATGTTTCCAGAATGAGATTTTCACTCTGCAGCGGACTGTGCCCTGATATGAAACTTCCTGACAGATTAAAACTGCGTGCCGGACCGAGACTCGAACTCGGGACATTTGCCTCTCGCGGGCAAGTGCTCTACCAACCGAACCACCCAAGCACAAGTCACGCCCCATGCTCACAGCTTTATTTCTGCCAGTACCTCGTCTCCTACCTTTCAAAGTTAACAGAAGCTCTCCTGCGAACCTTGCAGATCTATCACTCCTGAAAGAAAGGATATTGCGGAGACATGGCATAGCTACAGCCTGGGGAATGTTTCCAGAATGAGATTTTCACTCTGCAGCGGAGTGTGCGCTGATATGAAACTTCCTAAGAGATTAAAACTGCGTGCCCGACCGAGACTCGAAATCGGGACATTTGCCTCTCGCGGGCAAGTGCTCTACCAACTGAGCCACCTAAGCACAACTCACGCCCCATGCTCACAGTTTTATTTCTGCCAGTACCTCGTCTCATACCTTCCAAAGTTAACAGAAGCTCTCCTGCGAACCTTGCAGTACTAGCACTCCTGAAAGAAAGGATATTGCGGAGACATGGCATAGCTACAGCCTGGGGAATGTTTCCAGAATGAGATTTTCACTCTGCAGAAGAGTGTGCGCTGATATGAAACTTCCTGGCAGATTAAAACTGCGTGCCGGACCGAGACTCGAACTCGGGACATTTGCCTCTCGGGGGCAAGTGCTCTACCAACTGAGCCACCCAAGCACGACTCACACTCCATCCTCACAGCTTTACTTCTGCCAGTACCTCGTCTCCTAGCTTCCAAAGTTAACAGAAGCTCTCCTGCGAACCTTTGCAGAACTAGCACCCCTGAAAGAAAGGATATTGCGGAGACATGGGATAGCTACAGCCTGGGGAATGTTTCCAGAATGAGATTTTCACTCTGCAGAGGAGTGTGCGCTGATATGAAACTTCCTGGCAGATTAAAACTGCGTGCCGGACCGAGACTCGAACTCGGGACCTTTGCCTCTCGGGGGCAAGAGCTCTACCAACTGAGCCACCCAAGCAGCACTCACGCTCCATCCTCACAGCTTTACTTCTGCCAGTACCTCGTCTCCTACCTTCCAAAGTTAACAGAAGCTCTCCTGCGAACCTTGCAGAACTAGCACTCGTGAAAGAAATGATATTGCGGAGACATGGCATAGCCACAGCCTGGGGAATGTTTCCAGAATGAGATTTTCACTCTGCAGTGGAGTGTGCGCTGATATGAAACTTCCTGGCAGATTAAAACTGCGTGCCGGTCCGAGACTCGAACTCGGGACATTTGCCTCTCGGGGGCAAGTGCTCTACCAACTGAGCCACCCAAGCTCGACTCACACTCCATCCTCACAGCTTTACTTCTGCCAGTACCTCGTCTCCTAGCTTCCAAAGTTAACAGAAGCTCTCCTGCGAACCTTTGCAGAACTAGCACCCCTGAAAGAAAGGATATTGCGGAGACATGGCATAGCTACAGCCTGGGGAATGTTTCCAGAATGAGATTTTCACTCTGCAGAGGACTGTGCGCTGATATGAAACTTCCTGGCAGATTAAAACTGCGTGCCGGACCGAGACTCGAACTCGGAACATTTGCCTCTCGGGGGCAAGTGCTCTACCAACTGAGCCACACAAGCAGCACTCACACTCCATCCTCACAGCTTTACTTCTGCCAGTACCTCGTCTCCTACCTTCCAAAGTTAACAGAAGCTCTCCTGCGAACATTGCAGAACTAGCACCCCTGAAAGAAAGGATAATGCGGAGACATGGCATAGCTACAGCCTGGGGAATGTTTCCAGAATGAGATTTTCACTCTGCAGCGATGTGTGCGCTGATATGAAACTTCCTGGCAGATTAAAACTGCGTGCCGGACCGAGACTCGAACTCGGGACATTTGCCTCTCGCGGGCAAGTGCTCTACCAACTGAGCCACCCAAGCACAACTCACGCTCCATCCTCACAGCTTTACTTCAGCCAGTACCTCGTCTCCTACCTTCCAAAGTTAACAGAAGCTCTCCTGCGAACCTTGCAGAACTAGCACTCCTGAAAGAAATGATATTGCGGAGACATGGCATAGCCACAGCCTGGGGAATGTTTCCAGAGTGAGATTTTCACTCTGCAGTGGAGTGTGCGCTGATATGAAACTTCTTGGCAGATTAAATCTGCGTGCCGGACCGAGACTCGAACTCGGGACCTTTGCCTCTCGAGGGCAAGTGCTCTACCAACCGAGCCACCCAAGCAGCACTCACGCTCCATCCTCACAGCTTTACTTCTGCCAGTACCTCGTCTCCTAGCTTCCAAAGTTAACAGAAGCTCTCCTGCGAACCTTTGCAGAACTAGCACCCCTGAAAGAAAGGATTTTGCGGAGACATGGCATAGCTACAGCCTGGGGAATGTTTCCAGAATGAGATTTTCACTCTGCAGAGGAGTGTGCGCTGATATGAAACTTCCTGGCAGATTAAAACTGCGTGCCGGACCGAGACTCGAACTCGGGACATTTGCCTCTCGCGGGCAAGTGCTCTACCAACTGAGCCACCCAAGCACAACTCACGCTCCATCCTCACAGCTTTACTTCAGCCAGTACCTCGTCTCCTACCTTCCAAAGTTAACAGCAGCTCTCCTGCGAACCTTGCAGAACTAGCACTCCTGAAAGAAAGGATATTGCGGAGACATGGCATAGCTACAGCCTGGGGAATGTTTCCAGAATGAGATTTTCACTCTGCAGAGGAGTGTCCACTGATATGAAACTTCCTGGCAGATTAAAACTGCGTGCCGGACCGAGACTCGAACCCGGGACATTTGCCTCTCGCGGGCAAGTGCTCTACCAACCAAGCCACCCAAGCAGCACTCACGCTCCATCCTCAGAGCTTTATTTCTGCCAGTACCTCGTCTCCTACCTTCCAAAGTTAACAGAAGCTCTCCTGCGAACCTTGCAGAACTAGCACTCCTGAAAGAAATGATATTGCGGAGACATGGCATAGCCACAGCCTGGGGAATGTTTCCAGAATGAGATTTTCACTCTGCAGTGGAGTGTGCGCTGATATGAAACTTCATGGCAGATTAAATCTGCGTGCCGGACCGAGACTCGAACTCGGGACCTTTGCCTCTGGAGGGCAAGTGCTCTACCAACTGTGCCACCCAAGCACGACTCACACTCCATCCTCACAGCTTTACTTCTGCCAGTACCTCGTCTCCTAGCTTCCAAAGTTAACAGAAGCTCTCCTGCGAACCTTTGCAGAACTAGCACCCCTGAAAGAAAGGATATTGCGGAGACATGGCATAGCTACAGCCTGGGGAATGTTTCCAGAATGAGATTTTCACACTGCAGAGGAGTGTGCGCTGATATGAAACTTCCTGGCAGATTAAAACTGCGTGCCGGACCGAGACTCGAACTCGGGACCTTTGCCTCTCGAGGGCAAGTGCTCTACCAACTGAGCCACCCAAGCACGACTCACACTCCATCCTCACAGCTTTACTTCTGCCAGTACCTCGTCTCCTAGCTTCCAAAGTTAACAGAAGCTCTCCTGCGAACCTTTGCAGAACTAGCACCCCTGAAAGAAAGGATATTGCGGAGACATGGCATAGCTACAGCCTGGGGAATGTTTCCAGAATGAGATTTTCACTCTGCAGTGGAGTGTGCGCTGATATGAAACTTCCTGGCAGATTAAAACTGCGTGCCGGACCGAGACTCGAACTCGGGAACATTGCCTCTCGGGGGCAAGTGCTCTACCAACTGAGCCACCCAAGCACGACTCACACTCCATCCTCACAGCTTTACTTCTGCCAGTACCTCGTCTCCTAGCTTCCAAAGTTAACAGAAGCTCTCCTGCGAACCTTTGCAGAACTAGCACCCCTGAAAGAAAGGATATTGCGGAGACATGGCATAGCTACAGCCTGGGGAATGTTTCCAGAATGAGATTTTCACTCTGCAGAGGAGTGTGCGCTGATATGAAACTTCTTGGCAGATTAAAACTGCGTGCCGGACCGAGACTCGAACTCGGGACCTTTGCCTCTCGAGGGCAAGTGCTCTACCAACTGAGCCACCCAAGCACGACTCACACTCCATCCTCACAGCTTTGCTTCTGCCAGTACCTCGTCTCCTAGCTTCCAAAGTTAACAGAAGCTCTCCTGCGAACCTTTGCAGAACTAGCACCCCTGAAAGAAAGGATATTGCGGAGACATGGCATAGCTACAGCCTGGGGAATGTTTCCAGAATGAGATTTTCACTCTGCAGTGGAGTGTGCGCTGATATGAAACTTCCTGCCAGAATAAAACTGCGTGCCGGACCGAGACTCGAACACGGGACCTTTGCCTCTCGAGGGCAAGTGCTCTACCAACTGAGCCACCCAAGCACGACTCACACTCCATCCTCACAGCTTTACTTCTGCCAGTACCTCGTCTCCTAGCTTCCAAAGTTAACAGAAGCTCTCCTGCGAACCTTTGCAGAACTAGCACCCCTGAAAGAAAGGATATTGCGGAGACATGGCATAGCTACAGCCTGGGGAATGTTTCCAGAATGAGATTTTCACTCTGCAGTGGAGTGTGCGCTGATATGAAACTTCTTGGCATATTAAATCTGCGTGCCGGACCGAGACTCGAACTCGGGACCTTTGCCTCTCTAGGGCAAGTGCTCTACCAACCAAGCCACCCAAGCACGACTCACACTCCATCCTCACAGCTTTACTTCTGCCAGTACCTCGTCTCCTAGCTTCCAAAGTTAACAGAAGCTCTCCTGCGAACCTTTGCACAACTAGCACCCCTGAAAGAAAGGATATTGCGGAGACATGGCATAGCTACAGCCTGGGGAATGTTTCCAGAATGAGATTTTCACTCTTCAGTGGAGTGTGCGCTGATATGAAACTTCCTGGCAGATTAAAACTGCGTGCCGGACCGAGACTCGAACTCGGGACCTTTGCCTCTCGGGGGCAAGTGCTCTACCAACTGAGCCACCCGAGCACGACTCACACTCCATCCTCACAGCTTTACTTCTGCCAGTACCTCGTCTCCTACCTTCCAAAGTTAACAGAAGCTCTACTGCGAACCTTTGCAGAACTAGCACCCCTGAAAGAAAGGATATTGCGGAGACATGGCATAGCTACAGCCTGGGGAATGTTTCCAGAATGAGATTTTCACTCTGCAGTGGAGTGTGCGCTGATATGAAACTTCTTGGCAGATTAAATCTGCGTGCCGGACCGAGACTCGAACTCGGGACCTTTGCCTCTCGAGGGCAAGTGCTCTACCAACTGAGCCACCCAAGCACGACTCACACTCCATCCTCACAGCTTTACTTCTGCCAGTACCTCGTCTCCTAGCTTCCAAAGTTAACAGAAGCTCTCCTGCGAACCTTTGCAGAACTAGCACCCCTGAAAGAAAGGATATTGCGGAGACATGGCATTGCTACAGCCTGGGGAATGTTTCCAGAATGAGATTTTCACTCTGCCGTGGAGTGTGCGCTGATATGAAACTTCCTGGCAGATTAAAACTGCGTGCCGGACCGAGACTCGAACTCGGGACCTTTGCCTCTCGGGGGCAAGTGCTCTACCAACTGAGCCACCCAAGCACGACTCACACTCCATCCTCACAGCTTTACTTCTGCCAGTACCTCGTCTCCTAGCTTCCAAAGTTAACAGAAGGTCTCCTGCGAACCTTTGCAGAACTAGCACCCCTGAAAGAAAGGATATTGCGGAGACATGGCATAGCTACAGCCTGGGGAATGTTTCCAGAATGAGATTTTCACTCTGCAGTGGAGTGTGCGCTGATATGAAACTTCCTGGCAGATTAAAACTGCGTGCCGGACCGAGACTCGAACTCGGGACCTTTGCCTCTCGGGGGCAAGTGCTCTACCAACTGAGCCACCCAAGCACGACTCACACTCCATCCTCACAGCTTTACTTCTGCCAGTACCTCGTCTCCTAGCTTCCAAAGTTAACAGAAGCTCTCCTGCGAACCTTTGCAGAACTAGCACCCCTGAAAGAAAGGATATTGCGGAGACATGGCATAGCTACAGCCTGGGGAATGTTTCCAGAATGAGATTTTCACTCTGCAGTGGAGTGTGCGCTGATATGAAACTTCTTGGCAGATTAAATCTGCGTGCCGGACCGAGACTCGAACTCGGGACCTTTGCCTCTCGAGGGCAAGTGCTCTACCAACTGAGCCACCCAAGCACGTCTCACACTCCATCCTCACAGCTTTACTTCTGCCAGTACATCGTCTCCTATCTTCCAAAGTTAACAGAAGCTCTCCTGCAAACCTTTGCAGAACTAGCACCCCTGAAAGAAAGGATATTGCGGAGACATGGCATAGCTACAGCCTGGGGAATGTTTCCAGAATGAGATTTTCACTCTGCAGTGGAGTGTGCGCTGATATGAAACTTCCTGGCAGATTAAAACTGCGTGCCGGACCGAGACTCGAACTCGGGACCTTTGCCTCTCGGGGGCAAGTGCTCTACCAACTGAGCCACCCAAGCACGACTCACACTCCATCCTCACAACTTTACTTCTGCCAGTACCTCGTCTCCCAGCTTCCAAAGTTAACAGAAGCTCTCCTGCGAACCTTTGCAGAACTAGCACCCCTGAAAGAAAGGATATTGCGGAGACATGGCATAGCTACAGCCTGGGGAATGTTTCCAGAATGAGATTTTCACTCTGCAGAGGAGTGTGCGCTGATATGAAACTTCCTGGCAGATTAAAACTGCGTGCCGGACCGAGACTCGAACCCGGGATATTTGCCTCTCGCGGGCAAGTGCTCTACCAACCAAGCCACCCAGGCAGCACTCACGCTCCATCCTCACAGCTTTACTTCTGCCAGTACCTCGTCTCCTACCTTCCAAAGTTAACAGAAGCTCTCCTGCGAACCTTGCAGAACTAGCACCCCTGAAAGAAAGGATATTGCGTAGACATGGCATAGCTACAGCCTGGGGAATGTTTCCAGAATGAGATTTTCACTCTGCAGCGATGTGTGCGCTGATATGAAACTTCCTGGCAGATTAAAACTGCGTGCCGGACCGAGACTCGAACTCGGGACATTTGCCTCTCGCGGGCAAGTGCTCTACCAACTGAGCCACCCAAGCACAACTCACGCTCCATCCTCACAGCTTTACTTCAGCCAGTACCTCGTCTCCTACCTTCCAAAGGTAACAGAAGCTCTCCTGCGAACCTTGCAAAACTAGCACTCCTGAAAGAAATGATATTGCGCAGACATGGCATAGCCACAGCCTGGGGAATGTTTCCAGAATGAGATTTTCACTCTGCAGTGGAGTGTGCGCTGATATGAAACTTCTTGGCAGATTAAATCTGCGTGCCGGACCGAGACTCGAACTCGGGACATTTGCCTCTCGCGGGCAAGCGCTCTACCAACCGACCCACCCAAGCAAAACTCACGCTCCATCCTCTCAGCTTTACTCCTGCCAGTACCTCGTCTCCTACCTTCCGAAGTTAACAGAAATTCTCCTGCGAACCTTGCAGAACTAGCACTCCTGAAAGAAAGGATATTGCGGAGACATGGCATAGCTACAGCCTGGGGAATGTTTCCAGAATGAGATTTTCACGCTGCAGCGGAGTGTGCGCTGATATGAAACTTCCTGGCATCTTAAAACTGCGTGCCGGACCGAGACTCGAACTCGGGACATTTGCCTCTCGCGGGCAAGTGCTCTACCAACCGAGCCACCCATGCACAACTCACGCTCCATCCTCACAGCTTTACTTCTGCCAGTACCTCGTCTACTACCTTCCAAAGTTAACAGAAGCTCTCCTGCGAACCTTGCAGAACTACCACTCCTGAAAGAAATGATATTGCGGAGACATGGCATAGCCACAGCCTGGGGAATGTTTCCAGAATGAGATTTTCACTCTGCAGTGGACTGTGCGCTGATATGAAACTTCCTGGCAGATTAAATCTGCGTGCCGGACCGAGACTCGAACTGGGGACCTTTGCCTCTCGCGGGCAAGTGCTCAACCAACTGAGCCACCCAAGACGACTCACGCTCCATCCTCCCAGCTTTACTTCTGCCAATACCTCGTCTCCTACCTTCCAAAGATAACAGAAGCTCTCCTGCGAACCTTGCAGAACTAGCACTATTGAAAAAAAGGATATTGCGGAGACATGGCATAGTTACAGCCTGGGGAATGTTTCCAGAATGAGATTTTCACTCTGCAGCGGAGTGTGCGCTTATATGAAACTTCCTGGCAGATTAAAACTGCGTGCCGGACCGAGACTCGAACTCGGGACATTTGCCTCTCGCGGGCAAGTGCTCTACAAACCGAGCCACCCAAGCACAATTCACGCTCCATCCTCACAGCTTTACTTCTGCCAGTACCTCGTCTCCTACCTTCCAAAGTTAACAGAAGCTCTCCTGCAAACCTTGCAGAACTAGCACTCCTGAAAGAAAGGATATTGCGGAGACATGTCACAGCTACCGCCTGGGGAATGTTTCCAGAATGAGATTTTCACTCTGAAGAGAAGTGTGCGCTGATATGAAACTTCCTGGCAGATTAAAACTGCGTGCCGAACCGATCCTCGAATTCGGGACATTTGCCTCTCGCGGGCAAGTGCTCTACCAACCGAGCCACCCAAGCACAAGTCACGCCCCATGCTCACAGCTTTATTTCTGCCAGTACGTCGTCTCCTACCTTCCAAAGTTAACAGAAGCTCTCCTGCGAACCTTGCAGATCTAGCACTCCTGAAAGTAAGGATATGCGGAGACATGGCATAGCTACAGCCTGGGGAATGTTTCCAGAATGAGATTTTCACTCTGCAGTGGAGTGTGCGCTGATATGAAACTTCCTAAGAGATTAAAACTGCGTGCCCGACCGAGACTCGAACTCGGGACATTTGCCTCTCGCGGGCAAGTGCTCTACCAACCGAGCCACCCAAGCACAACTCACGCCCCATGCTCACAGCTTTATTTCTGCCAGTACCTCGTCTCCTACCTTCCAAAGTTAGCAGAAGCTCTCCTGCGAACCTTTGCAGAACTAGCACCCCTGAAAGAAAGGTTATTGCGGAGACATGGCATAGCTACAGCCTGGGGAATGTTTCCAGAATGAGATTTTCACTCTGCAGTGGAGTGTGCGCTGATATGAAACTTCCTGGCAGATTAAAACTGCATGCCGGACCGAGACTCGAACACGGGACCTATGCCTCTCGGGGGCAAGTGCTCTACCAACTGAGCCACCCAAGCACGGCTCACGCTCCATCCTATCAGCTTTACTTCTGCCAGTACCTCGTCTCCTACCTTCCCAAGTTAACAGAAGCTCTCCTCCGAACCTTGCAGAACTAGCACTCCTGAAAGAAAGGATATTGCGGAGACATGGCATAGCTACAGCCTGGGGAATGTTTCCAGAATAAGATTTTCACTCTGCAGCGGAGTGTGCGCTGATATGAAACTTCCTGGCAGATTAAAACTGCGTGCCGGACCGAGACTCGAACTCGGGACATTTGCCTCTCGCGGGCAAGCGCTCTACCAACCGAGCCACCCAAGCACAACTCACGCTCCATCCTCTCAGCTTTACTCCTGCCAGTACCTCGTCTCCTACCTTCCAAAGTTAAGAGAAATTCTCCTGCGAACCTTGCAGAACTAGCACTCCTGAAAGAAAGGATATTGCGGAGACATGGCATGCTACAGCCTGGGGAATGTTTCCAGAATGAGATTTTCACGCTGCAGCGGAGTGTGCGCTGATATGAAACTTCCTGGCAGATTAAAACTGCGTGCCGGACCGAGACTCGAACTCGGGACATTTGCCTCTCGCGGGCAAGTGCTCTACCAACCGAGCCACCCATGCACAACTCACGCTCCATCCTCACAGCTTTACTTCTGCCAGTACCTTGTCTACTACCTTCCAAAGTTAACAGAAGCTCTCCTGCGAACCTTGCAGAACTAGCACTCCTGAAAGAAATGATATTGCGGAGACATGGCATAGCCACAGCCTGGGGAATGTTTCCGGAATGAGATTTTCACTCTGCAGTGGACTGTGCGCTGATATGAAACTTCCTGGCAGATTAAAACTGCGTGCCGGACCGAGACTCGAACTCGGGACCTTTTCCTCTCGGGGGCAAGTGCTCTACCAACTGAGCCACCCAAGCACGACTCACACTCCATCCTCACAGCTTTACTTCTGCCAGTACCTCGTCTCCTAGCTTCCAAAGTTAACAGAAGCTCTCCTGCGAACCTTTGCAGAACTAGCACCCCTGAAAGAAAGGATATTGCGGAGACATGGCATAGCTACAGCCTGGGGAATGTTTCCAGAATGAGATTTTCACTCTGCAGAGGAGTGTGCGCTGATATGAAACTTCCTGGCAGATTAAAACTGCGTGCCGGACCGAGACTCGAACTCGGGACCTTTGCCTCTCGGGGGCAAGTGCTCTACCAACTGAGCCACCCAAGCACGACTCACACTCCATCCTCACAGCTTTACTTCTGCCAGTACCTCGTCTCCTAGCTTCCAAAGTTAACAGAAGCTCTCCTGCGAACCTTTGCAGAACTAGCACCCCTGAAAGAAAGGATATTGCGGAGACATGGCATAGCTACAGCCTGGGGAATGTTTCCAGAATGAGATTTTCACTCTGCAGAGGAGTGTGCGCTGATATGAAACTTCCTGGCAGATTAAAACTGCGTGCCGGACCGAGACTCGAACTCGGGACATTTGCCTCTCGGGGGCAAGTGCTCTACCAACTGAGCCACCCAAGCACGACTCACACTCCATCCTCACAGCTTTACTTCTGCCAGTACCTCGTCTCCTAGCTTCCAAAGTTAACAGAAGCTCTCCTGCGAACCTTTGCAGAACTAGCACCCCTGAAAGAAAGGATATTGCGGAGACATGGCATAGCTACAGCCTGGGGAATGTTTCCAGAATGAGATTTTCACCCTGCAGCGGAGAGTGCGCTGATATGAAACTTCCTGGCAGATTAAAACTGCGTGCCGGACCGAGACTCGAACTCGGGACCTTTGCCTCTCGGGGGCAAGTGCTCTACCAACTGAGCCACCCAAGCACGACTCACACTCCATCCTCACAGCTTTACTTCTGCCAGTACCTCGTCTCCTAGCTTCCAAAGTTAACAGAAGCTCTCCTGCGAACCTTTGCAGAACTAGCACCCCTGAAAGAAAGGATATTGCGGAGACATGGCATAGCTACATCCTGGGGAATGTTTCCAGAATGAGATTTTCACTCTGCAGAGGAGTGTGCGCTGATATGAAACTTCCTGGCAGATTAAAACTGCGTGCCGGACCGAGACTCGAACTCCTGACCTTTGCCTCTCGGGGGCAAGTGCTCTACCAACTGAGCCACCCAAGCACGACTCACACTCCATCCTCACAGCTTTACTTCTGCCAGTACCTCGTCTCCTAGCTTCCAAAGTTAACAGAAGCTCTCCTGCGAACCTTTGCAGAACTAGCACCCCTGAAAGAAAGGATATTGCGGAGACATGGCATAGCTACAGCCTGGGGAATGTTTCCAGAATGAGATTTTCACTCTGCAGAGGAGTGTGCGCTGATATGAAACTTCCTGGCAGATTAAAACTGCGTGCCGGAACGAGACTCGAACTCGGGACATTTGCCTCTCGGGGGCAAGTGCTCTACCAACTGAGCCACCCAAGCACGACTCACACTCCATCCTCACAGCTTTACTTCTGCCAGTACCTCGTCTCCTAGCTTCCAAAGTTAACAGAAGCTCTCCTGCGAACCTTTGCAGAACTAGCACCCCTGAAAGAAAGGATATTGCGGAGACATGGCATAGCTACAGCCTGGGGAATGTTTCCAGAATGAGATTTTCACCCTGCAGCGGAGAGTGCGCTGATATGAAACTTCCTGGCAGATTAAAACTGCGTGCCGGACCGAGACTCGAACTCGGGACCTTTGCCTCTCGGGGGCAAGTGCTCTACCAACTGAGCCACCCAAACACGACTCACACTCCATCCTCACAGCTTTACTTCTGCCAGTACCTCGTCTCCTAGCTTCCAAAGTTAACAGAAGCTCTCCTGCGAACCTTTGCAGAACTAGCACCCCTGAAAGAAAGGATATTGCGGAGACATGGCATAGCTACAGCCTGGGGAATGTTTCCAGAATGAGATTTTCACTCTGCAGAGGAGTGTGCGCTGATATGAAACTTCCTGGCAGATTAAAACTGCGTGCCGGACCGAGACTCGAACTCGGGACATTTGTCTCTTGGGGGCAAGTGCTCTACCAACTGAGCCACCCAGGCAGCACTCACGCTCCATCCTCACAGCTTTATTTCTGCCAGTACCTCGTCTCCTACCTTCCAAAGTTAACAGAAGCTCTCCTGCGAACCTTTGCAGAACTAGCACCCCTGAAAGAAAGGATATTGCGGAGACATGGCATAGCTACAGCCTGGGGAATGTTTCCAGAATGAGATTTTCACCCTGCAGCGGAGAGTGCGCTGATATGAAACTTCCTGGCAGATTAAAACTGCGTGCCGGCCCGAGACTCGAACTCGGGACCTTTGCCTCTCGGGGGCAAGTGCTCTACCAACTGAGCCACCCAAACACGACTCACACTCCATCCTCACAGCTTTACTTCTGCCAGTACCTCGTCTCCTAGCTTCCAAAGTTAACAGAAGCTCTCCTGCGAACCTTGCAGAACTAGCACCCCTGAAAGAAAGGATATTGCGGAGACATGGCATAGCTACAGCCGGGGGAATGTTTCCAGAATGAGATTTTCACTCTGCAGAGGAGTGTGCGCTGATATGAAACTTCCTGGCAGATTAAAACTGCGTGCCGGACCGAGACTCGAACTCGGGACATTTGCCTCTCGGGGGCAAGTGCTCTACCAACTGAGCCACCCAAGCAGCACTCACGCTCCATCCTCACAGCTTTACTTCTGCCAGTACCTCGTCTCCTACCTTCCAAAGTTAACAGAAGCTCTCCTGCGAACCTTTGCAGAACTAGCACCCCTGAAAGAAAGGATATTGCGGAGACATGGCATAGCTACAGCCTGGGGAATGTTTCCAGAATGAGATTTTCACTCTGCAGAGGAGTGTGCGCTGATATGAAACTTCCTGGCAGATTAAAACTGCGTGCCGGACCGAGACTCGAACTCGGGACATTTGCCTCTCGGGGGCAAGTGCTCTACCAACTGAGCCACCCAAGCACGACTCACACTCCATCCTCACAGCTTTACTTCTGCCAGTACCTCGTCTCCTAGCTTCCAAAGTTAACAGAAGCTCTCCTGCGAACCTTTGCAGAACTAGCACCCCTGAAAGAAAGGATATTGCGGAGACATGGCATAGCTACAGCCTGGGGAATGTTTCCAGAATGAGATTTTCACCCTGCAGCGGAGAGTGCGCTGATATGAAACTTCCTGGCAGATTAAAACTGCGTGCCGGACCGAGACTCGAACTCGGGACCTTTGCCTCTCGGGGGCAAGTGCTCTACCAACTGAGCCACCCAAGCACGACTCACACTCCATCCTCACAGCTTTACTTCTGCCAGTACCTCGTCTCCTAGCTTCCAAAGTTAACAGAAGCTCTCCTGCGAACCTTTGCAGAACTAGCACCCCTGAAAGAAAGGATATTGCGGAGACATGGCATAGCTACAGCCTGGGGAATGTTTCCAGAATGAGATTTTCACTCTGCAGAGGAGTGTGCGCTGATATGAAACTTCCTGGCAGATTAAAACTGCGTGACGGACCGAGACTCGAACTCGGGACCTTTGCCTCTCGGGGGCAAGTGCTCTAGCAACTGAGCCACCCAAGCACGACTCACACTCCATCCTCACAGCTTTACTTCCGCCAGTACCTCGTCTCCTAGCTTCCAAAGTTAACAGAAGCTCTCCTGCGAACCTTTGCAGAACTAGCACCCCTGAAAGAAAGGATATTGCGGAGACATGGCATAGCTACAGCCTGGGGAATGTTTCCAGAATGAGATTTTCACTCTGCAGAGGAGTGTGCGCTGATATGAAACTTCCTGGCAGATTAAAACTGCGTGCCGGACCGAGACTCGAACTCGGGACATTTGCCTCTCGGGGGCAAGTGCTCTACCAACTGAGCCACCCAAGCACGACTCACACTCCATCCTCACAGCTTTACTTCTGCCAGTACCTCGTCTCCTAGCTTCCAAAGTTAACAGAAGCTCTCCTGCGAACCTTTGCAGAACTAGCACCCCTGAAAGAAAGGATATTGCGGAGACATGGCATAGCTACAGCCTGGGGAATGTTTCCAGAATGAGATTTTCACCCTGCAGCGGAGAGTACGCTGATATGAAACTTCCTGGCAGATTAAAACTGCGTGCCGGACCGAGACTCGAACTCGGGACCTTTGCCTCTCGGGGGCAAGTGCTCTACCAACTGAGCCACCCAAACACGACTCACACTCCATCCTCACAGCTTTACTTCTGCCAGTACCTCGTCTCCTACCTTCCAAAGTTAACAGAAGCTCTCCTGCGAACCTTGCAGAACTAGCACCCCTGAGAGAAAGGATATTGCGGAGACATGGCATAGCTACAGCCTGGGGAATGTTTCCGGAATGAGATTTTCACTCTACAGCGATGTGTGCGCTGATATGAAACTTCCTGGCAGATTAAAACTGCGTGCCGGACCGAGACTCGAACTCGGGACATTTGCCTCTCGCGGGCAAGTGCTCTACCAACTGAGCCACCCAAGCACAACTCACGCTCCATCCTCACAGCTTTACTTCTGCCAGTACCTCGTCTCCTACCTTCCAAAGTTAACAGAAGCTCTCCTCCGAACCTTGCAGAACTAGCACTCGGTAAAGAAATGATATTGCGGAGACATGGCATAGCCACAGCCTGGGGAATGTTTCCAGAATGAGATTTTCACTCTGCAGTGGAGTGTGCGCTGATATGAAACTTCCTGGCAGATTAAAACTGCGTGCCGGACCGAGACTCGAACTCGGGACATTTGCCTCTCGGGGGCAAGTGCTCTACCAACTGAGCCACCCAAGCACGACTCACACTCCATCCTCACAGCTTTACTTCTGCCAGTATCTCGTCTCCTAGCTTCCAAAGTTAACAGAAGCTCTCCTGCGAACCTTTGCAGAACTAGCACCCCTGAAAGAAAGGATATTGCGGAGACATGGCATAGCTACAGCCTGGGGAATGTTTCCAGAATGAGATTTTCACTCTGCAGAGGAGTGTGCGCTGATATGAAACTTCCTGGCAGATTAAAACTGCGTGCCGGACCGAGACTCGAACTCGGAACATTTGCCTCTCGGGGGCAAGTGCTCTACCAACTGAGCCACCCAAGCAGCACTCACGCTCCATCCTCACAGCTTTACTTCTGCCAGTACCTCGTCTCCTACCTTCCAAAGTTAACAGAAGCTCTCCTGCGAAACTTGCAGAACTAGCACCCCTGAAAGAAAGGATATTGCGGAGACATGGCATAGCTACAGCCTGGGGAATGTTTCCAGAATGAGATTTTCACTCTGCAGCGATGTGTGCGCTGATATGAAACTTCCTGGCAGATTAAAACTGCGTGCCGGACCGAGACTCGAACTCGGGACATTTGCCTCTCGCGGGCAAGTGCTCTACCAACTGAGCCACCCAAGCACAACTCACGCTCCATCCTCACAGCTTTACTTCAGCCAGTACCTCGTCTCCTACCTTCCAAAGTTAACAGAAGCTCTCCTGCGAAACCTGTAGAACTAGCACTCCTGAAAGAAATGATATTGCGGAGACATGGCATAGCCACAGCCTGGGGAATGTTTCCAGAATGAGATTTTCACTCTGCAGTGGAGTGTGCGCTGATATGAAACTTCTTGGCAGATTAAATCTGCGTGCCGGACCGAGACTCGAACTCGGGACCTTTGCCTCTCGAGGGCAAGTGCTCTACCAACCGAGCCACCCAAGCAGCACTCACGCTCCATCCTCACACTTTTACTTCTGCCAGTACCTCGTCTCCTAGCTTCCAAAGTTAACAGAAGCTCTCCTGCGAACCTTTGCAGAACTAGCACCCCTGAAAGAAAGGATATTGCGGAGACATGGCATAGCTACAGCCTGGGGAATGTTTCCAGAATGAGATTTTCACTCTGCAGAGGAGTGTGCGCTGATATGAAACTTCCTGGCAGATTAAAACTGCGTGCCGGACCGAGACTCGAACTCGGGACATTTGCCTCTCGCGGGCAAGTGCTCTACCAACTGAGCCACCCAAGCAGCACTCACGCTCCATCCTCACAGCTTTACTTCTGCCAGTACCTTGTCTACTACCTTCCAAAGTTAACAGAAGCTCTCCTGCGAACCTTGCAGAACTAGCACTCCTGAAAGAAATGATATTGCGGAGACATGGCATAGCCACAGCCTGGGGAATGTTTCCAGAATGAGATTTTCACTCTGCAGTGGACTGTGCGCTGATATGAAACTTCCTGGCAGATTAAAACTGCGTGCCGGACCGAGACTCGAACTCGGGAACTTTGCCTCTCGGGGGCAAGTGCTCTACCAACTGAGCCACCCAAGCACGACTCACACTCCATCCTCACAGCTTTACTTCTGCCAGTACCTCGTCTCCTAGCTTCCAAAGTTAACAGAAGCTCTCCTGCGAACCTTTGCAGAACTAGCACCCCTGAAAGAAAGGATATTGCGGAGACATGGCATAGCTACAGCCTGGGGAATGTTTCCAGAATGAGATTTTCACTCTGCAGAGGAATGTGCGCTGATATGAAACTTCCTGGCAGATTAAAACTGCGTGCCGGACCGAGACTCGAACTCGGGACCTTTGCCTCTCGGGGGCAAGTGCTCTACCAACTGAGCCACCCAAGCACGACTCACACTCCATCCTCACAGCTTTACTTCTGCCAGTACCTCGTCTCCTAGCTTCCAAAGTTAACAGAAGCTCTCCTGCGAACCTTTGCAGAACCAGCACCCCTGAAAGAAAGGATATTGCGGAGACATGGCATAGCTACAGCCTGGGGAATGTTTCCAGAATGAGATTTTCACTCTGCAGAGGAGTGTGCGCTGATACGAAACTTCCTGGCAGATTAAAACTGCGTGCCGGACCGAGACTCGAACTCGGGACATTTGCCTCTCGGGGGCAAGTGCTCTACCAACTGAGCCACCCAAGCACGACTCACACTCCATCCTCACAGCTTTACTTCTGCCAGTACCTCGTCTCCTAGCTTCCAAAGTTAACAGAAGCTCTCCTGCGAACCTTTGCAGAACTAGCACCCCTGAAAGAAAGGATATTGCGGAGACATGGCATAGCTACAGCCTGGGGAATGTTTCCAGAATAAGATTTTCACCCTGCAGCGGAGAGTGCGCTGATATGAAACTTCCTGGCAGATTAAAACTGCGTGCCGGACCGAGATTCGAACTCGGGACCTTTGCCTCTCGGGGGCAAGTGCTCTACCAACTGAGCCACCCAAGCACGACTCACACTCCATCCTCACAGCTTTACTTCTGCCAGTACCTCGTCTCCTAGCTTCCAAAGTTAACAGAAGCTCTCCTGCGAACCTTTGCAGAACTAGCACCCCAGAAAGAAAGGATATTGCGGAGACATGGCATAGCTACAGCCTGGGGAATGTTTCCAGAATGAGATTTTCACTCTGCAGAGGAGTGTGCGCTGATATGAAACTTCCTGGCAGATTAAAACTGCGTGCCGGACCGATACTCGAACTCGGGACCTTTGCCTCTCGGGGGCAAGTGCTCTACCAACTGAGCCACCCAAGCACGACTCACACTCCATCCTCACAGCTTTACTTCTGCCAGTACCTCGTCTCCTACCTTCCAAAGTTAACAGCAGCTCTCCTGCGAACCTTGCAGAACTAGCACTCCTGAAAGAAAGGATATTGCGGAGACATGGCATAGCTACAGCCTGGGGAATGTTTCCAGAATGAGATTTTCACTCTGCAGAGGAGTGTCCGCTGATATGAAACTTCCTGGCAGATTAAAACTGCGTGCCGGACCGAGACTCGAACCCGGGACATTTGCCTCTCGCGGGCAAGTGCTCTACCAACCAAGCCACCCAAGCAGCACTCACGCTCCATCCTCAGAGCTTTATTTCTGCCAGTACCTCGTCTCCTAGCTTCCAAAGTTAACAGAAGCTCTCCTGCGAACCTTTGCAGAACTAGCACCCCTGAAAGAAAGGATATTGCGGAGACATGGCATAGCTACAGCCTGGGGAATGTTTCCAGAATGAGATTTTCACTCTGCAGTGGAGTGTGCGCTGATATGAAACTTCCTGGCAGATTAAAACTGCGTGCCGGACCGAGACTCGAACTCGGGACCTTTGCCTCTCGAGGGCAAGTGCTCTACCAACTGAGCCACCCAAGCACGACTCACACTCCATCCTCACAGCTTTACTTCTGCCAGTACCTCGTCTCCTAGCTTCCAAAGTTAACAGAAGCTCTCCTGGGAACCTTTGCAGAACTAGCACCCCTGAAAGAAAGGATATTGCGGAGACATGGCATAGCTACAGCCTGGGGAATGTTTCCAGAATGAGATTTTCACTCTGCAGTGGAGTGTGCGCTGATATGAAACTTCCTGGCAGATTAAAACCGCGTGCCGGACCGAGACTCGAACTCGGGACCTTTGCCTCTCGAGGGCAAGTGCTCTACCAACTGAGCCACCCAAGCACGACTCACACTCCATCCTCACAGCTTTACTTCTGCCAGTACCTCGTCTCCTAGCTTCCAAAGTTAACAGAAGCTCTCCTGCGAACCTTTGCAGATCTAGCACCCCTGAAAGAAAGGATATTGCGGAGACATGGCATAGCTACAGCCTGCGGAATGTTTCCAGAATGAGATTTTCAATCTGCAGAGGAGTGTGCGCTGATATGAAACTTCCTGGCAGATTAAAACTGCGTGCCGGACCGATACTCGAACTCGGGACCTTTGCCTCTCGAGGGCAAGTGCTCTACCAACTGAGCCACCCAAGCACGACTCGCACTCCATCCTCACAGCTTTACTTCTGCCAGTACCTCGTCTCCTAGCTTCCAAAGTTAACAGAAGCTCTCCTGCGAACCTTTGCAGAACTAGCACCCCTGAAAGAAAGGATATTGCGGAGACATGGCATAGCTACAGCCTGGGGAATGTTTCCAGAATGAGATTTTCACTCTGCAGTGGAGTGTGCGCTGATATGAAACTTCCTGGCAGATTAAAACTGCGTGCCGGACCGACACTCGAACTCGGGACCTTTGCCTCTCGGGGGCAAGTGCTCTACCAACTGAGCCACCCAAGCACGACTCACACTCCATCCTCACAGCTTTACTTCTGCCAGTACCTCGTCTCCTAGCTTCCAAAGTTAACAGAAGCTCTCCTGCGAACCTTTGCAGAACTAGCACCCCTGAAAGAGAGGATATTGCGGAGACATGGCATAGCTACAGCCTGGAGAATGTTTCCAGAATGAGATTTTCACTCTGCAGAGGAGTGTGCGCTGATATGAAACTTCTTGGCAGATTAAAACTGCGTGCCGGACCGAGACTCGACTCGGGACCATTGCCTCTCGAGGGCAAGTGCTCTACCAACTGAGCCACCCAAGCACGACTCACACTCCATCCTCACAGCTTTACTTCTGCCAGTACCTCGTCTCCTAGCTTCCAAAGTTAACAGAAGCTCTCCTGCGAACCTTTGCAGAACTAGCACCCCTGAAAGAAAGGATATTGCGGAGACATGGCATAGCTACAACCTGGGGAATGTTTCCAGAATGAGATTTTCACTCTGCAGTGGAGTGTGCGCTGATATGAAACTTCCTGGCAGATTAAAACTGCGTGCCGGACCGAGACTCGAACTCGGGACCTTTGCCTCTCGAGGGCAAGTGCTCTACCAACTGAGCCACCCAAGCACGACTCACACTCCGTCCTCACAGCTTTACTTCTGCCAGTACCTCGTCTCCTAGCTTCCAAAGTTAACAGAAGCTCTCCTGCGAACCTTTGCAGATCTAGCACCCCTGAAAGAAAGGATATTGCGGAGACATGGCATAGTTACAGCCTGGGGAATGTTTCCAGAATGAGATTTTCACTCTGCAGTGGAGTGTGCGCTGATATGAAACTTCTTGGCCCATTAAATCTGCGTGCCGGATCGAGACTCGAACTCGGGACCTTTGCCTCTCGAGGGCAAGTGCTCTACCAACTGAGCCACCCAAGCACGACTCACACTCCATCCTCACAGCTTTACTTCTGCCAGTACCTCGTCTCCTAGCTTCCAAAGTTAACAGAAGCTCTCCTGCGAACCTTTGCAGAACTAGCACCCCTGAAAGAAAGGATATTGCGGAGACATGGCATAGCTACAGCCTGGGGAATGTTTCCAGAATGAGATTTTCACTCTGCAGTGGAGTGTGCGCTGATATGAAACTTCCTGGCAGATTAAAACTGCGTGCCGGACCGAGACTCGAACTCGGGACCTTTGCCTCTCGAGGGCAAGTGCTCTACCAACTGAGCCACCCAAGCACGACTCACACTCCATCCTCACAGCTTTACTTCTGCCAGTACCTCGTCTCCTAGCTTCCAAAGTTAACAGAAGCTCTCCTGCGAACCTTTGCAGAACTAGCACCCCTGAAAGAAAGGATATTGCGGAGACATGGCATAGCTACAGCCTGGGGAATGTTTCCAGAATGAGATTTTCACTCTGCAGTGGAGTGTGCGCTGATATGAAACTTCCTGGCAGATTAAAACTGCGTGCCGGACCGAGACTCGTACTCGGGACCTTTGCCTCTCGAGGGCAAGTGCGCTACCAACTGAGCCACCCAAGCACGACTCACACTCCATCCTCACAGCTTTACTTCTGCCAGTACCTCGTCTCCTAGCTTCCAAAGTTAACAGAAGCTCTCCTGCGAACCTTTGCAGAACTAGCACCCCTGAAAGAAAGGATATTGCGGAGACATGGCATAGCTACAGCCTGGGGAATGTTTCCAGAATGAGATTTTCACTCTGCAGTGGAGTGTGCGCTGATATGAAACTTCCTGGCAGATTAAAACTGCGTGCCGGACCGAGACTCGAACTCGGGACCTTTGCCTCTCGAGGGCAAGTGCGCTACCAACTGAGCCACCCAAGCACGACTCACACTCCATCCTCACAGCTTTACTTCTGCCAGTACCTCGTCTCCTAGCTTCCAAAGTTAACAGAAGCTCTCCTGCGAACCTTTGCAGAACTAGCACCCCTGAAAGAAAGGATATTGCGGAGACATGGCATAGCTACAGCCTGGGGAATGTTTCCAGAATGAGATTTTCACTCTGCAGTGGAGTGTGCGCTGATATGAAACTTCCTGGCAGATTAAAACTGCGTGCCGGATCGAGACTCGAACTCGGGACCTTTGCCTCTCGAGGGCAAGTGCTCTACCAACTGAGCCACCCAAGCACGACTCACACTCCATCCTCACAGCTTTACTTCTGCCAGTACCTCGTCTCCTAGCTTCCAAAGTTAACAGAAGCTCTCCTGCGAACCTTTGCAGAACTAGCACCCCTAAAAGAAAGGATATTGCGGAGACATGGCATAGCTACAGCCTGGGGAATGTTTCCAGAATGAGATTTTCACTCTGCAGTGGAGTGTGCGCTGATATGAAACTTCCTGGCAGATTAAAACTGCGTGCCGGACCGAGACTCGAACTCGGGACCTTTGCCTCTCGAGGGCAAGTGCGCTACCAACTGAGCCACCCAAGCACGACTCACACTCCATCCTCACAGCTTTACTTCTGCCAGTACCTCGTCTCCTAGCTTCCAAAGTTAACAGAAGCTCTCCTGCGAACCTTTGCAGAACTAGCACCCCTGAAAGAAAGGATATTGCGGAGACATGGCATAGCTACAGCCTGGGGAATGTTTCCAGAATGAGATTTTCACTCTGCAGTGGAGTGTGCGCTGATATGAAACTTCCTGGCAGATTAAAACTGCGTGCCGGACCGAGACTCGAACTCGGGACCTTTGCCTCTCGAGGGCAAGTGCGCTACCAACTGAGCCACCCAAGCACGACTCACACTCCATCCTCACAGCTTTACTTCTGCCAGTACCTCGTCTCCTAGCTTCCAAAGTTAACAGAAGCTCTCCTGCGAACCTTTGCAGAACTAGCACCCCTGAAAGAAAGGATATTGCGGAGACATGGCATAGCTACAGCCTGGGGAATGTTTCCAGAATGAGATTTTCACTCTGCAGTGGAGTGTGCGCTGATATGAAACTTCCTGGCAGATTAAAACTGCGTGCCGGACCGAGACTCGAACTCGGGACCTTTGCCTCTCGAGGGCAAGTGCGCTACCAACTGAGCCACCCAAGCACGACTCACACTCCATCCTCACAGCTTTACTTCTGCCAGTACCTCGTCTCCTAGCTTCCAAAGTTAACAGAAGCTCTCCTGCGAACCTTTGCAGAACTAGCACCCCTGAAAGAAAGGATATTGCGGAGACATGGCATAGCTACAGCCTGGGGAATGTTTCCAGAATGAGATTTTCACTCTGCAGTGGAGTGTGCGCTGATATGAAACTTCCTGGCAGATTAAAACTGCGTGCCGGATCGAGACTCGAACTCGGGACCTTTGCCTCTCGAGGGCAAGTGCTCTACCAACTGAGCCACCCAAGCACGACTCACACTCCATCCTCACAGCTTTACTTCTGCCAGTACCTCGTCTCCTAGCTTCCAAAGTTAACAGAAGCTCTCCTGCGAACCTTTGCAGAACTAGCACCCCTAAAAGAAAGGATATTGCGGAGACATGGCATAGCTACAGCCTGGGGAATGTTTCCAGAATGAGATTTTCACTCTGCAGTGGAGTGTGCGCTGATATGAAACTTCCTGGCAGATTAAAACTGCGTGCCGGACCGAGACTCGAACTCGGGACCTTTGCCTCTCGAGGGCAAGTGCGCTACCAACTGAGCCACCCAAGCACGACTCACACTCCATCCTCACAGCTTTACTTCTGCCAGTACCTCGTCTCCTAGCTTCCAAAGTTAACAGAAGCTCTCCTGCGAACCTTTGCAGAACTAGCACCCCTGAAAGAAAGGATATTGCGGAGACATGGCATAGCTACAGCCTGGGGAATGTTTCCAGAATGAGATTTTCACTCTGCAGTGGAGTGTGCGCTGATATGAAACTTCCTGGCAGATTAAAACTGCGTGCCGGACCGAGACTCGAACTCGGGACCTTTGCCTCTCGGGGGCAAGTGCTCTACCAACTGAGCCACCCAAGCACGACTCACACTCCATCCTCACAGCTTTACTTCTGCCAGTACCTCGTCTCCTAGCTTCCAAAGTTAACAGAAGCTCTCCTGCGAACCTTTGCAGAACTAGCACCCCTGAAAGAAAGGATATTGCGGAGACATGGCATAGCTACAGCTGGGGAATGTTTCCAGAATGAGATTTACACTCTGCAGAGGAGTGTGCGCTGATATGAAACTTCCTGGCAGATTAAAACTGCGTGCCGGACCGAGACTCGAACCCGGGACATTTGCCTCTCGCGGGCAAGTGCTCTACCAACCAAGCCACCCAAGCAGCACTCACGCTCCATCCTCACAGCTTTACTTCTGCCAGTACCTCGTCTCCTACCTTCCAAAGTTAACAGAAGCTCTCCTGCGAACCTTGCAGAACTAGCACCCCTGAAAGAAAGGATATTGCGTAGACATGGCATAGCTACAGCCTGGGGAATGTTTCCAGAATGAGATTTTCACTCTGCAGCGATGTGTGCGCTGATATGAAACTTCCTGGCAGATTAAAACTGCGTGCCGGACCGAGACTCGAACTCGGGACATTTGCCTCTCGCGGGCAAGTGCTCTACCAACTGAGCCACCCAAGCACAACTCACGCTCCATCCTCACAGCTTTACTTCAGCCAGTACCTCGTCTCCTACCTTCCAAAGTTAACAGAAGCTCTCCTGCGAACCTTGCAGAACTAGCACTCCTGAAAGCTATGATATTGCGGAGACATGGCATAGCCACAGCCTGGGGAATGTTTCCAGAATGAGATTTTAACGCTGCAGCGGAGTGTGCGCTGATATGAAACTTCCTGGCATCTTAAAACTGCGTGCCGGACCGAGACTCGAACTCGGGACATTTGCCTCTCGCGGGCAAGTGCTCTACCAACCGAGCCACCCATGCACAACTCACGCTCCATCCTCACAGCTTTACTTCTGCCAGTACCTCGTCTACTACCTTCCAAAGTTAACTGAAGCTCTCCTGCGAACCTTGCAGAACTAGCACTCCTGAAAGAAATGATATTGCGGAGACATGGCATAGCCACAGCCTGGGGAATGTTTCCAGAATGAGATTTTCACTCTGCAGTGGACTGTGCGCTGATATGAAACTTCCTGGCAGATTAAATCTGCGTGCCGGACCGAGACTCGAACTGGGGACCTTTGCCTCTCGCGGGCAAGTGCTCAACCAACTGAGCCACCCAAGACGACTCACGCTCCATCCTCACAGCTTTACTTCTGCCAGTACCTCGTCTCCTACCTTCCAAGTTAACAGAAGCTCTCCTGCGAACCTTGCAGAACTAGCACTCCTGAAAGAAATGATATTGCGGAGACATGGCATAGCTACAGCCTGGGGAATGTTTCCAGAATGAGATTTTCTCTCTGCAGCGGAGTGTGCGCTGATATGAAACTTCCTGGCACATTAAAACTGCGTGCCGGACCGAGACTCGATCTCGGGGCATTTGCCTCTCGCGGGCAACTGCTCTACCAACCGAGCCACCCAAGCACAACTCACGCTCCATCCTCACAGCTTTACTTCTGCCAATACCTCGTCTCCTACCTTCCAAAGATAACAGAAGCTCTCCTGCGAACCTTGCAGAACTAGCACTATTGAAAAAAAGGATATTGCGGAGACATGGCATAGTTACAGCCTGGGGAATGTTTCCAGAATGAGATTTTCACTCTGCAGCGGAGTGTGCGCTTATATGAAACTTCCTGGCAGATTAAAACTGCGTGCCGGACCGAGACTCGAACTCGGGAAATTTGCCTCTCGCGGGCAAGTGCTCTACCAACCGAGCCACCCAAGCACAACTCACGCTCCATCCTCACAGCTTTACTTCTGCCAGTACCTCGTCTCCTACCTTCCAAAGTTAACAGAAGCTCTCCTGCAAACCTTGCAGAACTAGCACTCCTGAAAGAAAGGATATTGCGGAGACATGTCATAGCTACAGCCTGGGGAATGTTTCCAGAATGAGATTTTCACTCTGAAGAGAAGTGTGCGCTGATATGAAACTTCCTGGCAGATTAAAACTGCGTGCCGAACCGATCCTCGAATTCGGGACATTTGCCTCTCGCGGGCAAGTGCTCTACCAACCGAGCCACCCAAGCACAAGTCACGCCCCATGCTCACAGCTTTATTTCTGCCAGTACCTCGTCTCCTACCTTCCAAAGTTAACAGAAGCTCTCCTGCGAACCTTGCAGAACTAGCACTCCTGAAAGTAAGGATATGCGGAGACATGGCATAGCTACAGCCTGGGGAATGTTTCCAGAATGAGATTTTCACTCTGCAGTGGAGTGTGCGCTGATATGAAACTTCCTAAGAGATTAAAACTGCGTGCCCGACCGAGACTCGAACTCGGGACACTTGCCTCTCGCGGGCAAGTGCTCTACCAACCGAGCCACCCAAGCACAACTCACGCCCCATGCTCACAGCTTTATTTGTGCCAGTACCTCGTCTCCTACCTTCCAAAGTTAGCAGAAGCTCTCCTGCGAACCTTTGCAGAACTAGCACCCCTGAAAGAAAGGATATTGCGGAGACATGGCATAGCTACAGCCTGGGCAATGTTTCCAGAATGAGATCTTCACTCTGCAGTGGAGTGTGCGCTGATATGAAACTTCCTGGCAGATTAAAACTGCGTGCCGGACCGAGACTCGAACTCGGGACACTTGCCTCTCGCGGCCAAGTGCTCTACCAACCGAGCCACCCAAGCACAACCCACGCCCCATGCTCTCAGCTTTATTTCTGCCAGTACCTCGTCTCCTACCTTCCAAAGTTAGCAGAAGCTCTCCTGCGAACCTTTGCAGAACTAGCACCCCTGAAAGAAAGGATATTGCGGAGACATGGCATAGCTACAGCCTGGGGAATGTTTCCAGAATGAGATCTTCACTCTGCAGTGGAGTGTGCGCTGATATGAAACTTCCTGGCAGATTAAAACTGCGTGCCGGACCGAGACTCGAACTCGGGACACTTGCTTCTCGCGGCCAAGTGCTCTACCAACCGAGCCACCCAAGCACAACCCACGCCCCATGCTCACAGCTTTACTTCTGCCAGTACCTCGTCTCCTACCTTCCAAAGTTAACAGAAGCTCCCCTGCGAACCATGCAGAACGAGCACTCCTGAAAGATAGGATATTGCGGAGACATGGCTTAGCTACATCCTGGGGAATGTTTCCAGAATGAGATTTTCACTCTGCAGTGGAGTGTGCGCTGATATGAAACTTCCTGGCAGATTAAAACTGCATGCCGGACCGAGACTCGAACACGGGACCTATGCCTCTCGGGGGCAAGTGCTCTACCAACTGAGCCACCCAAGCACGGCTCACGCTCCATCCTATCAGCTTTACTTCTGCCAGTACCTCGTCTCCTACCTTCCCAAGTTAACAGAAGCTCTCCTCCGAACCTTGCAGAACTAGCACTCCTGAAAGAAAGGATATTGCGGAGACATGGCATAGCTACAGCCTGGGGAATGTTTCCAGAATGAGATTTTCACTCTGCAGCGGAGTGTGCGCTGATATGAAACTTCCTGGCAGATTAAAACTGCGTGCCGGACCGAGACTCGAACTCGGGACATTTGCCTCTCGCGGGCAAGCGCTCTACCAACCGAGCCACCCAAGCACAACTCACGCTCCATCCTCTCAGCTTTACTCCTGCCAGTACCTCGTCTCCTATCTTCCAAAGTTAAGAGAAATTCTCCTGCGAACCTTGCAGAACTAGCACTCCTGAAAGAAAGGATATTGCGGAGACATGGCATAGCTACAGCCTGGGGAATGTTTCCAGAATGAGATTTTCACGCTGCAGCGGAGTGTGCGCTGATATGAAACTTCCTGGCAGATTAAAACTGCGTGCCGGACCGAGACTCGAACTCGGGACATTTGCCTCTCGCGGGCAAGTGCTCTACCAACCGAGCCACCCATGCACAACTCACGCTCCATCCTCACAGCTTTACTTCTGCCAGTACCTTGTCTACTACCTTCCAAAGTTAACAGAAGCTCTCCTGCGAACCTTGCAGAACTAGCACTCCTGAAAGAAATTATATTGCGGAGACATGGCATAGCCACAGCCTGGGGAATGTTTCCAGAATGAGATTTTCACTCTGCAGTGGACTGTGCGCTGATATGAAACTTCCTGGCAGATTAAATCTGCGTGCCGGACCGACACTCGAACTGGGGACCTTTGCCTCTCGCGGGCAAGTGCTCAACCAACTGAGCCACCCAAGCACGACTCACGCTCCATCCTCACAGCTTTACTTCTGCCAGTACCTCGTCTCCTACCTTCCAAGTTAACAGAAGCTCTCCTGCGAACCTTGCAGAACTAGCACTCCTGAAAGAAATGATATTGCGGAGACATGGCATAGCTACAGCCTGAGGAATGTTTCCAGAATGAGATTTTCTCTCTGCAGCGGAGTGTGCGCTGATATGAAACTTCCTGGCAGATTAAAACTGCGTGCCGGACCGAGACTCGAACTCGGGGCATTTGCCTCTCGCGGGCAACTGCTCTACCAACCGAGCCACCCAAGCACAACTCACGCTCCATCCTCACAGCTTTACTTCTGCCAATACCTCGTCTCCTACCTTCCAAAGATAACAGAAGCTCTCCTGCGAACCTTGCAGAACTAGCACTATTGAAAAAAAGTTATTGCAGAGACATGGCATAGTTACAGCCTGGGGAATGTTTCCAGAATGAGATTTTCACTCTGCAGCGGAGTGTGCGCTGATATGAAACTTCCTGGCAGATTAAAACTGCGTGCCGGACCGAGACTCGAACTCGGGACATTTGCCTCTCGCGGGCAAGTGCTCTACCAACCGAGCCACCCAAGCACAACTCACGCTCCATCCTCACAGCTTTACTTCTGCCAGTACCTCGTCTCCTACCTTCCAAAGTTAACAGAAGCTCTCCTGCAAACCTTGCAGAACTAGCACTCCTGAAAGAAAGGATATTGCGGAGACTTGGCATAGCTACAGCCTGGGGAATGTTTCCAGAATGAGATTTTCACTCTGCAGAGAAGTGTGCGCTGATATGAAACTTCCTGGCAGATTAAAACTGAGTGCCGAACCGATCCTCGAATTCGGGACATTTGCCTCTCGCGGGCAAGTGCTCTACCAACCGAGCCACCCAAGCACAAGTCACGCCCCATGCTCACAGCTTTATTTCTGCCAGTACCTCGTCTCCTACCTTCCAAAGTTAACAGAAGCTCTCCTGCGAACCTTGCAGAACTAGCACTCCTCAAAGTAAGGATATGCGGAGACATGGCATAGCTACAGCCTGGGGAATGTTTCCAGAATGAGATTTTCACTCTGCAGCGGAGTGTGCGCTGATATGAAACTTCCTAAGAGATTAAAACTGCGTGCCTGACCGAGACTCGAACACGGGACATTTGCCTCTCGGGGGCAAGTGCTCTACCAACTGAGCCACCCAAGCACGGCTCACGCTCCATCCTATTAGCTTTACTTCTGCCAGTACCTCGTCTCCTACCTTCCCAAGTTAACAGAAGCTCTCCTCCGAACCTTGCAGAACTAGCACTCCTGAAAGAAAGGATATTGCGGAGACATGGCATAGCTACAGCCTGGGGAATGTTTCCAGAATGAGATTTTCACTCTGCAGCGGAGTGTGCGCTGATATGAAACTTACTGGCAGATTAAAACTGCGTGCCGGACCGAGACTCGAACTCGGGACATTTGCCTCTCGCGGGCAAGTGCTCTACCAACCGAGCCACCCAAGCACAACTCACGCTCCATCCTCACAGCTTTTCTTCTGCCAGTACCTCGTCTCCTACCTTCCAAAGTTAACAGAAGCTCTCCTGCGAACTTTGCAGAACTAGCACCCCTAAAAGAAAGGATATTGCGGAGACATGTCATACCTACAGCCTGGAGAGTGTTTCCAGAATGAGATTTTCACTCTGCAGCGGAGTGTGCGCTGATATGAAACTTCCTGGCGGATTAAAACTGCGTGCCGGACCGAGACTCGAACTCGGGACTTTTGTTTCTCGCGGGCAAGTGCTCTACCAACCGAGCCACCCAAGCACAACTCACGCTCCATCCTCACAGCTTTACTTCTGCCAGTACCTCGTCTCCTACCTTCCAAAGTTAACAGAAGCTCTCCTGCGAACTATGCAGAACTAGCACCCCTAAAAGAAAGGATATTGCGGAGACATGTCATACCTACAGCCTGGAGAGTGTTTCCAGAATGAGATTTTCACTCTGCAGCGGAGTGTGCGCTGATATGAAACTTCCTGGCAGATTAAAACTGCGTGCCGGACCGAGACTCGAACTCGGGACATTTGCCTCTCGGGGGCAAGTGCTCTAAGAACTGAGCCACCCAAGCATAACTCACGCCCCATGCTCACAGCTTTACTTCTGCCAGTACCTCGTCTCCTACCTTCCAAAGTTAACAGAAGCTCTCCTGCGAACCTTGCAGAACTAGCACTCCTGATAGAAAGGATATTGCGGAGACATGGCATAGCTACAGCCTGGGGAATGTTTCCAGAATGAGATTTTCACGCTGCAGCGGAGTGTGCGCTGATATGAAACTTCCTGGCAGATTAAAACTGCGTGCCGGACCGAGACTCGAACTCGGGACATTTGCCTCTCGCGGGCAAGTGCTCTACCAACCGAGCCACCCATGCACAACTCACGCTCCATCCTCACAGCTTTACTTCTGCCAGTACCTCGTCTCCTACCTTCCAAAGTTAGCAGAAGCTCTCCTGCGAACCTTGCAGAACTGGCACTCCTGAAAGAAATGATATTGCGGAGACATGGCATAGCCACAGCCTGGCGAATGTTTCCAGAATGAGATTTTCACTCTGCAGTGGACTGTGCGCTGATATGAAACTTCCTGGCAGATTAAATCTGCGTGCCGGACCGAGACTCGAACTGGGGACCTTTGCCTCTCGCGGGCAAGTGCTCAACCAACTGAGCCACCCAAGCACGACTCACGCTCCATCCTCTCAGCTTCACTTCTGCCAGTACCTCGTCTCCTACCTTCCAAGTTAACAGAAGCTCTCCTGCGAACCTTGCAGAACTAGCACTCCTGAAAGAAATGATATTGCGGAGACATGGCATAGCTACAGCCTGGGGAATGTTTCCAGAATGAGATTTTCTCTCTGCAGCGGAGTTTGCGCCGATATGAAACTTCCTGGCAGATTAAAACTGCGTGCCGGACCGAGACTCGAACTCGGGGCATTTGCCTCTCGCGGGCAACTGCTCTACCAACCGAGCCACCCAAGCACAACTCACGCTCCATCCTCACAGCTTTACTTCTGCCAATACCTCGTCTTTTACCTTCCAAAGATAACAGAAGCTCTCCTGCGAACCTTGCAGAACTAGCACTATTGAAAAAAAGGATATTGCGGGGACATGGCATAGTTACAGCCTGGGGAATGTTTCCAGAATGAGATTTTCACTCTGCAGCGGAGTGTGCGCTGATATGAAACTTCCTGGCAGATTAAAACTGCGTGGCGGACCGAGACTCGAACTCGGGACATTTGCCTCTCGCGGGCAAGTGCTCTACCAACCGAGCCACCCAAGCACAACTCACGCTCCATCCTCACAGCTTTACTTCTGCCAGTACCTCGTCTTCTACCTTCCAAAGTTAACAGAAGCTCTCCTGCAAACCTTGCAGAACTAGCACTCCTGAAAGAAAGGATATTGCGGAGACATGGCATAGCTACAGCCTGGGCAATGTTTCCAGAATGAGATTTTCACTCTGCAGAGAAGTGTGCGCTGATATGAAACTTCCTGGCAGATTAAAACTGCGTGCCGAACCGATCCTCGAATTTGGGACATTTGCCTCTCGCGGGCAAGTGCTCTACCAACCGAGCCACCCAAGCACAAGTCACGCCCCATGCTCACAGCTTTATTTCTGCCAGTACCTCGTCTCCTACCTTCCAAAGTTAACAGAAGCTCTCCTGCGAACCTTGCAGAACTAGCACTCCTGAAAGTAAGGATATGCGGAGACATGGCATAGCTACAGCCTGGGGAATGTTTCCAGAATGAGATTTTCACTCTGCAGAGAAGTGTGCGCTGACATGAAACTTCCTGGCAGATTAAAACTGCGTGCCGGACCGAGACTCGAACTCGGGACATTTGCCTCTCGCGGCCAAGTGCTCTACCAACCGAGCCACCCAAGCACAACCCACGCCCCATGCTCTCAGCTTTATTTCTGCCAGTACCTCGTCTCCTACCTTCCAAAATTAACAGAAGCTCCCCTGCGAACCATGCAGAAGTAGCACTCCTGAAAAATAGGATATTGCGGAGACATGGCTTAGCTACAGCCTGGGAAATGTTTCCAGAATGAGATTTTCACTCTGCAGTGGAGTGTGCGCTGATATGAAACTTCCTGGCAGATTAAAACTGCGTGCCGGACCGAGATTCGAACACGGGACCTTTGCCTCTCGGGGCAAGTGCTCTACCAACTGAGCCACCGAAGCACGGCTCACTCTCCATCCTATCAGCTTTACTTCTGCCAGTACTTCGTCTCCTACCTTCCCAAGTTAACAGAAGCTCTCCTCCGAACCTTGCAGAACTAGCACTCCTGAAAGAAAGGATATTGCGGAGACATGGCATAGCTACAGCCTGGGGAATGTTTCCAGAATGAGATTTTCACTCTGCAGCGGAGTGTGCGCTGATATGAAACTTACTGGCAGATTAAAACTGCGTGCCGGACCGAGACTCGAACTCGGGACATTTGCCTCTCGGGGGCAAGTGCTCTAAGAACTGAGCCACCCAAGCATAACTCACGCCCCATGCTCACAGCTTTACTTCTGCCAGTACCTCGTCTCCTACCTTCCAAAGTTAACAGAAGCTCTCCTGCGAACCTTGCAGAACTAGCACTCCTGATAGAAATGATATTGCGGAGACATGGCATAGCTACAGCCTGGGGAATGTTTCCAGAATGAGTTTTTCACTCTGCAGCGGAGTGTGCGCTGATATGAAACTTCCTGACAGATTAAAACTGCGTGCCGGACCGAGACTCGAACTCGGGACATTTGCCTCTCGCGGGCAAGTGCTCTACCACCTGAGCCACCCAAGCACAACTCACGCCCCATGCTCACAGCTTTCTCTCTGCCAGTACCTCGTCTCCTACCTTCCAAAGTTAACAGAAGCTCTCCTGCGAACCTTGCAGAACTAGCACTCCTGATAGAAAGGATATTGCGGAGCCATGGCATAGCTACAGCCTGGGGAGTGTCTCCAGAATGAGATTTTCACTCTGCAGTGGAGTGTGCGCTGATATGAAACTTCCTGGCAGATTAAAACTGCGTGCCGGACCGAGACTCGAACACGGGACCTTTGCCTCTCGGGGGCAAGTGCTCTACCAACTGAGCCACCCAAGCACGGCTCACGCTCCATCCTATCAGCTTTACGTCTGCCTGTACCTCGTCTCCTACCATCCCAAGTTAACAGAAGCTCTCCTCCGAACCTTGCAGAACTAGCACTCCTGAAAGAAAGGATATTGCGGAGACATGGCATAGCTACAGCCTGGGGAATGTTTCCAGAATGAGATTTTCACTCTGCAGCGGAGTGTGCGCTGATATGAAACTTACTGGCAGATTAAAACTGCGTGCCGGACCGAGACTCGAACTCGGGACATTTGCCTCTCGCGTGCAAGTGCTCTACCAACCGAGCCACCCAAGCACAACTCACGCTCTATCCTCACAGCTTTACTTCTGCCAGTACCTCGTCTCCTACCTTCCAAAGTTAACAGAAGCTCTCCTGCGAACCTTGCAGAACTAGCACTCCTGAAAGAAAGGATATTGCGGAGACATGGTATAGCTACAGCCTGGGGAATGTTTCCAGAATGAGATTTTCACTCTGCAGTGGAGTGTCCGCTGATATGAAACTTCCTGGCAGATTAAAACTGCGTGCCGGACCGAGACTCGAACTCGGAACATTTGCCTCTCGGGGGCAAGTGCTCTACCAACTGAGCCACCTAAGCACAACTCATGCCCCATGCTCACAGTTTTATTTCTGCCAGTACCTCGTCTCCTACCTTCCAAAGTTAACAGAAGCTCTCCTGCGAACCTTGCAGTACTAGCACTCCTGAAAGAAAGGATATTGCGGAGACATGGCATAGCTACAGCCTGGGGAATGTTTCCAGAATGAGATTTTCACTCTGCAGCGGAGTGTGCGCTGATATGAAACTTCCTGACAGATTAAAACTGCGTGCCGGACCGAGACTCGAACTCGGGACATTTGCCTCTCGCGGGCAAGTGCTCTACCAACCGAGCCACCCAAGCACAAGTCACGCCCCATGCTCATAGCTTTATTTCTGCCAGTACCTCGTCTCCTACCTTTCAAAGTTAACAGAAGCTCTCCTGCGAACCTTGCAGATCTATCACTCCTGAAAGAAAGGATATTGCGGAGACATGGCATAGCTACAGCCTGGGGAATGTTTCCAGATTGAGATTTTCACTCTGCAGCGGAGTGTGCGCTAATATGAAGCTTCCTAAGAAATTAAAACTGCGTGCCCGACCGAGACTCGAACTCGGGACATTTGCCTCTCGCGGGCAAGTGCTCTACCAACTGAGCCACCTAAGCACAACTCACACCCCATGCTCACAGTTTTATTTCTGCCAGTACCTCGTCTCCTACCTTCCAAAGTTAACAGAACCTCTCCTGCGAACCTTGCAGTACTAGCACTCCTGAAAGAAAGTATATTGCGGAGACATGGCATAGCTACTGCCTGGGGAATGTTTCCAGAATGAGATTTTCACTCTGCAGCGGAAAGTGCGCTGATATGAAACTTCCTGGCAGATTAAAACTGCGTGCCGGACCGAGACTCGAACTCGGGACCTTTGCCTCTCGGGGGTAAGTGCTCCACCAACTGAACCACCCAAGCACGACTCACACTCCATCCTCACAGCTTTACTTCTGCCAGTACCTCGTCTCCTAGCTTCCAAAGTTAACAGAAGCACTCCTGCGAACATTTGCAGAATTAGCACCCCTGAAAGAAAGGATATTGCGGAGAAATGGCATAGTTACAGCCTGGGGAATGTTGCCAGAATGAGATTTTCACTCTGCAGCGGAGTGTGCGCTGATATGAAACTTCCTGGCAGATTAAAACTGCGTGCCGGACCGAGACTCGAACTCGGGACATTTGCCTCTCGCGGGCAAGTGCTCTACCAACCGAGCCACCCAAGCACAACTCACGCTCCATCCTCACAGCTTTACTTCTGCCAGTACCTCGTCTCCTACCTTCCAAAGTTAACAGAAGCTCTCCTGCAAACCTTGCAGAACTAGCACTCCTGAAAGAAAGGATATTGCGGAGACATGGCATAGCTACAGCCTGGGGAATGTTTCCAGAATGAGATTTTCACTCTGCAGCGGAGTGTGCGCTGATATGAAACTTCCTAAGAGATTAAAACTGCGTGCCCGACCGAGACTCGAACTCGGGACATTTGCCTCTCGCGGGCAAGTGCTCTACCAACCGAGCCACCCAAGCACAACTCACGCCCCATGCTCACAGCTTAATTTCTGCCAGTACCTCGTCTCCTACCTTCCAAAGTTAGCAGAAGCTCTCCTGCGAACCTTTGCAGAACTAGCCCCCCTGAAAGAAAGGATATTGCGGAGACATGGCATAGCTACAGCCTGGGGAATGTTTCCAGAATGAGATTTTCACTCTGCAGAGGAGTGTGCGCTGATATGAAACTTCCTGGCAGATTAAAACTGCGTGCCGGACCGAGACTCGAACTCGGGACCTTTGCCTCTCAGGGGCAAGTGGTCTACAAACTGAGCCACCCAAGCACAACTCACGCCCCATGCTCTCAGCTTTATTTCTGCCAGTACCTCGTCTCCTACCTTCCAAAGTTAACAGAAGCTCTCCTGCGAACCTTGCAGAACTAGCACTCCTGAAAGAAAGGATATTGCGGAGACATGGCATAGCCACAGCCTGGGGAATGTTTCCAGAATGAGATTATCACTCTGCAGTGGAGTGTGCGCTGATATGAAACTTCTTGGCAGATTAAATCTGCGTGCCGGACCGAGACTCGAACTCGGGACCTTTGCCTCTCGAGGAAAAGTGCTCTACCAACCGAGCCACCCAAGCACAAGTCACGCCCCATGCTCACAGCTTTATTTCTGACAGTACCTCGTCTCCTACCTTCCAAAGTTAACAGAAGCTCTCCTGCGAACCTTGCAGAACTAGCACTCCTGAAAGTAAGGATATGCGGAGACATGGCATAGCTACAGCCTGGGGAATGTTTCCAGAATGAGATTTTCATTCTGCAGCGGAGTGTGCGCTGATATGAAACTTCCTAAGAGATTAAAACTGCGTGCCCGACCGAGACTCGAACTCGGGACATTTGCCTCTCGCGGGCAAGTGCTCTACCAACCGAGCCACCCAAGCACAACTCACGCCCCATGCTCACAGCTTAATTTCTGCCAGTACCTCGTCTCCTACCTTCCAAAGTTAGCAGAAGCTCTCCTGCGAACCATTGCAGAACTAGCACTCCTGAAAGAAAGGATATTGCGGAGACATGGCATAGCTACAGCCTGGGGAATGTTTCCAGAATGAGATTTTCACTCTGCAGAGGAGTGTGCACTGATATGAAACTTCCTGGCAGATTAAAACTGCGTGCCGGACCGAGACTCGAACTCATGACCTTTGCCTCTCGGGGGCAAGTGGTCTACAAACTGAGCCACCCAAGCACAACTCACGCCCCATGCTCTCAGCTTTATTACTGCCAGTACCTCGTCTCCTACCTTCCAAAGTTAACAGAAGCTCTCCTGCGAACCTTGCAGAACTAGCACTCCTGAAAGAAAGGATATTGCGGAGACATGGCATAGCCACAGCCTGGGGAATGTTTCCAGAATGAGATTTTCACTCTGCAGTGGAGTGTGCGCTGATATGAAACTTCTTGGCAGATTAAATCTGCGTGCCGGACCGAGACTCGAACTCGGGACCTTTGCCTCTCGAGGAAAAGTGTTCTACCAACCGAGCCGACCAAGCAGCACTCACGCTCCATCCTCACAGCTTTACTTCTGCCAGTACCTCGTCTCCTACCTTCCAAAGTTAACAGAAGCTCTCCTGCGAACCTTGGAGAACTAGCACTCATGAAAGAAAGGATATTGCGGAGACATGGCATAGCTACAGCCTGGGGAATGTTTCCAGAATGAGATTTTCACTCTGCAGCGGAGTGTGCGCTGATATGAAACTTCCTGGCAGATTAAAACTGCGTGCCGGACCGAGACTCGAACTCGGGACATTTGTCTCTCGCGGGCAAGTGCTCTACCAACCGAGCCACCCAAGCACAACTCACGCTCCATCCTCACAGTTTTACTTCTGCCAGTACCTCGTCTCCTACCTTCCAAAGATAACAGAAGCTCTCCTGCGAACCTTGCAGAAATAGCACTCCTGAAAACAAGGATATTGCGGAGACATGGCATAGTTACAGCCTGGGGAATGTTTCCAGAATGAGATTTTCACTCTGCAGCGGAGTGTGCGCTGATATGAAACTTCCTGGCAGATTAAAACTGCGTGCCGTACCGAGACTCGAACTCGGGACATTTGCCTCTCGCGGGCAAGTGCTCTACCAACCGAGCCACCCAAGCACAACTCACGCTCCATCCTCACAGCTTTACTTCTGCCAGTATCTCGTCTCCTACCTTCCAAAGTTAACAGAAGCTCTCCTGCGAAAGTTGCAGAACTAGCACCCCTGAATTAAAGGATATTGCGGAGACATGGCATAGCTACAGCCTGGGGAATGTTTCCAGAATGATATTTTCACTCTGCAATGGACTGTGCGCTGATATGAAACTTCCTGGCAGATTAAATCTGCGTGCCGGACCGAGACTCGAACTCGGGACCTTTGCCTCTCGCGGGCAAGTGCACTACCAACTGAGCCACCCAAGCACGACTCACGCTCCATTCTCACAGCTTTACTTCTGCCAGTACGTCGTCTCCTACCTTCCAAGTTAACAGAAGCTCTCCTGCGACCCTGCAGAACTAGCACTCCTGAAAGAAATGATATTGCGGAGACATGGCAATGCTACAGCCTGGGGAATGTTTCCAGAATGAGATTTTCACTCTGCAGCGGAGTGTGCGCTGATATGAAACTTCCTGGCAGATTAAAACTGCGTGCCGGACCGAGACTCGAACTCGGGACATTTGCCTCTCGCGGGCAACTGCTCTACCAACCGAGCCACAAAAGCACAACTCACGCTCCAACTTCACAGCTTTACTTCTGCCAGTACCTCGTCTCCTACCTTCCAAAGATAACAGAAGCTCTCCTGCGAACCTTGCAGAAATAGCACTCCTGAAAGAAAGGATATTGCGGAGACATGGCATAGTTGCAGCCTGGGGAATGTTTCCAGAATGAGATTTTCACTCTGCAGCGGAGTGTGCGCTGATATGAAACTTCCTGGCAGATTAAAACTGCGTGCCGGACCGAGACTCGAACTCGGGACATTTGCCTCTCGCGGGCAAGTGCTCTACCAACCGAGCCACCCAAGCACAACTCACGCTCCATCCTCACAGCTTTACTTCTGCCAGTACCTCGTCTCCTACCTTCCAAAGTTAACAGAAGCTCTCCTGCGAACCTTTGCAGAACTAGCACCCCTGAAAGAAAGGATATTGCGGAGACATGGCATAGCTACAGCCTGGGGAATGTTTCCAGAATGAGATTTTCACTCTGCAGTGGACTGTGCGCTGATATGAAACTTCCTGGCAGATTAAATCTGCGTGCCGGACCGAGACTCGAACTCGGGACCTTTGCCTCTCGCGGGCAAGTGCACTACCAACTGAGCCACCCAAGCACGACTCACGCTCCATTCTCACAGCTTTACTTCTGCCAGTACCTCGTGTCCTACCTTCCAAGTTAACAGAAGCTCTCCTGCGAACCTTGCAGAACTAGCACTCCTGAAAGAAATGATATTGCGGAGACATGGCAATGCTACTGCCTGGGGAATGTTTCCAGAATGAGATTTTCACTCTGCAGCGGAGTGTGCGCTGATATGAAACTTCCTGGCAGATTAAAACTGCGTGCCGGACTGAGACTCGAACTCGGGACATTTGCCTCTCGCGGGCAAGTGCTCTACCACCTGAGCCACCCAAGCACAACTCACGCCCCATGCTCACAGCCTTATTTCTGCCAGTACCTAGTCTCCTACCTTCCAAAGTTAACAGAAGCTCTCCTGCGAACCTTGCAGAACTAGCACTCCTGAAAGAAAGGATATTGCGGAGACATGGCATAGCTACAGCCTGGGGAATGTTTCCAGAATGAGATTTTCACTCTGCAGCGGAGTGTGCGCTGATATGAAACTTCCTGGCAGATTAAAACTGCGTGCCGGACCGAGACTCGAACTCGGGACATTTGCCTCTCGCGGGCAAGTGCACTACCAACCGAGCCACCCAAGCACGACTCACGACACATCCTCACAGCTTTACTTCTGCCAGTACCTCGGCTCCTACCTTCCAAAGATAACAGAAGCTCTCCTGCGAACCTTGCAGAACTGGCACCCCTGAAAGAAATGATATTGCGGAGACATGGCAATGCCACAGCCTGGGGAATGTTTCCAGAATGAGATTTTCACTCTGCAGTGGAGTGTGCGCTGATATGAAACTTCGTGGCAGATTAAATCTGCATGCCGGACCGAGACTCGAACTCGGGACATTTGCGTCTCGCGGGCAAGTGCTCTACCAACTGAGCCACCCAAGCACGACTCACGCCCCATCCTCACAGCATTACTTCTGCCAGTACGTCTTCTTCTACCTTCCAAAGATAACAGTAGCTCTCCTGCGAACCTTGCAGAACTAGCACTCCTGAAAGAAAGGATATTGCGGAGACATGGCATAGCTACAGCCTGGGGAATGTTTCCAGAATGAGATTTTCACGCTGCAGCGGAGTGTGCGCTGATATGAAACTTCCTGGCAGATTAAAACTGCGTGCCGGACCGAGACTCGAACTCGGGACATTTGCCTCTCGCGGGCAAGTGCTCTACCAACCGAGCCACCCAAGCCCAACTCACGCTCCATCCTCACAGCTTTACTTCTGCCAGTACCTCGTCTCCTACCTTCCAAAGTTAACAGAAGCTCTCCTGCAAACCTTGCAGAACTAGCACTCCTGAAAGAAAGGATATTGCGGAGACATGGCATAGCTACAGCCTGGGGAATGTTTCCAGAATGAGATTTTCACTCTGCAGAGAAGTGTGCGCTGATATGAAACTTCCTGGCAGATTAAAACTGCGTGCCGAACCGATCCTCGAATTCGGGATATTTGCCTCTCGCGGGCAAGTGCTCTACCAACCGAGCCACCCAAGCACAAGTCACGCCCCATGCTCACAGCTTTATTTCTGCCAGTACCTCGTCTCCTACCTTCCAAAGTTAACAGAAGCTCTCCTGCGAACCTTGCAGAACTAGCACTCCTGAAAGTAAGGATATGCGGAGACATGGCATAGCTACAGCCTGGGGAATGTTTCCAGAATGAGATTTTCACTCTGCAGCGGAGTGTGCGCTGATATGAAACTTCCTAAGAGATTAAAACTGCGTGCCCGACCGAGACTCGAACTCGGGACATTTGCCTCTCGCGGGCAAGTGCTCTACCAACCGAGCCACCCAAGCACAACTAACGCCCCATGCTCACAGCTTAATTTCTGCCAGTACCTCGTCTCCTACCTTCCAAAGTTAGCAGAAGCTCTCCTGCGAACATTTGCAGAACTAGCACCCCTGAAAGAAAGGATATTGCGGAGACATGGCATAGCTACAGCCTGGGGAATGTTTCCAGAATGAGATTTTCACTCTGCAGAGGAGTGTGCGTTGATATGAAACTTCCTGGCAGATTAAAACTGCGTGCCGGACCGAGACTCGAACTCGGGACATTTGCCTCTCGCGGGCAAGTGCTCTACCAACCGAGCCACCCAAGCACAACTCACGCTCCATCCTCACAGCTTTACTTCTGCCAGTACCTCGTCTCCTACCTTCCAAAGTTAACAGAAGCTCTCCTGCGAACCTTGCAGAACTAGCACTCCTGAAAGAAAGGATATTGCGGAGACATGGCATAGCTACAGCCTGGGGAATGTTTCCAGAATGAGATTTTAACTCTGCAGCGGATTGTGCGCTGATATGAAACTTCCTGGCAGATTAAAACTGCGTGCCGGACCGAGACTCGAACTCGGGACATTTGCGTCTCGCGGGCAAGTGCTCTACCAACCGAGCCACCCAAGCACAACTCACGCTCCATCCTCACAGCTTTACTTCTGCCAGTACCTCGTCTCCTACCTTCCAAAGATAACAGAAGCTCTCCTGCGAACCTTGCAGAAATAGCACTCCTGAAAAAAAGGATATGGCGGAGACATGGCATAGTTACAGCCTGGGGAATGTTTCCAGAATGAGATTTTCACTCTGCAGCGGAGTGTGCGCTGATATGAAACTTCCTGGCAGATTAAAACTGCGTGCCGGACCGAGACTCGAACTCGGGATATTTGCCTCTCGCGGGCAAGTGCTCTACCAACCGAGCCACCCAAGCACAACTCACGCTCCATCCTCACAGCTTTACTTCTGCCAGTACCTCGTCTCCTACCTTCCAAGTTAACAGAAGCCCTCCTGCAAACCTTGCAGAACTAGCACTCCTGAAAGAAAGGATATTGCGGAGACATGGCATAGCTACAGCCTGGGGAATGTTTCCAGAATGAGATTTTCACTCTGCAGAGAAGTGTGCGCTGATATGAAACTTCCTGGCAGATTAAAACTGCGTGCCGAACCGATCCTCGAACTCGGGACATTTGCCTCTCGCGGGCAAGTGCTCTACCAACCGAGCCACCCAAGCACAAGTCACGCCCCATGCTCACAGCTTTATTTCTGCCAGTACCTCGTCTCCTACCTTCCAAAGTTAACAGAAGCTCTCCTGCGAACCTTGCAGAAATAGCACTCCTGAAAGAAAGGATATTGCGGAGACATGGCATAGCTACAGCCTGGGGAATGTTTCCAGAATGAGATTTTCACTCTGCAGCGGAGTGTGCGCTGATATGAAACTTCCTGGCAGATTAAAACTGCGTGCCGGACCGAGACTCGAAGTCGGGACATTTGCCTCTCGCGGGCAAGTGCTCTACCAACCGAGCCACCCAAGCACAACCCACGCTCCATCCTCACAGCTTTATTTATGCCAGTACCTCGTCTCCTACCTTCCAAAGTTAACAGAAGCTCTCCTGCAAACCTTGCAGAACTAGCACTCCTGAAAGAAAGGATATTGCGGAGACATGGCATAGCTACAGCCTGGGGAATGTTTCCAGAATGAGATTTTCACTCTGCAGAGAAGTGTGCGCTGATATGAAACTTCCTGGCAGATTAAAACTGCGTGCCGAACCGATCCTCGAATTCGGGACATTTGCCTCTCGCGGGCAAGTGCTCTACCAACTGAGCCACCCAAGCACAAGTCATGCCCCATGCTCACAGCTTTATTTCTGCCAGTACCTCGTCTCCTACCTTCCAAAGTTAACAGAAGCTCTCCTGCGAACCTTGCAGAACTAGCACTCCTGAAAGTAAGGATATGCGGAGACATGGCATAGCTACAGCCTGGGGAATGTTTCCAGAATGAGATTTTCACTCTGCAGCGGAGTGTGCGCTGATATGAAACTTCCTAAGAGATTAAAACTGCGTGCCCGACCGAGACTCGAACTCGGGACATTTGCCTCTCGCGGGCAAGTGCTCTACCAACCGAGCCACCCAAGCACAACTAACGCCCCATGCTCACAGCTTAATTTCTGCCAGTACCTCGTCTCCTACCTTCCAAAGTTAGCAGAAGCTCTCCTGCGAACCTTTGCAGAACTAGCACCCCTGAAAGAAAGGATATTGCGGAGACATGGCATAGCTACAGCCTGGGGAATGTTTCCAGAATGAGATTTTCACTCTGCAGAGGAGTGTGCGCTGATGTGAAACTTCCTGGCAGATTAAAACTGCGTGCCGGACCGAGACTCGAACTCGGGACCTTTGCCTCTCGGGGGCAAGTTGTCTACAAACTGAGCCACCCAAGCACAACTCACGCCTCATGCTCTCTGCTTTATTTTTGCCAGTACCTCGTCTCCTACCTTCCAAAGTTAACAGAAGCTCTCCTGCGAACCTTGCAGAACTAGCACTCCTGAAAGAAAGGATATTGCGGAGACATGGCATAGCCACAGCCTGGGGAATGTTTCCAGAATGAGATTTTCACTCTGCAGTGGAGTGTGCGCTGATATGAAACTTCTTGGCAGATTAAATCTGCGTGCCGGACCGAGACTCGAACTCGGGACCTTTGCCTCTCGAGGAAAAGTGCTCTACCAACCGAGCCACGCAAGCAGCACTCACGCTCCATCCTCACAGCTTTACTTCTGCCAGTACCTCGTCTCCTACCTTCCAAAGTTAACAGCAGCTCTCCTGCGAACCTTGCAGAACTAGCACTCCTGAAAGAAAGGATATTGCGGAGACATGGCATAGCTACAGCCTGGGGAATGTTTCCAGAATGAGATTTTCACTCTGCAGCGGAGTGTGCGCTGATATGAAACTTCCTGGCAGATTAAAACTGCGTGCCGGACCGAGACTCGAACTCGGGACATTTGCCTCTCGCGGGCAAGTGCTCTACCAACCGAGCCACCCAAGCACAACTCACGCTCCATCCTCACAGCTTTACTTCTGCCAGTACCTCGTCTCCTACCTTCCAAAGATAACAGAAGCTCTCCGGCGAACCTTGCAGAAATAGCACTCCTGAAAAAAAGGATATTGCGGAGACATGGCATAGTTACAGCCTGGGGAATGTTTCCAGAATGAGATTTTCACTCTGCAGCGGAGTGTGCGCTGATATGAAACTTCCTGGCAGATTAAAACTGCGTGCCGGACCGAGACTCGAACTCGGGACATTTGCCTCTCGCGGGCAAGTGCTCTACCAACCGAGCCACCCAAGCACAACTCACGCTCCATCCTCACAGCTTTACTTCTGCCAGTACCTCGTCTCCTACCTTCCAAAGTTAACAGAAGCTCTCCTGCGAAAGTTGCAGAACTAGCACCCCTGAATGAAAGGATATTGCGGAGACATGGCATAGCTACAGTCTGGGGAATGTTTCCAGAATGAGATTTTCACTCTGCAGTGGACTGTGCGCTGATATGAAACTTCCTGGCAGATTAAATTTGCGTGCCGGACCGAGACTCGAACTCGGGACCTTTGCCTCTCGCAGGGCAAGTGCACTACCAACTGAGCCACCCAAGCACGACTCACGCTCCATCCTCACAGCTTTACTTCTGCCAGTACCTCGTCTCCTACCTTCCAAGTTAACAGAAGCTCTCCTGCGAACCTTGCAGAACTAGCACTCCTGAAAGAAATGATATTGCGGAGACATGGCAATGCTACAGCCTGGGGGATGTTTCCAGAATGAGATTTTCACTCTGCAGCGGAGTGTGCGCTGATATGAAACTTCCTGGCAGATTAAAACTGCGTGCCGGACCGAGACTCGAACTCGGGACATTTGCCTCTCGCGGGCAACTGCTCTACCAACCGAGGCACCCAAGCACAACTCACGCTCCATCTTCACAGCCTTACTTCTGCCAGTACCTCGTCTCCTACCTTCCAAAGATAACAGAAGCTCTCCTGCGAACCTTGCAGAACTAGCACTCCTGAAAAAAAGGATATTGCGGAGACATGGCATAGTTACAGCCTGGGGAATGGTTCCAGAATGAGATTTTCACTCTGCAGCGGAGTGTGCGCTGATATGAAACTTCCTGGCAGATTAAAACTGCGTGCCGGACCGAGACTCGAACTCGGGACATTTGCCTCTCGCGGGCAAGTGCTCTACCACCTGAGCCACCCAAGCACAACTCACGCCCCATGCTCACAGCTTTATTTCTGCCAGTACCTAGTCTCCTACCTTCCAAAGTTAACAGAAGCTCTCCTGCGAACCTTGCAGAACTAGCACTCCTGAAAGAAAGGATATTGCGGAGACATGGCATAGCTACAGCCTGGGGAATGTTTCCAGAATGAGATTTTCACTCTGCAGCGGAGTGTGCGCTGATATGAAACTTCCTGGCAGATTAAAACTACGTGCCGGACCGAGACTCGAACTGGGGACATTTGCCTCTCGCGGGCACGTGCACTACCAACCGAGCCACCCAAGCACGACTCACGACACATCCTCACAGCTTTACTTCTGCCAGTACCTCGTCTCCTACCTTCCAAAGATAACAGAAGCTCTCCTGCGAACCTTGCAGAACTGGCACCCCTGAAAGAAATGATATTGCGGAGACATGGCAATGCCACAGCCTGGGGAATGTTTCCAGAATGAGATATTCACTCTGCAGTGGAGTGTGCGCTGATATGAAACTTCGTGGCAGATTAAATCTGTGCGCCGGACCGAGACTCGAACTCGGGACCTCTGCCTCTCGCGGGCAAGTGCTCTACCAACTGAGCCACCCAAGCACGACTCACGCTCCATCCTCACAGCTTTACTTCTGCCAGTACCTCGTCTTACACCTTCCAAGTTAACAGAAGCTCTTCAGCGAACCTTGCTGAACTAGCACTCCTGAAAGAAATGATATTGCGGAGACATGGCATAGCTACAGCCTGGGGAATGTTTCCAGAATGAGATTTTCACTCTGCAGCGGAGTGTGCGCTGATATGAAACTTCCTTGCAGATTAAAACTGCGTGCCGGACCGAGACTCGAACTCGGGACATTTGCCTCTCGCGGGCAAGTGCTCTACCAACTGAGCCACCCAAGCACAACTCACGCTCCATCCTCACAGCTTTACTTCTGCCAGTAACCCGTCTCCTACCTTCCAAAGATAACAGAAGCTCTCCTGCGAACCTTGCAGAACTAGCACTCCTGAAAGAAAGGATATTGCGGAGACATGGCATAGTTACAGCCTGGGGAATGTTTCCAGAATGAGAATTTCACTCTGCAGCGGAGTGTGCGCTGATATGAAACTTCCTGGCAGATTAAAACTGCGTGCCGGACCGATACTCGAACTCGGGACATTTGCCTCTCGCGGGCAAGTGCTCTACCAACCGAGCCACCCAAGCACAACTCACGCTCCATCCTCACAGCTTTACTTCTGCCAGTACCTCGTCTCCTACCTTCCAAAGTTAGCAGAAGCTCTCCTGCAAACCTTGCAGAACTAGCACTCCTGAAAGAAAGGATATTGCGGAGACATGGCATAGCTACTGCCTGGGGAATGTTTCCAGAATGAGATTTTCACTCTGCAGAGAAGTGTGCGCTGATATGAAACTTCCTGGCAGATTGAAACTGCGTGCCGAACCGATCCTCGAATTCGGGACATTTGCCTCTCGCGGGCAAGTGCTCTACCAACCGAGCCACCCAAGCACAAGTCACGCCCCATGCTCACAGCTTTATGTCTGCCAGTACCTCGTCTCCTACCTTCCAAAGTTAACAGAAGCTCTCCTGCGAACCTTGCTGAACTAGCACTCCTGAAAGTAAGGATATGCGGAGACATGGCATAGCTACAGCCTGGGGAATGTTTCCAGAATGAGATTTTCACTCTGCAGCGGAGTGTGCGCTGATATGAAACTTCCTAAGAGATTAAAACTGCGTGCCCGACCGAGACTCGAACTCGGGACATTTGCCTCTCGCGGGCAAGTGCTCTACCAACCGAGCCACCCAAGCACAACTCACGCCCCATGCTCACAGCTTAATTTCTGCCAGTACCTCGTCTCCTACCTTCCAAAGTTAGCAGAAGCTCTCCTGCGAACCTTTGCAGAACTAGCACCCCTGAAAGAAAGGATATTGCGGAGACATGGCATAGCTACAGCCTGGGGAATGTTTCCAGAATGAGATTTTCACTCTGCAGAGGAGTGTGCGCTGATATGAAACTTCCTGGCAGATTAAAACTGCGTGCCGGACCGAGACTCGAACTCGGGACCTTTGCCTCTCGGGGGCAAGTGGTCTACAAACTGAGCCACCCAAGCACAACTCACGCCCCATGCTCTCAGCTTTATTTCTGCCAGTACCTCGTCTCCTACCTTCCAAAGTTAACAGAAGCTCTCCTGCGAACCTTGCAGAACTAGCACTCCTGAAAGAAAGGATATTGCGGAGACATGGCATAGCCACAGCCTGGGGAATGTTTCCAGAATGAGATTTTCACTCTGCAGTGGAGTGTGCGCTGATATGAAACTTCTTGGCAGATTAAATCTGCGTGCCGGACCGAGACTCGAACTCGGGACCTTTGCCTCTCGAGGAAAAGTGCTCTACCAACCGAGCCACCCAAGCAGCACTCACGCTCCATCCTCACAGCTTTACTTCTGCCAGTACCTCGTCTCATACCTTCCAAAGTTAACAGCAGCTCTCCTGCGAACCTTGCAGAACTAGCACTCCTGAAAGAAAGGGTATTGCGGAGACATGGCATAGCTACAGCCTGGGGAATGTTTCCAGAATGAGATTTTCACTCTGCAGCGGAGTGTGCGCTGATATGAAACTTCCTGGCAGATTAAAACTGCGTGCCGGACCGAGACTCGAACTGGGGACATTTGCCTCTCGCGGGCAAGTGCTCTACCAACCGAGCCACCCAAGCACAACTCACGCTCCATCCTCACAGCTTTACTTCTGCCAGTACCTCGTCTCCTACCTTCCAAAGATAACAGAAGCTCTCCTGCGAACCTTGCAGAAATAGCACTCCTGAAAAAAAGGATATTGCGGAGACATGGCATAGTTACAGCTTGGGGAATGTTTCCAGAATGAGATTTTCACTCTGCAGCGGAGTGTGCGCTGATATGAAACTTCCTGGCAGATTAAAATTGCGTGCCGGACCGAGACTCGAACTCGGGACATTTGCCTCTCGCGGGCAAGTGCTCTACCAACCGAGCCACCCAAGCACAACTCACGCTCCATCCTCACAGCTTTACTTCTGCCAGTACCTCGTCTCCTACCTTCCAAAGTTAACAGAAGCTCTCCTGCGGAAGTTGCAGAACTAGCACCCCTGAATGAAAGGATATTGCGGAGACATGGCATAGCTACAGCCTGGGGAATGTTTCCAGAATGAGATTTTCACTCTGCAGTGGACTGTACGCTGATATGAAACTTCCTGGCAGATTAAATCTGCGTGCCGGACCGAGACTCGAACTCGGGACCTTTGCCTCTCGCGGGCAAGTGCACTACCAACTGAGCCACCCAAGCACGACTCACGCTCCATCCTCACAGCTTTACTTCTGCCAGTACCTCGTCTCCTACCTTCCAAGTTAACAGAAGCTCTCCTGCGAACCTTGCAGAACTAGCACTCCTGAAAGAAATGATATTGCGCAGACATGGCAATGCTACAGCCTGGGGAATGTTTCCAGAATGAGATTTTCACTCTGCAGCGGAGTGTGCGCTGATATGAAACTTCCTGGCAGATTAAAACTGCGTGCCGGACCGAGACTCGAACTCGGGACATTTGCCTCTCACGGGCAACAGCTCTACCAACCGAGCCACCCAAGCACAACTCACGCTCCATCTTCACAGCTTTACTTCTGCCAGTACCTCGTCTCCTACCTTCCAAAGATAACAGAAGCTCTCCAGCGAACCTTGCAGAACTAGCACTCCTGAAAAAAAGGATATTGCGGAGACATGGCATAGTTACAGCCTGGGGAATGGTTCCAGAATGAGATTTTCACTCTGCAGCGGAGTGTGCGCTGATATCAATTTTCCTGGCAGGTTAAAACTGCGTGCCGGACCGAGACTCGAACTCGGGGCCTTTGCCTCTCGCGGGCAAGTGCTCTACCAACTGAGCAACCCAAGCAGGACCCACGCCCCATCCTCACAGCTTTATTTCTGCCAGTACATCGTCTCCTACCTTCCAAAGTTAACAGAAGCCCTCCACCGAACCTTGCAGAACTAGCACTCCTGAAAGAAAGGATATTGCGGAGACATGGCATAGCTACAGCCTGGGGAATGTTTCCAGAATGAGATTTTCACTCTGCAGCGGAGTGTGCGCTGATATGAAACTTCCTGGCAGATTAAAACTGCGTGCCGGACCGAGACTCGAACTCGGGACCTTTGCATCTCGGGGGCAAGTGCTCTACCAACTGAGCCACCCAAGCACAACTCATCCCCATGCTCTCTGCTTTATTTCTGCCAGTACCTCGTCTCCTACCTTCCAAAGTTAACAGAAGCTCTCCTGCGAACCTTGCAGAACTAGCACACCTGAAAGAAAGGATATTGGGGAGACATGGCATAGCTACAGCCTGGGGAATGTTTCCAGAATGAGATTTTCACTCTGCAGCGGAGTGTGCGCTGATATGAACTTCCTGGCAGACTAAAACTGCGTGCCGGACCGAGACTCGAACTCGGGACATTTGCCTCTCGCGGGCAAGTGCTCTACCAACCGAGCCACCCAAGCACAACTCACGCTCCTTCCTCACAGCTTTACTTCTGCCAGTACCTCGTCTCCTACCTTCCAAAGTTAACAGAAGCTCTCCTGCGAACCTTGGAGAACTGGCACTCATGAAAGAAAGGATATTGCGGAGACATGGCATAGCTACAGCCTGGGGAATGCTTCCAGAATGAGATTTTCACTCTGCAGCGGAGTGTGCGCTGATATGAATCTTCCTGGCAGATTAAAACTGCGTGCCGGACCGAGACTCGAACTCGGGACCTTTGCCTCTCGCGGGCAAGTGCTCTACCAACTGAGCCACCCAAGCACGACTCACGCCCCATTCTCACAGCTTTACTTCTGCCAGTACCTCGTCTCCTACCTTCCAAAGTTAACAGAAGCTCTCCTGCGAACCTTGCAGAACTAGCACTCCTGAAAGAAAGGATTTTGCGGAGACATGGCATAGCCACAGCCTGGGGAATGTTTCCAGAATGAGATTTTCACTCTGCAGCGGAGTGTGCGCTGATATGAAACTTCCTGGCAGATTAAAACTGCGTGCCGGACCGAGACTCGAACTCGGGACATTTGCCTCTCGCGGGCAAGTGCTCTACAAACAGAGCCACCCAAGCACGACCCACGCCCCATCTTCACAGCTTTACTTCTGCCAGTACCTCGTCTCCTACCTTCCAAAGACAACAGAAGCTCTCCTGCGAGCCTTGCAGATCTAGCACTCCTGAAAGAAAGGTTATTGCGGAGACATGGCATAGCTACAGCCTGGGGAATTTTTCCAGAATGAGATTTTCACTCTGCAGCGGAGTGTGCGCTGATATGAAACTTCCTGGCAGATTAAAACTGCGTGCCGGACCGAGACTCGAACTGGGGACATTTGCCTCTCGCGTGCAAGTGCTCTACCAACCGAGCCACCCAAGCACAACTCACGCTCCATCCTCACAGCTTTACTTCTGCCAGTACCTCGTCTCCTACCTTCCAAAGATAACAGAAGCTCTCCTGCGAACCTTGCAGAAATAGCACTCCTGAAAAAAAGGATATTGCGGAGACATGGCATAGTTACAGCCTGGGGAATGTTTCCAGAATGAGATTTTCACTCTGCAGCGGAGTGTGCGCTGATATGAAACTTCCTGGCAGATTAAAACTGCGTGCCGGACCGAGACTCGAACTCGGGACATTTGCCTCTCGCGGGCAAGTGCTCTACCAACGGAGCCACCCAAGCACAACTCACGCTCCATCCTCACAGCTTTACTTCTGCCAGTACCTCGTCTCCTACCTTCCAAAGTTAACAGAAGCTCTCCTGCGAAAGTTGCAGAACTAGCACCCCTGAATGAAAGGATATTGCGGAGACATGGCATAGCTACAGCCTGGGGAATGTTTCCAGAATGAGATTTTCACTCTGCAGTGGACTGTGCGCTGATATGAAACTTCCTGGCAGATTAAATCTGCGTGCCGGACCGAGACTCGAACTCGGGACCTTTGCCTCTCGCGGGCAAGTGCACTACCAACTGAGCCACCCAAGCACGACTCACGCTCCATCCTCACAGCTTTACTTCTGCCAGTACCTCGTCTCCTACCTTCCAAGTTAACAGAAGCTCTAATGCGAACCTTGCAGAACTAGCACTCCTGAAAGAAATGATATTGCGGAGACATGGCAATGCTACAGCCTGGGGAATGTTTCCAGAATGAGATTTTCACTCTGCAGCGGAGTGTGCGCTGATATGAAACTTCCTGGCAGATTAAAACTGCGTGCCGGACCGAGACTCGAACTCGGGATATTTGCCTCTCGCGGGCAACTGCTCTACCAACCGAGCCACCCAAGCACAACTCACGCTCCATCTTCACAGCTTTACTTCTGCCAGTACCTCGTCTCCTACCTTCCAAAGATAACAGAAGCTCTCCTGCGAACCTTGCAGAACTAGCACTCCTGAAAAAAAGGATATTGCGGAGACATGGCATAGTTACAGCCTGGGGAATGGTTCCAGAATGAGATTTTCACTCTGCAGCGGAGTGTGCGCTGATATGAAACTTCCTGGCAGATTAAAACTGCGTGCCGGACCGAGACTCGAACTCGGGACATTTGCCTCTCGCGGGCAAGTGCTCTACCACCTGAGCCACCCAAGCACAACTCACGCCCCATGCTCACAGCTTTATTTCTGCCAGTACATCGTCTCCTACCTTCCAAAGTTAACAGAAGCCCTCCTCCGAACCTTGCAGAACTAGCACTCCTGAAAGAAAGGATATTGCGGAGACATGGCATAGTTACAGCCTGGGGAATGGTTCCAGAATGAGATTTTCACTCTGCAGCGGAGTGTGCGCAGATATGAACTTTCGTGGCAGATTAAATCTGCGTGCCGGACCGAGAGTCGAACTCGGGACATTTTGCCTCTCGCGGGCAAGTGCTCTACCAACTGAGCCACCCAAGCACGACTCACGTCCCATCCTCACAGCTTTACTTCTGCCAGTACCTCTTCTTCTACCTTCCAAAGATAACAGAAGCTCTCCTGCGAACCTTGCAGAACTAGCACTCCTGAAAGAAAGGATATTGCGGAGACATGGCAAAGCTACAGCCTGGGGAATGTTTCCAGAATGAGATTTTCACTCTGCAGCGGAGTATGCGCTGATATGAAACTTCCTTGCATATTAAAACTGCGTGCCGGACCGAGACTCGAACTCGGGACATTTGCCTCTCGCGGTCAAGTGCACTACCAACCGAGCCACCCAAGCACAACTCACGCTCCATCCTCACAGCTTTACTTCTGCCAGTACCTCGTCTCCTACCTTCCAAAGTTAACAGAAGCTCTCCTCCGAAACTTGCAGTACTAGCACTCCTGAAAGAAAGGATATTGCGGAGACATGGCATAGCCACAGCCTGGGGAATGTTTCCAGAATGAGATTTTCACTCTGCAGCGGAGTGTGCGCTGATATCAATTTTCCTGGCAGGTTAAAACTGCGTGCCGGACCGAGACTTGAACTCGGGACCTTTGCCTCTCGCGGGCAAGTGCTCTACCAACTGAGCAACCCAAGCACGACTCACGCCCCATCCTCACAGCTTTATTTCTGCCTGTACATCGTCTCCTACCTTCCAAAGTTAACAGAAGCCCTCCTCCGAACCTTGCAGAACTAGCACTCCTGAAAGAAAGGATATTGCGGAGACATGGCATAGCTACAGCCTGGGGAATGTTTCCAGAATGAGATTTTCACTCTGCAGCGGAGTGTGCGCTGATATGAAACTTCCTGGCAGATTAAAACTGCGTGCCAGACCGAGACTCGAACTCGGGACCTTTGCATCTCGGGGGCAAGTGCTCTACCAACTGAGCCACCCAAGCAAAACTCACCCCCATGCTCACTGCTTTATTTCTGCCAGTACCTCGTCTCCTACCTTCCAAAGTTAACAGAAGCTCTGCTGCGAACCTTGCAGAACTAGCACACCTGAAAGAAAGGATATTGGGGAGACATGGCATAGCTACAGCCTGGGGAATGTTTCCAGAATGAGATTTTCACTCTGCAGCGGAGTGTGCGCTGATATGACCTTCCTGGCAGACTAAAACTGCGTGCCGGACCGAGACTCGAACTCGGGACATTTGCCTCTCGCGGGCAAGTGCTCTACCAACCGAGCCATCCAAGCACAACTCACGCTCCATCCTCACAGCTTTACTTCTGCCAGTACCTCGTCTCCTACCTTCCAAAGTTAACAGAAGCTCTCCTGCGAAACTTGGAGAACTGGCACTCATGAAAGAAAGGATTTTGCGGAGACATGGCATAGCTACAGCCTGGGGAATGCTTCCAGAATGAGATTTTCACTCTGCAGCCGAGTGTGCGCTGATATGAATCTTCCTGGCAGATTAAAACTGCGTGCCGGACCGAGACTCGAACTCGGGACCTTTGCCTCTCGCGGGCAAGTGCTCTACCAACTGAGCCACCCAAGCACGACTCACGCCCCATTCTAACAGCTTTACTTCTGCCAGTACCTTGTCTCCTACCTTCCAAAGTTAACAGAAGCTCTCCTGCGAACCTTGCAGAACTAGCACTCCTGAAAGAAAGGATTTTGCGGAGACATGGCATAGCCACAGCCTGGGGAATGTTTCCAGAATTAGATTTTCACTCTGCAGCGGAGTGTGCGCTGATATGAAACTTCCTGGCAGATTAAAACTGCGTGCCGGACCGAGACTCGAACTCGGGACCTTTGCTTCTCGCGTGCAAGTGCTCTACCAACTGAGCCACCCAAGCACGGCTCACGCCCCATCCTCACAGCTTTACTTCTGCCAGTACGTCGTCTCCTACCTTCCAAAGATAACAGAAACTCTCCTGCGAAACTTGCAGAACTAGCACTCCTGAAAGAAAATATATTGCGGAGACACGGCATAGCCACAGGCTGGGGAATGTTTCCAGAATGAGATTTTCACTCTGCAGTGGAGTGTGCGCTGATATGAAACTTCCTGGCAGAATAAATCTGCATGCCGGACCGAGACTCGAACTCGGGACATTTGCCTCTCGCGGGCAAGTGCTCTACCAACTGAGCCACCCAAGCACGACCCACGCCCCATCTTCACAGCTTTACTTCTGCCAGTACCTCGTCTCCTACCTTCCAAAGACAACAGAAGCTCTCCTACGAACCTTGCAGATCTAGCACTCCTGAAAGAAAGGTTATTGCGGAGACAAAGCATAGCCACAACCTGGGGAATGTTTCCAGAATGAGATTTTCACTCTGCATGAGAGTGTGCGCTGATATGAAACTTCGTGGCAGGTTAAAACTGTGTGCCGGACCGAGACTCGAACTCGGGACGTTAGCCTCTCGCGGGCAAGTGCACTACCAACCGAGCCACCCAAGCACAACTCACGCCCCATGCTCACAGCTTAATTTCTGCCAGTACCTCGTCTCCTACCTTCCAAAGTTAGCAGAAGCTCTCCTGCGAACCTTGCAGAACTAGCACTCCTGAAAGAAAGGATATTGCGGAGACATGGCATAGCCACAGCCTGGGGAATGTTTCCAGAATGAGATTTTCACTCTGCAGTGGAGTGTGCGCTGATATGAAACTTCTTGGCAGATTAAATCTGCGTGCCGGCCGAGACTCGAACTCGGGACCTTTGCCTCTCGAGGAAAAGTGCTCTACCAACCGAGCCACCCAAGCAGCACTCACGCTCCATCCTCACAGCTTTACTTCTGCCAGTACCTCGTCTCCTACCTTCCAAAGTTAACAGAAGCTCTCCTGCGAAAGTTGCAGAACTAGCACCCCTGAATGAAAGAATATTGCGGAGACATGGCATAGCTACAGCCTGGGGAATGTTTCCAGAATGAGATTTACAGTCTGCAGTGGACTGTGCGCTGATATGAAACTTCCTGGCAGATTAAATCTGCGTGCCGGTCCGAGACCCGAACTCGGGACATTTGCCTCTCGCGGGCAAGTGCTCTACCAACTGAGCCACCCAAGCACGACTCACGCTCCATCCTCACAGCTTTACTTCTGCCAGTACCTCGTCTCCTACCTTCCAAGTTAACAGAAGCTCTCCTGCGAACCTTGCAGAACTAGCACTCCTGAAAGAAATGATATTGCGGAGACATGGCAATGCTACAGCCTGGGGAATGTTTCCAGAATGAGATTTTTCACTCTGCAGCGGAGTGTGCGCTGATATGAAACTTCCTGGCAGATTAAAACTGCGTGCCGGACCGAGACTCGAACTCGGGACCTTTGCCTCTCGGGAGCAAGTGGTCTACAAACTGAGCCACCCAAGCACAACTCACGCCCCTGCTCTCAGCTTTATTTCTGCCAGTACCTCGTCTCCTACCTTCCAAAGTTAACAGAAGCTCTCCTGCGAACCTTGCAGAACTAGCACTCCTGAAAGAAAGGATATTGCGGAGACATGGCATAGCCACAGCCTGGGGAATGTTTCCAGAATGAGATTTTCACTCTGCAGTGGAGTGTGCGCTGATATGAAACTTCTTGGCAGATTAAATCTGCGTGCCGGACCGAGACTCGAACTCGGGACCTTTGCCTCTCGAGGAAAAGTGCTCTACCAACCGAGCCACCCAAGCACGACTCACGCTCCATCCTCACAGCTTTACTTCTGCCAGTACCTCGTCTCCTACCTTCCAAAGTTAACAGCAGCTCTCCTGCGAATTTTGCAGAACTAGCACTCCTGAAAGAAAGGATATTGCGGAGACATGGCATAGCTACAGCCTGGGGAATGTTTCCAGAATGAGATTTTCACTCAGCAGCGGAGTGTGCGCTGATACGAAACTTCCTGGCAGATTAAAACTGCGTGCCGGACCGAGACTCGAACTCGGGACATTTGCCTCTCGCGGACAAGTGCTCTACCAACCGAGCCACCCAAGCACAACTCACGCTCCATCCTCACAGCTTTACTTCTGCCAGTACCTCGTCTCCTACCTTCCAAAGATAACAGAAGCTCTCCTGCGAACCTTGCAGAAATAGCACTCCTGAAAAAAAGGATATTGCGGAGACATGGCATAGTTACAGCGTGGGGAAAGTTTCCAGAATGAGATTTTCACTCTGCAGCGGAGTGTGCGCTGATATGAAACTTCCTGGCAGATTAAAACTGCGTGCCGGACCGAGACTCGAACTCGGGACATTTGCCTCTCGCGGGCAAGTGCTCTACCAACCGAGCCACCCAAGCACAACTCACGCTCGATCCTCACAGCTTTACTTCTGCCAGTACCTCGTCTCCTACCTTCCAAAGTTAACAGAAGCTCTCCTGCGAAAGTTGCAGAACTAGCACCCCTGAATGAAAGGATATTGCGGAGACATGGCATAGCTACAGCCTGGGGAATGTTTCCAGAATGAGATTTTCACTCTGCAGTGGACTGTGCGCTGATATGAAACTTCCTGGCAGATTAAATCTGCGTGCCGGACCGAGACTCGAACTCGGGACCTTTGCCTCTCGCGGGCAAGTGCACTACCAACTGAGCCACCCAAGCACGACTCACGCTCCATCCTCACAGCTTTACTTCTGCCAGTACCTCGTCTCCTACCTTCCAAGTTAACAGAAGCTCTCCTTCGAACCTTGCAGAACTAGCACTCCTGAAAGAAATGATATTGCGGAGACATGGCAAAGCTACAACCTGGGGAATGTTTCCAGAATGAGATTTTCACTCTGCAGCGGAGTGTGCGCTGATATGAAACTTCCTGGCAGATTAAAACTGCGTGCCGGACCGAGACTCGAACTCGGGACATTTGCCTCTCGCAGGCAACTGCTCTACCAACCGAGCCACCCAAGCACAACTCACGCTCCATCTTCACAGCTTTACTTCTGCCAGTACCTCGTCTCCTACCTTCCAAAGATAACAGAAGCTCTCCTGCGAACCTTGCAGAACTAGCACACCTGAAAAAAAGGATATTGCGGAGACATGGCATAGTTACAGCCTGGGGAATGGTTCCAGAATGAGATTTTCACTCTGCAGCGGAGTGTGCGCTGATATGAAACTTCCTGGCAGATTAAAACTGCGTTCCGGACCGAGACTCGAACTCGGGACATTTGCCTCTCGCGGGCAAGTGCTCTACCACCTGAGCCACCCAAGCACAACTCACGTCCCATGCTCACAGCTTTATTTCTGCCAGTACCTAGTCTCCTACCTTCCAAAGTTAACAGATGCTCTCCTGCGAACCTTGCAGAACTAGCACTCCTGAAAGAAAGGATATTGCGGAGACATGGCATAGCTACAGCCTGGGGAATGTTTCCAGAATGAGATTTTCACTCTGCAGCGTAATGTGCGCTGAAATGAAACTTCCTGGCAGATTAGAACTGCGTGCCGGACCGAGACTCGAACTCGGGACATTTCCCTCTCGCGGGCAAGTGCTCTACCAACCGAGCCACCCAAGCACAACTCACGCTCTATCGTCACAGCTTTATTTCTGCCAGTACCTCGTCTCCTACCTTCCAAAGTTAACAGAAGCTCTCCTGCGAACCTTGCAGAACTAGCACACCTGAAAGAAAGGATATTGGGGAGACATGGCATAGCTACAGCCTAGGGAATGTTTCCAGAATGAGATTTTCACTCTGCAGCGGAGTGTGCGCTGATATGAACTTCCTGGCAGACTAAAACTGCGTGCCGGACCGAGACTCGAACTCGGGACATTTGCCTCTCGCGGGCAAGTGCTCTACCAACCGAGCCACCCAAGCACAACTCACGCTCCATCCTCACAGCTTTACTTCTGCCAGTACCTCGTCTCCTACCTTCCAAAGTTAACAGAAGCTCTCCTGCGAACCTTGGAGAACTAGCACTCATGAAAGAAAGGATATTGCGGAGACATGGCATAGCTACAGCCTGGGGAATGCTTCCAGAATGAGATTTTCACTCTGCAGCGGAGTGTGCGCTGATATGAATCTTCCTGGCAGATTAAAACTGCGTGCCGGACCGAGACTCGAACTCAGGACCTTTGCCTCTCGCGGGCAAGTGCTCTACCAACTGAGCCAACCAAGCACGACTCACGCCCCATTCTCACAGCTTTACTTCTGCCAGTACCTCGTCTCCTACCTTCCAAAGTTAACAGAAGCTCTCCTGCGAACCTCGCAGAACTAGCACTCCTGAAAGAAAGGATTTTGCGGAGACATGGCATAGCCACAGCCTGGGGAATGTTTCCAGAATGAGATTTTCACTCTGCAGCGGAGTGTGCGCTGATATGAAACTTCCTGGCAGATTAAAACTGCGTGCCGGACCGAGACTCGAACTCGGGACCTTTGCTTCTCGCGTGCAAGTGCTCTACCAACTGAGCCACCCAAGCACGGCTCACGCCCCATCCTCACAGCTTTACTTCTGCCAGTACGTCGTCTCCTACCTTCCAAAGATAACAGAAACTCTCCTGCGAAACTTGCAGAACTAGCACTCCTGAAAGAAATGATATTGCGGAGACATGGCATAGCCACAGCCTGGGGAATGTTTCCAGAATGAGATTTTCACTCTGCAGTGGAGTGTGGCCTGATATGAAACTTCCTGGCAGATTAAATCTGCATGCCGGACCGAGACTCGAACTCGGGACATTTACCTCTCGCGGGCAAGTGCTCTACCAACTGAGCCACCCAAGCACGACTCACGCCCCATCCTCACAATTTTACTTCTGCCAGTACCTCGTCTCCCACCTTCCAAAGATAACAGAAGCTCTCCTGCGAACCTTGCAGATCTAGCACTCCTGAAAGAAAGGATATTGCGAAGACATGGAATAGCCACAGCCTGGGGAATGTTTCCAGAATGAGATTTTCACTCTGCAGGAGAGTGTGCGCTGATATGAAACTTCGTGGCAGATTAAAACTGTGTGCCGGACCCAGACTCGAACTCGGGACGTTTGCCTCTCGCGCGCAACTGCTCTACCAACTGAGCCACCCAAGCACGACTCACGCCCCATCCTCACAGTTTTACTTCTGCCAGTACCTCGTCTCCTACCTTCCAAAGTTAACAGAAGCTCTTCTGCGAACCTTGCAGAACTAGCACTCCTGAAAGAAAGGATATTGCGGAGACATGGCATAGCCACAGCCTGGGGAATGTTTCCAGAATGAGATTTTCACTCTGCAGGAGAGTGTGCGCTGATATGAAACTTCCTGGCAGATTAAAACTGCGTGCCGGACCGAGACTCGAACTCGGGACCTTTGCCTCTCGCGGGTAAGTGCTCTACCAACTGAGCCACCCAAGCACGACACACGCCCCATCCTCACAGATTTACTTCTACCATTACCTCGTCTCCTACCTCCCAAAGATAACAGAAGCTCTCCTGCGAAGCTTGCAGAACTAGCACTCCTGAAAGAAAATATATTGCGGAGACACGGCATAGCCACAGGCTGGGGAATGTTTCCAGAATGAGATTTTCACTCTGCAGTGGAGTGTGCGCTGATATGAAACTTCCTGGCAGATTAAACCTGCATGCCGGACCGAGACTCGAACTCGGGACATTTGCCTCTCGCGGGCAAGTGCTCTACCAACTGAGCCACCCAAGCACGACCCACGCCCCATCTTCACAGCTTTACTTCTGCCAGTACCTCGTCTCCTACCTTCCAAAGACAACAGAAGCTCTCCTGCGAACCTTGCAGATCTAGCACTCCTGAAAGAAAGGTTATTGCGGAGACATGGCATAGCCACAGCCTGGGGAATGTTTCCAGAATGAGATTTTCACTCTGCATGAGAGTGTGCGCTGATATGAAACTTCGTGGCAGATTAAACCTGTGTGCCGGACCGAGACTCGAACTCGGGACGTTTGCCTCTCGCGGGCAAGTGCTCTACAAACTGACCCACCCAAGCACGACTCACGCCCCATCCTCACAGCTTTACTTCTGCCAGTACCTCGTCTCCTACCTTCCAATGTTAACAGAAGCTCTCCTGCGAACCTCGCAGAACTAGCACTCCTGAAAGAAAGGATTTTGCGGAGACATGGCATAGCCACAGCCTGGGGAATGTTTCCAGAATGAGATTTTCACTCTGCAGCGGAGTGTGCGCTGATATGAAACTTCCTGGCAGATTAAAACTGCGTGCCGGACCGAGACTCGAACTCGGGACCTTTGCTTCTCGCGTGCAAGTGCTCTACCAACTGAGCCACCCAAGCACGGCTCACGCCCCATCCTCACAGCTTTACTTCTGCCAGTACGTCGTCTCCTACCTTCCAAAGATAACAGAAACTCTCCTGCGAAACTTGCAGAACTAGCACTCCTGAAAGAAATGATATTGCGGAGACATGGCATAGCCACAGCCTGGGGAATGTTTCCAGAATGAGATTTTCACTCTGCAGTGGAGTGTGGCCTGATATGAAACTTCCTGGCAGATTAAATCTGCATGCCGGACCGAGACTCGAACTCGGGACATTTACCTCTCGCGGGCAAGTGCTCTACCAATTGAGCCACCCAAGCACGACTCACGCCCCATCCTCACAATTTTACTTCTGCCAGTACCTCGTCTCCCACCTTCCAAAGATAACAGAAGCTCTCCTGCGAACCTTGCAGATCTAGCACTCCTGAAAGAAAGGATATTGCGAAGACATGGAATAGCCACAGCCTGGGGAATGTTTCCAGAATGAGATTTTCACTCTGCAGGAGAGTGTGCGCTGATATGAAACTTCGTGGCAGATTAAAACTGTGTGCCGGACCCAGACTCGAACTCGGGACGTTTGCCTCTCGCGCGCAACTGCTCTACCAACTGAGCCACCCAAGCACGACTCACGCCCCATCCTCACAGTTTTACTTCTGCCAGTACCTCGTCTCCTACCTTCCAAAGTTAACAGAAGCTCTTCTGCGAACCTTGCAGAACTAGCACTCCTGAAAGAAAGGATATTGCGGAGACATGGCATAGCCACAGCCTGGGGAATGTTTCCAGAATGAGATTTTCACTCTGCAGGAGAGTGTGCGCTGATATGAAACTTCCTGGCAGATTAAAACTGCGTGCCGGACCGAGACTCGAACTCGGGACCTTTGCCTCTCGCGGGTAAGTGCTCTACCAACTGAGCCACCCAAGCACGACACACGCCCCATCCTCACAGATTTACTTCTACCATTACCTCGTCTCCTACCTTCCAAAGATAACAGAAGCTCTCCTGCGAAGCTTGCAGAACTAGCACTCCTGAAAGAAAATATATTGCGGAGACACGGCATAGCCACAGGCTGGGGAATGTTTCCAGAATGAGATTTTCACTCTGCAGTGGAGTGTGCGCTGATATGAAACTTCCTGGCAGATTAAACCTGCATGCCGGACCGAGACTCGAACTCGGGACATTTGCCTCTCGCGGGCAAGTGCTCTACCAACTGAGCCACCCAAGCACGACCCACGCCCCATCTTCACAGCTTTACTTCTGCCAGTACCTCGTCTCCTACCTTCCAAAGACAACAGAAGCTCTCCTGCGAACCTTGCAGATCTAGCACTCCTGAAAGAAAGGTTATTGCGGAGACATGGCATAGCCACAGCCTGGGGAATGTTTCCAGAATGAGATTTTCACTCTGCATGAGAGTGTGCGCTGATATGAAACTTCGTGGCAGATTAAACCTGTGTGCCGGACCGAGACTCGAACTCGGGACGTTTGCCTCTCGCGGGCAAGTGCTCTACAAACTGACCCACCCAAGCACGACTCACGCCCCATCCTCACAGCTTTACTTCTGCCAGTACCTCGTCTCCTACCTTCCAATGTTAACAGAAGCTCTTCTGCGAACCTTGCAGAACTAGCACTCCTGAAAGAAAGGATATTGCGGAGACATGGCATAGCCACAGCCTGGGGAATGTTTCCAGAATGAGATTATTACTCTGCAGCGGAGTGTGCGCTGATATGAAACTTCGTGGCAGATTAAAACTGCGTGCCGGACCGAGACTCGAACTCGGAACCCTTGCCTCTCGCGGGCAAGTGCTCTACCATCTGAGCCAACCATCACGACCCACGCCCCATCTTCACAGCTTTAATTCTGCCAGTACCTCGTCTCCTACATTCCAAAGATAACAGAAGCTCTCCTGCGAACCTTGCAGATCTAGCACTCCTGAAAGAAAGGATATTGCGGAGACATGGCATAGCCACAGCCTGGGGAATGTTTCCAGAATGAGATTTTCACTCTGCAGGAGAGTGTGCGCTGATATGAAACTTCCTGGCAGATTAAATCTGCATGCCGGACCGAGACTCGAACTCGGGACATTTGTCTCTCGTGGGCAAGTGCTCTACCAACTGAGCCACCCAAGCACGACTCACGCCCCATCCTCACAGCTTTACTTCTGCCAGTACCTCGTCTCCTACCTTCCAAAGATAACAGAAGCTCTCCTGCGAACCTCACAGATCTAGCACTCCTGAATGAAAGGATATTGCGGAGACATGGCATAGCCACAGCCTGGGGAATGTTTCCAGAATGAGATTTTCACTCTGCAGGAGAGTGTGCGCTGATATGAAACTTCCTGGCAGATTAAATCTGCATGCCGGACCGAGACTCGAACTCGGGACATTTGCCTCTCGCGGGCAAGTGCTCTACCAACTGAGCCACCCAAGCATGACCCACGCCCCATCTTCACAGCTTTACTTCTGCCAGTACCTCGTCTCCTACCTTCCAAAGACAACAGAAGCTCTCCTGCGAACCTTGCAGAACAAGCACTCCTGAAAGAAATGATATTGCGGATACATGGCATAGCCACAGCCTATGGAATGTTTCCAGAATGAGACTTTCACTCTGCAGTGGAGTGTGCGCTGATATGAAACTTCGTGGCAGATTAAAACTGCGTGCCGGACCGAGACTCGAACTCGGAACCCTTGCCTCTCGCGGGCAAGTGCTCTACCAACTGAGCCACCCAAGCACGACTCACGCCCCATCCTCACAGCTTTACTTCTACCATTACCTCGTCTCCTACCTTCCAAAGATAACAGAAGCTCTCCTGCGAACCTTGCAGAACTAGCACTCCTGAAAGAAAGGATATTGTGGAGACATGGCATAGCCACAGCCTGGGGAATGTTTCCAGAATGAGATATTCACTCTGCAGCGGAGTGTGCGCTGATATGAAACTTCCTGGCAGTTTAAAACTGCGTGCCGGACCGAGACTCGTACTCGGAACCCTTGCCTCTCGCGGGCAAGTGCTCTACCAACTGAGCCACCCAAGCACTACACACGCCCCATCCTCACGGCTTTACTTCTACCATTACCTCGTCTCCTACCTTCCAAAGACAACAGAATCTCTCCTGCGAACCTTGCAGAACTAGCACTCCTGAAAGAAATGATATTGCGGATACATGGCATAGCCACAGCCTAAGGAATGTTTCCAGAATGAGATTTTCAGTCTGCAGCGGAGTGTGCGCTGATATGAAACTTCGTTTCAGATTAAAACTGCGTGCCGGACCGTGACTCGAACTCGGGACATTTGCCTCTCGCGGGCAAGTGCTCTACCAACTGAGCCACCCAAGCACGACTCACGCCCCATCCTCACAGCTTTACTTCTGCCAGTACCACGTCTCCTACCTTCCAAAGATAACAGAAGCTCTCCTGCGAACCTTGCAGAACTGGCACTCCTGAAAGAAATGATATTGCGGATACATGGCATAGCCTAGCCTGGGGAATGTTTCCAGAATGAGATTTTCACTCTGCAGTGGAGTGTGCGCTGATATGAAACTTCCTGGCAGATTAAATCTGCGTGCCGGACCGAGACTCGAACTCGGGACATTTGCCTCTCGCGGGCAAGTGCTCTACCAACTGAGCCACCCAAGCACGACCGACGCCCCATCTTCACAGCTTTACTTCTGCCAGTACCTCGTCTCCTACCTTCCAAAGACAACAGAAGCTCTCCTGCGAACCTTGTAGAACTAGCACTCCTGAAAGAAATGATATTGCGGAGACATGGCATACCCACAGGCTGGGGAATGTTTCCAGAATGAGATTTTCACTCTGCAGCGGAGTGTGCGCTGATATGAAACTTCCTGGCAGATTGAAACTGCGTGCCGGACCGAGACTCGAACTCGGGACATTTGCCTCTCGCGGGCAAGTGCTCTACCAACCGAGGCACCCAAGCACAACTCACGCCCCATGCTCACAGCTTTATTTCTGCCAGTACCTCGTCTCCTACCTTCCAAAGTTAACAGAAGCTTTCCTGCGAACCTTGCAGAACTAGCACTCCTGAAAGAAAGGATATTGCGGAGACATGGCATAGCTACAGCCTGGGGAATGTTTCCAGAATGAGATTTTCACTCTGTAGCGGAGTGTGCGCTGATATGGAACTTCCTGGCAGATAAAAACTGCGTGCCGGACCGAGACTCGAACTCGGGACATTTGCCTCTCGTGGGCAAGTGCTCTACCAACTAAGCCACCCAAGCACGACTCACGCTCCATCCTCACAGCTTTACTTCTGCCAGTACCTCGTCTCCTACCTTCCAACGATAACAGAAGCTCTCCTGCGAAACTTGCAGAACTAGCACTTCTGAAAGAAAGGATATTGCGGAGACATGGCATAGCTACAGCCAGGGGAATGTTTCCAGAATGAGATTTTCACTCTGCAGCGGAGTGTGCGCTGATATGAAACCTCCTGGCAGATTAAAACTGGGTGCCGGACCGAGACTCGAACTCGGGACATTTGCCGCTCGCGGGCATGTGCTCTACTAACCGAGCCTCCCAAGCACAAGTCACGCCCCATGCTCACAGCATTATTTCTGCCAGCACCTAGTCTTCTACCTTCCAAAGTTAACAGAAGCCCTCCTGCGAACCATGCAGAACTAGCACTCCTGAAAGAAAGGATATTGCGGAGACATGGCATAGCGACAGCCTGGGGAATGTTTCCAGAATGAGATTTTCACTCTGCAGCGGAGTGTGCGCTGATATGAAACCTCCTGGCAGATTAAAACTGCGTGCTGGACCGAGACTCGAACTCGGGACATTTGCCTCTCGCGGGTAAGTGCTCTACCAACTGAGCCACCCAAGCACGACACACGCCCCATCCTCACAGATTTACTTCTACCATTACCTCGTCTCCCACCTCCCAAAGATAACAGAAGCTCTCCTGCGAAGCTTGCAGAACTAGCACTCCTGAAAGAAAATATATTGCGGAGACACGGCATAGCCACAGCCTGGGGAATGTTTCCAGAATGAGATTTTCACTCTGCAGTGGTGTGTGCGCTGATATGAAACTTCCTGGCAGATTAAATCTGCATGACGGACCGAGACTCGAACTCGGGACATTTGCCTCTCGCGGGCAAGTGCTCTACCAACTGAGCCACCCAAGCACGACCCACGCCCCATCTTCACAGCTTTACTTCTGCCAGTACCTCGTCTCCTACCTTCCAAAGACAACAGAAGCTCTCCTGCGAACCTTGCAGATCTAGCACTCCTGAAAGAAAGGTTATTGCGGAGACATGGCATAGCCACAGCCTGATGAATGTTTCCAGAATGAGATTTTCACTCTGCATGAGAGTGTGCGCTGAAATGAAACTTCGTGGCAGATTAAAACTGTGTGCCGGACCGAGACTCGAACTCGGGACGTTTGCCTCTCGCGGGCAAGTGCTCTACCAACTGACCCACCCAAGCACGACTCACGCCCCATCCTCACAGCATTACTTCTGCCAGTACCTCGTCTCCTACCTTCCAATGTTAACAGAAGCTCTCCTGCGAACCTTGCAGAACTAGCACTCCTGAAAGAAAGGATATTGCGGAGACATGGTATAGCCACAGCCTGGGGAATGTTTCCAGAATGAGATTTTCACTCTGCAGCGGAGTGTGCGCTGATATGAAACTTCCTGGCAGATTAAAACTGCGTGCCGGACCGAGACTCGAACTCGGAACCCTTGCATCTCGCGGGCAAGTGCTCTACCATCTGAGCCACCCATCACGACCCACGCCCCATCTTCACAGCTTTACTTCTGCCAGTACCTCGTCTCCTACATTCCAAAGATAACAGAAGCTCTCCTGCGAACCTTGCAGATCTAGCACTCCTGAAAGAAAGGATATTGCGGAGACATGGCATAGCCACAGCCTGGGGAATGTTTCCAGAATGAGATTTTCACTCTGCAGGAGAGTGTGCGCTGATATGAAACTTCCTGGCAGATTAAATCCGCATGCCGGACCGAGACTCGAACTCGGGACATTTGTCTCTCGCGGGCAAGTGCTCTACCAACTGAGCCACCCAAGCACGACTCACGCCCCATCCTCACAGCTTTACTTCTGCCAGTACCTCGTCTCCTACCTTCCAAAGATAACAGAAGCTCTCCTGCGAACCTCGCAGATCTAGCACTCCTGAATGAAAGGATATTGCGGAGACATGGCATAGCCACAGCCTGGGGAATGTTTCCAGAATGAGATTTTCACTCTGCAGGAGAGTGTGCGCTGATATGAAACTTCCTGGCATATTAAATCTGCATGCCGGACCGAGACTCGAACTCGGGACATTTGCCTCTCGCGGGCAAGTGCTCTACCAACTGAGCCACCCAAGCATGACCCACGCCCCAACTTCACAGCTTTACTTCTGCCAGTACCTCGTCTCCTACCTTCCAAAGACAACAGAAGCTCTCCTGCGAACCTTGCAGAACTAGCACTCCTGAAAGAAATGATATTGCGGATACATGGCACAGCCACAGCCTATGGAATGTTTCCAGAATGAGATTTTCACTCTGCAGCGGAGTGTGCGCTGATATGAAACTTCCTGGCAGATTAAAACTGCGTGCCGGACCGAGACTCGAACTCGGAACCCTTGCCTCTCGCGGGCAAGTGCTCTAATAACTGAGCCACCCAAGCACGACAAACGCCCAATCCTCACGGCTTTACTTCTACCATTACCTCGTCTCCTACCTTCCAAAGATAACAGAAGCTCTCCTGCGAACCTTGCAGAACTAGCGCCCCTGAAAGAAATGATATTGCGGAGACATGGCATAGCCACAGCCTGGGGAATGTTTCCAGAATGAGATTTTCACTCTGCAGGAGAGTGTGCGCTGATATGAAACTTCCTGGCAGATTAAATCTGCATGCCGGACCGAGACTCGAACTCGGGACATTTGCCTCTCGCCGGCAAGTGCTCTACCAACTGAGCCACCCAAGCACGAATCACGCCCCATCTTCACAGCTTTACTTCTGCCAGTACCTCGTCTCCTACCTTCCAAAGACAACAGAAGCTCTCCTGCGAACCTTGCAGAACTAGCACTCCTGAAAGGAATGATATTGCGGATACATGGCATAGCCTCAGCCTATGGAATGTTTCCAGAATGAGATTTTCACTCGGCAGCGGAGTGTGCGCTGATATGAAACTTCGTGGCAGATTAAAACTGCGTGCCGGACCGAGACTCGAACTCTGGACATTTGCCTTTCGCGGGTAAGTGCTCTACCAACTGAGCCACCCAAGCACGACTCACGCCCCATCCTCACAGCTTTACTTCTGCCAGTACCTCGTCTCCTACCTTCCAAAGACAACAGAAGCTCTCCTGCGAACCTTGCAGAACTAGCACTCCTGAAAGGAATGATATTGTGGATACATGGCATAGCCACAGCCTAAGGAATGTTTCCAGAATGAGATTTTCACTCTGCAGCGGAGTGTGTGCTGATATGAAACTTCGTTTCAGATTAAAACTGCGTGCCGGACCGAGACTCGAACTCGGGACATTTGCCTCTCGCGGGCAAGTGCTCTACCAACTGAGCCACCCAAGCACGACTCACGCCCCGTCCTCACAGCTTTACTTCTGCCAGTACCTCGTCTCCTACCTTCCAAAGACAACAGAGGCTCTCCTGCGAACCTTGCAGAACTAGCACTCCTGAAAGAAACGATATTGCGAATACATGGCATAGCCACAGCCTATGGAATGTTTCCAGAATGAGATCTTCACTCTGCAGCGGAGTGTGCGCTGATATGAAACTTCGTGGCAGATTAAAACTGCGTGCCGGACCGAGACTCGAACTCGGGACATTTGCCTCTCGCGGGCAAGTGCTCTACCAACTGAGCCACCCAAGCACGACCCACGCCCCATCTTCACAGCTTTACTTCTGCCAGTACCTCGTCTCCTACCTTCCTAAGAGAACAGATGCTCTCCTGCGAATCTTGCAGAACTAGCACTCCTGAAAGAAAGGATATTGCGGAGACATGGCATAGCCACAGCCTGGGGAATGTTTCCAGAATGAGACTTTCACTCTGCAGCGGAGTGTGCGCTGATATGAAACTTCCTGGCAGATTTAAACTGCGTGCCGGACCGAGACCCGAACTCGGGACCTTTGCCTCTCGCGGGCAAGTGCTCTACCAACTGAGCCACCCAAGCACGACTCACGCCCCATCCTCACAGCTTTACTTCTGCCAGTATCTCGTCTCCTACCTTCCAAAGTTAACAGAAGCTCTCCTGCGAACCTTGCAGAACTAGCACTCCTGAAAGAAAGGATATTGCGGAGACATGGCATAGCGACAGCCTGGGGAATGTTTCCAGAATGAGATTTTCACACTGCAGCGGAGTGTGCACTGATACGAAACTTCCTGGCAGATTAAAACTGCGTGCCGGACTGAGACTCGAACTCGGGACGTTTGCCTCTTGCGGGCAAGTGCTCTACCAACTGAGCCACCCAAGCACGACTCACGCCCCATCCTCACAGCTTTACTTCTGCCAGTACCTCGTCTCCTACCTTCCTAAGAGAACAGATGCTCTCCTGCGAATCTTGCAGAACTAGCACTCCTGAAAGAAAGGATATTGCGGAGACATGGCATAGCCACAGCCTATGGAATGTTTCCAGAATGAGATCTTCACTCTGCAGCGGAGTGTGCGCTGATATGAAACTTCGTGGCAGATTAAAACTGCGTGCCGGACCGAGACTCGAACTCGGGACATTTGCCTCTCGCGGGCAAGTGCTCTACCAACTGAGCCACCCAAGCACGACCCACGCCCCATCTTCACAGCTTTACTTCTGCCAGTACCTCGTCTCCTACCTTCCTAAGAGAACAGATGCTCTCCTGCGAATCTTGCAGAACTAGCACTCCTGAAAGAAAGGATATTGCGGAGACATGGCATAGCCACAGCCTGGGGAATGTTTCCAGAATGAGACTTTCACTCTGCAGCGGAGTGTGCGCTGATATGAAACTTCCTGGCAGATTTAAACTGCGTGCCGGACCGAGACCCGAACTCGGGACCTTTGCCTCTCGCGGGCAAGTGCTCTACCAACTGAGCCACCCAAGCACGACTCACGCTCCATCCTCACAGCTTTACTTCTGCCAGTACCTCGTCTCCTACCTTCCAAAGACAACAGAAGCTCTCCTGCGAACCTTGCAGAACTAGCACTCCTGAAAGGAATGATATTGCAGATACATGGCATAGCATCAGCCTATGGAATGTTTCCAGAATGAGATTTTCACTCTGCATCGGAGTGTGCGCTGATATGAAACTTCGTGGCAGATTAAAACTGCGTGCCGGACCGAGACTCGAACTCTGGACATTTGCCGCTCGCGGGAAAGTGCTCTACCAACTGAGCCACCCAAGCACGACTCACGCCCCATCCTCACAGCTTTACTTCTGCCAGTACCTCGTCTCCTACCTTCCAAAGACAACAGAAGATCTCCTGCGAACCTTGCAGAACTAGCACTCCTGAAAGAAATGATATTGCGGATACATGGAATAGCCACAGCCTAAGGAATGTTTCCAGAATGAGATTTTCACTCTGCAGCGGAGTGTGCGCTGATATGAAACTTCGTTTCAGATTAAAACGGCGTGCCGGACCGAGACTCGAACTCGGGACATTTGCCTCTCGCGGGCAAGTGCTCTACCAACTGAGCCACCCAAGCACGACTCACGCCCCATCCTCACAGCTTTACTTCTGCCAGTACCTCGTCTCCTACCTTCCAAAGACAACAGAAGCTCTCCTGCGAACCTTGCAGAACTAGCACTCCTGAAAGAAATGATATTGCGAATACATGGCATAGCCACAGCCTATGGAATGTTTCCAGAATGAGATTTTCACTCTGCAGCGGAGTGTGCGCTGATATGAAACTTCGTGGCAGATTAAAACTGCGTGCCGGACCGAGAGTCGAACTCGGGACATTTGCCTCTCGCGGGCAAGTGCTCTACCAACTGAGCCACCCAAGCACGACCCACGCCCCATCTTCACAGCTTTACTTCTGCCAGTACCTCGTCTCCTACCTTCCTAAGAGAACAGAAGCTCTCCTGCGAATCTTGCAGAACTAGCACTCCTGAAAGAAAGGATATTGCGGAGACATGGCATAGCCACAGCCTGGGGAATGTTTCCAGAATGAGATTTTCACTCTGCAGCGGAGTGTGCGCTGATATGAAACTTCCTGGCAGATTAAAACTGCGTGCCGGACCGAGACCCGAACTCGGGACCTTTGCCTCTCGCGGGCAAGTGCTCTACCAACTGAGCCACCCAAGCACGACTCACGCCCCATCCTCACAGCTTTACTACTGCCAGTATCTCGTCTCCTACCTTCCAAAGATAACAGAAGCTCTCCTGGGAACCTTGCAGAACTGGCACTCCTGAAAGAAATGATATTGCGGATACATGGCATAGCCTAGCCTGGGGAATGTTTCCAGAATGAGATTTTCACTCTGCAGTGGAGTGTGCGCTGATATGAAACTTCCTGGCAGATTAAATCTGCATGCCGGACCGAGACTCGAACTCGGGACATTTGCCTCTCGCGGGCAAGTGCTCTACCAACTGAGCCACCCAAGCACAACTCACGCTCCATTCTCACAGCTTTACTTCTGCCAGTACCTCGTCTCCTACCTTCCAAAGTTAACATAAAATCATCTGCGAATCTTGGAGAACTAGCACTCCTGAAAGAAAGGATATTGCAGAGACATGGCATAGCTACAGCCTGGGGAATGTTTCCAGAATGAGATTTTCACTCTGCAGCGGAGTGTGCGCTGATACGAAACTTCCTGGCAGATTAAAACTGCGTGCCGGACTGAGACTTGAACTCGGGACATTTGCCTCTCGCGGGCACGTGCCCTACCAACTGAGCCACCCAAGCACAACTCACGCTCCATCCTCACAGCTTTACTTCTGCCAGTACCTCCTCTCCTACCTTCCAAAGTTAACAGAAACTCATCTGCGAATCTTGGAGAATTAGGACTCCTAAAAGAAAGGATATTGCGGAGACATGGCATAGCTACAGCCTGGGGAATGTTTCCAGAATGAGATTTTCACTCTGCAGCGGAGTGTGCGCTGATACGAAACTTCCTGGCAGATTAAAACTGCGTGCCGGACCGAGACTCGAACTCGGGACATTTGCCTCTCACGGGCAAGTGCTCTACCAACTGAGCCACCGAAGCACAACTCACGCTCCATCCTCACAGCTTTATTTCTGCCAGTTCCTCGTCTCCTACTTTCCAAAGTTGACAGAAGCTCTCCTGCGAACCTTGCAGAACTAGCACTCCTGAAAGAAAGGATATTGCGGTGACATGGCATAGCTACAGCCTGGGGAATGTTTCCAGAATGAGATTTTCACTCTGCAGTGGAGTGTGCGCTGATATGAAACTTCCTGGCAGATTAAAACTGCGTGCCGGACAAAGACTCGAACTCGGGACCTTTGCCTCTCGCGGGCATGTGCTCTACCCACTGAGCCACCCAAGCACGATTTACGCCCCATCCTCACAGCTTTACTTTTGCCGGTACCTCGTCTCCTACCTGCCAAAGATAACAGAAGCTCCCCTGCGAACCTTGCAGAACTAGCACTCCTGAAAGAAATGATATTGCGGAGACATGGCATAGACACAGACTGGGGAATTTTTCCAGAATGAGATTTTCACTCTGCAGTGGAGTGTGCCCTGATATGAAACTTCCTGGCAGATTAAATCTGCATGCTGAACCGAGACTCGAACTCGGTACATTTGCCTCTCGCGGGCAAGTGCTCTACCAACCGAGGCACCCAAGCACAACTCACGCCCCATGCTCACAGCTTTATTTCTGCCAGTACCTCGTCACCTACCTTCCAAAGTTAACAGAAGCTCTCCTGCGAAACTTGCAGAACTAGCACTCCTGAAAGAAAGGATATTGCGGAGACATGGCATAGCTACAGCCTGGGCAATGTTTCCAGAATGAGAATTTCAATCTGCAGCGGAGTGTGCGCTGATACGAAACTTCCTGGCAGATTAAAACTGCGTGCCGGACCGAGACTCGAACTCGGGACATTTGCCTCTCGTGGGGAAGTGCTCTACCAACTGAGCCACCCAAACACGACTCACGCTCCATCCTCACAGCTTTACTTCTGCCAGTACCTCGTCTCCTACCTTCCAAAGTTAACAGAAGCTCTCCTGCGAACCTTGCAGAACTAGCACTCCTGAAAGAAAGGATATTGCGGAGACATGGCATAGCTACAGCCTGGGGAATGTTTCCAGAATGAGATTTTCACTCTGCAGCGGAGTGTGCGCTGATGTGAAACTTCCTGGCAGATTAAAACTGCGTGCCGGACCGAGACTCGAACTCGGGACATTTGCCTCTTGCGGGCAAGTGCTCTACCAACTGAGCCACCCAAGCACAACTCACGCTCCACCCTCACAGCTTTACTTCTGCCAGTACGTCGTCTCCTACCTTCCAAAGTTAACAGAAGCTCTCCTGCGAATCTTGCAGAACTAGCACTCCTGAAAGAAAGGATATTGCGGAGACATGGCATAGCTACAGCCTGGGGAATATTTCCAGAATGAGATTTTCACTCTGCAGCGGAGTGTGCGCTGATACGAAACTTCCTGGCAGATTAAAACTGCGTGCCGGACCGAGACTCGAACTCGGGATCTTTGCCTCTCGCGGGCAAGTGCTCTACCAACTGAGCCACCCAAGCACAACTCACGCCCCATGCTCTCAGCTTTATTTCTGCCAGTACTTCGTCTCCTACCATCCAAAGTTAACAGAAGCTCTCCTGCGAACCTTGCAGAACTAGCACTCCTGAAAGAAAGGATATTGCGGAGACATGGCATAGCTACAGCCTGGGGAATGTTTCCAGAATGAGATTTTCACTCTGCAGCGAAATGTGCGCTGATATGAAACTTCCTGGCAGATTAAAACTGCGTGCCGGACCGAGACTCGAACTCGGGACATTTGCCTCTTGCGGGCAAGTGCTCTACCAACCGAGCCACCCAAGCACAACTCACGCTCCATCCTCACAGCTTTACTTCTGCCAGTACCTCGTCTCCTACCTTCCAAAGTTAACAGAAATTCATCTGCGAATCTTGGAGAACTAGCACTCCAGAAAGAAATGATATTGCGGAGACATGGCATAGCTACAGCCTGGGGAATGTTTCCAGAATGAGATTTTCACTCTGCAGCGGAGTGTGCGCTGATACGAAACTTCCTGGCAGATTAAAACTGCGTGCCGGACTGAGACTCGAACTCGGGACGTTTGCCTCTTGCGTGCAAGTGCTCTACCAATTGAGCCACCCAAGCACAACTCACGCTCCATCCTCACAGCTTTACTTCTGCCAGTACCTCGTCTCCTACCTTCCAAAGTTAACAGAAAATCATCTGCGAATCTTGGAGATCCAGCACTCCTGAAAGAAAGGATATTGCGGAGACATGGCATAGCTACAGCCTGGGGAATGTTTCCAGAATGAGATTTTCACGCTGCAGCGGAGTGTGCGCTGATACGAAACTTCCCGGCAGATTAAAACTGCGTGCCGGACTGAGACTCGAACTCGGGACATTTGCCTCTCACGGGCAAGTGCTCTACCAACTGAGCCACCCAAGCACAACTCACGCTCCATCCTCACAGCTTTACTTCTGCCAGTACCTCGTCTCCTACCTTCCAAAGTTAACAGAAAATCATCTGCGAATCTTGGAGAACTTGCACTCCTGAAAGAAAGGATATTGCGGAGACATGGCATAGCTACAGCCTGGGGAATGTTTCCAGAATGAGATTTTCACTCTGCAGCGGAGTGTGCACTGATATGAAACTTCCTGGCAGATTAAAACTGTGTGCCGGACCGAGACTCGAACTTGGGACATTTGCCTCTCGCGGGCAAGTGCTCTACCAACCGAGCCACCCAAGCACAACTCACGCTCCATCCTCACAGCTGTACTTCTGCCAGTACCTCGTCTCCTCCCTTCCAAAGTTAACAGAAAATCATCTGCGGATCTTGGAGAACTAGCACTCCTGAAAGAAAGGATATTGCGGAGACATGGCATAACTACAGCCTGGGGAATGTTTCCAGAATGAGGTTTTCACTCTGCAGCGGAGTGTGCGCTGATACGAAACTTCCTGGCAGATTAAAACTGCGTGCCGGACTGAGACTCGAACTCGGGACGTTTGCCTCTTGCGGGCAAGTGCTCTACCAACTGAGCCACCCAAGCACAACTCACGCTCCATCCTCACAGCTTTACTTCTGCCAGTACCTCGTCTCCTACCTTCCAAAGTTAACAGAAAATCATCTGCGAATCTTGGAGAACTACCACTCCTGAAAGAAAGGATATTGCGGAGACATGGCATACCTACAGCCTGGGTAATGTTTCCAGAATGAGATTTTCACTCTGCAGCGGAGTGTGCGCTGATACGAAACTTCCTGGCAGATTAAAACTGCATGCCAGACTGAGACTCGAATTCGGGACGTTTGCCTCTTGCGGGCAAGTGCTCTACCAACTGAGCCACCCAAGCACAACTCACGCTCCATCCTCACAGCTTTACTTCTGCCAGTACCTCGTCTCCTACCTTCCAAAGATAACAGAAAATCATCTGCGAATCTTGGAGAACTAGCACTCCTGAAAGAAAGGATATTTCGGAGACATGGCATAGCTACAGCCTGGGGAATGTTTCCAGAATGAGATTTTCACTCTGCAGCGGAGTGTGCGCTGATACGAAACTTCCTGGCAGATTAAAACTGCGTGCCGGACTGAGACTCGAACTCGGGACGTTTGCCTCTTGCGGGCAAGTGCTCTACCAACTGAGCCACCCAAGCACAACTCACGCTCCATCCTCACAGCTTTACTTCTGCCAGTACCTCGTCTCCTACCTTCCAAAGTTAACAGAAAATCATCTGCGAATCTTGGGGAACTAGCACTCCTGAAAGAAAGGATATTGCGGGGACATGGCATAGCTAGAGCCTGGGGAATGTTTCCAGAATGAGATTTTCACTCTGCAGCGAAGTGTGCACTGATATGAAACTTCCTGGCAGATTAAAACTGCGTGCCGGACCGAGACTCGAACTCGGGATATTTGCCTCTCGCGGGCAAGTGCTCTACCAACCGAGCCACCCAAGCACAACTTACGCTCCATCCTCACAGCTTTACTTCTGCCAGTACCTTGTCTCCTACCTTCCAAAGTTAACAGAAAATCATCTGCGAATCTTGGAGAACTAGCACTCCTGAAAGAAAGGATATTGCGGAGACATGGCATAGCTACAGCCTGGGGAATGTTTCCAGAATGAGGTTTTCACTCTGCAGCGGAGTGTGCGCTGATACGAAACTTCCTGGCAGATTAAAACTGCGTGCCGGACTGAGACTCGAACTCGGGACATTTGCCTCTCGCGGGCAAGTGCTCTACCAACTGAGCCACCCAAGAACAACTCACGCTCCATCCTCACAGCTTTACTTCTGCCAGTACCTCGTCTCCTACGTTCCAAAGTTAACAGAAAATCATCTGCGAATCTTGGAGAACTAGCACTCCAGAAAGAAAGGATATTGCGGAGACATGGCATAGCTACTGCCTGGGGAAGGTTTCCAGAATGAGATTTTCACTCTGCAGCGGAGTGTGCGCTGATATGAAATTTCCTGGCAGATTAAAACTGCGTGCCGGACTGAGACTCGAACTCGGGACATTTGCCTCTTGCGGGCAAGTGCTCTACCAACTGAGCCACCAAAGCACAACTCACGCTCCATCCTCACAGCTTTACTTCTGCCAGTACCTCGTCTCCTAGCTTCCAAAGTTAACAGAAGCTCTCCTGCGAAACTTGCAGAACTAGCACTCCTGAAAGAAAGGATATTGCGGAGACATGGCATAGCTACAGCCTGGGGAATGTTTCCAGTTTGAGGTTTTCACTCTGCAGCGGTGTGTGCGCTGATACGAAACTTCCTGGCAGATTAAAACTGCGTGCCGGACTGAGACTCGAACTCGGGACATTTGCCTCTCGCGGGCAAGTGCTGTACCAACTGAGCCAAACAAGCACAACTCACGCTCCTTCCTCACAGCTTTACTTCTGCCAGTACCTCGTCTCCTACCTTCCAAAGTTAACAGAAGCTCTAATGCGAAACTTGCAGAACTAGTACTCATGAATGAAAGGATATTGCGGAGACATGGCATAGCTACAGCCTGGGGAATGTTTCCTGAATGAGATTTTCACTCTGCAGCGCAGTGTGCGCTGATATGAAACTTCCTGGCAGATTAAAACTGCGTGCCGGACCGAGACTCGAACTCGGGACATTTGCCTCTCGCGGGTAAGTGCTCTACCAACCGAGCCACCCAAGCACAACTCACGCCCCATGCTCACAGCTTTATTTCTGCCAGTACATCGTCTCCTATCTTCCACAGTTAGCAGAAGCTCTCCTGCGAACCTTGCAGAACTAACACTCCTGAAAGAAAGGATATTGCGAAGACATGGCATAGCTACAGCCTGGGGAATGTTTCCAGAATGAGATTTTCACTCTGCAGTGGAGTGTGCGCTGAAATGAAACTTCCTGGGAGATTAAATCTGCGTGCTGGACCGAGACTCGAACTCGGTACATTTGCCTCTCGCAAGGAAGTGCTCTACCAACTGAGCCACCCAAGCACGACTCACGCCCCATCCTCACAGCTTTTCTTCTTCCAGTACCTCGTCTCCTACCTTCCAAAGATAACAGAAGCTCTCCTGCGAACCTTGCAGAACTAGCACTCCTGAAAGAAAGGATATTGCGGAGACGTGGCATAGCCACAGCCTGGGGAAGGTTTTCACAATGAGATTTTCACTCTGCAGCGGAGTGTGCGCTGATATGAAACTTCCTGGCAGATTAAAACTGCGTGCCGGACCGAGACTCGAACTTGGGACATTTGCCCCTCGCGGGCGAGTGCTCTACCAACCGAGCCACCCAAGCACAACTCACGCCCCATGCTCACAGCTTTATTTCTGCCAGTACCTCGTCTCCTACCTTCCAAAGTTAACAGAAAATCATCTGCGAATCTTGGAGAACTAGCACTCCTGAAAGAAAGGATATTGCGGAGACATGGCATAGCTACAGCCTGGGGAATGTTTCCAGAATGAGATTTTCACTCTGCAGCGGAGTGTGCGCTGATACGAAACTTCCTGGCAGATTAAAACTGCGTGCCGGACTGAGACTCGAACTCGGGACATTTGCCACTTGCGGGCAAGTGCTCTACCAACTGAGCCACCGAAGCACAACTCACGCTCCATCCTCACAGCTTTACTTCTGCCAGTACCTCGTCTCCTACCTTCCAAAGTTAACAGAAGCTCTCCTGCGAAACTTGCAGAACTAGCACTCCTGAAAGAAAGGATATTGCGGAGACATGGCATAGCTACAGCCTGGGGAATGTTTCCAGAATGAGATTTTCACTCTGCAGCGAAGTGTGCGCTGATACGAAACTTCCTGGCAGATTAAAACTGCGTGCCGGACTGAAACTCGAACTCGGGACGTTTGCCTCTTGCGGGCAAGTGCTCTACCAACTGAGCCACCCAAGCACAACTCACGCTCCATCCTCACAGCTTTACTTCTGCCAGTACCTCGTCTCCTACCTTCCAAAGTTAACAGAAAATCATCTGCGAATCTTGGAGATCTAGCACTCCTGAAAGAAAGGATATTGCGGAGACATGGCATAGCTACAGCCTGGGGAATGTTTCCAGAATGAGGTTTTCACTCTGCAGCGGACTGTGCGCTGATACGAAACTTCCTGGCAGATTAAAACTGCGTGCCGGACTGAGACTCGAACTCGGGACATTTGCCTCTCGCGGGCAAGTGCTGTACCAACTGAGCCACCCAAGCACAACTCACGCTCCATCCTCACAGCTTTACTTCTGCCAGTACCTCGTCTCCCACATTCCAAAGTTAACAGAAAATCATCTGCGAATCTTGGAGAACTGGCACTCCTGAAAGAAAGGATATTGCGGAGACATGGCATAGCTACAGCCTGGGGAATGTTTCCAGAATGAGATTTTCACTCTGCAGCGGAGTGTGCGCTGATATGAAACTTCCTGGCAGACTAGAACTGCGTGCCGGACCGAGACTCGAACTCGAGACCAATGCCTCTTGGGGGCAAGTGCTCTATCAACTGTGCCACCCAAGCACGACTCACGCTCCATCCTCACAGCTTTACTTCTGCCAGTGCCTCGTCTCCTACCTTCCAAAGATAACAGAAGCTCTCCTGCGAACCTTGCAGAACTAGCACTCCTGAATGAAAGGATATTGCGGAGACATGGCATAGCTACAGCCTGGGGAATATTTCCAGAATGAGATTTTCAATCTGCAGCGGTGTGTGCGCTGATGTGAAACTTCCTGGCAGATTAAAACTGCGTGCTGGACCGAGACTCGAACTCGGGACATTTGCCTCTCGCGGGCAAGTGCTCTACCAACCGAGCCACCCAAGCACAACTAACGCTCCATCCTCACAGCTTTACTTCTGCCAGTACCTCGTCTCCTACCTTCCAAAGTTAACAGAAGCTCTCCTGCGAACCTTGCAAAACTAGCACTCCTGAAAGAAAGGATATTGCGGAGACATGGCATAGCTACAGCCTGGGGAATGCTTCCAGAATGAGATTTTCACTCTGCAGCGTAGTGTGCGCTGATATGAAACTTCCTGGCACATTAAAACTGCGTGCCGGACCGAGACTCGAACTCGGGACCTTTGATCTCGGGGGCAAGTGCTCTACCAACCGAGCGACCCAAGCACAACTCATGCTCCATCCTCACAGCTTTACTTCTTCCAGTACCTCGTCTCCTACATTCCAAAGTTAACAGAAGCTCTCCTGCGAACCTTGCAGAACTACCACTCCTGATAGAAAGGATATTGCGGAGACATGGCATAGCTACAGCCTGGGGAATGTTTCCAGAATGAGATTTTCACTCTGCAGCGGAGTGTGCACTGATACGAAACTTCCTGGCAGATTAAAACTGCGTGCCGGACCGAGACTCGAACTCGGGACATTTGCCTCTCGCGGTCAAGTGCTCTACCAACCGAGCCACCCAAGCACAACTCACGCTCCATCCTCACAGCTTTACTTCTGCCAGTACCTCGTCTCATACCTTCCAAAGATAGCAGAAGCTCTCCTGCGAACCTTGCAGAACTAGCACTCCTGAAAGAAAGGATATTGCAGATACATTGCATAGCTACAGCCTGGGGAATGTTTCCAGAATGAGATTATCACTCTGCAGCGGAGTGTGCGCTGATATGAAATTTCCTGGCAGATTAAAACTGCGTGCCGGACCGAGACTCGAACTCGGGACCTTTGCCTTCTGCGGGCAAGTGCTCTACCAACCGAGCCACCCAAGCACGACTCACGCCCCATCCTCACAGCTTTTCTTCTGCCAGTACCTCGTCTCCTACCTTCCAAAGATAACAGAAGCTCTCCTGTGAACCTTGCAGAACTGGCACTCCTGAAAGAAATGATATTGTGGAGACATGGCATAGCCACAGCCTGGGGAATGTTTCCAGAATGAGATTTTCACTCTGCAGTGGAGTGTGCGCTGAAATGAAACTTCCTGGCAGTATAATCTGCGTGCTGGACCGAGACTCGAACTCGGGACATTTGCCTCTCGCAAGGAAGTGCTCTACCAACTGAGCCACCCAAGCACGACTCACGCTCCATCCTCACAGCTTTTCTTCTTCCAGTACCTCGTCTCACACCTTCCAAAGATAACAGAAGCTCTCCTGCGAACCTTGCAGAACTAGCACTCCTGAAAGAAAGGATATTGCGGAGACATGGCATAGCTACAGCCTGGGGAAGGTTTTCAGAATGAGATTTTCACTCTGCAGCGGAGCGTGCGCTGATATGAAACTTCCTGGCAGATTAAAACTGCGTGCCGGACCGAGACTCGAAATCGGGACATTTGCCCCTCGCGGGCGAATGCTCTACCAACCGAGCCACCCAAGCACAACTCACGCCCCATGCTCACAGCTTTTTTTCTGCCAGTACCTCGTCTCCTATCTTCCAAAGATAACAGAAGCTCTCCTGCGAACCTTGCAGAACTAGCACTCCTGAAAGAAAGGATATTGCGGAGACATGGCATAGCCACAGCCTGGGGAATGTTTCCAGAATGAGATTTTCACTCTGCAGCGGAGTGTGCGCTGATATGAAACTTCCTGGCAGATTAAAACTGCGTGCCGGACCGAGACTCGCACTCGGGACCTTTGCCTCTCGCGGGCAAGTGCTCTACCAACTGGGCCACCCAAGTACGACTCTCGCCGCATCCTCACAGCCTTACTTCTGCCAGTACCTCGTCTTCTACCTTCCAAAGATAACAGAAGCTCTCCTGCGAACCTTGCAGAACTGGCACTCCTGAAAGAAATGATATTGTGGTGACATGGCATAGCCACAGCCTGGGGAATGCTTCCAGAATGAGATTTTGACTCTGCAGTGGAGTGTGCGCTGAAATGAAACTTCCTGGCAGATTAAATCTGCGTGCCGGACCGAGACTCGAACTCGGGACATTTGCCTCTCTCGGGCAAGTGCTCTACCAACCGAGCCACCCAAGCACAACTCACGCTCCATCCTCACAGCTTTGCTTCTGCCAGTACCTCGTCTCCTACCTTCCAAAGTTAACAGAAGCTCTCCTGCGAACCTTGCAGAACTAGCACTCCTGATAGAAAGGATATTGCGGAGACATGGCGTAGCTACAGCCTGGGGAAGGTTTCCAGAATGAGATTTTCACTCTGCAGCGGAATGTGCGCTGATATTAATCTTCCTGGCCGATTAAAACTGCGTTCCGGACCGAGACTCGAACTCGGGACATTTGCCTCTCACGGGCAAGTGCTCTACCAACCGAGCCACCCAAGCACAACTCACGCCCCATGCTCACAGCTTTATTTCTGCCAGTACATCGTCTCCTACCTTCCAAAGATAACAGAAGCTCTCCTGCGAACCATGCAGAACTAGCACTCCTGAAAGAAAGGATATTGCGGAGACATGGCATAGCCACAACCTGGGGAATGCTTCCAGAATGAGATTTTCACTCTGCAGCGGAGTGTGCGCTAATATGAAACTTCGTGGCAGATTAAAACTGCGTGCCGGACCGAGACTCGAACTCATGACCTTTGCCTCTCGCGGGCAAGTGCTCTACCAACTGAGCCACCCAAGCACGACTCACGCCCCATCCTCACAGCATTACTTCTGCCAGTACCTCGTCTCCTACCTTCCAAAGATATCAGAAGCTCTCCTGCGAACCTTGCAGAACTAGCACTCCTGAAAGAAAGGATATTGCGGAGACATGGCATAGCCACAGCCTGGGGAATGTTTCCAGAATGAGATTTTTCACTCTGCAGGAGAGTGTGCGCTGATATGAAACTTCCTGGCAGATTAAAACTGCGTGCCGGACCGAGACTCGAACTCGGGACTTTTGCCGTTCGCGGGCAAGTGCTCTACCAACTGAGCCACCCAAGCACGCCTCACGCTCCATCCTCACAGCTTTACTTCTGCCAGTACCTCGTCTCCTACCCTCCAAAGTTAACAGAAGCACACCTGCGAACCTTGCAGAACTGGCGCTCCTGAAAGAAAGGATATTGCGGAGACATGGCATAGCTACAGCCTGGGGAATGTTTCCAGATGAGATTTTCACTCTGCAGCTGAGTGTGCGCTGATATGAAACTTCCTGGCAGATTAAAACTGCGGGCCGGACCAAGACTCGAACTCGGGACATTTGCCTCTCGCGGGCAAGTGCCCTACCAACCGAGCAACCCAAGCACAACTCACGCCCCACCCTCACAGCTTTACTTCTGCCAGTACCTCGTCTCCTACCTTCCAAAGTTAACAGAAGCTCTCCTGCGAACCTTGTAGAACTAGCACTCCTGAAAGAAAGGATATTGCGGAGACATGGCATAGCTACAGCCTGGGGAATGTTTCCAAAATGAGATTTTCACTCTGCAGCGGAGTGTGCGCTGATATGAAACTTCCTGGCAGATTAAAACTTCGTGCCGGACCGAGACTCGAACTCGGGACATTTGCCTCTCGCGGGCAAGTGCTCTACCAACTGAGCCACCCAAGCACGACTCACGCCCTATCCTCACAGCTTTACTTCTGCCAGTACCTCGTCTCGTACCTTCCAAAGTTAACACAAGCTGTCCCGCAAACCTTGCAGAACTAGCACTGCTGAAAGAAAGGATATTGCGGAGACATGGCATAGCCACAGCCTGGGGAATGTTTCCAGAATGAGATTTTCACTCTGCAGGAGAGTGTGCGCTGATATGAAACTTCCTGGCAGATTAAAACTGTGTGCCGGACCGAGACTCGAACTCGGGACCTTTGGCTCTCGCGGGCATGTGCTCTACCAACTGAGCCACCCAAGCACGACTCACGATCCATCCTCACAGCTTTACTTCTGCCAGTACCTCGTCTCCTACCTTCCAAAGTTAACAGAAGCTCTCCCGCGAACCTTGCAGAACTAGCACTCCTGAAAGAAAGGATATTGCGGAGACATGGCATAGCTACAGCCTGGGGAATGTTTCCAGAATGAGATTTTCACTCTGCAGCGGAGTGTCCGCTGATATGAAACTTCCTGGCAGATTAAAACTGCGTGCCGGACCGAGACTCGAACTCGGGACATTTGCCTCTCGTGGGCGAGCGCTCTACCATCCGAGCCACCCAAGCACAACTCACGCTCCATCCTCACAGCTTTACTTCTGCCAGTACCTCGTCTCCTACCTTCCAAAGTTAACAGAAGCTCTCCTGCGAACCTTGCAGAACTAGCACTCCTGAAAGAAAGGATATTGCGGAGACATGGCATAGCTACAGCCTGGGGAAGGTTTCCAGAATGAGCTTTTCACTCTGCAGCGGAGTGTGCGCTGATATGAAACTTCCTGGCAGATTAAAACTGCGTGCCGGACCGAGACTCGATCTCGGGACCTTTGCCTCTCGGGGGCAAGTGCTCTACCAACCGAGCCACCCAAGCACAACTAACGCCCGATACTCACAGCTTTACTTCTGCCAGTACCTCGTTTCCTACCATCCAAAGATAACAGAAGCTCTCCTGCGAACCTTGCAGAACTAGCACACCTGAAAGAAAGGATATTGCGGAGACATGGCATAGCAACGGCCTGGGGAATGTTTCCAGAATGAGATTTTCGCTCTACAGCGGAGTGTGCGCTGATATGAAACTTCCTGGCAGATTAAAACTGCGTGCCGGACCGAGACTCGAACTCGGGACCTTTGATCTCGGGGGCAAGTGCTCTACCAACCGAGCCACCCAAGCACAACTCACGCTCCATCCTCACAGCTTTACTTCTGCCAGTACCTCGTCTCATACCTTCCAAAGAAAACAGAAGCTCTCCTGCGAACCTAGCAGAACTAGCACTCCTGAAAGAAAGGATATTGCAGATACATGGCATAGCTACAGCCTGGCGAATGTTTCCAGAATGAGATTATCACTCTGCAGCGGAGTGTCCGCTGATATGAAACTTCCTGGCAGATTAAAACTGCGTGCCGGACCGAGACTCGTACTCGGGACATTTGCCTCTCGCGGTCAAGTGCTCTACCAACCGAGCCACCCAAGCACAACTCACGCTCCATCCTCACAGCTTTACTTCTGCCAGTACCTCGTCTCCTTCCTTCCAATGTTACCAGAAGCTCTCCTGCGAACCTTGCAGAACTAGCACTCCTGATAGAAAGGATATTGCGGAGACATGGCATAGCTACAGCCTGGGGAAGGTTTCCAGAATGAGATATTCACTCTGCAGCGGAGTGTGCGCTGATATGAAACATCCTGGCAGATTAAAACTGCGTGCCGGACCGAGACTCGAACTCGGGACATTTGCCTCTCGCGGGCAAGTGCTCTACCAACCGAGCCACCCAAGCACAACTCACGCCCCATGCTCACAGCTTTATTTCTGCCAGTACCTCGTCTCCTACCTTCCAAAGATAACAGAAGCTCTCCTGCGAACCTTGCAGAACTAGCACTCCTGAAAGAAAGGATATTGCGGAGACATGGCATAGCCACGGCCTGGGGAATGTTTCCAGAATGAGATTTTCGCTCTGCAGCGGAGTGTGCGCTGATATGAAACTTCCTGGCAGATTAAAACTGCGTGCCTCACCGAGACTCGAACTCGGGACCTTTGGCTCTCGCGGGCATGTGCTCTACCAACTGAGCCACCCAAGCACGACTCACGCTCCATCCTCACAGCTTTACTTCTGCCAGTACCTCGTCTCCTACATTCCAAAGTTAACAGAAGCTCTCCCGCGAACCTTGCAGAACTAGCACTCCTGAAAGAAAGGATATTGCGGAGACATGGCATAGCTACAGCCTGGGGAATGTTTCCAGAATGAGATTTTCACTCTGCAGCGGAGTGTCCGCTGATATGAAACTTCCTGGCAGATTAAAACTGCGTGCTGGTCCGAGACTCGAACTCGGGACATTTGCCTCTCGCGGGCAAGTGCTCTACCAACCGAGCCACAAAAGCACAACTCACGCTCCATCCTCACAGCTTTACTTCTGCCAGTACCTCGTCTCCTTCCTTCCAAAGTTAACAGAAGCTCTCCTGCGAACCTTGCAGAACTAGCACTCCTGAAAGAAAGGATATTGCGGAGACATGGCATAGCTACAGCCTGGGGAAGGTTTCCAGAATGAGATTTTCACTCTGCAGCGGAGTGTGCGCTGATATGAAACTTCCTGACAGATTAAAACTGCGTGCCAGACCGAGACTCGAACTCGGGACATTTGCCTCTCGCGGGCAATTGCTCTACCAACTGAGCCACCCAAGCACGACTCACGCTCCATCCTCACAGCTTTACTTCTGCCAGTACCTCGTCTCCTACCTTCCAAAGTTAACAGAAGCTCTCCTGCGAACCTTGCAGAACTAGCACTCCTGAAAGAATGGATATTGCGGAGACATGGCATAGCTACAGCCTGGGGAATGTTTCCAGAATGCGAGTTTCACTCTGCGGCGGAGTGTGCGCTGATATGAAACTTCCTGGCAGATTAAAACTGCGTGCCTCACCGAGACTCGAACTCGGGATCTTTGGCTCTCGCGGGCATGTGCTCTACCAACTGAGCCACCCTAGCACGACTCACGCTCCATCCTCACAGCTTTACTTCTGCCAGTACCTCGTCTCCTACCTTCCAAAGATAACAGAAGCTCTCCTGTGAACCTTGCAGAACTGGCACTCCTGAAAGAAATGATATTGTGGAGACTTGGCATAGCCACAGCCTGGGGAATATTTCCAGAATGAGATTTTCACTCTGCAGTGGAGTGTGCGCTGAAATGAAACTTCCTGGCAGATTAAATCTGCGTGCCGGACCGAGACTCGAACTCGGGACATTTGCCTCTCGCGGGGAAGTGCTCTACCAACTGAGCCACCCAAGCACGACTCACGCCCCATCCTCACAGCTTTTCTTCTTCCAGTACCTCGTCTCCTACCTTCCAAAGATAACAGAAGCTCTCCTGCGAACCTTGCAGAACTAGCACTCCTGAAAGAAAGGATATTGCGGAGACATGGCATAGCCACAGCCTGGGGAATGTTTCCAGAATGAGATTTTCACTCTGCAGGAGAGTGTGCGCCAATATGAAACTTCCTGGCAGATTAAAACTGTGTGCCGGACCGAGACTCGAACTCGGGACCTTTGCCTCTCGCGGGCAAGTGCTCTACCAACTGAGCCACCCAAGCACGGCTCACGCTCCATCCTCACAGCTTTACTTCTGCCAGTACCTCGTCTCCCACCTTCCAAAGTTAACAGAAGCTCTCCTGCGAACCTTGCAGAACTAGCGCTCCTGAAAGAAAGGATATTGCGGTGACGTGGCATAATTACAGCCTGGGGAATGTTTCCAGATGAGATTTTCACTCTGCAGCGGAGTGTGCGCTGATATGAAACTTCCTGGCAGATTAAAACTGCGTGCCGGACCAAGACTCGAACTCGGGACATTTGCCTCTCGCGGGCAAGTGCCCTACCAACCGAGCAACCCAAGCACAACTCACGCTCCATCCTCACAGCTTTACTTCTGCCAGTACCTCGTCTCCTACCTTCCAAAGTTAACAGAAGCTCTCCGGCGAACCTTGTAGAACTAGCACTCCTGAAAGAAAGGATATTGCGGAGACATGGCATAGCTACAGCCTTCGGAATGTTTCCAGAATGAGATTTTCACTCTGCAGCGGAGTGTGCGCTGATATGAAACTTCCTGGCAGATTAAAACTGTGTGCCGGACCGAGACTCGAACTCGGGACCTTTGGCTCTCGCGGGCAAGTGCTCTACCAACTGAGCCACCCAAGCACGACTCACGCTCCATCCTCACAGCTTTACTTCTGCCACTACCTCGTCTCCTACCTTCCAAAGTTAACACAAGCTCTCCCGCGAAACTTGCAGAACTAGCACTCCTGAAAGAAAGGATATTGCGGAGACATGGCATAGCTACAGCCTGGGGAATGTTTCCAGAATGAGATTTTCACTCTGCAGCGGAGTGTCCGCTGATATGAAACTTCCTGGCAGATTAAAACTGCGTGCCGGACCGAGACTCGTACTCGGGACATTTGCCTCTCGCGGTCAAGTGCTCTACCAACCGAGCCACCCAAGCACAACTCACGCTCCATCCTCACAGCTTTACTTCTGCCAGTACCTCGTCTCCTTCCTTCCAATGTTACCAGAAGCTCTCCTGCGAACCTTGCAGAACTAGCACTCCTGATAGAAAGGATATTGCGGAGACATGGCATAGCTACAGCCTGGGGAAGGTTTCCAGAATGAGATATTCACTCTGCAGCGGAGTGTGCGCTGATATGAAACATCCTGGCAGATTAAAACTGCGTGCCGGACCGAGACTCGAACTCGGGACATTTGCCTCTCGCGGGCAAGTGCTCTACCAACCGAGCCACCCAAGCACAACTCACGCCCCATGCTCACAGCTTTATTTCTGCCAGTACCTCGTCTCCTACCTTCCAAAGATAACAGAAGCTCTCCTGCGAACCTTGCAGAACTAGCACTCCTGAAAGAAAGGATATTGCGGAGACATGGCATAGCCACGGCCTGGGGAATGTTTCCAGAATGAGATTTTCGCTCTGCAGCGGAGTGTGCGCTGATATGAAACTTCCTGGCAGATTAAAACTGCGTGCCTCACCGAGACTCGAACTCGGGACCTTTGGCTCTCGCGGGCATGTGCTCTACCAACTGAGCCACCCAAGCACGACTCACGCTCCATCCTCACAGCTTTACTTCTGCCAGTACCTCGTCTCCTACCTTCCAAAGTTAACAGAAGCTCTCCCGCGAACCTTGCAGAACTAGCACTCCTGAAAGAAAGGATATTGCGGAGACATGGCATAGCTACAGCCTGGGGAATGTTTCCTGAATGAGATTTTCACTCTGCAGCGGAGTGTCCGCTGATATGAAACTTCCTGGCAGATTAAAACTGCGTGCTGGTCCGAGACTCGAACTCGGGACATTTGCCTCTCGCGGGCAAGTGCTCTACCAACCGAGCCACAAAAGCACAACTCACGCTCCATCCTCACAGCTTTACTTCTGCCAGTACCTCGTCTCCTTCCTTCCAAAGTTAACAGAAGCTCTCCTGCGAACCTTGCAGAACTAGCACTCCTGAAAGAAAGGATATTGCGGAGACATGGCATAGCTACAGCCTGGGGAAGGTTTCCAGAATGAGATTTTCACTCTGCAGCGGAGTGTGCGCTGATATGAAACTTCCTGACAGATTAAAACTGCGTGCCAGACCGAGACTCGAACTCGGGACATTTGCCTCTCGCGGGCAATTGCTCTACCAACTGAGCCACCCAAGCACGACTCACGCTCCATCCTCACAGCTTTACTTCTGCCAGTACCTCGTCTCCTACCTTCCAAAGTTAACAGAAGCTCTCCTGCGAACCTTGCAGAACTAGCACTCCTGAAAGAATGGATATTGCGGAGACATGGCATAGCTACAGCCTGGGGAATGTTTCCAGAATGCGAGTTTCACTCTGCGGCGGAGTGTGCGCTGATATGAAACTTCCTGGCAGATTAAAACTGCGTGCCTCACCGAGACTCGAACTCGGGATCTTTGGCTCTCGCGGGCATGTGCTCTACCAACTGAGCCACCCTAGCACGACTCACGCTCCATCCTCACAGTTTTACTTCTGCCAGTACCTCGTCTCCTACCTTCCAAAGTTAACAGAAGCTCTCCCGCGAACCTTGCAGAACTACCACTCCTGAAAGAAAGGATATTGCGGAGACATGGCATAGCTACAGCCTGGGGAATGTTTCCAGAATGAGATTTTCACTCTGCAGCGGAGTGTGCGCTGATATGAAACCTCCTGGCAGATTAAAACTGCGTGCCGGACCGAGACTCGAACTCGGGACATTTGCCTCTCGCGGGCAAGTGCTCTACCAACCGAGCCACAAAAGCACAACTCACGCTCCATCCTCACAGCTTTACTTCTGCCAGTACCTCGTCTCCTTCCTTCCAATGTTACCAGAAGCTCTCCTGCGAACCTTGCAGAACTAGCACTCCTGATAGAAAGGATATTGCGGAGACATGGCATAGCTACAGCCTGGGGAAGGTTTCCAGAATGAGATATTCACTCTGCAGCGGAGTGTGCGCTGATATGAAACATCCTGGCAGATTAAAACTGCGTGCCGGACCGAGACTCGAACTCGGGACATTTGCCTCTCGCGGGCAAGTGCTCTACCAACCGAGCCACCCAAGCACAACTCACGCCCCATGCTCACAGCTTTATTTCTGCCAGTACCTCGTCTCCTACCTTCCAAAGATAACAGAAGCTCTCCTGCGAACCTTGCAGAACTAGCACTCCTGAAAGAAAGGATATTGCGGAGACATGGCATAGCCACGGCCTGGGGAATGTTTCCAGAATGAGATTTTCGCTCTGCAGCGGAGTGTGCGCTGATATGAAACTTCCTGGCAGATTAAAACTGCGTGCCTCACCGAGACTCGAACTCGGGACCTTTGGCTCTCGCGGGCATGTGCTCTACCAACTGAGCCACCCAAGCACGACTCACGCTCCATCCTCACAGCTTTACTTCTGCCAGTACCTCGTCTCCTACCTTCCAAAGTTAACAGAAGCTCTCCCGCGAACCTTGCAGAACTAGCACTCCTGAAAGAAAGGATATTGCGGAGACATGGCATAGCTACAGCCTGGGGAATGTTTCCTGAATGAGATTTTCACTCTGCAGCGGAGTGTCCGCTGATATGAAACTTCCTGGCAGATTAAAACTGCGTGCTGGTCCGAGACTCGAACTCGGGACATTTGCCTCTCGCGGGCAAGTGCTCTACCAACCGAGCCACAAAAGCACAACTCACGCTCCATCCTCACAGCTTTACTTCTGCCAGTACCTCGTCTCCTTCCTTCCAAAGTTAACAGAAGCTCTCCTGCGAACCTTGCAGAACTAGCACTCCTGAAAGAAAGGATATTGCGGAGACATGGCATAGCTACAGCCTGGGGAAGGTTTCCAGAATGAGATTTTCACTCTGCAGCGGAGTGTGCGCTGATATGAAACTTCCTGACAGATTAAAACTGCGTGCCAGACCGAGACTCGAACTCGGGACATTTGCCTCTCGCGGGCAATTGCTCTACCAACTGAGCCACCCAAGCACGACTCACGCTCCATCCTCACAGCTTTACTTCTGCCAGTACCTCGTCTCCTACCTTCCAAAGTTAACAGAAGCTCTCCTGCGAACCTTGCAGAACTAGCACTCCTGAAAGAATGGATATTGCGGAGACATGGCATAGCTACAGCCTGGGGAATGTTTCCAGAATGCGAGTTTCACTCTGCGGCGGAGTGTGCGCTGATATGAAACTTCCTGGCAGATTAAAACTGCGTGCCTCACCGAGACTCGAACTCGGGATCTTTGGCTCTCGCGGGCATGTGCTCTACCAACTGAGCCACCCTAGCACGACTCACGCTCCATCCTCACAGTTTTACTTCTGCCAGTACCTCGTCTCCTACCTTCCAAAGTTAACAGAAGCTCTCCCGCGAACCTTGCAGAACTACCACTCCTGAAAGAAAGGATATTGCGGAGACATGGCATAGCTACAGCCTGGGGAATGTTTCCAGAATGAGATTTTCACTCTGCAGCGGAGTGTGCGCTGATATGAAACCTCCTTGCAGATTAAAACTGCGTGCCGGACCGAGACTCGAACTCGGGACATTTGCCTCTCGCGGGCAAGTGCTCTACCAACCGAGCCACAAAAGCACAACTCACGCTCCATCCTCACAGCTTTACTTCTGCCAGTACCTCGTCTCCTACCTTCCAAAGTTAACAGAAGCTCTCCTGCGAACCTTGCAGAACTAGCACTCCTGAAAGAAAGGATATTGCGGAGACATGGCATAGCTACAGCCTGCGGAAGGTTTCCAAAATGAGATTTTCACTCTGCAGCGGAGTGTGCGCTGATATGAAACTTCCTGGCAGATTAAAACTGCGTGCCGGACCGAGACTCGAACTCGGGACATTTGCCTCTCGCGGGCAAGTGCTCTACCAACCGAGCCACCCAAGCACAACTAACGCCCCATACTCACAGCTTTACTTCTGCCAGTACCTCGTCTCCTACCTTCCAAATATAACAGAAGCTCTCCTGCGAACCTTGCAGAACTAGCACTCCTGAAAGAAAGGATATTGCGGAGACGTGGCATAGCTACAGCCTGGGGAATGTTTCCAGAATGAGATTGTCACTCTGCAGCGGAGTGTGCGCTGATATGAAACTTCCTGGCAGATAAAAACTGAGTGCCGGACCGAGACTCGAACTCGGGATATTTGCCTCTCGCGGGCAAGTGCTCTACCAACCGAGCCACCCAAGCACAACTCATGCTCCATCCTCACAGCTTTACTTCTGCCAGTACCTCGTCTCCTGCCTTCCAAAGTTAACAGTAGCTCTCCTGCGAACCTTGCAGAAGTAGCACTCCTGAAAGAAAGGATATTGCGGAGACATGGCATAGCTACAGCCTATGGAAGGTTTCCAGAATGAGATTTTCACTCTGCAGCGGAGTGTGCGCTGATATGAAACTTCCTGGCAGATTAAAACTGCGTGCCGGACCGAGACTCGAACTCGGGAGATTTGCCTCTCGCGGGCAAGTGCTCTACCAACTGAGCCACCCAAGCACAACTAACGCCCCATACTCACAGCTTTACTTCTGCCAGTACCTCGTCTCCTACCTTCCAAAGATAACAGAAGCTCTCCTGCGAACCTTGCAGAACTAGCACTCCTGAAAGGAAGGATATTGCGGAGACATGGCATAACCACGGCCTGGGGAATGTTTCCAGAATGAGATTTTCGCTCTGCAGCGGAGTGTGCGCTGATATGAAACTTCCTGGCAGATTAAAACTGCGTGCCGGACCGAGACTCGAACTCGGGACATTTGCCTCTCGCGGGCAAGTGCTCTACCAACCGAGCCACCCAAGCACAACTCACGCTCCATCCTCACAGCTTTACTTCTGCCAGTACCTCGTCTCCTGCCTTCCGAAGTTAACAGAAGCTCTCCTGCGAACCTTGCAGAACTAGCACTCCTGAAAGAAAGGATATTGCGGAGACGTGGCATAGCTACAGCCTGGGGAATGTTTCCAGAATGAGATTTTCACTCTGCAACGGAGTGTGCGCTGATATGAAACTTCCTGGCAGATAAAAACTGAGTGCCGGACCGAGACTCGAACTCGGGATATTTGCCTCTCGCGGACAAGTGCTCTACCAACCGAGCCACCCAAGCACAACTCATGCTCCATCCTCACAGCTTTACTTCTGCCAGTACCTCGGCTCCTACCTTCCAAAGTTAACAGTAGCTCTCCTGCGAACCTTGCAGAAGTAGCACTCCTGAAAGAAAGGATATTGCGGGGACATGGCATAGCTACAGCCTGGGGAATGTTTCCAGAATCAGATTTTCACTCTGCAGCGGAGTGTGCGCTGATATGAAACTTCCTGGCAGATTAAAACTGCGTGCCGGACCGAGACTCGAACTCGGGACATTTGCCTCTCGCGGGCAAGTGCTCTACCAACCAAGCCACCCAAGCACAACTCACGCTCCATCCTCACAGATTTACTTCTGCCAGTACCTCGTCTCCTACCTTCCGAAGTTAACAGAAGCTCTCCTGCGAAACTAACAGAACTAGCACTCCTGAAAGAAAGGATATTGCGGAGACATGGCATAGCTACAGCCTGGGGAATGTTTCCAGAAAGCGATTTTCACTCTGCAGCGGAGTGTGCGCTGATATGAAACTTCCTGGCAGATTAAAACTGCGTGCCTGACCGAGACTCGAAATCGGGACCTTTGGCTCTCGCGGGCATGTGCTCTACCAACTGAGCCACCCAAGCACGACACACGCTCCATCCTCACAGCTTTACTTCTGCCAGTACCTCGTCTCCTACCTTCCAAAGTTAACAGAAGCTCTCTTGCGAACCTTGCAGAACTAGCACTCCTGAAAGAAAGGATATTGCGGAGACATGGCATAGCTACAGCCTGGGGAATGTTTCCAGAATGAGATTTTCACTCTGCAGCGGAGTGTCCGCTGATATGAAACTTCCTGGCAGATTAAAACTGCGTGCCGGACCGAGACTCGAACTTGGGACATTTGCCTCTCGCGTTCAAGTGCTCTACCAACCGAGCCACCCAAGCACAACTCACGCTCCATCCTCACAGCTTTACTTCTGCCAGTACCTCGTCTCCTACCTTCCAAAGTTAACAGAAGCTCTCCTGCGAACCTTGCAGAACTAGCACTCCTGAAAGAAAGGATATTGCGGAGACATGGCATAGCTACAGCCTGGGGAAGGTTTCCAGAATGAGATTTTCACTCTGCAGCGGAGTGTGCGCTGATATGTAACTTCCTGGCAGATTAAAACTGCGTGCCGGACCGAGACTCGAACTCGGGACATTTGCCTCTCGCGGGCAAGTGCGCTACCAACCGAGCCACCCAAGCACAACTAACGCCCCATACTCACAGCTGTACTTCTGCCAGTACCTCGTGTCCTACCTTCCAAAGATAACAGAAGCTCTCCTGCGAACCTTGCAGAACTAGCACTCCTGAAAGAAAGGATATTGCGGAGACATGGCATAGCTACGGCCTGGGGAATGTTTCCAGAATGAGATTTTCGCTCTGCAGCGGAGTGTGCGCTGATATGAAACTTCCTGGCAGATTAAAACTGCGTGCCGGACCGAGACTCGAACTCGGGACATTTGCCTCTCGCGGGCAAGTGCTCTACCAACCAATCCACCCAAGCACAACTCACGCTCCATCCTCACAGCTTTACTTCTGCCAGTACCTCGTCTCCTACCTTCCAAAGTTAACAGAAGCTCTCCTGCGAAACTTGCAGAACTAGCACTCCTGAAAGAAAGGATATTGCGGAGACATGGCATAGATACAGCCTTGGGAATGTTTCCAGAATGCGATTTTCACTCTGCAGCGGAGTGTGCGCTGATATGAAACCTCCTGGCAGATTAAAACTGCTTGCCTGACCGAGACTCGAACTCGGGACATTTGCATCTCGCGGGCAAGTGCTCTACCAACCGAGCCACCCAAGCACAACTCACGCCCCATGCTCACAGCTTTATTTCTGCCAGTACATCGCCTCCTACCTTCCAAAGTTAACAGAAGCTCTCCTGCGAATCTTGCAGAACTAGCACTCCTGAAAGAAAGGATATTGCGGAGACATGGCATAGCTACCGCTTGGGGAATGTTTCCAGAATGAGATTTTCACTCTGCAGCGGAGTGTGCGCTGATATGAAACTTCCTGGCAGATTAAAACTGAGTGCCGGACCGAGACACGAACTTGGGACGTTTGCCTCCCGCGGGCAAGTGCTCTACCAACTGCGACACCCAAGCACGACTCACGCCGCATCCTTACAGCTTTACTTCTGCCAGTACCTCGTCTCCTACCTTCCAAAGTTAACAGAAGCTCTCCTGCGAACTTGCAGAACTAGCACTCCTGAAAGAAATGATATTGCGGAGACATGGCATGGCCACAGCCTGGGGAATGTTTCCAGAATGAGATTTTCACTCTGCAGCGGAGTGTGCGCTGATATGAAACTTCCTGGCAGATAAACCTGCGTGCCGGACCGAGACTCGAACTCGGGACATTTGCCTCTCGCGGGCAAGTGCTCTACCAACTGAGCCACCCAAGCACGACCCACACCCCATCCTCACAGCTTTACTTCTGCCAGGACCTCGTCTCGTACCTTCCAAAGATAACAGAATCTCTCCTGCGAAACTTACAGAACTAGCACTCCTGAAAGAAAGGATATTGCGGATACATGGAATAGCCACAGCCTAGGGAATGTTTCCAGAATGAGATTTTCACTCTGCAACGGAGTGTCCGCTGATATGAAACTTCCTGTCAGATTAAAACTGCGTGCCGGACCGAGACTCAAACTCGGGAACTTTGCCTCCCGCGGGCAAGTGCTCTACCAACCGAGCCTCCCAAGCACAACTCACGCTCCATCCTCACTGCTTTACTTTAGCCAGTACCTCGTCTCCTACCTTCCAAAGTTAACGGAAGCTCTCCTGCGAACCTTGCAGAACTAGCACTCCTGAAAGAAAGGATATTGCGGAGACATGGCATAGCTACAGCCTGGGGAATGTTTCCAGAATGAGATTTTCACTCTGCAGCGGAGTTTGCGCTGATATGAAACTTCCTGGCAGATTAAAACTGCGTGCCGGACCGAGACTCGAACTCGGGACCTTTCCCTCTCGCGGGCAAGTGCTCTACCAACTGAGCCACCCAAGCACGACTCACGCCCCATCCTCACAGCTTTACTTCTGCCAGTACCTCGTCTCCTACCTTCCAAAGTTAACAGAAGCTCTCCTGCGAACCTTGCAGGACTAGCACTCCTGAAAGAAAGGATATTGCGGAAACATAGCATAGCCACAGACTGGGCAATGTTTCCAGAATGAGATTTTCACTCTGCAGCGGAGTGTGCGATGATATGAGACTTCCTGGCAGATTAAAACTGCGTGCCGGACCGAGACTCGAACTCGGGACCTTTGCCTCTCGCCGGCAAGTGCTCTACCAACTGAGCCACCCAAGCACGACTCACGCCCCATCCTCACAGCTTTACTTCTGCCAGTACCTCGTCTCATACCTTCCAAAGTTAACAGAAGCTCTCCTGCGAATCTTGCAGAACTAGCACTCCTGAAAGAAAAGATATTGCGGAGGCATGGCATGGCCACAGCCTGGGCAATGTTTCCAGGATGAGATTTTTACTCTGCAGCGGAGTGTGCACTGATATGAAACTTCCTGGCAGATTAAAACTGCGTGCTGGAGCGAGACTCGAACTCGGTACCTTTGCCTCTCGGGGGCAGGTGCTCTGCCAACTGAGCCACCCAAGCAGGACTCACGCTCCATCCTCACAGCTTTACTTCTGCCAGTACCTTGTCTCCTACCTTCCAAAGTTAACGGAAGCTCTCCTGCGAACCTTGCAGATCTAGCGCTCCTGAAAGAAAGGATATTGCGGAGACATGGCATAGCCACAGCCTGGGGAATGCTTCCAGAATGAGATTTTCACTCTGCAGCGGAGTGTGCGCTGATATGAAACTTAGTGTCAGATTAAAACTGCGTGCCGGACCGAGACTCGAACTCGGGACCTTTGCCTCTTGCGGCCAAGTGCTCTACCAACTGTGCCACCCAAGCACGACTCACGCCCCAGCCTCACAGCTTCACTTTTGCCAGTACCACTTCTCCTACCTCCCAAAGTTAACAGAAGCTCTCCTGCGAACCTTGCAGAACTAGCACTCCTGAAATAAAGGATATTGCGGAGACATGGCATAGCCACAGCCTGGGGAATGTTTCCAGAATGAGATTTTCACTCTGCAGCGGAGTGTCCGCTGATATGAAACTTTCTGTCAGATTAGATCTGGGTGCCGAACCGAGACTCGAACTCGGGACCTTTGCCTCTCGCGTGCAAGTTCTCTACCAACCGAGCCACCCAAGCACAACACACGTCCCATCCTCACAGCTTTACTTCTGCCAGTACCTCGTCTCCTACCTTCCAAAGTTAATAGAAGCTCTCCTGGGAACCTTGCAGAAATAGCACTCCTGAAAGAAAGGATATTGCGGAGACATGGCATAGCCACAGCCTGGTCAATATTTCCAGAATGAGATTTTCACTCTGCAGCAGAGTGTGCGCTGATATGAAACTTCCTGGCAGATTAAAACTGCGTGCCGGACCGAGAGTCGAACTCGGGACATTTGCCTCTCACGGGCAAGTGCTCTACCAACCGAGCCACCCAAGCACAACTCAATCTCCATCCTCACAGCTTAACTTCTGCCATTACCTCGTCTCCTACCTTCCAAAGTTAACAGAAGCTCTCCTGCGAACCTTGCAGAACTAGCACTCCTGAAAGAAAGGATATTGCGGATACATGGCATAGCCACAGCCTGGGGAATGTTTCCAGAATGAGATTTTCACTCTGCAGCGGAGTGTGCGCTGATATGAAACTTCCTGGCAGATTAAAACTGCGTGCCGGACCGAGACTCGAACTCGGTACATTTTCCTCTTGCGGGCAAGTGCTCTACCAACCGAGCCTGCCAATCACAATTCACGCTCCATCCTCACAGCTTTACTTCTGCCAGTACCTCGTCTCCTACCTTCCAAAGTTAACAGAAGCTCTCCTGCGAACCTTGCAGAACTAGCACTCCTGAAAGAAAGGATATTGCGGAGACATGGCATAGCTACAGCCTGGGGAATGTTTCCAGAATTAGATTTTCACTCTGCAGCGGAGTGTGTGCTGATATGAAACTTCCTGGCAGATTAAAACTGCGTGCCGGAGCGAGACTCGAGCTCGGGACATTTGCCTCTCACGGGCAAGTGCTCTACCAACCGAGCCACCCAAGCACAACTCACGCTCCATCCTCATAGCTTTACCTCTGCCAGTACCTCGTCTCCTACCTTCCAAAGTTAACAGAAACTCTCCTGCGAACCTTGCAGAACTAGCACTCCTGAAAGAAAGGATATTGCGGATACATGGCATAGCCACATCCTGGGGAATATGTCCAGAATGAGATTTTCACTCTGCAGTGGAGTGTGCGCTGATATGAAACTTCCTGGCAGATTAAAACTGCTTGCCGGACCGAGACTGGAACTCGAGACATTTGCCTCTCGCGGGCAATTGCTCCACCATCTGAGCCACCCAATCACGGTCCACGCCCCATCCTCACAGCTTTACTTCTGCCAGCACCCCGGATCCTTCCTCCCAAAGTTAACAGAAGCTCTCCTGCGAACCTTGCAGCACTAGCACTCCTGAAAGAAAGGATATTGCGGAGACATGGCATAGCTACAGCCTGGGGAATGTTCCAGAATGAGATTCTCACTCTACAATGGAGTGTGCGCTGATATGAAACTTCCTGGCAGATTAAAACTGTGTGCCGGACCGAGACTCGAACTCGGGACCTTTGCCTCTCGCGGGCAAGTGCTCTACCAACTGAGCCACCCAAGCACGACTCACGCCCCATCCTCACAGCTTTACTTCTGCCAGTACCTCGTCTCATACCTTCCAAAGTTAACAGAAGCTCTCCTGCGAATCTTGCAGAACTAGCACTCCTGAAAGAAAGGATATTGCGGAGGCATGGCATAGCCACAGCCTGGGCAATGTTTCCAGGATGAGATTTTTACTCTGCAGCGGAGTGTGCACTGATATGAAACTTCCTGGCAGATTAAAACTGCGTGCCGGAGCAAGACTCGAACTCGGGACCTTTGCCTCTCGGGGGCAAGTGCTCTGCCAACTGAGCCACCCAAGCAGGACTCACGCTCCATCCTCACAGCTTTACTTCTGCCAGTACCTCGTCTCCTACCTTCCAAAGTTAACAGAAGCTCTCCTGCGAACCTTGCAGATTTAGCACTCCTGAAAGAAAGGATATTGCGGAGACATGGCATAGCCACAGCCTGGGGAATGTTTCCAGAATGAGATTTTCACTCTGCAGCGGAGTGTGCGCTGATATGAAACTTAGTGTCAGATTAAAACTGCGTGCCGGACCGAGACTCGAACTCGGGACATTTGCCTCTTGCGGCCAAGTGCTCTACCAACTGTGCCACCCAAGCACGACTCACGCCCCATCCTCACAGCTTCACTTTTGCCAGTACCACTTCTCCTACCTCCCAAAGTTAACAGAAGCTCTCCTGCGAACCTTGCAGATTTAGCACTCCTGAAATAAAGGATATTCCGGAGACATGGCATAGCCACAGCCTGGGGAATGTTTCCAGAATGAGATTTTCACTCTGCAGCGGAGTGTCCGCTGATATGAAACTTTCTGTCAGATTAGATCTGGGTGCCGAACCGAGACTCGAACTCGGGACCTTTGCCTCTCGCGGGCAAGTGCTCTACCAACCGAGCCACCCAAGCACAACACACGTCCCATCCTCACAGCTTTACTTCTGCCAGTACCTCGTCTCCTACCTTCCAAAGTTAACAGAAGCTCTCCTGCGAACCTTGCAGAACTAGCACTCCTGAAAGAAAGGATATTGCGGAGACATGGCATAGCCACAGCCTGGGCAATATTTCCAGAATGAGATTTTAACTCTGCAGCAGAGTGTGCGCTGATATGAAACTTCCTGGCAGATTAAAACTGCGTGCCGGACCGAGACTCGAACTCGGGACCTTTGCCTCTTTCGGGCAAGTGCTCCACCAACTGAGCCACCCAAGCACAACTCACGCTCCATCCTCACAGCTTTACTTCTGCCAGTACCTCGTCTCCTACCTTCCAAAGTTAACAGAAGCTCTCCTGCAAACCTTGCAGAACTAGCACTCCTGAAAGAAAGCATATTGCGGAGACATGGCATAGCTACAGCCTGGGGAATGTTTCCAGAATGAGATTTTCACTCTGCAGCGGAGTGTGCGCTGATATGAAACTTACTGGCAGATTAAAACTGCGTGCCGGACCGAGAGTCGAACTCGGGACATTTGCCTCTCACGGGCAAGTGCTTTACCAACCGAGCCACCCAAGCACAACTCAATCTCCATCCTCACAGCTTTACTTCTGCCATTACCTCGTCTCCTACCTTCCAAAGTTAACAGAAGCTCTCCTGCGATCCTTGCAGAACTAGCACTCCTGAAAGAAAGGATATTGCGGATACATGGCATAGCCACAGCCTGGGGAATGTTTCCAGAATGAGATTTTCACTCTGCAGCGGAGTGTGCGCTGATATGAAACTTTTTGGCAGATTAAAACTGCGTGCCGGACCGAGACTCGAACTCGGGACATTTTCCTCTTGCGGGCAAGTGCTCTACCAACCGAGCCCCCCAAGCACAATTCACGCTCCATCCTCACAGCTTTACTTCTGCCAGTATCTCGTCTCCTACCTTCCAAAGTTAACAGAAGCTCTCCTGCGAAACTTGCAGAACTAGCACTCCTGAAAGAAAGGATATTGCGGAGACATGGCATAGCTACAGCCTGGGGAATGTTTCCAGAATTAGATTTTCACTCTGCAGCGGAGTGTGTGCTGATATGAAACTTCCTGGCAGATTAAAACTGCGTGCCGGAGCGAGACTCGAGCTCGGGACATTTGCCTCTCACGGGCAAGTGCTCTACCAACCGAGCCACCCAAGCACAACTCACGCTCCATCCTCATAGCTTTACCTCTGCCAGTACCTCGTCTCCTACCTTCCAAAGTTAACAGAAACTCTCCTGCGAACCTTGCAGAACTAGCACTCCTGAAAGAAAGGATACTGCGGATACATGGCATAGCCACATCCTGGGGAATATGTCCAGAATGAGATTTTCACTCTGCAGTGGAGTGTGCGCTGATATGAAACTTCCTGGCAGATTAAAACTGCTTGCCGGACCGAGACTCGAACTCGAGACATTTGCCTCTCGCGGGCAAGTGCTCCACCAACTGAGCCACCCAAGCACGACCCACGCCCCATCCTCACAGCTTTACTTCTGCCAGTACCCCGGATCCTTCGTCCCAAAGTTAACAGAAGCTCTCCTGCGAACCTTGCAGAACTAGCACTCCTGAAAGAAAGGATATTGCGGAGACATGGCATAGCTACAGCCTGGGGAATGTTTCCAGAATGAGATTCTCACTCTACAGCGGAGTGTGCGCTGATATGAAACTTCCTGGCAGATTAAAACTGCGTGCCGGACCGAAACTCGAACACGGGACATTTGCCTCTCACGGGCAAGTGCTCCACCAACTGAGCCACCCAAGCACGACCCACGCCCCATCCTCACAGCTTTACTTCTGCCAGTACCTCGGATCCTACCTTCCAAACTTAACAGAAGCTCTCCTGCGAACCTTGCGGAACTAGCACTCCTGAAAGAAAGGATATTGCGGAGACATGGCATAGCTACAGCCTGGGGAATGTTTCCACAATGAGATTTTCACTCTGCAGTGGAGTGTGCGCTGATATGAAACTTCCTGGCAGATTAAAACTGCGTGCCATACCGAGACTCGAACTCGGGACATTTGCCTCTCGCGGGCAAGTGCTCCACCAACCGAGCCTCACAAGCACAACTCACGCTCCATCCTCACAGCTTTACTTCTGCCAGTACCTCGTCTCCTACCTTCCAAAGTTAACAGAAACTCTCCTGCGAACCTTGCAGAACTAGCACTCCTGAAAGAAAGGATATTGCGGATACATGGGATAGCCACAGCCTGGGGAATGTTTCCAGAATGAGATTTTCACTCTGCAGTGGAGTGTGCGCTGCTATGAAACTTCCTGGCAGATTAAAACTGCGTGGCGGACCGAGACTCGAACTCGGGACATTTGCCTCTCGCGGGCAAGTGCTCCACCAACTGAGAAACCCAAGCACGACCCACGCCCCATCCTCATAGCTTTACTTCTGCCAGTACCTCGGATCCATCCCCCCAAAGTTAACAGAAGCTCTCCTGCGAACCTTGCAGAACTAGCACTCCTGAAAGAAAGGATATTGCGGAGACATGGCATAGCTACAGCCTGGGGAATGTTTCCAGAATGGGATTTTCACTCTGCAGTGGAGTTTGCGCTGATATGAAACTTCCTGGCAGATTAAAACTGCGTGCCGGACCGAGACTCGAACTCGGGACATTTGCCTCTCACGGGCAAGTGATCTACCAACCGAGCCACCCAAGCACAACTCACGCTCCATCCTCACAGCTTTACTTCTGCCATTACCTCGTCTCCTACCTTCCAAAGTTAACAGAAGCTCTCCTGCGAACCTTGCAGAACTAGCGCTATTGAAAGAAAGGATATATTGCGGAGACATGGCATAGCCACAGCCTGGGGAATGTTTCCAGAATGAGATTTTCACTCTGCTGCGGAGTGTGCGCTGATATGAAACTTCCTGGCAGATTAAAACTGCGTGCCATACCGAGACTCGAACTCGGGACATTTGCCTCTCGCGGGCAAGTGCTCCACCAACCGAGCCTCCCAAGCACAACTCACGCTCCATCCTCACAGCTTTACTTCTGCCAGTACCTCGTCTCCTACCTTCCAAAGTTAACAGAAACTCTCCTGCGAACCTTGCAGAACTAGCACTCCTGAAAGAGAGGATATTGCGGATACATGGGATAGCCACAGCCTGGGGAATGTTTCCAGAATGAGATTTTCACTCTGCTGCGGAGTTTGCGCTGATATGAAACTTCCTGGCAGATTAAAACTGCGTGCCGGACCGAGACTCGAACTCGGGACATTTGCCTCTCACGGGCAAGTGATCTACCAACCGAGCCACCCAAGCACAACTCACGCTCCATCCTCACAGCTTTACTTCTGCCATTACCTCGTCTCCTACCTTCCAAAGTTAACAGAAGCTCTCCTGCGAACCTTGCAGAACTAGCGCTATTGAAAGAAAGGATATTGCGGAGACATGGCATAGCCACAGCCTGGGGAATGTTTCCAGAATGAGATTTTCACTCTGCAGCGGAGTGTGCGCTGATATGAAACTTCCTGGCAGATTAAAACTGCGTGCCGGACCGAGACTCGAACTTGGGACATTTGCCTCTCGCGGGCAAGTGCTCTACCAACCGAGCCTCCCAAGCACAACTCACGCTCCATCCTCACAGCTTTACTTCTGCCAGTATCTCGTCTCCTACCTTCCAAAGTTAACAGAAACTCTCCTGCGAACCTTGCAGAACTAGCACTCCTGAAAGAAAGGATATTGCGGAGACATGGCATAGCTACAGCCTGGGGAAAGTTTCCAGAATGAGATTTTCACTCTGCAGCGGAGTGTGCGCTGATGTGAAACATCCTGGCACATTAAAACTGCGTGCCGGAGCGAGACTCGAACTCGGGACATTTGCCTCTCGCAGGCAAGTGCTCTACCAACCGAGCCACCGAAGCACAACTCACGCTCCATCCTCACAGCTTTACCTCTGCCAGTACCTCGTCTCCTACCTTCCAAAGTTAACAGAAGCTCTCCTGCGAACCTTGCAGAACTAGCACTCCTGAAAGAAAGGATATTGCGGATACATGGCATAGCCACAGCCTGGGGAATGTTTCCAGAATGAGATTTTCACTCTGCAGTGGAGTGTGCGCTGATATGAAACTTCCTGGGAGATTCAAACTGCGTGCCGGACCGAGACTCGAACTCGGGACATTTGCCTCTCGCGGGCAAGTGCTCCACCAACTGAGCCACCCAAGCACGACCCACGCCCCATCCTCACAGCTTTACTTCTGCCAGTACCTCGGATCCTACCACCCAAAGTTAACAGAAGCTCTCCTGCGAACCTTGCAGAACTAGCACTCCTGAAAGAAAGGATATTGCGGAGACATGGCATAGCTACAGCCTGGGGAATGTTTCCAGAATGAGATTTTCACTCTGCAGCGGAGTGTGCGCTGATATGAAACTTCCTGGCAGATTAAAACTGCGTGCCGGACCGAGACTCGAACTCGGGACATTTGCCTCTCGCGGGCAAGTGCTCCACCAACTGAGCCACCCAAGCACGACCCACGCCCCATCCTCACATCTTTACTTCTGCCAGTACCTCGGATCCTACCTTCCAAACTTAACAGAAGCTCTCTTGCGAACCTTGCAGAACTAGCACTCCTGAAAGAATGGGTATTGCGGAGACATGGCATAGCTACAGCCTGGAGAGCGTTTCCAGAATGAGATTTTCACTCTGCAGCGGAGTGTGCGCTGATATGAAACTTCCTGGCAGATTAAAACTGCGTGCCAGACCGAGACTCGAACACGGGACATTCGCCTCTCGCGGGCAACGGCTCTACCAACCGAGCCTCCCAAGCACAACTCACGCTCCATCCTCACAGCTTTACTTCTGCCAGTACCTCGTCTCCTACCTTCCAAAGTTAACAGAAGCTCTCCTGCGAACCTTGCAGAACTAGCACTCCTGAAAGAAAGGATATTGCGGATACATGGCATAGCCACAGCCTGGGGAATGTTTCCAGAATGAGATTTTCACTCTGCAGTGGAGTGTGCGCTGAAATGAAACTTCCTGGCAGATTAAAACTGCGTGCCGGACCGAGACTCGAACTCGGGACATTTGCCTCTCGCGGGCAAGTGCTCCACCAACTGAGCCACCCAAGTACGACCCACGCCCCATCCTCACAGCTTCACTTCTGCCAGTACCTCGGATCCTACCTCCCAAAGTTAACAGAAGCTCTCATGCGAACCTTGCAGAACTAGCACTCCTGAAAGAAAGCATATTGCAGAGACATGGCATAGCTACAGCCTGGGGAATGTTTCCAGAATGAGATTTTCACTCTGCAGCGGAGTGTCCGCTGATATGAAACTTCCTGGCAGATTAAAACTGCGTGCCGGACCGAGACTCGAACTCGGGACATTTGCTCTCGCGGGCAAGTGCTCCACCAACTGAGCCACCCAAGCACAACTCACGCTCCATCTTCACAGCTTTACTTCTGCCAGTACCTCGTCTCCTACCTTCCAAAGTTAACAGAAGCTCTCCTGCGAGCCTTGCAGAACTAGCACTCCAGATATAAAGGATATTGCGGAGACATGGAATAGCTACAGCCTGGGGAATGTTTCCACAATGAGATTTTCACTCTGCAGCGGAGTGTGCGCTGATATGAAACTTCCTGGCAGATTGAAACCGCGTGCCGGACCGAGACTCGAACTCGGGACATTTTCCACTCGCGGGCAAGTGCTCTACCAACCGAGCCTCCCAAGCACAACTCACGCTCCATCCTCACAGCTTTACTTCTGCCAGTACCTCGTCTCCTACCTTCCAAAGTTAACAGAAACTTTCCTGCGAACCTTGTAGACCTAGCACTCCTGAAAGAAAGGATATTACGGAGACATGGCATAGCTACAGCCTGGGGAATGTTTCCAGAATGAGATTTTCACTCTGCAGCGGAGTGTGCGCTGATATGAAACTTCCTGGCAGATTAAAACTGCGTGCCGGACCGAGACTCGAACTCTGGACATTTGCCTCTCACGGGCAAGTGCTCTACCAACCGAGCCACCCAAGCACAACTCACGCTCCATCCTCACAGCTTTACTTCTGCCATTACCCCGTCTCCTACCTTCCAAAGTTAACAGAAGCTCTCCTGCGAACCTTGCAGAACTAGCACTCCTGAAAGAAAAGATATTGCGGATACATGGCATAGCTACAGCCAGGGGAATGTTTCCAGAATGAGATTTTCACTCTGCAGCGGAGTGTGCGCTGATATGAAACTTCCTGGCAGATTAAAACTGCGTGTCGGACCGAGACTCGAACTCGGGACATTTGCCTCTCACGGGCAAGTGCTTTGCCAACCGAGCCACCCAAGCACAACTCACGCTCCATCCTCACAGCTTTACTTCTGCCAGTACCTCGTCTCCTACCTTCCAAAGTTAACAGAAGCTCTCCTGCGAACCTTGCAGAACTAGCACTCCTGAAAGAAAGGATATTGCGGATACATGGCATAGCCACAGCCCTGGGAATGTTTCCAGAATGAAATTTTCACTCTGCAGTGGAGTGCGCGCTGATATGGAACTTCCTGGCAGATTAAAACTGCTTGCCGGACCGAGACTCCAACTCGGGACATTTTCCCCTCGCGGGCAAGTGCTCCACCAACTGAGCCACCCAAGCACGACCCACGCCCCATCCTCACAGCTTTACTTCTGCCAGTACCTCGTCTCCTACCTTCCAAAGTTAACAGAAGCTCTCCTGCGAACCTTGCAGAACTAGCACTCCTGAAAGAAATGGTATTGCGGAGTCTGGCATAGCTACAGCCTGGGGAATGTTTCCAGAATGAGATATTCACTCTGCAGCGGAGTGTGCGCTGATATGAAACTTCCTGGCAGATTAAAACTGCGTGCCGGACCGAGACTCGAACTCAGGACATTTGCCTATCGCGGGCAAGTGCTCTACCAACCGAGCCTCCCAAGCACAACTCACGCTCCATCCTCACAGCTTTACTTCTGCCAGTACCTCGTCTCCTACCTTCCAAAGTTAACAGAAGCTCTCCTGCGAACCTTGCAGTACTAGCACTCCTGAAAGAAAGGATATTGCGGGGACATGGCATAGCTACAGCCTGGGAAATGTTTCCAGAATGAGATTTTCACTCTGCAGCGGAGTGTGCGCTGATATGAAACTCCCTGGCAGATTAAAAATGTGTGCCGGACCGAGACTCGAACTCGGGACATTTGCCTCTCGCGGACAAGTGCTCTACCAACCGAGCCACCCAAGCACAACTCACGCTCCATCCTCACAGCTTTACCTCTGCCAGTACCACGTCTCCTACCTTCCAAAGTTAACAGAAGCTCTCCTGCGAACCTTGCAGAACTAGCACTCCTGAAAGAAAGGATATTGCGGGGACATGGCATAGCTACAGCCTGGGAAATGTTTCCAGAATGAGATTTTCACTCTGCAGCGGAGTGTGCGCTGATATGAAACTCCCTGGCAGATTAAAATTGCGTGCCGGACCGAGACTCGAACTCGGGACATTTGCCTCTCGCGGACAAGTGCTCTACCAACCGAGCCACCCAAGCACAACTCACGCTCCATCCTCACAGCTTTACCTCTGCCAGTACCTCGTCTCCTACCTTCCAAAGTTAACAGAAGCTCTCCTGCGAACCTTGCAGAACTAGCACTCCTGAAAGAAAGGATATTGCGGAGACATGGCATAGCTACAGCCTGGGGAATGTTTCCAGAATGAGATTTTCACTCTGCAGCGGAGTGTGCGCTGATATGAAACTTCCTGGCAGATTAAAACTGCATGCCGGACCGAGACTCGAACTCGGGACATTTGCCTCTCGCGGGCAAGTGCTCCACAAACTGAGCCACCCAAGCACGACACACACCCCATCCTCACAGCTTTACTTCTGCCAGTACCTCGGATCCTACCTTCCAAAGTTAACAGAAGCTCTCCTGCGAACCTTGCAGAACTAGCACTCCTGAAAGAAAGGATACTGTGGAGACATGGCATAGCTACAGCCTGGGCAATGTTTCCAGAATGAGATTTTCACTCTGCAGCGGAGTGTGCGCTGATATGAAACTTCCTGGCAGATTAAAACTGCGTGCCGGACCGAGACTCGATCTCGGGACATTTGCCTCTCGCGGGCAAGTGCTCTACCATCCGAGCCTCCCAAGCACAACTCACGGTCCATCCTCACAGCTTTACTTCTGCCAGTACCTCGTCTCCTACCTTCCAAAGTTAACAGAAGCTCTCCTGCGAACCTTGCAGAACTAGCACTCCTGAAAGAAAGGATATTGCGGAGACATGGCATAGCTACAGCCTGGGGAATGTTTCCAGAATGAGATTTTCACTCTGCAGCGGAGTGTGCGCTGATATGAAACTTCCTAGCAGATTAAAACTGCGTGCCGGACCGAGACTCGAACTCGGGACATTTGCCTCTCACGGGCAAGTGCTTTACCAACCGAGCCACCCAAGCACAACTCACGCTCCATCCTCACAGATTTACTTCTGCCATTACCCCGTCTCCTACTTTCCAAAGTTAACAGAATCTCTCCTGCGAACCTTGCAGAACTAGCACTCCTGAAAGAAAGGATATTGCGGATAATGGCATAGCTACAGCCTGGGGAATGTTTCCAGAATGAGATTTTCACTCTGCAGTGGAGTGTGCGCTGATATTGAACTTCGTGGCAGATTAAAACTGCGTGCCGGTTCGAGACTCGAACTCGGGACATTTGCCTCTCGCGGGCAAGTGGTCCACCAACTGAGCCACCCAAGCACGACCCACGCCCCATCCTCACAGCTTTACTTCTGCCAGTACGTCGGATCCTACCTTCCAAAGTTAACAGAAGCTCTCCTGCGAAACTTGCAGAACTAGCACTCCTGAAAGAAAGGATATTGCGGAGACATGGCATAGCTACAGCCTGGAGAATGTTTCCAGAATGAGATTTTCACTCTGCAGCGGAGTGTGCGCTGATATGAAACTTCCTGGCAGATTAAAACTGCGTGCCGGGCGAGACTCGAACTCGGGACCTTTGCCTCTCGCGGGCAAGTGCTCTACCAACTGTGCCCCCCAAGCACGACTCACGCCCCATCCTCACAGCTTTACTTTTGCCAGTACCTCGTCTCCTACCTTCCAAAGTTAACAGAAGCTCTCCTGCGAACCTTGCAGAACTAGCACTCCTGAAAGAAAGGATATTGCGGCGACATGGCATAGCCACAGCCTGGGGAATGTTTCCAGAATGAGATTTTCACTCTGCAGCGGAGTGTCCGGTGATATGAAACTTCCTGGCAGATTTGAACTGCGTGCCGAACCGAGACTCGAACTCGGGACCTTTGCCTCTCGGGGGCTAGTGCCCTACCAACTGAGCAACCCAAGCACGACTCACGCTCCATCCTCACAGCTTTACTTCTGCCAGTACCTCGTCTCCTACCTTCCAAAGTTAACAGAAGCTCTCCTGCGAACCTTGCAGAACTAGCACTCCTGAAAGAAAGGATATTGCGGAGACATGGCACAGCCACAGCCTGGGCAATGTTTCCAGAATGAGATTTTCACTCTGCAGCGGAGTGTGCGCTGATATGAAACTTCCTGGCAGATTAAAACTGCGTGCCTTACCGAGACTCGAACTCGGGACATTTGCTCTCGCGGGCAAGTGCTCTACCAACTGAGCCACCCAAGCACGACTCACGCTCCATCCTCACAGCTTTACTTCTGCCAGTACCTTGTCTCCTACCTTCCAAAGTTAACAGAAGCTCTCCTGCGAACCTTGCAGATCTAGCACTCCTGAAAGAAATGGTATTGCGGAGACATGGCATAGCTACAACCTGGGGAATGTTTCCAGAATGACATTTTCACTCTGCAGTGGAGCGTGCGCTGATATGGAACTACCTGGCAGATTAAAACTGCGTGCCAGGCCGAGACTCGAACTCGGGACATTTGCCTCTCGCAGGCAAGTGCTCCACCAACTGAGCCGCCCAAGCACGACCCTCGCCCCATCCTCACAGCTTTACTTCTGCCAGTACCTCGGATCCTACCTTCCAAACTGAACAGAAGCTCTCCTGCGAACCTTGCAGAACTAGCACTCCTGAAAGAAATGGTATTGCGGAGACATGGCATAGCTACAGCCTGGGGAATGTTTCCAGAATGAGACTTTCACTCTGCAGTGGAGTGTGCGCTGATATGAAACTTCCTGGCAGATTAAAACTGCGTGCCGGACCGAGGTTCGAACTCGGGACATTTGCCTCTCGCGGGCAAGTGCTCTACCAACCGAGCCACCCAAGCATAACTCACGCTCCATCCTCACAGCTTTACTTCTGCCAGTACCTCGTCTCCTACCTTCCAAAGTTAACAGAAGCTCTCCTGCGAACCTTGCAGAACTAGCACTCCTGAAAGAAATAGTATTGCGGAGACATGGCATAGCTACAGCCTGGGGAATGTTTCCAGAATGAGATTTTCACTCTGCAGCGGAGTGTGCGCTGATATGAAACTTCCTGGCAGATTAAAACTGCGTGCCGGACCGAGACTCGAACTCGGGACATTTGCCTATCGCGGGCAAGTGCTCTACCAACCGAGCCTCCCAAGCACAACTCACGCTCCATCCTCACAGCTTTACTTCTGCCAGTACCTCGTCTCCTACCTTCCAATGTTAATAGAAGCTCTCCTGCGAACCTTGCAGAACTAGCACTCCTGAACGAAAGGATATTGGGGAGACATGGCATAGCTACAGCCTGGGGAATGTTTCCAGAATGAGATTTTCACTCTGCAGTGGAGTGTGCCCTGATATGAAACTTCCTGGCAGATGAAAACTGCGTGCCGGACCGAGACTCGAACTCGGGACATTTGCCTCTCGCGGGCAAGTGCTCCACCAACTGAGCCACCCAAGCACGACCCACGCCCCATCCTCACAGCTTTACTTCTGCCAGTACCTCGGATCCTACCTCCCAAAGTTAACAGAAGCTGTCCTGCGAACCTTGCAGAACTAGCACTCCTGAAAGAAAGGATGTTGCGGAGACATGGCATAGCTACAGCCTGGGGAATGTTTCCAGAATGAGATTTTCACTCTGCAGCGGAGTGTGCGCTGATATGAAACTTCCTGACAGATTAAAACTGCGTGCCGGACCGAGACTCGAACTCGGGACATTTGCCTCTCGCGGGCAAGTCCTCCACCAACTGAGCCACCCAAGCACGACCCACGCCCCATCCTCACAGCTTTACTTCTGCCAGTACCTCGGATCCTACCTTCCAAAGTTAACAGAAGCTCTCCTGCGAACCTTGCAGAACTAGCACTCCCGAAAAAAGGGATATTGCGGAGACATGGCATAGCTACAGCCTGGGGAATGTTTCCAGAATGAGATTTTCACTCTGCAGCGGAGTGTGCGCTGATATGAAACTTCCTGGCAGATTAAAACTGCGTGCCGGACCGAGACTCGAACTCGGGACATTTGCCTCTCGCGGGCAAGTGCTCTACCAACCGAGCCTCCCAAGCACAACTCACGCTCCATCCTCACAGCTTTACTTCTGCCAGTACCTCGTCTCCTACCTTCCAAAGTTAACAGAAGCTCTCCAGCGAACCTTGCAGAACTAGCACTCCTGAAAGAAAGGATATTGCGGAGACATGGCATAGCTACAGCCTGGGGAATGTTTCCAGAATGGAATTTTCACTCTGCAGCGGAGTGAGCGCTGATATGAAACTTCCTTTAAGATTAGAACTGCGTGCCGAACCGAGACTCGATCTCGGGACCTTTGCCTCTCGGGGGCAAGTGCTCTACCGACTGAGCCACCCAAGCACGACTCACGCTCCATCCTCACAGCTTTACTTCTGCCAGTACCTCGTCTAATACCTTCCAAAGTTAACAAAAGCTCTCCTGCGAACCTTGCAGAACTAGCACTCCTGAAAGAAAGGATATTGCGGAGACATGGCATAGCCACAGCCTGGGCAATGTTTCCAGAATGAGATTTTCACTCTGCAGCGGAGTGTGCGCTGATATGAAACTTCCTGGCAGATTAAAACTGCGTGCCGGACCGAGACTCGAACTCGGGACATTAGCATCTCGCGGGCAATTGCTCTACCAACTGAGCCACCCAAGCACGACTCACGCTCCATCCTCACAGCTTTACTTCTGCCAGTACCTCGTCTCCTACCTTCCAAAGTTAACAGAAGCTCTCCTGCGAACCTTGCAGAACTAGCACTCCTGAAAGAAATAGTATTGCGGAGACATGGCATAGCTACAGCCTGGGGAATGTTTCCAGAATGAGATTTTCACTCTGCAGCGGAGTGTGCGCTGATATGAAACTTCCTGTCAGATTAGAACTGCGTGCCGAACCGAGACTCGAACTCGGGACCTTTGCCTCTCGGGGGCAAGTGCTCTACCAACCGAGCCACCCAAGCACAACTCACGCCCCATCCTCACAGCTTTACTTCTGCCATTACCTCGTCTCCTACCTTCCAAAGTTAACAGAAGCTCTCCTGCGAACCTTGCAGTACTAGCACTCCTGAAAGAAAGGATATTGCGGATACATGGCATAGCTACAGCCTGGGGAATGTATCCAGAATGAGATTTTCACTCTGCAGCGGAGTGTGCGCTGATATGAAACTTCCTGTCAGATTGGAACTGCGTGCCGAACCGAGACTCGATCTCGGGACCTTTGCCTCTCGGGGGCAAGTGCTCTACCAACTGAGCCACCCAAGCACGACTCACGCTCCATCCTCACAGCTTTACTTATGCCAGTACCTCGTCTAATACCTTCCAAAGTTAACAAAAGCTCTCCTGCGAACCTTGCAGAACTAGCACTCCTGGAAGAAAGGATATTGCGGAGACATGGCATAGCTACAGCCTGGGGAATGTTTCCAGAATGAGATTTTCACTCTGCAGCGGAGTGTGCGCTGATATGAAACTTCCTGGCAGATTAAAACTGCGTGCCGGACCGAGACTCGAACCCGGGACATTTGCCTATCGCGGGCAAGTGCTCTACCAACCGAGCCTCCCAAGCACAACTCACGCTCCATCCTCACAGCTTTACTTCTGCCAGTACCTCGTCTCCTACCTTCCAATGTTAATAGAAGCTCTCCTGCGAACCTTGCAGAACTAGCACTCCTGAAAGAAATAGTATTGCGGGGACATGGCATAGCTACAGCCTGGGGAAAGTTTCCAGAATGAGATTTTCACTCTGCAGCGGAGTGTGCGCTGATATGAAACTTCCTGTCAGATTAGAACTGCGTGCCGAACCGAGACTCGAGCTCGGGACCTTTGCCTCTCGGGGGCAAGTGCTCTACCAACCGAGCCACCCAAGCACAACACACGCCCCATCCTCACAGCTTTACTTCTGCCAGTACCTTGTCTCCTACCTTCCAAAGTTAACAGAAGCTCTCATGCGAACCCTGCAGTACTAGCACTCATGAAAGAAAGGATATTGCGGAGACATGGCATAGCCACAGCCTGGGCAATGTTTCCAGAATGAGATTTTTCACTCTGCAGAGGAGTGTGCGCTGATATGAAACTTCGTGGCAGATTAAAACTGTGTGCCGGACCGAGACTCGAACTCGGGACCTTTGCCTCTTGCGGGCAAGTGCTCTACCAACTGAGCCACCCAAGCACAACTCACGCTCCATCTTCACAGCTTTACTTCTGCCAGTACCTCGTCTCCTACCTTCCAAAGTTAACAGAAGCTCTCCTGCGAGCCTTGCAGAACTAGCACTCCTGAAAGAAAGGATATTGCGGAGACATGGCATAGCTACAGCCTGGGGAATGTTTCCAGAATGAGATTTTCACTCAGCAGCGGAGTGTGCGCTGATACGAAACTTCCTGGCAGATTAAAACTGCGTGCCTGACCGAGACTCGAACTCGGGACATTTGCCTCTCGCGGGCAAGTGCTCTACCAACCGAGCCTCCCAAGCACAACTCAATCTCCATCCTGACAGCTTTCCTTGTGCCATTACCTCGTCTCCAACCTTCCAAAGTTAACAGAAGCTCTCCTGCGAACCTTGCAGAACTAGCACTCCTGAAAGAAAGGATATTGCGTATACATGGCATAGCTACAGCCTGGGGAATGTTTCCAGAATGAGATTTTCACTCTGCAGCGGAGTGTGCGCTGATATGAAACTTCCTGGCAGATTAAAACTGCGTGCGGGACCGAGACTCGATCTCGGGACATTTGCATCTCGTGGGCAAGTGCTCTACCAACCGAGCCACCCAAGCACAACTCACGCTCCATCTTCACAGCTTTACTTCTGCCAGTACCTCGTCTTTTACCTTCCAAAGATAACAGAAGCTCTCCTGCGAACCTTGCAGAACAAGCTCTCCTGAAACAAAGGATATTGCGGAGACATGGCATAGCCGCAGCCTGGGGAATGTTTCCAGAATGAGATTTTCACTCTGCAGCGGAGTGTGCGCTGATATGAAACTTCCTGGCAGATTAAAACTGCGTGCCGGACCGAGACTCGAACTCGGGACATTTGCCTCTCGCGGGCAAGTGCTCTACCAACCGAGCCTCCCAAGCCCAACTCACGCTCCATCCTCACAGCTTTACTTCTGCCAGTTCCTCGTCTCCTACCTTCCAAAGTTAACAGAAGCTCTCCTGCGAACCTTACAGAACTAGCACTCCTGAAAGAAAGGATATTGCGGAGACATGGCATAGCTACAGCCTGGGGAATGTTTCCAGAATGAGATTTTCACTCTGCAGCGGAGTGTGCGTTGATATGAAACTTCGTGGCAGATTTAATCTGCGTGCCGGACCGAGAATCGGACTCGGGACATTTGCCTCTTGCGGGCAAGTGCTCTACCAACTGAGCCACCCAAGCACGACTCACGCCCCATCTTCACAGCTTTACTTCTGCCAGTACCTCGTCTCCTACCTTCCAAAGTTAACAGAAGCTCTCCTGCGAACCTTGCAGAACTAGCACTCCTGAAAGAAAGGATATTGCGGAGATATGGCATAGCCACAGCCTGGGCAATGTTTCCAGAATGAGATTTTCACTCTGCAGCGGAGTGTGCGCTGATATGAAACTTCCTGGCGGATTAAAACTGCGTGCCGGACCGAGACTCGAACTCGGGACATTTGCCTCTCGCGGGCAAGTGCTCTACCAACCGAGCCACCCAAGCACAACTCACGCCCCATGCTCACAGCTTTATTTCTGCCAGTACATCGTCTCCTACCTTCCAAAGTTAACAGAAGCCCTCCTGCGAACCTTGCAGAGCTAGCACTCCTTAAAGAAAGGTTATTGCGGAGACATGGCATAGCTGCAGCCTGGGGAATGTTTCCAGAATGAGATTTTCACTCTGCAGCGGAGTGTGCGCTGATATGGAACTTCCTGGCAGATTAAAACTGCGTGCCGGACCGAGACTCGAACTCTGGACCTTTGCCTCTCGCGGGCAAGTGCTCTACCAACCGAGCCACCCAAGCACAACTCACGCTCCATCCTCACAGCTTTACTTCTGCCAGTACCTCGTCTCCTACCTTCCAAAGTTAACAGAAGCTCTCCTGCGAACCTTACAGAACTAGCACTCCTGAAAGAAAGGATATTACGGAGACATGGCATAGCTACAGCCTGGGGAATGTTTCCAGAATGAGATTTTCACTCTGCAGCGGAGTGTGCGCTGATATGAATCTTCCTGGCAGATTAAAACTGCGAGCCGGACCGAGACTCGAACTTGGGACCTTTGCCTCTCGCGGGCAAGTGCTCTACCAACTGTGCCCCCAAAGCACGACTCACGCCCCATCCTCACAGCTTTACTTTTGCCAGTACCTCGTCTCCTACCTTCCAAAGTTAACAGAAGCTCTCCTGCGAACCTTGCAGAACTAGCACTCCTGAAAGAAAGGATATTGCGGAGACATGGCATAGCCACAGCCTGGGGAATGTTTCCAGAATGAGATTTTCACTCTGCAGCGGAGTGTCCGCTGATATGAAACTTCCTGTCAGATTAGAACTGCGTGCCGAACCGAGACTCGATCTCGGGACCATTGCCTCTCGGGGGCAAGTGCTCTACCAACTGAGCCACCCAAGCACGACTCACGCTCCATCCTCACAGCTTTACTTCTGCCAGTACCTCGTCTAATACCTTCCAAAGTTAACAAAAGCTCTCCTGCGAACCTTGCAGAACTAGCACTCCTGAAAGAAAGGATATTGCGGAGACATGGCATAGCCACAGCCTGGGCAATGTTTCCAGAATGAGATTTTCACTCTGCAGCGGAGTGTGCGCTGATATGAAACTTCCTGGCAGATTAAAACTGCGTGCCGGACCGAGACTCGAACTCGGGACATTTGCCTCTCGCGGGCAATTGCTCTACCAACTGAGCCACCCAAGCACGACTCACGCTCCATCCTCACAGCTTTACTTCTGCCAGTACCTCGTCTCCTACCTTCCAAAGTTAACAGAAGCTCTCCTGCGAACCTTGCAGAACTAGCACTCCTGAAAGAAATAGTATTGCGGAGACATGGCATAGCTACAGCCTGGGGAATGTTTCCAGAATGAGATTTTCACTCTGCAGCGGAGTGTGCGCTGATATGAAACTTCCTGTCAGATTAGAACTGCGTGCCGAACCGAGACTCGAGCTCGGGACCTTTGCCTCTCGGGGGAAAGTGCTCTACCAACCGAGCCACCCAAGCACAACTCACGCCCCATCCTCACAGCTTTACTTCTGCCAGTACCTTGTCTCCTACCTTCCAAAGTTAACAGAAGCTCTCCTGCGAACCTTGCAGTACTAGCACTCCTGAAAGAAAGGATATTGCGGAGACATGGCATAGCCACAGCCTGGGCAATGTTTCCAGAATGAGATTTTTCACTCTGCAGCGGAGTGTGCGCTGATATGAAACTTCCTGGCAGATTAAAACTGCGTGCCGGACCGAGACTCGAACTCGGGACCTTTGCCTCTTGCGGGCAAGTGCTCTACCAACTGAGCCACCCAAGCACAACTCACGCTCCATCTTCACAGCTTTACTTCTGCCAGTACCTCGTCTCCTACCTTCCAAAGTTAACAGAAGCTCTCCTGCGAGCCTTGCAGAACTAGCACTCCTGAAAGAAAGGATATTGCGGAGACATGGCATAGCTACAGCCTGGGGAATGTTTCCAGAATGAGATTTTCACTCAGCAGCGGAGTGTGCGCTGATACGAAACTTCCTGGCAGATTAAAACTGCGTGCCTGACCGAGACTCGAACTCGGGACATTTGCCTCTCGGGGGCAAGTGCTCTACCAACCGAGCCTCCCAAGCACAACTCAAGCTCCATCCTGACAGCTTTACTTCTGCCATTACCTCGTCTCCTACCTTCCAAAGTTAACAGAAGCTCTCCTGCGAACCTTGCAGAACTAGCACTCCTGAAAGAAAGGATATTGCGGATACATGGCATAGCTACAGCCTGGGGAATGTTTCCATAATGAGATTTTCACTCTGCAGCGGAGTGTGCGCTGATATGAAACTTCCTGGCAGATTAAAACTGCGTGCGGGACCGAGACTCGAACTCGGGACATTTGCATCTCGTGGGCAAGTGCTCTACCAACCGAGCCACCCAAGCACAACTCACGCTCCATCTTCACAGCTTTACTTCTGCCAGTACCTCGTCTTTTACCTTCCAAAGATAACAGAAGCTCTCCTGCGAACCTTGCAGAACAAGCTCTCCTGAAACAAAGGATATTGCGGAGACATGGCATAGCCGCAGCCTGGGGAATGTTTCCAGAATGAGAATTTCACTCTGCGGCGGAGTGTGCGCTGATATGAAACTTCGTGGCAGTTTAAAACTGTGTGCCGGACCGAGACTCGAACTCGGGACATTTGCCTCTCGCGGGCAAGTGCTCTACCAACCGAGCCTCCCAAGCACAACTCACGCTCCATCCTCACAGCTTTACTTCTGCCAGTTCCTCGTCTCCTACCTTCCAAAGTTAACAGAAGCTCTCCTGCGAACCTTACAGAACTAGCACTCCTGAAAGAAAGGATATTGCGGAGACATGGCATAGCTACAGCCTGGGGAATGTTTCCAGAATGAGATTTTCACTCTGCAGCGGAGTGTGCGTTGATATGAAACTTCGTGGCAGATTTAATCTGCGTGCCGGACCGAGAATCGGACTCGGGACATTTGCCTCTTGCGGGCAAGTGCTCTACCAACTAAGCCACCCAAGCACGACTCACGCCCCATCTTCACAGCTTTACTTCTGCCAGTACCTCGTCTCCTACCTTCCAAAGTTAACAGAAGCTCTCCTGCGAACCTTGCAGAACTAGCACTCCTGAAAGAAAGGATATTGCGGAGATATGGCATAGCCACAGCCTGGGCAATGTTTCCAGAATGAGATTTTCACTCTGCAGCGGAGTGTGCGCTGATATGAAACTTCCTGGCAGATTAAAACTGCGTGCCGGACCGAGACTCGAACTCGGGACATTTGCCTCTCGCGGGCAAGTGCTCTACCAACCGAGCCACCCAAGCACAACTCATGCCCCATGCTCACAGCTTTATTTCTGCCAGTACATCGTCTCCTACCTTCCAAAGTTAACAGAAGCCCTCCTGCGAACCTTGCAGAACTAGCACTCCTTAAAGAAAGGTTATTGCGGTGACATGGCATAGCTACAGCCTGGGGAATGTTTCCAGAATGAGATTTTCACTCTGCAGCGGAGTGTGCGCTGATATGGAACTTCCTGGCAGATTAAAACTGCGTGCCGGACCGAGACTCGAACTCGGGACCTTTGCCTCTCGCGGGCAAGTGCTCTACCAACCGAGCCACCCAAGCACAACTCACGCTCCATCCTCACAGCTTTACTTCTGCCAGTACCTCGTCTCCTACCTTCCAAAGTTAACAGAAGCTCTCCTGCGAACCTTGCAGAACTAGCACTCCTGAAAGAAAGGATATTACGGAGACATGGCATAGCTACAGCCTGGGGAATGTTTCCAGAATGAGATTTTCACTCTGCAGCGGAGTGTGCGCTGATATGAAACTTCCTGGCAGATTAAAACTGCGTGCCGGACCGAGACTCGAACTCGGGACCTTTGCCTCTCGGGGGCAGGTGCTCTACCAACTGAGCCACGCAAGCACAACTCACGCTCCATCCTCACAGCTTTACTTCTGCCAGTACCTCGTCTCCTACCTTCCAAAGTTAACAGAAGCTCTCCTGCGAACCTTGCAGAACTAGCACTCCTGAAAGAAATGATATTGCGGAGACATGGCGTAGCCACAGCCAGGGGAATGTTTCCAGAATGAGATTTTCACTCTGCAGGAGAGTGTGCGCTGAAATGAAACTTCCTGGCAGATTAATACTGTGTGCCGGACCGAGACTCGAACTCGGGACCTTTGCCTCTCGCGGGCAAGTGCTCTACCAACCAAGCCACCCAAGCACGACTCACGCTCCATCCTCACAGCTTTACTTCTGCCAGTACCTCGTCTCCTACCTTCCAAAGTTAACAGAAGCTCTCCTGCGAACCTTGCAGAACTAGCACTCCTGAAAGAAAGGATATTGCAGAGACATGGCATAGCCACAGCCTGGGGAATGTTTCCAGAATGAGATTTTCACTCTGCAGCGGAGTCTGCGCTGATATGAAACTTCCTGGCAGATTAAAACTGCGTGCCGAACCGAGACTCGAACGCGGGACCTTTGCCTCTCGCGGGCAAGTGCTCTACCAATTGAGCCACCCAAGCACGACTCACGCCCCATCCTCACAGCTTTACTTCTGCCAGTACCTCGTCTCCTACCTTCCAAAGATAACAGAAGCTCTCCTGCGAACCTTGCAGAACTAGCACTCCTGAAAGAGAGGATATTGCGGAGACATGGCATAGCCACAGCCTGGGCAATGTTTCCAGAATGAGATTTTCACTCTACAGCGGAGTGTGCGCTGATATGAAACTTCCTGGCAGATTAAAACTGCATGCCGGACCGAGACTCGAACTCGGGACATTTGCCTCTCGCGGGCAAGTGCTCTACCAACCGAGCCACCCAAGCACAACTCACTCCCCATGCTCACAGCTTTATTTCTGCCAGTACATCGTCTCCTACCTTCCAAATTTAACAGAAGCCCTCCTGCGAACCTTGCAGATCTAGCACTCCTGAAAGAAAGGTAATTGCGGTGACATGGCATAGCTACAGCCTGGGGAATGTTTCCAGAATGAGATTTTCACTCTGCAGCGGAGTGTGCGCTGATATGAAACTTCCTGGCAGATTAAAACTGCGTGCCGGACCGAGACTTGAACTCGGGACCTTTGCCTCTCGCGGGCAAGTGCTCTACCAACCGAGCCACCCAAGCACAACTCACGCTCCATCCTCACAGCTTTACTTCTGCCAGTACCTCGTCTCCTACCTTCCAAAGATAACAGAAGCTCTCCTGCGAACCTTGCAGAACTAGCACTCCTGAAAGAAAGGATATTGCGGAGACATGGCATAGCTACAGCCTGGGGAATGTTTCCAGAATGAGATTTTCACTCTGCAGCGGAGTGTGCGCTGATATGAAACTTCCTGGCAGATTAAAACTGCGTGCCGGACCGAGACTCGAACTCGGGACCTTTGCCTCTCGGGGGCAAGTGCTCTACCAACCAATCCACCCAAGCACAACTCACGCTCCATCCTCTCAGCTTTACTTCTGCCAGTACCTCGTCTCCTACCTTCCAAAGATAACAGAAGCTCTCCTGCGAACCTTGCAGAACTAGCACTCCTGAAAGAAAGGATATTGCGGAGACATGGCATAGCTACAGCCTGGGGAATGTTTCCAGAATGAGATTTTCACTCTGCAGCGGAGTGTGCGCTGATATGAAACTTCCTGGCAGATTAAAACTGCGTGCCGGACCGAGACTCGAACTCGGGACCTTTGCCTCTCGGGGGCAAGTGCTCTACGAACTGAGCCACGCAAGCACAACTCACGCTCCATCCTCACAGCTTTACTTCTGCCAGTACCTCGTCTCCTACCTTCCAAAGTTAACAGAAGCTCTCCTGCGAACCTTGCAGAACTAGCACTCCTGAAAGAAATGATATTGCGGAGACATGGCATAGCCACAGCCTGGGGAATGTTACAAGAATGAGATTTTCACTCTGCAGCGGAGTGTGCGCTGATATGAATCTTCCTGGCAGATTAAAACTGCGTGCCGGCCCTTTGCCTCTTTGAAACATGCCCGTAGGAGACAGGTAGCATGGAAAGATTTGTTTTATATCTTCAGTATCTGCCACATTGTATTCAGTAACACTTTAAAAAATACAGTACAATAAAAACTTATTTTTATTTAAAGGGGGCAAGAAGTATAAAATAATTTCATCCAGTCCCAGACATATAGCCATGAAAAATAGTAATTGTGAAACTTTGATAGCTATAGAAACGCTTGCAATACTTCAAAAAATGAGAAACGTGGTGTACATCCAGTAGATAATTGATGCATGAATAGTTCCCCTCTTTGCTATTAACTTAAGCAAGCAATTATTCCATAATATACTAGTCTGCAGAAATACGCTAAAGATGTCTGCATTATTAATTTGTCAGAATATGTATATATCTGCAAATATTTTAGACACTCATTAAAATCCAGTGGTTTTGCTGAATAAGAACTTATACTATCATAGGCTTCAAATAAATTTCCCATTTCCATTAACAATTTCTTGCACATCACTTGTTCAGCCTGAGCTGTGTCAATAAATATTTTGATTCGGGGTCCTCTTGTCTCCCTGCGCACAAGTTGCTAAATTCACTACCAGAATCAGATTCAAACACCCAAATAATGGTTCTAGCACTTTTTACCTGTCATAATCTTCTAAGAAAAGTGCATTAAAATCCTCACAAACTAATGACTGATTCAACTTGTTTGGCAGAAAGCTCAACAATTCGTCTAGATTTCTCCTAAATCACTGATAGTCTGCTAGACCCCTGAGGAGTGTTATAATTAGAAGTGTATATTTTTGATTTTGTGTTAACATCCCTCCCTTTTCCAAGTAAACTGTACACACACATGATGCTAGCCTGTAATCCCTTATATTTAATTTCTCCATCACTGAGAGTACATGGTGCTGAGAGAGGCAAAAAAGACACATCCGAAATTCATACACCTTCCTGACATAAGAAAAGCTCATCTACCTATTCATTCAGCATCCTAATGTTTTAACAAACTAATTTATATTTTCTGGTAACTATTCCATATTTGATGGTTCTACGCAGTTGTAATTCCTATCAAAGCTGTTTGTCTGGAATTTGATTCTAGCCAAAAGATGTGTCGCCTCACGCATCCTGCCAGATACTCATCTAGTACCTCTCCCTAGCCACCCTATTCAGATGCAGGCGATAATCAGCATGTCCACATCTGCAGGTTGGAGCGACAGTAACAGCACATGTGTGAGACATTGTTCCAACAGACGGCAGTTCACTCGGCACCCCGATTACACGGCTGACAGCCGTGTTAACTCGCGGCCGGTCGTGGTGCTGCAATACTTCCACACCAGAGTGCACTGTTACTGCTTGTATTTTCTCCAGACCAGCTTCCGTACTCTGCTCTAACTTGACAGTACTATTTAAGTGAAACGAGTCCAAAACTCATTCTAGACTTTGTGTTGCTTTCTCTGTGGCTTTGTGCATCTGTATAAGTTTTGTTATTTGATGGACTGTAACAGTTGTTGAAATTTTCAGGCAGAATAGATGTACACAAGTTTGGTGGACCAAAGGCTGCAGTTGGACTCTTTACTGATGATGAGAAATGGAAAATAAGAGACAAACGAGGGAAGAACAAACACCTGTTTGGAATTCTATGAGGGTCAGCCAGCATGCGGGTTTTCTTGCCTTCGATCAGCCTGACTGCTTTTCGTACCTGCATTACTGCTGCTTAAATATTGTGGTCGTCACTCCTTAGACCGATTTCATCACATCTCCAATCTAGTCCATCATGTGCGAGCTTCTTAATCTCCGAATAACTACTGCAACCTACGTCCATTTGAACTCACCTACAGTATTCGAGGCTTTGTCTCTCTCTAAAATTTTGCTGCCAACACATCCCAATTCACCGTTACTTTTTACCTCTCAATGTTTCATGTTAACGTGACTGCACTTATAGGCAGGGGGTGCCATAAATTTCTATCGTCCCAGATTATGTACCTGTTTATCTATCATGATCTTCTCCATTATCATAATGTATCATGATCTTCTCCATTACTGTCATTGGAGAACTTCGTGGGTCAGCAAGTGATAAACTGTTTATGATAGCGTAGAAGTTCCACGGCCATAATACATTGTTTTTATTTTGTTACTTGATGTTCCAGTCTTTGTGATTAATTTTGGGATCCGCCACATTATCCATCTGGAATGATGCATCGCCACTGGTCGCAGTTGGCAAAACTAGTCACAAACGTGAAATTGGTAAAATAAAACGATAGAGTGTATGTGTGGGACGTTGTTCAAAAACATTTCCTCTTAATTGGTGGTTCAGTCTACCCACCTAATCTTTAGCATTCTTCTGCAGCACGACATTTAAACAGCTTCTATTCTCCTCTTGTCTATGCTGTTTATTGCTCACGATTCAGTTCCATATAAGGCTACAGTCCAGACAAATATTTCAGGCATCAGGTTGATTTATTTGTATTAATAGAGGTGTACATTGTCAAGATTTTAGGGTAACCTGAGCACTGTGTGTAAATAAACAAACCACTATTTAGAAAATGGCTGTGTGGAGGTCACTAAGACTGGAACATAAATCCAAATATGTAAATAAAATAACTAAAGTGTAGTACCTCCAGTGGTCACGGTCTCCTTTCTGTGCCATATACATCGCAATTAACTAGCAATGAGTTATCTAATTGTTCAGCACCCGACATAAAGGTATTAAGTTCACAGTTGAGGACAAAGTAGGCACCATTGTAAACTTACTAGACCTGACCATTACAATAACAAGTAGTAGACATAAAATTGGAATTTATTGGAAGCCTACAACAACATTCCCCCATCCACAACTCCTCTTGTCATCCCACAGCCCCAAAATGGCAGCATTCTGGTATGTTGTCAAGAGGAACAGCAACCCAACTACAACACTCTGAAGATAAATGTAAACAAGAGATTGAAATAAACACCAGTGTAGCAGAATCCCTGAAAAACACAAATAGTTGCAAAAGAATCACAGCACACAAAACAAATATAAAATAAGACCACCTATACCGTACCATTTGTGGGTAGTATTTCATATCAGATTGCCAATGTCGTGATACGTAAAGGCATAAACATGTATTTTGTCTCATGTAACGTGATTGGGCAGAAAATTGTACATCCTTGAACAACTGCTGATGTACAAATGTCAAAGAAAACAGACAGAGTCCATCCTAATTGACAACATATACCAAAGCGTTTGTCATCTCTGGTCTGAACAGCAGCCTGCACCATTAGATTTGCAATGCACATTTCCAATATCTCTCTATATATCTCTCGGTCTCTGGCAGTCTCTCTCCGTCTCTGGCAGTCTCTCTCCGTCTCTGTCAGTCTCTCTCCGTCTCTGTCAGTCTCTCTCCGTCTCTGTCAGTCTCTCCCCGTCTCTGTCAGTCTCTCCCCGTCTCTGTCAGTCTCTGTCACAGTCTCTGTCAGTCTCTCCCCGTCTCTGTCAGTCTCTGTCACAGTCTCTGTCAGTCTCTGTCACAGTCTCTGTCACAGTCTCTGTCACAGTCTCTGTCACAGTCTCTGTCACAGTCTCTGTCTCCCCCCCCCCCCCCCGTCTACCTGCCATCACCATTGGTCCACATGCATCCTTCCTCAAAAACAGTCCACTGTGACGCAGATGGCTTCGACGCCCCACCTCCTGCTCACTTTCATTTTTGCGATTGACGGTGGTGGACCTCGGGATCCCAGTGGGAGCAGTTGTGTGGAAGCAGAGTCGAAATCCTGACACGCAGATCCAAAGAGCCCACTGAATTCGCCACAATTCTGGCCCTATATTCCTCATTCGCATCTTTTCTGAAGACCCCTCAACCGTAGATCGCCACCTTCAGAATGCGGTGCTCATCTGTTACCAGAACACAAAGTAGAGCCTTCCTGATACCTAGTCAGAGACTGTCATTACTACAGATTCATCATCTACAATGATCATTTAACTCCCAACTGCGAAAACCCTCCTACGTGTTCCCACTTGCCCTATTGGTTGGGGAATTGTAGGACGCCCCTAGGTAGGTCAGGGGTGCTCTACACAAAGGAAGCGGCTACTCGGGTAGCAGAGTACTTGTGGCGTGCACAGGGGGTTTTTTTAGGCTAGGCAGCAGTGCGAGGTGTCCTGATGAACACTCACCAGTCGACGTGCGGGCAGGGAAATCGGGACGCGCTCACTTTAAATACACTCCAGCTATCAAGATATTAGCAGTAAATTTTCAGAGTGTTCGGAATAAAGTTCCCAAATTTACTGCCCTCCAGGAAGCGTGTGGTGCGCAAATTATTCTCGGGACTGAGAGCTGGCTGAACTCTGAGATAGGAAGTTCTGAAATATTTAGTGAGGGTCGGAATGTGTATCGGAAAGACAGATTAGACACCGTAGGAGGTGGTGTCTTCATTGCAGTTGACAAAAATATTGTGTCTACTGAGGTCAAAGTAGAGTGTGATTGTGAAGTTATTTGCACACGTTTAACAGAGCAAGGGGAAATAAAGTTAATTGTTGGGTGTTATTACCGGCCACGAGATTCCACCGTGACAGTTCTAGAATCATTCAGAGAGAGTCTACACTCTGTATCGCAGAAGTACGTGGATCGTGCTATATTAGTCGGAGGTGACTTCAACCTATCTAGTATAGACTGGGATGTCTATAGATTCATTACAGGTGGTACAGACAAGCTGTGGTGTGAATTACTTTGGAACACATTATCCGAAAACTGTCTTGAGCAGCTAAATCGACAGCCAGTGCGTAATGGAAATATTTTAGATCTGGCAGCCACGAACAGAACAGACGTCGATGATGTCATTGTTGAGACAGGGATTAGTGATCGTGATGTTGTCATTACGACTATGGTTACGAAAGTTAAAAAGTCGGTCATGAAGGGTAGGAGAGTGTTCTTACTAGAAAGTGCGGATAAGCAGTTGTTAGCATCCCACTTAGTAAATGAATCGACTTCATTTACTTCCGGTACGATGGACGTGGAAGAATTATGGGCAAATTTTAAACACATTGTACATCACACATTGGACAAATATGTGCGGAAAAAGTGGGTTACGGGCGGAAAAGACCCACCTTGGTTTAACAGTGCAATTGGGAGAATGCTCAGGAAGCAAAGACAGTTGCACTCGCGGTACAAGAAAGATCGGGAGAATGATGACAGGCGAAAGTTAGTGGAGATTCGTGTTGCTGTAAAAAGAGCAATGCGCAAAGCATACAACCACTACCACCGTCGTACCTTAGCAAAAGATCTTGCTGAAAACCCAAGGAAATTCTGGTCTTACGTAAAATCGGTAAGCGGGTCGAAGGCTTCCGTCCAGTCACTCACTGATCAGTCTGGCCTGGCAACGGAAGACAGCAAAACGAAAGCTGAAATTTTAAATTTAGCATTTGAGAAATCTTTCACGCAGGAGGATCGTACAAACATACCGCCGTTTGAGTCTCGTGCAGATTCCCGTATGGAGGACGTAGTGATAGACATCCCTGGGGTTGTGAAGCAGCTGAATGAATGGGTTGAAAATAAATAAATCGCCAGGTCCTGATGGGATTCCAATTAACAGTAACAACAGTTCGTTGTTGGTGGCTACAGAGATGACAACTGAATTTTATGCAGTAACACTGTGTAATGATGTTGCTCGTGTATAATACACTTTACTAAATGTAGGAGATTCGTTTTGAGCTCTACAGTAATCACCAATCAATTCAGACCTTCTTCTGTGGAGCTGTAATAAGAACGTGGCTGTGAAATGTGAACCAGCTACACATCCCTCTAAGAGTCGAGCGGCAACTAACAAATTAACTGAACTGCCTTTCAAAATCTGCACTGAAAGCCAGAGCAGTGGTGCATGTACACACAAAGCACACAACTGTGTTTTATTTCACTTGTGCATTCCTAAAATCTGGTTCCCGTAGAGTTACTCAGATCTACAAATAATGCAGCGTTTCTGGACACGTGTGGCATACAGCACTTCACCGTGCACTAATACAAGAGAGTATAACCTGATAGTTGTACCCATAAATGTGCGCCATGTCACACAGTCTTCAGGCGGGCCACATATGTTGTGATTTGGTAGTACAGAGGTGGTGTTGTTGTGATCTTCAGTCCAAAGACTGGTTCGATGCAACTCTCCGTGCTACTCCATCCTGTGCAAACCTTTTCATCTCAGAGTAACTGCTGCGACCGACATCCTCCTGAATTCATCTCTTGGTCTCAATCTACAATTTTTACCCTCCTCGCTTCCCTCCAGTACTAAGTAGGTGATTGTCGATCCCTCAGAATGTTCCTACCGACTTGCCTCTTCTTCTAGCCAAGTTGTGCCACAAAGCTACAGCCCTGTCTCACTCCCTTCTCAATCACTGCTGCCCTTTCATGCCCCTCGACTCCTATAACTGCCATCTGGTTTCTGTACAAATTGTAATTATCTACCGTATCTTCCTTCGCCGTCGGCGTTGTCGTGGTTACCGTGAGACACCGTTATACCAAGAGGAAAGGCGCATCGATCTTCGAGCATGAGATATGGTAGCCTTAAGTCATTGACAACACACAACGGTCACGGTAGCACCTGATTCCAGAATAGCTGCAGTAGTTAAGATCTACGAACTATCCCCTGTTGACCAGGTCCCCAAAACTTAACTCGTAACGAGATCCCTTCAAAGCAAATTGTCACAACGATCGTCTATAAAGGCTTCGTACAACGAGAAGAAATGTTACAGTTTATGGAATAATAACAGATACTACCAAATTGTCTTGTCTCTTCTGCTTTATTTAACATAACTTCGTTCACAGTTTCATTTCGCATTCACCACTCATTCACCGAAACCCTTTGATGAACAGTTTTGGTTGCTTGACACCAACATTCAATGATAATGACACAGTTTTTCTCGTTTTTTATAAATTGAAGCCCGTTCTCCGTGATATAAAAAAAAAACCGGTCTCAATATCGCGTCCCTCGTGAGATGCGAATATACTTATCCCGGAATTTACCGCCCTGTAGGTGTACTCAATTTAATGACCACACTTCACTGTCCGCTATTTTACGTAACTGAATGTCCATTTTTTAGTCTGATTATACACTGTAGCTATTTAAAATTCGCCCCTATATTTTTCACAACGCACAATTAGCACTTCGTTACTTGTTTTCTTTTTTTTCTTCTTCTAAGAGTAAACGGAAAAAAAAGACGCCGTATCATCGGCTTAGTCGATATAAAGCAAAACACCTTAATATGCCCAATTTTACCTCTTCTTATAGGATCGGCTACCTTACTCATTAATTTATTACATATTATTTCCAATAACGCTAAACAGGTATCGCCGTTATATTTTAATTGTATTCAAAAGCGTGTTACTACTATTATGACCGACCAAATCGTAACAAATCGCGCGGCGTGCGTTTTTAACGATAACTTTACGCTATTCAAGTTCCATTACAGCTGTCTTGACTCGTAATGTTACACGGCCCCCCAGACTGTGATGTCTTGAAGAGGGTTCCAGACAGAACAGGCTTATTTTTTTTTTTTTTTTTTTGTGTAATGTGACAGGAGAGGGTATTTGTTTCGGCGAATACACTCACTCTCAGATTCACTCAACAAGTCAGTACATACATTCTACAATATTTAAGTTGAGTTAATGGGCCTAGACAAAATGCCCTTAACTAAATTCCACATTTGTTTATAGGTTGTCTTAGAAACACTTCGCACTAATCACTTCATATTCACACCACATTTTTTTTTCTTGGATGAAGTCCTCAGTTCTTCAACCGACTGTCCAAGGCAGAGATCACAGCCGGGTTAGACGATTGGCGTCCTCGGTCATGTTTAACCAGAGAGGATTTGGTCCTTTTCTGTTCCTCTTAATTCCACTTTTAAATCATCCATCCTCGCTGTTCGGTGAGAGGATAAATCGTATTTCAGCGTTGTCATTGTTGTTGATACCAAGAAGGTATCTCATGGAAATCGTCGGTACATTCATTAATTTTCTTTGTAAGTTAGTATAAGTACGTATTTATCCACTGGTGCTTTTATTTAGTCCACTCTGAGTGTAGTCCTGGTATCATTCAGTGTTTCTTGAATTTATATTTCGCTAATTATTGATAATACTTGTTCAGGTCTATGTGAGGGAACAAGCCTTTAATTGCATCAGTATCACAATCTGCCAGGAGGTAGCTCCCTTCATGAGGTATTTTCATTATTTTGTATGGATCTGTATATAAATATTGCCATTTCTTATTCAGTCTTTTCCTGGTTGATGCTTTTGGGTGATTTCTCAATAAAATTTCTTCCCCTACATCATATGTGACTACTTTCTTCACATTTTTATCAAAACGGGTTTTTCTCAATTGTGCTTGATGCTTCAGGTTTTCGTAGACCTTCTTCAAAATATCTTCTTTCTTTGTAATCTTTTGTTCTATCGCAGGTAATTTCTTCATCCATTCTGGCACAATACTTTCACCAAATACTATTTGGTTAGGTGAATAACCTGTCGATAAGTGTGGTAAGTCATTATACACTTTCTCAAATTCATAAATCCAATCGATCCATTTATAATGTTGTTTGGGTATGTACGTCCGTAAAAATCTGTTCAACTCTCGGAAGATTCTTTCAACCGGATTTCCACAAGGGTAAAATCTTGAGATGTAAATGTGCTGGATTCCTTGTTCTTTCATAGTGTCTCTCCATATTTTGCTTGTATAATAAGCAGCATTGTCTGTCAAGATCACTATAGGTTTGTCAAGCTCAGTTATATAGTTGTTGATAAATTTGCGTAACATGGGTGGAACGTGGAGATTTTTCAAAGGATATAATTTCACATATTTTGAAAAGAGATCATTGAACCGTCCACGTGTCACGGGACATGGCCCACAGACATCACATGACACCAACATTAAAGGTTGTTGTGGGATGATAGGATGTAATTCTATCTTCCGACAATAGTTTATGGGTTTCGCCTTCTGACATATTTTGCACTTCTTAAGAATATTTGTAGCTGTACGTCCCAAATTTGGATGATAGCAGTATTGTGCTATTTTGGCTGTACATTTAGCGGCACCAAAATGACCCCAATTCAAGTGAGTGTACCATACTAGTGATTCTAAATATTTATTTGGAACACAAACTTTCCAAACATCTTCTTCATCCTTCCTCCGATACAATATTCCGGATTTTAATTTATACTGTTCTTGAGAGTGACTTAGCGTTTTGCTTTCAACAGCATGCCTAATGGCTTTCCACAACTTATCATCTTCTTGCAGTTGTGGAAGACTTCGAGATAGCTGTGAAATCTGCCTCTCACAATATTGCCTTGATAAATTCATGACTTTAAAGTCAATAGTCCGTTCTTCACACTCGTCGTCATTCTTTCTTTTCGGTAGTCTTGAAAGAGCATCGGCTATGATGTTGTCTTTCCCTCTGATTTATTTGAGCGTAATATCATATTCTTGCATTAGCAAGGCCCACCGGGTTAAACGTGAATGGAACATCCTTCCTGTTAAACTAAAAGATAAAGCTTTGTGGTCGCAGAATACAATGATCTTCTTTCCATATACAAAATAGCGAAACTTTCTAAGTGACCAGACCACGGCCAGTACTTCCAATTCAGTAGTACAATATGCACGTTCACAGCTAGAGAGTGTTCTGCTGGCAAACCCAATTATTTTGATGGTACTGATATCTTCTGGATTATCCATCTGCAAAAGAGTGGCACCCAATCCTGTTTCAGAAGCATCCGCAGCAATATAAAAATCTTGATCAAGTCTCGGATGATGTAACAGTGGAGCATTAGTCAAAGCATTGCGGATGTTATCAAAAGCTTGCGTGCATTCGGAATTCCACTCCCACATGACATTTTTTCTTAACAGCCGTAACAAACAGTCTTGGCTTCCTAACTGATTGGGTAAAAATCGTCGAAAAAATGAAACTAAGCCGATAAATGACTTTAATTCCGTTCTATTCTTTGGATAAGCACATCTGTTAATCGCATCCATCTTTTTAGGATTTGGTTTTATCCCTTCAGGAGTGATTATATGTCCAAGAAATTTCAATTGGTTATGAGCAAACTTGGATTTTGTCAAATTTACAGTAACTCCGTATTCCGAAAATTTCGCAAAAACTCTTCTTAATAAGTCCAAATGTTCCTCCCAAGTTTCAGAAGCAATTAGCAAATAATCCACATATAAAGTAACTTCATTCAAAAGGTCTCTGCCCAGTACGGTATCTAATGCCGATATGAAAACACCACCGCTTATTTTCAACCCAAATGGCATGACAGTAAACTGGTAACTTCGGCCCAGAAAAACGAATGCAGTATATTTTCTAGATTCTTTCGATATTCTAGTTTGCCAATATGAACTACGCATATCCAAAGAAGTTAAGAAGCGGGCACCATAAAACTTTTGTACTAACTCTTCTAGGTTCTCCGGTCGCGTTTGTACAGGTATAATGATCTTATTGATCTCTCTGGCATCCAACACCAATCTGATGTCACCATTGGGTTTAATTACCGCCACAAGAGGGTTACAATATTCAGAATCTGAGGGCTCAATAATACCCCATTCTAACATTTTATTGATTTCCTTTCTGACTACTTCTTTCTTTGTCCATGGGATAGAATAGGAAGTACGATAAAAGGGTTTATGTGCATACATCTTTATATGGTATTCAAAGTCTTTTATTATACCCGGACGTTTACTAAAAATTGACTGATATGCTTCCAACAAGTAGTACAGTTCATCTCTTTGGATAACAGATAAATATTCTGATTCTAACACCTTTTCCTGCAATGACATTTTATCCATCATTTCTTCAGAACATTCAATAAGGCATATATCAAACACATTTTCATCATCAATACTGACATATTTTACCATTAGATTCATACACAATTGATTTGGAATTACTCGGCCCTTTCTCAGGGTGGTTGTCAAAACATTACCATTGGAATTAAATATACATTCACCTTTCTCTAAATTAATGATTGCACCAGTCTCACATAAAAAATCCAAACCCCAGATACATGGTACTGTCATTTTAGGAACAATCAGGAATGTACTTTCTATTTGAGCCCCCTGTATTGTAACGTCAACACGTACCTGTTTCACAACTTTTTGCATTTTTGCGCTGAACGCGCCAGACACGGTACATCCTGTGATAGGAAAAGTGGACATTTTTACCCCTCGGCTTATCTGTTTTAAACAGTCCAACGTCATGACACTAATAGTTGCTCCAGTATCAATTAATATTTCAACATCAACATTATTTATACTTGTTGGAATTATTGCCTGTAAAATTTGTCCGCATTTATTAGAAACTTCAGGTTTTTCTTCAATTAACTCATTCCTTATATCCTGATCATTATTGTACCTTAATACTCTCACTTCAAATTGATGCCTGCCTTCCTTCTCCTTTCCAGTCATCCTAGGAAGGCATTTGGTGACTGGTATTAGTTTAATCTATCTCGTTGAGTCATCGGTGGGGGTTCATGAACTTCCACAATCCGTACAGTATGATCCGAATTATGGTATTCACCCCGTCGCACATTGGAGGCTCCTTCGCCCACTGGTATAACTCCTTGTGCTGGACGAGGACTTGAGGCATTTGTTCCATCCTGCCGATGAACATTATGCTTCGAATTATCTTCCCAAGGTCGAATGCTATTGGGTCCATCACTTGGGTACCTGTTACTCTTATTAATATCACTACTATGCACATTCGCGTCACCATATCGAGGTTTACCTCTAGCACAGTAAGTATCTCTTCTATATATATTATAATCATTGTTTTTATTGCAACCATAGGATGAAGATTGTCCACACTCCTGTGATGCGGGTTTGACCTGGTTTTCGGTATTATTATTATCATACGTTAAATTATTATTATAATTATTCGTATTACTATGAGTGCAAGTCGACATTTGATTACTACTCATTTGTCTTGCGTCTTCCATAATCATATCTATAGAGTCAATCACCGACAAGAATTGTTCTACATCGTGGTCAGGAACATTTATTAACTTTTCACGTATATTTATGGGCAACCTTCCCTTCAAAATTCTGATCACTTCCTTGTGAGAAATTGGATCACTCCAATAACGTGTCTTATTTATGTACTTTTCAAAATATTGCCTTAAAGTACTCCTTTTACTGTTAAAATACTCAGGTTGGTAAACCTCTTTTCTTAATTTCTCTTGTTTACTCGACGACCAGTATTTAGCCAAAAAAAGTTGTTCAAACTCAGCGCAAGTATGGCAACTTTCACTTACTTCGGCGGCCCATAATGCGGCTTCTCCGGTAATTTTGGATACTATAAATTGAAGTCGGTCGTGTTCTGACCAGCTACGCGGAAATATTCTTTCGAAATTATTGATAAAGATTTTCGGATGGAGGTTGTTCTTTTCAGTGGAGAATGTTGGGAATTGTCTACTTTTAAAAATGCTGTTCTCCACCTTTAAAGAAGACAAATATCCTCGCTGACGAAAAGAATCTTCATCTTTACCAACCGAATCATCAACTTCCCAATGCAAATTTTCACCACAATTGTACTTCGTATTATCACATGTTCGGTTGTTTTTCGACCTACTCTCCGAACGTTCGTCCTCTGTCAACAAATTTTGTGATGACTTTCGTTCTAACTCCGCCAATTTATGATTGGTTTCCTTTTGCCATTTAGGTAACTCATCAACTATTTTGTCTTTTATTTTCTGAAATTCGCTAGTGAACAGCTTATTTAATTCCTCATTTCTACTTAGGTGCTCATTGATATTTTCATTTGGCTGGGATCCAATAGTAGTCTTAACCTTGTCTACAATTTCATTTCCTTTTATTTCTATCCATTCAGATAGATCTTCGTCAAGTCTTTTAGTTTGATCTACTAAATACTTGTCAATCCCCTTACGAGCATCGGACTCAAACTCGACTATTTGTTTCGAAAGCTCTTCTATCTGTGCGCTAGCATTGAAACAGCTGCTTTCACACTTAACCATCCTATTGGACAGGCCATCATAACTCTTCGAAACTACCTCACATTTCTTTTCTACGTCATGAAGTTTTCCCATTAAATTATTATATTGCCTTTTTAAGGTGTTAGAAAACTCTACATCTAGTTCTCCAAATTTCGCATTTAATTGAGTCTCCCAGTCCGTCTTTAATTCTTTCTTAGTATTTTCCAATTTATAATCAAAGGTGTTCAGTTTGCTTTCCAAAGAATCCATTTTAACTTCTAATGAACCAAATTTGGCCTCAAATTTTTCATTTAACTTTTGATTGTCCTCTTTTAATTGCTTATTATCTTTTTCTAGTGAACCAAATCTTCCATTCATTACACCCATTTGAGTATTTATTGATACCAGCATATCAAATATTTTTTGATTAATATTTCCATTTTGAGGTTCAACTTGCTGATCTACTTCCGAAACCTCAAGATCTGTATGTTCTCCCACGCTGCTTACCTTACTTATCATTGTATTTGAATCTCCTAACGGCTCTAAATCAATAACTATATTATTATCTATACATTTCTCCTGTCCCACATTGAGCTCATGGGATGCATCATCCCTATCCTCTTCACTTTCCTCTCTCTCTCTACTCATTACTCTACTCAACTGCACATTATCATGTATTCTTTTCATTCGTTTTGACATGATTATTCACTACCAAGACATACACTTATTTTCACTATGTATTTATATATATTTATCTATCGAAATCACAAGTCTCAACTTCCTTTTTTTATAATTATACAGTTATTTTAATCATACCTGGTAGTATCGCTCACTTTTAGCGATTATTGAAGAATACCTCTTTCATTGGAGAGACTCACTGGCTGCTACAATATTTTCCAACTCTAGGGTTCGTGAATCCGGATGACACTCGACTCGATGCAGCAATCCTCCTCGATCGAGCCGCACGTTGGGCGCCACTTCTACCGTATCATCATTATTTAACCATACAGGAAAGCTGTATGCCCCCAGGAAAACTTACGGCTGTAGTTTCCCCTTGCTTTCAGCTGTTTGCAGTACAAGCACAGAAAGACCATTTTGCGCGATGTTACAAGGCCAGTTGAGTCAATTGCCCAGACTCTTGCCCATTGCAACTACTGAAAAGGCTACTGCTCATCTTCAGGAACTACACGTTCGTCTGACCTCTTAACATATACCCCTCTGTTCTGGGTGCACCTACAGTATGGTTATCTGTATCTGTATCACGCAAGCCTTCCCATTAACGTCAAGGTCAAAGGTTAGGGGGAGGGGGGGGGGTAGTAGTGCAGAGCTACATAATTACAATAGCTGACAGCAGTCATTTTGAACACAGCCGAGAGTCATGTGAAAACACTCACATTCAGTTCTCTCAGGAAGTAATAAGGGTTTAGTTTATTTCCAAGACAGCGATCAAATTTTGTTTAAATAGTGTGCATACACATAACACACACAGTTTACTGATGTGCTACAGTGGTCTTGCTCAACGCCTTCTAATTGATTTCACAAACTGATGGCAGATATTTTATGAAACTGCCCACATTACCATTCTCATTTTGTTTCAAGGTATCTGCGCAAGTAGTTGCGCTGTACGAAAATAGCGATCTTCAGTCTCCTTAGATTTTGTTGGTGTGGAGGATGTGGGTGTAGCACATCCTCCTGATTCCATGTCGCTTGTGGTGGCCATAGCTGTTCCACTGTTCAGTCTGATTCACCCATAAGCCTCCATGTCATTTCCCTCCTGCAGCACTATTGGTGGAAACTGCTACAGCATCACTTTCTTGTCACGAGGTTGCATCTCTCTCAAATGTACAAAATAATGATTTAGACGTAGGAGGTCATTAGAGATGGATCAAAAGCTCAGATTAGCGAAGGATGGTAAAGGAAGTAAGGCCTTGCACTTTGATAGGAACCATCCCGGCATTTCACTGAAGTGATTTAGAGAAATAACGGAACATCTGAAATGGGATGTCTGGACACGGGTTTGAACCACTGTCTTTCTGAATACGATTCCATTGTGCTATCCACTGCTCCACCTCGTTCAGCATAATTTAGATATAGTAGCCTGTTTGGTGTTGTGGGTAGTGAAGAAAAAAAAAATTAGTTACGTAGTATCTCCACGTCACAATAAATGCACACATAAAGTTCTGATATCTATGGTTCTATAACTTGTAGCTGCAGCAGTAGATTTAGCAGTAGTACTAGCAGTTGCAAAAATTGCATTTCTGTAAATTATATTTAGCCTTAACAGCAACAAACTAAGATACTGAGATGTTTAGTTGAATTGAGTAATCTGTACATTCCTGCTGCTGGTAATTATGAAAATCAGTGCTCAAACATACTGCCATCAATTAAAGATTGTTTTTACTTATTAGGTCACAAAGAGACATACACAAATATGAAAACTTACCTGAGAAATACAGATACTGTGGCAACAGATGTGAAGAGACATACAAAGTTTTCACTTTGACACACAAAGTGCTGATTCAGATAGCAAGGTTGGATGGGATTTCTGGATGAATTATATTTTTACATAATGACACTCCCATCTTGAATTAAGGTCATGAAGTATCACATTTATGTGTTACATACAAGCCTTGCAAAGCACTAATTCCAAAAACTGCAAAGAATCCACAACCTGGATGGTACATAAATGACTGAAGAGTTGATGCATGCAATTAACTCACAAAAAATGCGAGGGCAAAGCCGTTTCAGTAGGTTAAACATAGTAACTTATAAACTGGAATTATGTTAAATAATTGTTAATGAAGTTGAATTCCTATTTAGATGTAAGTAATGCTCTTTTTGAAATTAAAGTTCTGATGGTAGCGTACAGCCAGCGCAAACAGTTGAAAATAATTAGCACCTAATAGCACAAGGGCAAGAATTTATTTGGAGACTGCTGTAGGATATACTGTCAGGTACTGTATGTGGGTTGTTTATAATGCAAAAGGTGAACGTTGAATCCTTACAGAATCTGTTCCACATACAAGTGTCGTACTATCTTCTCACTTGTGAAACTTTGCAGATCTATCCGATTGCACGATTGAAGGTTTTAAACACGCGTCCCCGTTCTTCCACGAGGAAGCCGTTTCGCTAGCAAGTCCAAAGTTGGCTGCAGTGCAAGTCGAGATGCACTCCACTTTGCAGCGCTGGAGTCGTGGCGTGTTTACCAGGGCAGTACAGCCTCGTATAAAGGGAAGTACGGCCATCGTATTCTGCTGCGTTCGCCGCCATCCACAGTTGGCTGAAATCACATCGTGTAACATTAGCAGCCGTTGTGGGCCCAAGCATTGTGTGTGAGGCATGGGCAGTGTTGTGTAATTTCAAAGTTCTAAGTAGAATACTGCCTCAGTGCTGTGCTTTCCCCTTTTTGGTCTGAGTCAGAAAGGGAGGTAAACTGTACAGAACTCCTTCTGAAGGTAGAGATGCAGCAAGAAGGAGAATATGGCCGATGAAAACCAGCAGAGCGAACTGGCGGCCCACATGAGACTCTCGCTTCTGTATGGAAAGTACAGTTTTCACTCATTAGTGCAAATAATCTTAAGGTTTAACATTCGCTGTGTAACAGACTTGCTGTATTTCGACTCGCTTAGTGATCAGATTTGGTGTGTCATTACATGTGGTTCGTCTCAAACCGGTCACATTTGTTTGTAAAAGGTACGTTGTGTGCAAGTCGTGTAGCTTTCACTATGGTTTGTCCAAAAAGACAGTTTCTAGTTAATCTGTAATGTACTGACTGCTATAAAGACATATTTTTTGCAACACGAAAGGTGTAATAGGTAAACACGGTATTTCGTTTCGTATTCAGTGTGTAGGCCCAATTGTTGAAGATGGGAAGTACAGTATTTGGATGTTTTAATGTATGTTGTTGGCTATGGCTATGTGTACTTCAAAGATCAATTAACAGTGCCTCATTTTCAGTAAATTTTGTGAAAATAATTGGCGTGATACTGACGTGCCTCTGTAAAATACCTGTTACTTGCATTTAATAGTGTAGGCCTACCGTTTCGACAAACGTTGAAATAAATAAAAAGAATAGCATAGTTGAATTGTATCGTCAGTCGTAACAGTACAGTATATTTATAATTAACTCTTTTAATACGGCATCTTGTATATTCAACAGTCTCAGATACAAATACTACACTATGTGATCAAACGTATCCGGACACGTGCCTGAAAATGACTTAGAAGTTCCTGGCGCCCTCCGTCAGTAATGCTGGAATTCAGTGTGGTGTTGGCCCACTCTTAGCCTCGATGACACCTTCCACTCTCGCTTGCATACGTTCGATGAGGTGCTGGAGGGTTTCTCGGGGAATGGCAGCCCATTCTTCACGGAGTGCTGCACTGAGGAGGGGTATCGATGTCGGTCGGTGAGGCCTGGCACAAAGTCCGCATTCTGAAACGTGCCAAAGATGTTCCCTAGGATTCAGGTCAGGACTCTGTGCAGTCAGTTCATTACAGGGATGTTATTGTCGTGTAACCACTCCGTCACAGGTCGTGCAATACAAACAGGTGCTCGATCGTGTTGAAAAATGCAATCACCATCCCCGAATTGCTCTTCAACAGTGGAAAGCAAGAAGGTGCTTAAAACATCAATGTAGGCCTGTGATAGTGCCACGCAAAACAGCAACGGGTGGAAGCCCACTCCACGGAAAACACGACCACAGCATATAACACCGCTGCCTCCGAATTTTGCTGTTGGCACTACATATGCTGACAGATGACGTGCACCGGGCATTCGAAATACCCACACCCAGCCTTCGGATCGCCACATTGTGTACCGTAATTTGTCTCTCCACGCAACGTTTCTCCGCTGTTCAATCGTCCAATGTTTACACTCGTTGCACCGTGCGCTCAACCTTGAAATCCAGTATTTACTATCAAAAACAGTCTTGATCACAATTTATTTATTATGGTACCAATTGGTGGTAGTGATTTACCACCAGAAGGAGGTTCTTACTCAATGCTTTTAAGATGACCACAGTAGTGGTCGAAACCGGTCACCGTAATAAATAAATCTTGATCGAGACTGGTTTTGATAGTAAATGTTTGTAACACATTGACCACTGTTCACTCCCATAATGTACTCAAAAGTAACTTGAAATCAAAGTTTCCCAAGTGTCATGGTACTTGCATTGGATCCCGATGCAGTTTGGAATTCCTGTGTGACGGTCTGGATAGATGTCTGCCTATTAGACATTATGACCCTCTTCAACTGTCGGCGGTCTCTGCCAGTCAACATAAGAGGTCGGCCTGTATGCTTTTGTGCTGTACGTGTCCCTTCACGTTTCCACTTCACTATCACATCGGAAACAGTGGCAGTATGTGGCAGGACTATGCACCTAATATGAACTACTGATATTTTTGGTGGTGTCCGGATACTTTTGATCACACAGTGTAGGCAGGCGTAGACAACTTGCATCGTACAATATTTGTTGTTACACAGGAAACCCAAACCTAATGAAAATTAAACTTGAATGAAGATACTTTCCCTAAAAGATGTTAGTCGTATCGTGTAAAATGAAATTTTTTCAGTTAGTTTGTAGATAGAATCTGAGTGTTACAATGTTTGTGTATAGCTACAGTACCTAACTCATAGGTCTCTGACTTCTTGCACTGTATGTAGTTAGGAGTAGCATGTACTGAGTTGTATTGATATTACAGATTCATATATTTTATGTTACAAAATATAGTTATAACGTATAGTCTTGAAATTTTTATATCGCTTAAATAACGAAGTTGGTAACCAAACTGACTGATAGTACTGTTTGTGTTTACCAGAATCACTTTACTCCAGACCAGTCTGAACCGACAGACTTGGTGGAGTGGTAAAACGTAAACCAAATGCTGTGCCAACCATTTTTGGTGATTGTAAAGCTCCTGCCGAGAGGAAACCTGTTGGCCTACTAGAGAAACGAAGTGTTGATACAGGTAACTGGAAAATAACATTCACAGCTTCAATTGCTATATGCATACGTCATGCTTTCACTTGCTCCTGAATTATGACACTCTGAAAATCTCGTGTGACTGCTAACAGCACACATCTGTTGTTTTGATCAGTAGGACACACAGAATTTCCCTTCACAGCATTATCCTTGCAGAAAGTAGGCTTACTTGTATCGTAGTAATTGTCGTAGGAAACACTTTTGTCAGTTGAGTACAGTAAGCATATACCTTTTTAAAGTTGTTGTAAATGTGTTACTTAGAGTTCCTTCTTTAGAAGTTATATTTTGTACACTCATTTTAACCCTGAGTTGTGTACAGAAGAAGACTAAAATATTTCATTTGCAAGAGCTGTATATTTTTGAAACTGACATGTGCAGGGTCTGTTGATGGAGGGAACAAAATACTTCACCACAAGGTAATTTAGTGAACAGGACCACATCTCTCACACACACAGTCCACTTGTATTAGTATCTGATGAAATATAAAGTAATGTAATTTCTCGTACCTTTGTGCTATATCGTTTCTACTGCTTGCCATTGGACACTGTATATACTGTATTTCTAATTTACAGTTAAATGTTATGCACAAATGGGAAAACTGATGCTTTGATTTGTTGCCACAGCTGGTTAAAGTTTCCTTAAACGCCTGTGCTGTTTCCCATACCATTTGTGTTTTTCAGACTCTGTATACAGAGCTTTGCCTTTGTTGGTAATATGTAGCACAACAGGTGCTAAGGTGTCCAATGTTGTGGTTAGGCCTGGTCCTGATTATTTAATCTTTTATTGTAAATAATAATTACTTGCACTGAAAGGTAATCTCCACTAAAACGCACATCAGGAGGTAACACTTGCCTCACAGCTCTTGTAATTTAAGTATTCAGTCCTCACGAGCTGCGTTATTATTGAAGTGTTGTAAAGTGAAGCTCTTTTACATTCTATTCCTGTCAGTTTCCTGTGGTGCCTAGCAAAGAGCCTACAGATTTTTGGAAACACTATAGTAGTGTTTGTTGAGAATTAAATATAATTGGTCAACTACAATTGCACTTTAGGATATGACATTACTTTACCATTTCATAGTATTGAGAGCACACTTGGAATATTACCACTCAGATTGTCATAGACTTGCTTCAGTCCTTTGAAACTAAGATTTTGGCATCTTACGAATCTTTAAATTACGTACCACAGCCTACTGAGAAAGAATTACTGGCTACCTAAAAACATATTACAGTATTAAATGCTTTTTATGTTTGAAGATTGTAATATTGCAAATATGTGTTCCACAGGTTGGAGAGCCTTCGAATGTGATCAGTGACATCCGTCCTGCAGAGAACTTGGACACAACAGAAGATGAAGTCACCACCCTGAAGAACCTAGCTTCAGGCTGGAATTGAAGCTTTCAAGAGAAAACTCATCCTTTCTCAGAAAAGGGAGAGAGGAGTGTCTTTAGAAAAAGACAGCCTCTTTGCGAGTCTGCACGGTTTATTCGGTGCAGATCAGTTTGCAATATGAACAAAAGGGACACGTAAAGGTAGCAAATGGTCCGTGGAAAGGGCGAAAAATTCAACTACCTTGTAGTAGTAAGGGGTACAAAGTCCTGCTGGAAAATAAATTACCATTTCCTTCAGATAGAACCCCAATATGTTCTCTACAGACCATAAAATTTAGACCTGGTGTGCTGAGGGAGCTCGTGAGTTTCCTGAAAGTCAAGCTTGCCCTCATGTTACCAGTGGAGATGCATGCTGTTCTCCTGATGGATGAGGTTAGCATCACTCACCATTGGAATGTGGTTGAGCATTGGCTGCACCATTGATAATGATACGACACCTCCACCAGATCTCGCCCTTGCAAAAACTATAGCTTCTAATGCATCAGTTGTTATGCTGGGTGGTATTACCTCAAGATGGAAACAAACAATAGGTTACCATTACACAGGGCCATCTTTTTCCAGTTCTCACGCCAGACATCATTATAAGCTTCATTAGGGAATCTTAGGCACTCGTACAATGTTCGCTGCATCGCGTCAGTGACGGGAGGGCAAAATTGAGCTGTATGGCGAGAATTTGCAATTGTTGTCGAAAGGTTTTCAAAATTAGTTTCTGCCAGTGTCTTTGTGATGATAATTGGAAACTAATTTTCCTCACAGATACACCACACATTTTGAAAAACGAGGATTCACTTAGTCAATGGGCAATCGGTCTTCCTCCGACGAAATGTTGTCGAGGGACGTGATCTGCCTTGTAATGAGGTACATATAAATCGTGTAGAACAGTTGCTTGACGTAGACAGTGGTTTTAAGTCTTTAACTGGCACCACAACTGCGTGAGAAGCGTTTGATTCCAAACCATTACGAGAAAATGAAAGTTGGCTCGTCTACTGCCATAATTAACAGCCAGACTGCAGCAGCCAGTGAGTATGCTGTCAAGACAGAGAAACTGCAGAAAAATACTTTAACCACAGCGCGGTTTCTAAAGCATGTTCATAAGAGGTCTTGCCTCATGACATCCAGAGCTCCAGTTATGCCTCTGAGTCGTTCTGATCAACAAACATACAGTGATGCTCTCTGTCATCTTCAGGACACTCTGTGATTATTTGAAAACTTGAAAATTGGTCTGAACAGTGCCTGGAAACCAGTTCAGTGTGGTGTAGTTTTGACAGCTGGAGGTATTTTGGAATTGCAGAACACATTCCTGAATGAGAAGAAATTTAAATTTTTGCTAATAACTAGATATAGACAAGATACCTTGAAAAATCTGTTAGCAATGCTCCACTTCAAAAATCCAGTACCAACACTATGAGAAGTAAAATCGTCACTGAGGGTTATTACTCTTTCTCAGTTCTTTAATACTGTCACTGATATTGTGCTGAGGAAGTTGGTGAGCCACTTTGTAACATGGTGTGTGGTCACACTGTCAGGCAGGTTATGAAGTCTCATGCACTTTACAAATTTTTCGAGGAGCGCCTAATAGCGTGCAAAGAAAATCTCTGTACCTGTGTGAACGTGCTTTTACGTCTGAAGTCCTTCACAGATACCTCACTTATTGAGCCATCAAGTGAGGTTTTCAGTGTGTTGCAAAAGGCAGAGATGTGTTTGAGAAGCAACAAGAAGAAATTACTCACAGGTGAATTGTTGCTCTGTGATGTAGCCACTGCCATGCCTGCATCAGTGAAGGAGAAAGTAGTTTTCCCAGCCTGCCACAGTGCACAGGAGAAAATAATTCACAGTTTCCTGGCAACAAAAATTCATCTGGTTCCAAGGGAGGGAAATAAAATATATCAGGGTGTAGTGACACAAGGCAGTAGAAGCAGGCCATGAGAAAGTTACTGCAGAAACTGTGATTTCCAAAATCACTCTTTAGTAAATGATTTGAAAAATTGACATTCAAACTTCATTTGGTTGCCATTTTCTCTTAAAGTGGTCTCATTATTGTTTCAATCACAGTGATTTTTATAAATTTTTGTTCTATGTTTCTTTCTGAGTATGGAGTATTTTTATTATATCGTATATTATTTGCAAGTAAACTATGTCACTCTCCAGGTTTCAGAATGACGCATATATAAATAAAAACTTCATCCTTCGACCTGTGTACATATTTGACTTCTGTGCTTTGCCACCATCTTTGTTTCTTCCTTGTGCTTCATTTATGTCGTTTATTTTTTTCTCTGGATTTTAATAGCTTTTTATACATACAATGTACCCATATTTTATATAATATTGTAGAGAGGAAAAAAGTATACATTCACTCAGTAAGAACATTAGCTTGTACTCTATACTCTTGTCTAGCTCAGAATGAAATAGCACATATGCAAAATCTGCTGAAGAATACTTTTTGAAGAATACTTGTTTCCAAACACGGTAAAAAGTAAACGTCATTACAAGTAAATGTCGTGCATATTTTGTATTGTAACTGCTATTTTTATTTATTATCAAAATTTAGCATTTTATGTTGAAGACTGGGAATATGTGAATGGAAATGCAGTCAACTGGGGAACTTTGCCCCCCATGAGACCATTTTTTGAAAATACTGCCCACAAAATATGTTACTTGTTGCAACACATGTTGTAGTTACAGTTACTGATCATTTTTTATAGTAAAAATATAGACAAATTGACTGTTTGCTGTTATATTTTAATATTTATAAAAGTTGCTCTGCTATTCCAGCTAAGTTTATGTCAGTCTTGGACAACACATTATTTTACCTACATAAAATACTCTGGGTAATTTTAAGCCATTCCAAAAGTAAATCGGTGGTTAATAAGAAGCCTAAATAAATTGTTCTATTTCAGTAACACGTTTACTTTGAAATTTAAAGATATTTATATAGACCTGTTATTAACAGTTTTTAGGCTAAGGGGTTGTAAATGTAAAAATAACACATTCGTTAAGGATATTATTGATAACACGTGTTACAAATAATAGTGCACACATTGTCTTCAAAGTAGAACAACACTTTCAGTAATACCATATATTAAATACATTCCGTCAAACATTTTCAGATATTTAGCGTAGATGTTCACTGCTATTATGGACCACGCCCCTTTCTGTTAACAGGTATTGGGCGAGATTCAGCTTTTCTGTTAATACACTGTCTTTACAGTACAACACTCCACCTTAGCTTTGAAGCCAAAACCTATTTCTTTTCCCCTTTCTTGATCCTGCAATTGCAACTTATTTTAAACGAGATATACTTGCATTACGTATCTGCTACAGTGACTTCTCCAGCGTATGATTTACCTTCATACAGTGTAATGACATATTTATGTGAAAGCCATACTCAAAGATAAATGTAAATTTAGTGAAGAATTCTATCAGCAAGCCTAGAACCATGTTCCCTTATTGGTAGTGACAGAAATGACGTTTATAAGTTCCCTGTGAGACTGCTGTTTACACCTAATTCAGCTAATTTCATGCTACTATCAGGAGCATCTCCAGGCTCATTATTTTAATTTCAATTTCTGAACACTGCAGCTAGAGATTTTATACATTTTCTTGGTTTTGGGTTTATCTTGGTCCCAATGGGAAAGGTTGCAGGAACTTGATTTAACCATTCAGTTAATTTCATTCATTTCTGGTCTTTTGTCTTATTTTACATTTATGTTACTTAGTTTCCAATCCATCTGAACAGCAAAGAAAAGTCAGAAGAGGTAATAGGATGGTTTAAAGGTAATCTAATTACAAAATAGAAATCTTAGAGACAAAACTGCCTCTGTTAGCAGATAAAACGAAAAATAGTGAGTGGTGGTGTACAAAGTTAAAATGACTGGTAAAAAATAAATTGTTTTTGTTCAACACATAATAATGTAAAAAAAAAAAAAATATGTACGATGCACGTACCGAACCTACAACCTTATATTCAGTGAATATTGAGGTTACTGGCAGACTATTATTTCTGATGGAACCTGGACAAAAATTTGTAGTATACTAATAAGAGTACAGTTGTTACAGTTCCCTACAGCCTACTTTTGATCATACGACTAGTTTTACCTCAACACATTTGAAACATATTGTATTCTCTTGTACTTTCGTAATCATTCTCCTAATGCTATGAAGAATTTGCAGAAAAAATTTTGTGGGATAGGCCTGACAAAGATATAAAGCATGCCTAATCGTAAAGCCTCGTTTGTCAATTCTATTTACTAGGGTACCGCGCATATATATGTGAATGCAATGCTTCATTTCATATAACAAAAGAGACATTGGGCGAACTTTCGTACTACGAAGTAGCAGGAACAAGAGGTAAGCTGATACAGAGCTTTAAATTAGCGACTTGGTTTTCCCTGCACTTGCGACCTAGTATTGGTCTTACTAACAGTTGGATAGGACCGATTTAATGCTAATTACGAAAACAGGTGTTCAAACTCGATACCGCATCAAGAACTGCGATATCTGCTTTCGCTACTAATAAAGAATAGCAGGCAAAAAACTGTTGTGCTCCCAGCAACAAATGCTTTTCGACTCATTTAGCTTTAATTTGTTGAGCTTTTTTGTTGCAAAATATCCGACATGTTCCGCTTGTAGCCATTGATTACTCTTAGCTGTGCATTGGAGAGCTGAGTGTACTCCTTCAGTAAACACTGCTAAACACGCTGCAGCAGTTAATGTATCACCATCGGCGCAGTCGTTCGAAAATGGCGCCCAATTTCAAGTTGGCCATAATTTCCCTTTACAGAGATTTATGCACTGCAGTTCGCACCTGCCATCTGTCGGTGGCAGTCCGTACTACGCGGGTCCGGCTACTCTGCTGCTCTCTCGCGTCACTCCTCTACATTACGTGCAGCTGGCTGGGTTAGCATCGCCATTACATCTCCTGCCGTCTTCTGCTTGCCTGGACTTCCACTGGGTAATACGAAACGTGGGAAGAATTTTTACGTGAAGCACCCTGCTTTGGCTCACGGCATTGTGCTGTTTACATCTAGTCCACATAAACCTGGAGACACTCGAAGTAAGACCCTATAACAGCAAGTTGGAAAGTATGCTTGAAATTCGATACAAAAACTTAACTAATATGCAGCGAACAAATCGATAAAGTTGCGGGTTGGGCAGAGAAGAAAAGTAAACGGGAAAATATAAGTAACCTGGGCTGCTTTACTGTAAACTCGATATAGGTTTCCCATAACGAAATTTCCTGCTGTTTCGAAAGGCGAAGTTAAGAAACGTTAACCTTTTTGAGTTTCGTGTGTGTAGCCAAGCACATAATGATAGATCATTTATCGACCGAGGAAGTTCCAGGCTGTAGTCGCAAGTACGGCTAACGAATAGAAAATTATGGGTACAGCAATTCCGGTGATGTATCAAATCCCACTGCGCGCTGTGCTGTTAAAACACGAACCCTTACGCTGCCGATATTATTGCATTTAGAGCATGTGCTCGGATCATATTCTCCGAGCCTCCCAAAAATTGAGTATATATAGTAATAACTAATGGATAGACACATCTTTTTTTTTTTTCTTTATTGTAATTTGGACACCCCATACAAAGGTGGGCTGGCAGCGGAACAGTGTACTCCGCTCTTCAGCCATAAGCAGTACAATAAAAAAGAAAGGGAGACAGACAAGTAACAGAATGGCGGTTTAAAAAACAGGAGATACAATAGTTAAAAAACATGAAGCCGTTCACACTTGACGAAACAAACAAGAAAAACCGTCGGCACTGGGCACAAACACTGATGAGGTAGATGACACACGTGAACGAAGGAGTGTGGACGGCGAAAAACACTGATGCACAGACATGACGGCACAGACACTAAACCGAGGGCGATGATCTCCGGCGCGCGAAAGTTCACGATGCGTGTGCGAGTCCGGGGACCTGCCAAGAGAGGAGGAGGAGGAGGAGGAGGGGGAGTGGGAAAGCGAGAGGGGAGAGCAGGGACGCCACGGGCAGGGGAAAGAGGGGGGAGAGAGGAAGGGGGAGGGGAAGCCCGGAAGAAGAGGGGTGGAGGGAGGGGACGGGGGAAAAGGAAAGAGAAGGGAAGGGAAGAGAAAGGAGGGAGGGTGCCTAAGGGAAAGGACACCAGGAGGGAGGGGGGCCAGGGTCAAAGTTGATAGGAGGGGTAGATGGAGGGGACGAGGACATCATCAGGGAGAGGGAGCTGGCGGAAACCACCTTGGGAGAGGGTAAGGAGGGTGGAGAGATGGAGACCGGGTGGGACATGGGAGTACAGGCGCGGCAGCGGGCGGGGGTGGGAGAGGATCGGGGAGACGAGCGGGTGAGGAGGATCGAGTTTACGGGAGGTGTATAGGATTCGTATCCTTTCGAGGTAGAGGAGGAGGTGGGGGAAGGGGATAAGATCATACAGGATCCGCGTGGGGGAGGGGAGACGGATGCGATAGGCAAGGCAGAGAGCATGGCGTTCAAGGATTTGGAGGGATTTATAAAAGGAAGGGGGGGCGGAGATCCAGGCTGGATGGGCGTAACAGAGGATAGGGCGGATGAGGGACATATAGGTGTGGAGGATGGTGGAGGGGTCCAGACCCCACGTACGGCCGGAAAGGAGCTTGAGGAGACGGAGTCGGGAACGTGCCTTGGCTTGGATTGTCTGGAGATGGAGAGTCCAGGAGAGGCGACGGTCGAGGGTGACGCCAAGGTACTTAAGGGTGGGGGTGAGAGCGATGGGACGGCCATAAACGGTGAGATAGAAATCAAGGAGGTGGAAGGAAGGAGTGGTTTTGCCTACAATGATCGCCTGGGTTTTGGAAGGATTGACCTTGAGCAACCACTGGTTGCACCAAGCGGTGAACCGTTCAAGATGGGATTGGAGAAGGTGTTGGGAGCGTTGCAGGGTGGGGGCAAGGGCAAGGAAGGCGGTGTCATCGGCAAACTGGAGAAGGTGGACGGGGGGTGACGGCGGCGGCATGTCCGCCGTGTACAACAGGTACAGAAGGGGGGAGAGGACGGAGCCTTGGGGCACACCGGAGGAGGGGAAAAAGGTGTAGGAATCGGTGTTATGGATGGTGACATGGGAAGGACGGCGGGAGAGAAAGGAACCGATCAGATGAACGTAGTTAATGGGAAGGGCGAAGGTTTGGAGCTTGAAGAGGAGACCGGAATGCCATACGCGGTCATATGCGCGTTCGAGGTCAAGAGAGAGGAAGATTGCAGAGCGACGGGAATTGAGCTGTTCGGAAAGGAGATGAGTGAGGTGAAGGAGAAGATCGTCGGAAGAGAAGGGCGGCCGAAAGCCACACTGGGTAACGGGGAGGAGGCGGTGCTGGCGGAGATGCTGGTGGATGCGGCGGGTAAGGATAGATTCCAGGACCTTGCTGAAGACCGAGGTAAGGCTGATGGGACGGTAGGAGGAGACGGCGGACGGCGGTTTGCCAGGTTTGAGGAACATGAGGATACGGGAGGTTTTCCACAGGTCGGGGTAGTAACCGGTGGACAGGACTACATTGTAGAGCCTGGCCAGGGTGGAGAGAAAAGAGACAGGAGCTCCACGAAGGTGACGGTAGGTGACACGATCGTGACCAGGAGAGGTGTTGCATTTGGTGCGGAGGGTAGTAATGAGATCCTGTGTAGTGATGGGGGCATTAAGTTCCGTGTGTGGAATGTTGTCCAAGTACTGGAAACCAGGAGCGAGGGGAGGGACAGAGGTGTCAGTTCGATCGCGGATATCTGGGAAGAGGGAGTAATCGAACTGGGGATCATCAGGGATGGAAAACACATCGGACAGGTAGGAGGCAAAGTGATTGGCCTTACTAAGGGCGTCAGGGAAGGGGTGATCATCGTGGAGAAGAGGATAGTAGGGGGAGGGCTTAGTTCCGGTAAGGCGACGGAAGGCGGACCAGAACTTGGACGAGTTTATAGGGAGGGTAGCATTTAAACGGGTGCATGTCTGTCGCCAGTCCCGGCGTTTCTTAGCCGCGAGCAAATTTCGAATGTGTCGCTGTAGTTGCCGGTGGCGTCGTAGGGTGTCCGGGTCACGCGTGCGGAGGAAGGCACGGTAGGGACGACGGGATTCACGGAGGAGGAGGACGGCCTGTGGTGGTAAGGTAGGACGGTGGGGGTGGATGGCAACAGTAGGGACGTGGGCCTCCACGGCCTCAGACGAGGTCTGCTGGAGAAAGAAGGCGGCATGGGTGACATCATCGGGACGGCGGTAGGCGAGAGGGTGGCTATCGACCTGAGTGGAGAGGGTATCCCGGTAGGCATTCCAGTTGGCACGAGAATAGTCATGGATGTACTTAGGGGGAGGGTCATGACGAGGGTCGGGGCGGGGGCGACGACCGTCTGAAACGGTGAGGAGGACAGGGAGATGGTCGCTACCAATAGGCTCCAGGACATCCACCGTAATGCGACCAAGGAAGTTGGGGGAGGAGAGAATAACATCGGGAGTGGAGTTGGATTCGGGACGGGTGTGCTGGGGGATGGGGATGAGGTCGCCTTGAAGGGAGGAGAGGAACCGATGCCACCGCCGTAACTGGGCAGCGGAGCGACTATGGATGTTGAGGTCGGCGGCGATCACATAGGAGGAGAAGGTACGGTCGATGTGGGAGAGGAAGTCGAAAGGAAGAGGGGCGTTGGGGCGGACATAGATGGTGGCACAGGTAATGGTAAGGCCGGGGAAGAAGAGACTAAGGATCAGGTGTTCGGTGGGGTCGGGAAGGAGAGGTTGGAGCCGAACGGGGATCTGGCGGTGGTGGCCAATGGCAACTCCGCCACGCGCAACTGGGAGGGGATTATCGGAGCGGTGGAGGAGATAGGGGGAGGTGTGGATGGAGTGGTGGGGTTGGAGGAAGGTTTCATTGAGGAGGAATGCATCCACGCGGTTGGTAGCAAGGGTGTGCAGGAAGAGGTTCTTGTTGGCGGGAAGGGAGCGGATATTGTTGAAAAGGATACGATGCTGTCGTGCCATGATAAGGATTTAGACGAGGGTGTCAAGGCGGAAGAAGGTGAAATGGGCCTGGTTATTGGAATAGGTGGCGTACATTTTAAGGTGGAATATGGAGCTGGTGGCGAGGGAGATCTGTTGTAGGGTGTGGGGGCGCTGAAAGGGATGAACGTTTTGGAGGACAATGGTGAGGAACCTGATGATTGATGATGTCCTCAGCGGTGGGGGGGGGGGGGACGAAGGGAATTGCCAGGAGGGGTGGGGGCGTCCAGGGGACGGACAGGTACGGTGAGTTCAGAAGTGGTGGGAGGGGGTCGGGCTTTACACTTTTGGGAGTAGGTGGGGTGGGGAGGGCTGCAGGTATTACAGGAGGGAGGGGATTGGAGGTTGGGGCACTGCCGGAGGAAGTGCACTTGCCGACAATGCGGGCAGGTGGGGGCCTCGCGGCACTCTGCTGTTGGATGTGCATTATAGCGCAGACATCTCTGGCAGCGCAGGGATTGAGGAGGGGAACGGGAGGGGTCGACCTTGTACCGCTGATTGAAGAGGAGGGCACCCTCCTTCAGGAGACGGTCAATAGAGGGGGCGTCCTCAGAGAAAACCCGCATAAGGCGGGTGGGGCCGGTCGCGTTGAAAATGAGGCGGACTGCCCGCACCTCCAGCGTGGGATGGGCCTTCAGCTCCGCCAACACCTCCTCCTCCGTGATCGACGGGCTGAGCCGAGTGATCACGGCGGTGAGGGTCGGCGGGCGACGCGGGGGTTGGGGTTGGCGGGTAGGAGATGGGGAGGGAGCAGGGGTAAGGGAGGCGTTAGGACCAAAACGGGTGATGGGGAGGCGGGAGAGGATGTCAGTGTGGAGGGTTGGGCTGGGGGAGGAGATAAGAACAGAATCCCGCCTGGGAGTATGGAGAGAGATGGGGGCGCCAGGGAAATGTTGGCGGAGGAGGAGGGATAGATTCCGGGCCTCGAGAAAGGAAGGATCGGGATGGGACAGGAGATATTTGTAGAAACTGGGTGGGGAGGAGGAGGAGGAGGGAGCAGGGCCTGGTGGGGAGACATCCATGGCATTTTGGGGTGGGGATGGGGGGCGGGGTAGAGCCTTTTTGGGAGCAGAGGAAGTGGGGGCGCCACTAGGGCGTTTGACGACGGCAGATGGGCGGGTGGTGATATGAGGGACGGGAACGATGGGGAGGTGGTGGGAAGGGACAGGTCCCGGCACGGACGCAGCAGTCAGCGCCGGAGATGGTGACTGTGACGGTGCAGGCGAAGGTGTCAGTGATGGTGATGGTGATGGCGACGATGACGACGGTGGTGGCGGTGGTGGCGGTGGCGGCGGTGATGGCGACGGCGACGGGGAGAGCTGGGCGTGGGCAGTGGCCCGACGGGCCACCACCCGAGCCGGAGCTGCAGTGACAGGCTGGGGGAGTGGGGGGAAAGGATCAGAACGAGAGGAGCGAGAGGAAGAAGCGGGAGAGGGGGCGACAAAGAGAGAGGGTGAAGGGAGAGTGAGGAGAGGTGGGATGGAAGGAGGGGGGTGGGACTGGGCACACCAAGTTATAGTGGTGGAGGCGGCGGAAGGGGACGTATACACGATGGCGGTGGTGGTAGTAGTGACGGTGGTGGTGGGGGCGGACATGACGACAAGAAGAAGAAAGAAAAAACACAGCACTAAAAGGACAGGACACACACTGGGAGACGACGGACGGCGATGGCGACGGCGACAGGCAGGAACGCTGCTGCCGCGGACGGGGCCGTGGCGGAGGCTGCTGCTGCTGCTGCCGCTGCTGCTGCTGCTGGCTGGACTGCTGCTGGCTGGACTGCTGCTGCCACCGGAGGGCTGGCTGGCTGGCTGGCTGGCTGGCTGGCTGGCTGCGGGACCACTGCTGCAGGCCGGGACCGGGAACTGCGGCTGCTGCTGCTGCTGCTGGGCTGGCTGGCTGGCTGGCTGGCTGGCTGGCTGGCTGGCTGTGACTTATTAAACTGATAGTTCGGTAATTTTCACATCTGTCAACACATGCTTTCTTTGGGATTGGAATTATTATATTCTTCTTGAAGTCTGAGGGTATTTCGCCTGTCTCATACATCTTGCTCACCAGATGGTAGAGTTTTGTCATGACTGGCTCTCCCAAAGCCATCAGTAGTTCTAATGGAATGTTGTCTACTCCCGGGGCCTTGTTTCGACTCAGGTCTTTCAATGCTCTGTCAAACTCTTCACGCAGTATCTTATCTCCCATTTCGTCTTCATCTACATCCTCTTCCATTTCCATAATATTGTCATCAAGTACATCGCCCTTGTATAAACCCTCTATATACTCCTTCCACCTTTCTGCCTTCCCTTCTTTGCTTAGAACTGGGTTGCCATCTGAGCTCTTGATATTCATACAAGTGGTTCTCTTTTCTCCAAAGGTCTCTCTAATTTTCCTGTAGGCAGTATCTATCTTACCCCTAGTGAGATAAGCCTCTACATCCTTACATTTGTCCTCTAGCCATCCCTGCTTAGCCATTTTGCACTTCCTGTCGATCTCATTTTTGAGACTTTTGTATTCCTTTTTGCCTGCTTCATTTACTGAATTTTTATATTTTCTCCTTTTATCAATTAAATTCAATATTTCGTCTGTTACCCAAGGATTTCTATTAGCCCTCGTCTTTTTACCTACTTGATCGTCTGCTGCTTTCACTACTTCATCCCTCAGAGCTACCCATTCTTCTTCTACTGTATTTCTTTCCCCCACTCCTGTCAATTGTTCCATTATGCTCTCCCTGAAACACTCTACAACCTCTGGTTCTTTCAGTTTATCCAGGTCTCATCTCCTTAAATTCCCACCTTTTTGCAGTTTCTTCAGTTTTAATCTACAGTTCAGGACCAATAAATTGTGGTCAGAGTCCACATCTGCCCCTGGAAATGTCTTGCAATTTAAGACCTGGTTCCTAAATCTCTGTCTTACCATTATATACTCTGTCTGATACCTTTTAGTATCTCCAGGATTCTTCCAGGTATACAACCTTCTTTTATGATTCTTGAACCAAGTGTTAGCTATGATTAAATTATGCTCTGTGCAAAATTCTACAAGTTGGCTTCCTCTTTCATTTCTTCCCCCCAATCCATATTCACCTACTATGTTTCCTTCTCTCCCTTTTCCTACTGACGAATTTCAGTCACCCATGACTATTAAATTTTCACCTCCCTTCACTACCTGAATAATTTCTTTTATCTCGTCATACATTTCATCTATTTCTTCATCATCTGCAGAGCTAGTTGGCATATAAACCTGTACTACTGTAGTAGGCATGGGCTTTGTGTCTATCTTGGCCGCAATAATGCGTTCACTATGCTGTTTGTAGTAGCTAACCCGCACTCCTATTTTTTTATTCATTATTAAACCTACTTCTGCATTACCCCTATTTGATTTTGTATTTATAACCCTGTAATCACCAGACCAAAAGTCTTGTACCTCCTGCCACCGAACTTCACTAATTCCCACTATATCTAACTTTAACCTATCCATTTCCCTTTTTAAATTTTCTAATCTACCTGTCTGATTAAGGGATCTGACATTCCACGCTCCGATCTGTAGAACGCCAGTTTTCTTTCTCCTGATAACGACGTCCTCTTGAGTAGTTCCCGCCTTCAGATCCGAATGGGGGACTATTTTACCTTCGGAATATTTTACCCAAGAGGACGCCATCATCATTTAATCATACAGTAAAGCTGCATGTCCTCGGGAAGAAATGCAGCTGTAGTTTCCCCCTGCTTTCAGCCGTTCGCAGTACCAGCACAGCAAGGCCGTTTTGGTTAATGTTACAAGGCCAGATCAGTCAATCATCCAGACTGTTGCCCCTGCAACTACTGTAAAGGCTGCTGCCCCTCTTCAGGAACCACACGTTTGTCTGGCCTCTCAACAGATACCACTCCATTGTGGTTGCACCTACGGTACGGCCATCTGTATCGCTGAGGCACGCAAGCCTCCCCACCAACGACTAGGTCCATGGTTCATGGGCCTCGTCTTTTTACCTCTTGGTTCAAGAATCATGAAAGAAGGTTGTATACCTGGAAGAATCCTGGAGATACTAAAAGGTATCAGATAGATTATATAATGGTAATACAGAGATTTAGGAACCAGGTCTTAAATTGTAAGACATTTCCAGGGGGAGATGTGGACACTGACCACAATTTATTGGTCATGAACTGTAGATTAACTGTATAGTACTGCTTTAAAGAGTGTGCAAGGCTTCTTGAAAGTTAACTCTCATTTAAACATTCTGACTTGTTAAGCCAGTTCTTGTACTTCATTTACAAAGTATTTAACGATGAAACTCGCCAACAGCAGAAGGAGACATGCGGCAGAACTGGAGATACTGTGAAGAAATAGCAGGTAAGTCTTCATGCGAATGTCTCGACTGACATTATGAAAATCCGTAAATCAAATCAGTGTGTACTAAATGCACCCCTTATTATTAATCACAATTACGATTAGGGAGTAAATGGTTTAGGGTGTAAGTATAACAATTTCAGTGTTATAATGTACAATTTTATATCCTAGCTGTGGCACATAAAGAGAAAATGCTGCAGGACAGATTGAATAAAATTATGCTGTGAGTCCTGTTTGTGGGCCAGTACAGTGAGAAAGATTTCCAAGTGCAAAGCAGCCAGTACTGATATTCTTGGATTGTACCAAAAGACTCACACTCTGAACAAAAGTTCCAACAGCATTTAAGCTTCATGTTAGATAATTTGTTCCTGTTTTCTTGCCAATTGGCAGTCATTGTCACCATTTACTATGTGGGGATAACGTAAGGTTATTCGCACTCGGTCGGGTCTGATGCTACACCCGTCTGCTTAGGCCCGTGACATAACTGTGATGTGGTGTGTGATGTCATGGTGGGGTTTGATGTTTTTGTCTCTGTGTTTGTAGATGGTGTGCTGTAGCATTTGGTGGCCCTCTCTTGAGTTGGATGTTGGTTAGTGAATTGGTTGACATGAATTGAATGTTTCAGGCTGCTATTGGAAGAATTTGTGCTGGTTTACTGGTGAGACACTTTGAATTTACATATTATAGCTGATGGATTAACTTTTATGTTTGGAACAATCAGTGATATGTGTTTCTTATGGTCGGAGATTTAATATTAATTTTCTTTGTGTTTATGGCTACATACTAGCTACTTACAGATTACTGGCTGAAAAGTAATAATAATGAACATATTGATCTGTCACTGCTCATGTAACATTTACATCTACTTCTCAATAGCACAAGTAATCATTGTAGTGTTTTGTGCCACAATATTTTTGTTAAATATCTATCTTCAGGGCAGATGTTGCCAGAAGAAGGAATTTCAGTTCAGATTTAATGTTGTGTAATGGTTTCCAGCAGCCAGTAGCCTTTAGTTTTATTATTCAGTTTATATTTACCATTTTTCCTTAATGTGTAGTGTTCTGGTGGTCTAAGGATCTGCCACTGGAATTTCTCCCAGCATTGCCCAGGGTACGCCCGAACGCTGACGATGACATTGTGTGTCGTATCCTCCTCGTGTTGCGATCTTCAGCGAGGCTTCTTCCACGTACCCCTCTGTTTACAGTGTCTGGTTTTGAATCGACAAGCGATTTATCATCAAGTGGTACATATTTATTGCATATTTGCAGCATTGTTGTGGCTCATGCAGCTATGGCAAGAAAACGAAACATGTACGCATGTAATGTGGTGAGTAGTATGTGCGGTTCACAGATGGCCACAGCTGGGCAACTCCAACAATGCTGCAAACATGCAACAAATATGTACCATGTGATTATAAAGATTCAAACCTGGTCATGGTAAACAAAGATTGGAAAATAATAGAAAATGTGGCTGGTAACTGTAATTTCTAGAGAGATTGATCCACTACAGTTACCATGCCCCACACATATTATGGACAGATACTAGAGGTTTTTAAATTTTTTGGCACATGTCAGATTATATTAGTGGGAAAACAATACAAAACTTTTGTGGCTATTGTTTGACCCTTTCATGAGCCTTTGGCGATTTAGTGATAAACGATAATTATGTTTTCTTCTAAATTTCGATTAAAACTACTTCGCGGCTGGCAGTCACGTGTGGTGGTGCTCTGTTGCTGGTTGTATACATTATTCCACATACTTGGAACGAACAAGAGCTGCACGTGCAACGCAAACAGAGCAAAACATGTAGTCAGATTACTTTTATTATTATCGTTGTCGGCAGCACCACTTGATAACTTGGTATTTGATCGAATGCAGGAGTTTTTGCTCCTAGGTACTTCATTTGAGATTGATTTGCACCTCACTGGCGACAGAGTGGTGTACTCTACATACAGAAATCGTGTTACTAATCAGTGTAGACTTAATTCTTTTCTGATTTGACAGAATGATGTTATTCTGCTTATGTTTGTCCTTTCCGTTACTGCCATGTTCTATCAGAAACTATTCAATAATTCATTCAATATACCTTTGATTTGTTTTGAGAGACACGTCGCAAACTCAGCACCACAACAAAACGACTACAGGATTGCACAACCAAACGTTTTCTGCCACCGCCCTTTATTTTCTGGGGTGGTTGTCAGGGATAGGCCGTGGCCAATACCCAAGAACATTATTTTATGTTTTACCATCTGTGCCAAATTAGTGTGTCTGGTAATATAGTAACCTTATGGCACTGTCAATAGTAGTATGATAGATAGCTGTAGATAGTAGTATGATAGGTAGCTCTTGGATCAAACATAGTTCCCTCCTTTTGACAAAGTGGTACAGTGTTCATAGAATAATATTTCTTTGGGTTAGTACACACAGTGACAGAACAGTGTTGTGAAAGAGTGCGCTAACACTTGCACCAGATCTACATTCGTGAAGTAGTAATCCAGTATTAATATTTTATGATAATTACCTAAGACAAAGAGCTACAAAAAAGAACTCTTGGCTAAGTGGTTGTAAGCTTGTTTAGGAAGGACCTCATTTCAGGACCAGATACAAGAAAACGTAATAAAAGATATTTATTTTCACAGTTACTTTTTATTTCCTGTACACCATTAAGGATAACATATGTGTAATAAGATACATGAGCACAATACCATTACTTCAGACCAAGAAACATTTGTGAATATACACAAGTGGTACAACAGCCTGCCAAAATATTTTAAGAGCAGTAACTGAAATTTGTTTTAAGTAAAATTACAACATACATGTAGTGAATAAGGAACATTAAATTTAGAACTACTTAGTACCTTATGGCATAGTTCAAAATAAAAGAACTGTGATTTTACAATTGAGAGATAGAAGAACCCAAAAACTGAATCTTACAATACATCAAATGGCAACATTTGCACACCTATTGCAGTAAGCAACAAATTAAATCATGATACCACTATGAGTGATCAATATTTACACTGAAAAACAAAATTGTGGATTTTATGTACTCATGTAGAACCGACAAAAATTGCTTGTGTAAACATATTGAAATTCCACTTGTGAAATGTGAAGAGCAATGTTTTAGGGTCATTGGCGAATCTAGAAAATTCGAGCATATCCTGTTGGGTGGCATGCTGGGCAGCTGGGTGGTCCAGCTGTCTCTCGGCCAGTTTGGCGGGCGCCATTCGTGCGGACACACGACTTGTTAGTGGTCGTGACCGTGTAGAATGCCAGGAAGTGGTTGCAGGTGACTTGCTGGAGCACACGGCTGCTTTCACATTTGTCCCTGGCTTTGATGGGATGGGAGATGCCCGGGACAGGACTGGAGTGTGTTGTTGTATGGATCAGGTTTTGCAGGATAAGCCCCATGGGGCAATTGATTCGGAATAGGGGCAGGGAAGGATGTCGCATAAGTTGGGTAAGCAGTTGAATACCTTAGTTGGGGGGGGGGGGGGCGGCGAGATATTTTGCATTTCGTGACATGATGAGAGGTTGTCAAGTCGCTGTCATTCTCCGAAGTATCACTAATGAGCACTGATGATGACAGAAAAATTGTTATGAAGTATCATTAATGCAGTACAAGTCATCCAGTCGTAGGATTTTAATAAAACTGAATTGTGTGGTTCCCTTAGTCTTAGATCAGTATTTATGTCTCCATGAATACATATTCTGTCCTTAGATCATTTTCCAAAAAAAAAAAAAAAAAAAAAAAGGTCAATTTTCTTCAAGGACTGAGCAAATGCTTCAATATTAGTGTCTGGCATAGGCATACAGTACAAAAATATAGTTACGATTTTTAACATGGGCCGTAATGGTGCAGCTGCCTCCATTGCATTTTCTATGCTTGTATCACCCACAGTAAGGACACTGTATTGCACAAGTACTGTAAGCCCACCAAACTGATTTATGTTTTCTCCTCGGTGGAGCCTCTTTGGTAGCACATCAGTCTGAAGTCATAAAGCTGAAAATCTTAATGAGTACAGGATGGTGTTTGCTAAAAAATATACGCCCCACCAAAATTTTGGTTTCGTTTTTTCACATATTGCTTTCAACGTTTCATTGTTGGAAAAAAAATTTCCTTATAACTGTCAATATTAATTTGCTTTGTAAAAAGTGTAGTGATCTAGGACTTTGGAAAAGTATATGGAATCGTTTTATGCATCTGCAGTTGCACTGATCCGTTTGTGGGTACAAGCAAAATACTGAGCATCGTGGTAGACTGTGCAAATCTTATAACTAATGGCTCAGTCAGTTAATGAAGTAAGCCAGTTTGCGCATCCTTACCAAAAGTAGCTCAAAATATATTTCTCTGCTATTTGCTACAGTAAAATGTTTAATCAGACATAACTTTTAATTAACATGGTTTGAAACAAAAGTAATTGTATTTTTGCTGTCAGATCCTTAGGCTACAATTGTAACAATGATATCTGACCTAAATAACAAATGGGCAGATTTATGCCTATCTCTCATATGGATATCACTGAAAATCAGAACCAAAAGATGTCCATAGACAGAAAAAGACAGAAAAAAATTATTGGTAGTAGTTGGGGTGTAATTGGAGCAGGCAGAGGGAGCCAGCTTCATCTCCCACAGTATGCCATGACTGACATGTATCAGAGGTCCATCCCCTGTGATACATGGCAGTTGTAGCTGATCTTCACTAAGCCAGAGTTTATTAACACGTAATGCAGTTTTCTTGCCTATGCCTGACAGAATACTAGGATTACGAATATGACCTGACATTTATATAAAAGAATAATAATGAGTCATGACCACAAAGGGGTAAAGGTGGATTCGTAGCCAGCGGCACATCATTGTCCTCACATTGTGTACATTCAACAGAAGCTAGTTGCTTGATTGCATTGAATCCAGACGCTCCCAGCAAAGTGATTTGCTCAGAACCACCCATAAAATAATCGCTGTTCGTTTCTTGTTCTGGCAGACTCTCGTAGAATGACTTCTTTGTGATAATCCAAATTCTCTACATTTGTTTGTTTTGCAATTTATTACTAATATAATTGTACATTTGTAATACTTTCCTATGAAAAAAAATGTGATTCTTTACTTTTTCGTGGATTTGTCTATGCATTTATAGTGGTAACAGTAAATATGACAAGACAGCAAAATAATATAATACTTAAATTCTTATATTAAGCATAAAATGTAAACAAAAAGTGACATATTAAACTCGTGTAATAATACCAGTTAGATGTTCTCAACTATTTATCATGAAACAAAGTAGAATTATTTATTGTATGTGGTTAAAAGGTAGTATACCATTCGCCCACTGCATTTTTTGTAGTTACGTACAATATATGAGGTACATGTCTTTTATCCTGTATGTGCTTTCTGAATTTACCTTGCAGTTCGTTTTTGTAACAAAAAGTGCACTAAATAGGGCACAAACATAGACATCGTGCTACTCTAGACATCACTACGTTACATCTAGCTCAAAATAACTTGGCACCCACATACGACCAGTCTTGTTCTCAGCTCCAGGTGTGTCTACCTTTTTGTTCCAAAGGAGTGACCATCTCAGTCTGCAGTAATCTGCTGATCAGTGTGCTTCATCCACTGTCAGCAGTTGCGTTACTTGTTAACGTGGTGATTTCCTTATTAGGCACTCCGGTTGTAACACCAAAAATGCAGGATGCATGGCACCTGATACTGTTATATAATTTTTTTTGCTGAATTGTGTGTAAATATTTGTAATTTAAATGCTTTCTTTTAATCAGTAAGAAAGTATGGTTCATCTGTAAAGGAGACCACATATAGGACACTGGTGCGACCGGGATTAGTTAAAAACTATGGAACTGTGTACAAAGAAACACATCAAAATTACTGGGTCAGAAGATATGAAATTTTACTTTTCCCATACATTATTGTAGCTGGTTCTAAAGTTTCGGTTAATCTTTACGTGTTTCGTTGTGTGTTGTCTACCCGATGTTTCACACTGTGTCGTTAATCACATACGCATGTTATTTTACGCAAGTGCTCTGGTTGACAGAAAGAGTCATCCAGTTTGTGTGCAATTTTTCAAGGATTAACAATAAATGACATATGATATGATAGAGGAGACAATTAGCTTCTACAGTGCGAGAAAAGAAACTGTGTGAGTGAGAAATCATATAGTCCAAAATTACAAGTCTTGGATGTATAAAATATATTTTTATTCACAGAATACATGTGGCAGTAAGATGCTGATTACCAGGTAACTGTGTAGGCAGTACAGTTTACTATGTATCTTCAGTATTCGCTTACGCTCAGGAAACCTTATTTTTTACCTTTATATTTATTCTCATTACCAGTTCTCCATTTCGTGAATAGCCTGGTGACACACAATAATATTTGAAAGTGTTGATGTGTAAGAGAAAACATTAGAAAGGGTATCACGCAGATTGATACCACAACTCTCTGCTCATTTGTGGCAAGATTCCAATTTACAAAATAATTATTATGTTAGGAACAGTAATCTTTCATTCTAGATGATATAATATCTAAATGATTGTGAAACAGTAACACATCAAACACACAAAAATCGATAAAATAGTAGAAGTATCTGAAACTGTTACATTGTCTTGTAATTAGCATATACTAAAACTGCATTGTAGCACATTGCTCTGTTTTGCTGTTACCCAAAACTGAATGTCTGAAAATAATAAGAGGGAAAATTGACTTTTGATCATTTTTAATTGTAATATCTAAATAGAGCAATACTATCAAACAACTGTTTGAAAACATATATAACAGGTGGGGTTGAGGTTCGCACTGTTCACTGTTGATCTGACATTTGCAAAGGACCGTCTGTGTATCTTTGAGTAGTTAAAATTTGATATCTATAAAAGCATATACTGTTTATTCACTTACTATGCTGACTGGACCTTAGATTCATATCCTATTCTTGTCAAAAATTTCGGGAAAATGAGGAAGAAAAGACAATTACTTGAGTTGCACCAGATATCTGCCAGCCAGCCATCTGAAGTGTTTAAATTTCATCGAGTTATAAATTCAGTAACCTTATATCATTTTCACAGTCAAGAAATAAAAAGCATTTAGTACCAAGATTTTCTTTGTATCGTCAACAGATGGCTTAATGTGTAGAGTGGCCCCGCACCAGCAGTCTGTGAGAAATGTGGGACTGGAGCAGTGCAAAATAGGTCAATCTTAAATATTCTATAGTACATAAATCTCTCAGTATCCATTATAGATGTGATACCTTTGATAATTTTTTGCAGATGTGACTAATGTGTTCTTCCCAGGTCAACTTGGAGTCAATATGGACTCCTAAAAGTTTAACTGTTCAATTTCCTATATCTTTAGATAGTTCTGACAGAAAATGCTGGTTCTTGTCAGGATTAGACAGAAGTTTGTTAGAGGAGAACCGTTTTACTGCAGCATTTGTTGTACTACTGAAGTGTCTTGATGAGTTGCAATAGCACATTACAGATTGGGGAATATGATGTGGCAATTGATATGCCAATTCAAAAAAGCTGTACAGAAAAGAAATCATTTCTGCAAAGAAAAAAGCTAATGATAACTATAGTTATCAGTCCAGCAACAAATATAAAGCAGCATGGAAAATAGTTAAAGCAGAAACAGGGCTAACTGCAGAAAATTTACCTGTTCCTCTAAGTGCAGTTGAACTAAATAATAGTTTCATAAATTCTGGAGAATTAGCTATGACAGATGAAAGTAATTTAGATGATAGTGAGAACAGACTTCCCAAATTGCAGGAAACAGAGTTAACAGGCAACTTGCCAAAATTTGAATGGAGAACAACTTATCTTAAGGATATGCTGGATGTAGTCAGATCACTAAGCAACTCCAGAACTGAGGACATCCATGGTTTTTCTAATATTACCATAAAGAAAACAAGACACTATATGCATTCCACTGTCTTACTTAATCAATAGGATGTTTATTGAGGGAACATTTCCAGACTGCCTTAAACTGACAATTGTATTGCCCATATACAAAAAGGGAGACAGAAATTCACACCAAAATTACAGACCTATAGCAATAGTACCGATATTATCTAAAATTATTGAAAGTCCAATTAAACGATTTTTTTGAGTGTCACAACCGTCTCAATAAGGCTCAGTATGGATTCCGAACTGGGCTATCAACAATAAAAGCAGTTCAGGAAGTTGTCTTATCAATATTACAAGGTTTTGAAAAAAGGGAACATACCTATACAACTTTATTTGATTTAACTATATATGACGGTAGTATCTGATCCCGAAAGAACAGTTACCGTGGATGACCATGCAGCTTTGCTAGAAATGAAATGATATTTAAATGGACACACTAGCTGCAAACAGGCGTTGATGTACTTCATTGGGGACATGTTGCAGCTAGGGTGTCCATTTAATTGTCATTTTATTTGATTTAACCAAGGCGTTTGACACTGCCTCACATAGCATTTTAATTAAGAAACTAGAAAAATATGGAATAACTGAAACAGAACTATTACTGCTGAAATCATATTTGACAAACACAAACCAAATGATCTATATAAATTCAAACAACAAATCTGACCTTCTCAAGGTAAAATATGGAGTCCCACAAGGGTCTGGACTGGGACCTTTCTTATTCATTGTGTATGTGAATGACTTGCCCAACACATTACCATATAAATCTGTAATGTATGCTGATGACACAACTTTTATCATGTCACATAATGATGTGGATGTTGTCAAAGAAATGAACAAATCTATGAAGGAAATAGCAGCTCACTTGTTCCATGAAAATAGGCTGTCGTTAAATAGAGATATTAATGATGTACCTAATGAAATCAGACATTCAGTAAAATTGCTAGGCATTTGTCTTGATACCAAATTGTGCTGGAATACTCACACAGAAAAGCTGTGCAGTAGGTTGGAAAGATTTCTATATCTCCTTAGGAAACTGAAGCATTGTGTCAGTAAGGAGTGCATACTTATGGTATACCATGCCTATTTTCATACTCATCTGCATTACGGAATACTTCTTTGGGGAAACTCTGCTGGGGCAAAAGATGTTTTCCTCTGGCAGAAGAAAGCCATTAGATGTATTTTTGGTGTGAGCAATTTAACTTCTTGCGGACAGTGCTTCATTGAGCACAAAATTCTTTCAGTTCCCAGTCTATACATACTTAAAGCACTTATGCATGCCAAAGAGAATTCCCACATGTAGGAAAGCAGGTCAGATGTGCGCTCATATGAAACCAGACATAGGAACTTATTAGACATTCCTTGGACACGTTTGAGTTAAATCCAAAATAATTTTTTACATGCTGGCAAAACATTTTACAAAAATACATCACATGGAATGAGGGAATTGCATGAGAATAGATTTAAAATGGTAGTAGAGACATGGTTGAAAGAGAAAGCATTCTATAACATAAGTGAATTCCTACATGATGAAAAAATATGATTCTCTATTATTATAAATGTGATTGTGATCAAAGGAACTGTAATTTATGTCATACAACCACACTGACCTTTTGTATAATCATATACCATATGTTAACTTTTGTGTAATCTTTAGTACCACAATCTGTATAACTATGTAACTACTGACCTTATGTATAATCATTTGTATAACCATCTGACGATGCCTACACAACACAACAGTTGTCTACAGGCAAATAAATAAAATAAATAATCACATTTAAGTTTCTTAATGACTGCATATGAGCAGTAACCACTTATGTAGTGGAGTATAGGCCACACATACTCGTCCAATTCCTGTATATCAACATCTTCCACAACTACATTTAACTCTTCATTATATGTCACTCCTGGGAGGTCATTTATATCTGTCTCAGTAGAAAAAATGTCATCCTTGGCAATTACAACACCACCCATTTTTGGGACTTTAATATTAATGATACATAGCTTCATACCCTCAGTTTCTTTCTGTCTCAAAAATCTGTCTAATTGACACATGGTAATTACCACCACTCATCTGATAAAATTTACCAATCCTGCTTTCCAGGTCATCAGTTTGAACCTTGCCTGTTAGAATGTATTGCCTCTTTTTCTCATTGAGCCAATACCTAGGCAGATCCACCAATGTGAGAATGGTATGCCAAAGAGCTAAATGTGTTTGTCTGCTAAGACCAATTAAACCCCGAGAATTTTCCTTTATTAACCAATTTGCAAACTGATGTAGGAACTCCAGTATGTGCTTAGAATTCCTGGTTATTGGCTGTTGAATCCTATTTAATAACCTTTGACCTTTTAATAATGTTTTTACATTAACTGCATCCACCACTTGCAAATGATCTCAATGAAAGTTGCAGTATTCAATATTGTGTTTAGAGCCTAATTCTCTGAGAGCAATAGCTGTTGTATGGTCAAAAATACGGAGAGCAAGTTTTACATTCTGCCTTTCTATGGTTCAGGGATACAGTGATTTAAGACATAGCTTGTTTGCAAATGTCAATAAATTTGCCTTTTCCAGCAAATGAAGAGATTTCAAGCTGTTGAAAGACGCAAAACCATCACCCAGCTCATAATTAAAATCCGGAAGCTCTATAATCTCTTCTTTCTGATTCAGCCAGTTGTTTCTTATGCATTTTGATGGGCGCACACTATCGATTAGAAAATAAAATGGCCTCCTTCCAGCACCTGGAGAAGGGTGTCGGTACTTAATTTTAAGTTCGGTTGGTCACTGGAGTAAGATACAGCTTTCTTATTGATGGTATTATTGTGAGATACAATACCAACAACTTCAAACTCCATGCTTTCTAACTTCGATACAATATCTTTAAGGAAGGTGAAAAGAGCAGGGGCATGCAAAACTTTGACCGGCAAAATATGAGCTACATCAGTGTACTGTGTATCCAAACCACGCACCACGAATACGTAGGCTGCAGATGCAAATTCACTACTATTGTAGGCCTGGCCAACTATGTTTCCCCCTTTGTGACTTTAAATGGATTTCATGCACCGAGAGGAGACTGCCCGGTCTTCTTCAGTTAAAAATCTCACTGTCCTAGTTATATATCCCAGAAAATGTGCAGGAACTTGTTCAAGAGCAGTATTACTAGTAAATCCACCACATATTCTAGTCAGAGTAGCAGGGTTAGACGTAGTTATTATACCACTGCTTCTTAAAAACTTGTAACACTGAGGAGAAATAGAATGAACTAATGACCACAAAACTAAAATATCCCACGAATATCTTGCAATTTTCTTCTTGCATTTTAGCAATGGAATCTGTTCTTCCATAAGTTTATAATTTCATGTTTATCTGGCAAGTTTTCTGATAAATTATTCAAAATAGTGGTTATGAAATCAATACTCTCATTAGGTTCCTGATCTTCTCTGTTGCTAAATTTTAACTCGACAATATTAAGAATATTAGCTAACTGTGTTTTGGTACTTACGGTTACTAGAAACTTTATGTTCCCTATTTGACCAAGCTGTTAATCATTGACATGGACAGTGAAAGTGAGACTTGCGTTAATTGTAACATACCACAGAACTCTCAAAACTGGCATTTCACTAATTAAAAGAAAATACACACTACTCAACTTTTTGACACAGGTCCACTCATTCGAATCGCTACTATTAATTTTATCACATAATACCTTCAACGAAAAGAATGATATTTTCCTTCTTGTGGTGTAGTTAAATAATCAGGACATTCTGGCAATAGTGCTGGTATTGCACCTATAAACAAATATTAATTCTCAGTACCTTACCATATAAACCAAGAGTGTAAGAGATTCTTCCAATAATTATATAACCTAACTTAAGTCCGTAAACGACCAACTTACCTTTCCTTAAACGTGGACGATCAAGAGGCGTGTAATTAATCTTCCAGTCTTAGCATCATATGACGATGTACTTCTTTCTATTTCGTGTGCATGGAAATGCAGCTCACAAATCTGTTAAAAATAATGGATTACGTTACGTTAATATGAGAAACGTTTGGCCTATGTATACAGGTTATGTTTATAAATCACAATTAACACTCAGACTAAACAGAACCATTTCATAGGTTTATTAACTAAAGCTGCTACTACCTCAGAGTGATCCATTCTCTCCATGCATCTTCATCACGAGGGAAATGGAATGTACTGACTCTTTCCCGAGCAGTATAATTGCCTCCCATTTCGATTCCCCCCCCCCCCCCCTTCACCGACGTAGGCTGCTCTGCAGCCTACAGACGTTAAAAACGTAAGAAGAAAAGAAACAAGAAAAACAGGTGATAAAATGGTGACTTAAATTGTAAAACGGCGGAAAATTGTGGAAAGTAGGCATACAGCATCTACGTGGCACGTTTATGTGTTGAAGTACTATGAACACTATTACACTAACATTTCAATTCACAATCATATAACGGCTACACATGCGAATCAACCACGACAGCACATGTTGCCTTGTGTTTGTTATGACCCGAGTACTTACATCACGAGCGACTCCAAAGACAGTGTAGCGGCCTTGTTCCTGGATGGCCATGCTAAAAGCAAAGCCATATCTTCTGTAACAGCGTCTTGAGCTGACATCTGTTGGCGACACCGAGCAACACTGCAGTATTCAAGCGCTGCTTATTTTACTTCGCATTGACAAGTTTAGCAGGAAAATATTGGAAGTAACATACATTATCGCAGGAATATCATTTAGTTATTTTTAATTTTCTGACAGAATTGCAATAAGTGGCCACATCTTTTGATTATATGTAAATGATATACTTCATACCCATAAAGTTTTGTGGTAAGGTGCTCGTTAGATATGGTAACAAAAAATCCAAAGTGTTAGCTGCGTTAGGCATCAGCGATGATCGTAATTAATAATTTTTGGAGGGCTCGGATACATCAGTTCGTGCCTCAGAATTGTTCATTACAAATAATTTCGCCATGTGATTGAGTGATTGCGGGTGAAGTACACAGCGTGGAGAGATGTACTCATAATTTTCTGTATTTTCAACTACAGCTAGGAACTTTCTTGGTCGATCTATCGACCACGGCTTGGCTACACATACATATCCTTCTTGCAACACATCTCCATCACAGCCGCAAATTGCGTCTTTTTCCCTTGTTGCATCTTGTTTATTTTTTTGTATCGAATTTCTAGCATACTTTCAAACTTCCTATTTTAGATCCTTACTTCGACTATTCTCCAGGTTTCGGTGGACTGTATGTAAACAGCACGATGCTGTCAGCCCAAGCAGGGGGATTCACTCAAAAATTCTTCCCGCGTTTCGTCTCATCCAGTGGAACTATCGAATTATGACGCAAAATTCCGCTGAAATGCCAAGAATATCAGCTTTCGTACCAACTGGCTCGGGATTAGTCTTCCCTCGCTCCTGTACTGAAATGACAATTTTTTCTTTCGCCTACGGCGCCAGTCTGTTCGTTGAGCTCAGCTTTGGAAATCCAGCCAGGCAGAAGACTGTGATTCTAACTCGGCCAGCTGCACGTAGTGTAGAGGAGTGACGCGAGAGAGCAGCAGCCGCCCGCTATGGAGAAAAGCCGGACTCGAGTAGTACGGATTGTCGCCGACAGATGGCAGGCGAGAGCTGCAGAGAATAAATCTCTGTGTAGGTAGAGTAAAGGCAAATTTCGGCCCACTGTGCGCTGATAATGCATTGACTTCCGCTGTACATTTACCGTGTCTAATAAAGAAGTACACTCAACCGTCTAATGCACTGCTAAAACTGATCAGTGGCTTCATACGGAACATGCAACAAAGAATTCTTTTTTTCTTTATTGTTATTTTAAACACCTTGTACAAAGGTGGGTTGTCAGCAGCATAGTACGCTGCTCTTCAGCCGTGAGTGGTACAATATATGACATAAAGGAGGTACAGATAATACAATAAAAATGGCGGACAAAAACTGTAGACACGGAAAACAATATACTCGAAGCCATTCACGCTGGACAAGAAAAAACACTAAAACCTGTTGACACGGCGCACGAAACACAGACGACTGCGATGGCACAGGTGAACGGTGGTGGCGTGACGGTGAAAGAACACTAAACACAAACACAAAGGCACACAAACGAGATGATCTACGGCGCGCGAATGTCCACTGAGCGTGTACGAGTCCGAGGACCTGCCAAGAGAGGTGGAGGGGGGTTGGAGAGGGAGAGGGGAGAGCAGAGATGCCAAGGGCAGCGGAGATGGGGGGGAGGAAGTAAGGGAGGAAGGGGGAGGGGAAGCCCGGGGGACGAGGGGTGGGGGATCTGTATCCGTTCGAGGAAAAGGAGGAGGTGGGGAACGGAATTAGGTCGTACAGGATCCGTGTGAGGGAGGGGAGACGGATGCGATAGGCAAGGCGGAGAGCATGGTGTTCAAGGATCTGAAGGGATTTGTGAAAGGTAGTCAGGATGGAGATCCAGGCCGGGTGGGCGTAACAGAGGATAGGGCGATTTATAGGTGTGGAGGATGGTGGAGGGGTCCAGACGCCACGTATAGCCGGAGAGGAACTTGAGGAGACGGAATCAGGAGCGTGCCTTGGCATGGATTGTCCGGAGACGGGGGGGTCCAGGAGAGGCGACGGTCGAGGGTGACGCCAAGGTACTTAAAGGTGGGGGTGAGGGCGATAGGACCGCCATAGATGGTTAGATATAAACTGAGGAGGCGGAAGGAAGGGGTGGTTTTGCCTACAATGATCACCTGGGATTTGGAGGGATTGGCCTTAAGCAACCACTGGGTTGACCAAGCGGTGAACCAGTCAAGATGGGATTGGAGAAGGTGTTGAAACACTGCAGTGTGGGGTCGAGGGCAAGGAAGGCAGTTTCATCGGCAAACTGGAGAAGGTGTAGGGGGGTGTTGGCTGCGGCATGTCCGCCATATACAAAAGGTACGGTAGGGGGGAGAGGATGGAGCCTTGGGGCACACCGGCAGAGGGAGAAAAGGTGTAGGAATATGTGTTATGGATGGTGACATAGGAAGGACAGTGGGAGAGAAAGGAGCCGATCAGACGGACATAGTTAATGGGAAGGGTGAAGGTTTGGAGCTTGAAGAGGAGACTGGAATGCCATACGCAGTCAAAGGCACGTTCGAGGTCCAGGGAGAGGAAGATTGTGGAGGGACGGGAATTAAGCTGTTCGGAAAGGAGACGAGTGAGGTGAAGGAGAAGGTCATCGGAAGAAAAGGACGGCCGAAAGCCACACTGGGTAAAGGGAAGGAGGCGGTACTGGCGGAGATGCTGGTGGATGTGTCGGGTGAGGATAGATTCCAGGACCTTGCTGAAGACCGAGGTAAGGCTGATGGGACGGTAGGAGGAGATGGTGGACGGCGGTTTGTCAGGTTTAAGGAACATCAGGATACAGGAGGTTTTCCACAGGTCGCGGTAGTAACTGGTGGACAGGAGTAAGGAGTACATTGTAGAGCCTGGCCAGGGTGGAGAGAAAAGAGACAGGAGCTTCACGAAGGTGGAGGAAGGTGACACGACCGTGACCAGGAGCGTTGTTGCATTTTGTGCGGAGTGTAGCAATGAGATCCTGTGTAGTGATAGGGGTATTGAGATCCGTGTGTGCAATGTTGTCCAAGTAGAAACCAGGTGCAAGGGGAGGGACACAGGTGTCACTTCGATCGCAGACATCTGGGAAGAGGGAGTAATCGAACTGGGGATCATCGGGGATGGGAAAGACTTTGGGGAGGTAGGAGGCAAAGTGATTGGCCTTACTAAGGGTGTCAGGGAAGGTGTGATCATCATGGAGAAGAGGATAGTAGGGGGAGGGTTTAGTTCCGGTAAGGCGACGGAAGGCTGACCAGAACCTGGATGACTTTATAGGAAGGGTAGCATTTAAACAGGTGCATGTCTGTCGCCAGTCCCGGCATTTCTTAGCCGCGAGAAGGTTACGGATGTGTCGCTGGAGTTGCCGGTTGCTGCGTAGTGTGTCCGGGTCACGTGTGTGGCCGAAGGCACGGTAGAGATGGCGGGATTCACGGAGGAGGAGGACGGCCTGTGGGGGTAAGGTAGGATGGTGGGGGTGGATGGGGACAGTAGGGACGTGGGCCTCCATGGCCTGAGACAAGGTCTGCTGGAGAAAGGAGGCAGCATCGGTAACGTCGTCAGGGTGGTGGTAGGTGAAAGGGTGGCTATCGACCTGGGTGGAGAGGGTATCCCGGTAGACATTACAGTCGGCATGGGAATAATCATTGACGTACTTCGGGGGAGGGTCATTACGAGGGTCGGGGCAGGGGCGACGACCGTCTGAAACGGTGAGGAGGTCAGGGAGATGGTCACTACCAATGGGGTCCAGGACATCCACCGCTATGCAGCCAAGGAGGTTAGGGGAGGATTGGAGTTGGATTTGGGGCGGGTGTGCTGGGGAATGGGGATGACGTCGCCTTGGAGGGAGGAGAGGAACCGATGCCACCGCCGTAACTGGGCGGTGGAACGACTATGGATGTTGAGGTCAGCGGCGATCACGTAGGAGGAGAAGGTACGGTCAATGTGGGAGAGAAAATCGAAAGGAATAGGGGCGTTAGGGCGGACATAGATGGTGGCGCAGGAGACGGTAAGGCCGGGGAAGAAGAGACTAAGGATCAGGTGTTCGGTGAGGTCGGGAAGGAGAGGTTGGAGCCGAACGGGGATCTGGCGGTGGTGACCAATGGCAACTCCGCCACGCGCAATCGGGAGGGGATTATCGGAGCATTGAAGGAGGTAGGGCGAAGTGTGGATGGTGTGGTGGGGTTGGAGGAAGGTTTCATTTAGGAGGAAGGCATCCACGTGGTGGGTGACAAGGGTGTGCAGGAAGAGGTTCTTGTTGGGAGGAAGGGAGCGGATGTTGTCGAACAGGATACGGTGCTGTCACGCTATGACAAGGATTTAAACGAGGGTGTCGAGACGGGAAAAGGTGAAATGGGCCTGGTTGTGGGAGTAGGTGGCATACATTTTTAGGTGGAAGACGGAACAGGCGGCGAGGGATATCTCTTGGAGGGTGTGGGGGTGCTGGAAAGGGTGAACGTTTTGGAGGACGATGGCAAGGAATCTGATGATGTCCTCAGAGGTAGGGGGGGGGGGTGAAGGGAATTGCCAGGAGGGGTGAGGGCGTCCAGAGGGCAGACAGAGACTGTGAGTTCAGGAGTGGCAGGAGGGGGTCGGGCCTTACATTTTTGGGAGTACGTAGGATGAGGGAGGTTACAGGTGTTACAGGAGGGAGGGGACTGAAGGTTAGGGCACTGCCGTAGGAAGTGTGCTTGCTTACAGTGCAGGCAGGTGGGGGCATGGCGGCACTCAGATGTCGGTTGTGCATTATACCACAAGCACCTCTGGCAGCAGAGGGATCGAGGAGGGGAACGGGAGGGGCCAACTTTGTAATGTTGGTTAAAGAGGAGGGCACCCTCCTTCAGGAGATGGTCTATGGAGGGGGCGTGTTTGGAAAAAAAACAGCATAAGGCAGGTGGGGCCAACAGATTTGTGAATGCGCCGAAGTGCACCCACATCCACATGGGGATGCGCCTCGAGCTCCGCGAACATCTCCTCCTCTGTGATCGTCGGACGGAGCTGCTGGAAATGCCATCAATTCCATGTGAGCTTTTGTTCCTGAGAAAGTTTATTATCTCCCTAATTTCAGAAGGAGAGGTTGGTTTAATTTCAATTGTATCAAATGGTGTGGGTAAGACCTCTTTTCTCTACAACATTTAAAAAATGAATATTCAAAATGTTTTCGGCTTCCAGCTTGTTGTTTATCAAGTTTCCATTCTCTTTGATGGTGATGCCATCATCCTGTACTCTTGGTTGCCCTGTCTCCCTTGTAATAATATTCCAAATTTTTTTGATTTTGTTATCAGAGGTATTAATCTCAGACATGAAGCACATGCTTCTGTACTTTTCAATAACCTTTCTTGATGTAGCACAGTAGTTTTTATAATATTAGGCTGTTTCTGGGTCATTACTCTTTCTTGTTGTTAGATACAGTTCCCTTTTGTGGTTACAAGATATTTTTATTCCTTTAGTAAGCCAAGGTTTTTTGCATGGTTTCTTATAATTACATTTAACTACTTACTTGGGGAAACAGTTTTCATATCCTCTTACAAGCGTATCATGAAATAAGTTATATTTTAAATTAGCATCGGGTTCCTTGTACACCTCATCCCAGTCTAACTGCTGAAGATTTTGTCTGAAATTTCTAATTGTTGAGTCATTCATTGAACGCACAACTTTGGAGGGTAGTTTTGAATTACTGAATGGAGCTATGCCATATACTGTAACTAGCTGAGCATCAAGATCAGAAAGGCCATTCTCAACACGACAATAATTTATGTTTTTAAACATATCTTGGTCTATAAAATTGTTATCTATCAATGTGCTGCTGTCCTTTACTACCCGAGTGGAAAAATTAATGACAGATGTCAAATTGAAAGAACCGAGCAAGACTACCAGGTCATTCTTCCTATTACACTCTTTCAGTGAATCAACATTGAAGTCCCCAAAAATAATAATTTACTTTCCCGTACCTGATTGATAGCATGACAAGGCATCCAAGTTTTCCAGGAATAAATGAAAGTTTCCTGAATGGGACCTATATACTGTTACAATTATAAAAGAGCCCTCCTTCAGTTTAAGTTGACAGGCACATGCTTCTATATGTTGCTCTAGACAAAACTTTTTTGTATCTAAGCTTTCTACACAGTGATAACTTTTGACATATGTGGCCAATCCTCCTCCCACCTGGTTCTCTCTACTCATATGTGCAGCTAGTTTATAACCACTGATATTTAACTTTTCCATATCAGACACAATGTGATGCTCAGACAGGCATTGTATAACTACTACATTATCAGATCGAATGTTGTCTCAACAAACCAGGAGCTCATCTACTTTATTCTTCAATCCCGGGTTATTTTGGTGAAAAATGGTAACATTACTGTTTACTTTACTTTTGTGAGAATCTACTTTTTTCTTTAATCTACCAATATTTTGGTTAAATATGGTAACATCATTATTTACTTTACTGTTGTGAGAATTTTGTGTGTTTTGGACCTCTTTAGCACCTGCCTGCCTGAACTCCTCATTGACACATTAGTCTAAAAAAGAGGTACATCCATGAGTACTAGTGTCCCCCCTCATGGATTTCGCAAACAACCCTGCCAGTTTACCCTTCCCTTTCCTATTGAGGTGTAGGCCATGCCTCGAGAAATCCCCCTTATCGATAGCCTCGACAGTAACCAATCCGATGTCTGACAGAGTGGCCGCCCTACGCATCTGGTCCGACTCCATATTTACCCTCCTGACAGAGCGCTTCAACTGGGGCCGATCGTGCCGCACAAAAGCAGGCACCAGCCCAACATTGGTACGGGTCGTTGCCGAGGCTGTTTTCACCAGGTCACACTCGATACTGTAGCTCTGATCCCTATCGACACTGTTTCCCACTCCACCCACTATCATCACACGATCCTGCGTTGTGAATCCCTTGCGTAAGGAACCTACATCCTCTACCACCTGGCTAAGACTTACACTTGGCTTGAAAAAGTTTGTGACCTGGTACCTGTCACCTAATTTTTGCTGAAAAAGCTGGCCCACACCTCTTCCAAGGCTGCTACCTAGCAACAGAACTTTCCTCTTACTTTCTACTTTTTTTGAAACAGTTAGTTTCCTAGTGAGATTCTGTTGCATCCTAACTACATCTACTTCTACTGGAGCCTCTTCCTTACTTAACTGTGGCAGCAAGGCAAATCTATCGGTTGTGCCAATTGGGAAACTGTCAGACACTCTCCTCTTTCTGAAGCCCCTGTTCCCAGCTACCACTTCCCACCGCTGTTTACCCTCCTCCCCCCTTAACCTCTTCAGTTCCCCCCTCGCTCTGTCCAAATCAGCCTGAAGGGCTCTAATTTTCTCCTCCTGTTCAGCTATAATCCTATCTCTTGAGCAAACGCAGCAAAAGAATGGAAGAGTCTCGTTTGCTTCCCCAATTTCCATGCTGCTACAATTTCCCAAATGAACAAATGAAACCACCAATACTCGGTGCGGAATCTTAAATTTTCTAATCCACATTAATGCTTGAAAATTGCGCTTACTTTACATAAAAGCAGTTGCTTTTCTATTCTGCCAGTTTGCTCTGCAGATGTTCATCAGCCATGTTATTCTTCATGCTGCATCCCTCTCTTCTTGCCTTCAAAAGTACAACTAAAAGCACAGCATTGTTGGTTCATTCAAGACGAAAATACCCAATATCTCCTACTTTAAATGAACATGTCACGAACTGCAGTCAGCTCTAACCTGTGCAGATGTGATGACGGCCATACTTTTGCTGGCAGGGACTCGACCTGCCATCTGTCTGCGGCAGTTGGTACTGCGGCCAGCAACTCCTGCCCTCTCGCGCCTCTCCGGTACACTACGTGCAGCCGGCCAAGTGTCTTTTCCGCCATTACACCTCGTGTCGTCTTCTCCAGACCTGGTCCCGCAACGTACCAAAGTCGGAAGATTAACTTATCATAAGACCAATTAAAGGATATTGATTGTTAGAACTGTTTCCCAAATCAATTACACATCAAAATGTGCTTCAGATTCAAATAGAGCAACTCTACAGTTATGCACAAGCAACAAACAAATAAAACTCATTGAACCTAAGGATGAGTTCTTTCATTTGTGGGATTTGAAGATAATGACTATCGATGACTATCGACTGGATGGGCGGGACCGCCTCCGACTCCTCAAACTCCTCTCTGGCCGGACATGGGGGTTGCCCGCCTCTACCATCCTCCACACCTACAAATCCTTAATCCGTCCCATCCTCTGTTATGCCAGTCCTGCCTGGATATATGCCCCCCCCCCCCAAATTCTATAAGTCCCTCCAGATCCTTGAGCGTCATGCACTCCGCCTCGCCTTCCGTATACGCCTCCCGTCCCCACGAGGATCCTCTATGACATCATTCCTTTCCCCCATCTGCTCCTATTCCTCGAACATATCCGCATCCTCTACACCTCCCGCCGCCTCGATCCCCTCACCCCCTGGTTGCTCCACTCCTCTCCCATCCCTGCCCCCTGCCACGTCTTCACTGTTGTGTCCCCCCTACCCTCCATCTCTACACCCTTCATCTCCTTTCCCAAGGTGGCTCCCATCAACTACCCATCCTGGATGATGCCCTCTCTCCCTCCATTTATCCCTCCTATCAACTCTGATCCTCACTCCCCCTCCTTTCCTCTGTCCTTTTCCCGGGCTCCCTCTCCCCCCCTTCCATCGTCTTTCGTCCCCATCTCCCTTCTCTCTGCACCCTTCTTCTCTCCCCCGAGTCCTTTTGCATTTCCCTCCTCTGCCTCCTCTCATTCCCTCTCGCGTCTGCCCTGCCCCTCCCCCCCTTTATTAGTCCTCTCCCTCCTTGGTTCCCCACCCCTTTTCGTTTTTTTCCTTCCTCCTTCCTTGTTCTTCCCCCTCCTCCAGGTCCCCCCCTCCCATCTACCTTTGGCCCGGGAGTGTCATCTTTGTGCCGCCCTTTTCGTGCAGTGTTTTACAGTGAGTGTTCCGTGTTGTGTTTTTTTTGGGAAGTGTTGCGAACGGCCATCATACTGTCGCTGGGTGTGCTTTTTATCTCTTGCGAACAGAAACCAGACTGTCGCCGTGTTTCTTTTTTTTTTTTAATTGCGAATGTACTATGTTACTTGTCTGATTCCTGTGTCTTTTATTAACATTGCCAACCCCTTTTGGTTTCTGTTTTAACTTTCCGCATTTTACACTTTATGTCACCGTTTTATCGCCTGTTTTTCTTGTTTCTTTTCTTCTTCCATTTTTTAAAATAAAAGTCTGTAGAGCAGCGTACTAAGCTGCTGCCAGCCCACCCCCTTCGGGGGGGAATTGAGAATCAATAAAGGAAAAAAATATATGGGCGGGGAACGAAATAAATAGGAGAGCGAAAATAACCTGGCCTACTCGGTAGTGTTTACAACACTAGGCGAGTATACTGAGCCTCCGATTTGTGCGAAAAAGTAAGTTGGGAAGCACTACGATTACCGCTTATGACTTTTAGTATCGAGGTACGCTGGTTAACGTTAACTGGTCAGGAGCTGAAGGTTGGTCTCACAGCAATGTGGAAATGCGCACTGTCAGCTGCTGCATTAAGACAGGGGACTGCGGGAATTACGCACAGCTCCACATCCTAATCCAATAAGCAAGATGTTTCGCGTATTCACAAATAAATCTGCCTTGTCCTACGAAGTGCAGCATGCCAAGCTTCGGCTACAACGTTTGACGCGGTTTCATAAACCACGTCGTTCAAAAATTGACGAACATTAAAATATCCTAGACAAACGTTACTGGAGTTGACCGAATATGTAGAATACACTACCAAACTTATGCCTGGGTGTAAGAAATTCTCGCCACAAACCTTGTACAGACAGGGGCACGTACAGCATTTTTATTAGTAAAAAAGCTATAACTAAACATTAAGACACACCAAGCAATTGTTTATTACCTCTAAGAGTTTCCTGTCAAAGTTCTAAATTGGAAATGAGGTGAAGAAATACGAGTCATGCTCCCGAGTGCACTGTTGCTGATCGTCGCCGATAGATGGCACACCGGCATGCTGCCCTGGTAAACACACCGCAAACGCAGCGCCGCAGAGCTGAGAGCATCTCAACTCACTGTGCTGGCAACAGGGCTGCTTCACGGAAAACGAATAAACGAGCTTTTTAACACTAAACTATTAGGCGTGAGCCATTACACACTGTGGTTAATATTAATAAGGCATTGCATGCTGTGCTAATTCTTGGTCCAAGTATGCGGATATGTTAACACCATTTTAATAGTTGTTCGACATGGATTCCTAAGAATTATGTGCCAGCTACACAGTCTATGGTTTCACCACATTCTTTAAGTTTTGTTATATTATCTTTCGTATTTGTGTAGAAGTTTATTGTTATCTGACCAGTTACCCAACGACTCAAGTCCTTTTCGTTTTTTACTTCTAGTATTTCTGGTGTCCTATCTGTAATTACTATAATGCTATCAGCAGCAAGTAACACAGTTTATCCTAGTGTGACCAACAGTGGGAAGTCATAATGGAAATGAGAAACAGTGTTTGGCCTGACACACTCTGTTGTTGACATATTGGTGATCTGAAGGATGTTTCACCATATAATTAGGGCCACTTGAAATCTGGGATATCTCTGTACTCTGTCTGCTAGGTAAGACCAAATCATTCATTAATCACTAGTGTTTCAATTTTACCTTGAAGTATTTCATGATCAATCGTGTCAAGTGATTCACTGAGGTCTAGGAAAATATCTGTTACTTGTTCTCCTTTACCTTGAGCTGCTAAAACTACTTTTGTAAATTTTGCTATAGCTTCTACTGTTCACTCTCCAGACCTCAAGCCAAATTGTTCTTTGCACCCAAGTTACCATTTATTAGAATAACCCGTAAGTCTGTTTTTCATAATAATTTCTATCATTTTTTTGAAAAGTAAGACAGCAATAAAACTGGTCTGTTGTCACCTGTGTTTTCTGTATCACGTTTTTTATGCATGGGAAGGACTATTGCTTACGTCAGGCAATCGGCGAGACAACCTGATGAGAACTCATTTATGATGTCTGTTAAGGGTGTTTTTGTGCTTCTAGGGGGAGACCAAGAGATGAAAACACTAAGCAGATTCAGAAGGTTGTAGGTTGCAGTAGGTACGGGGAGAAGAAGAAGCTTGCACAGGATAGAGTAGCATGGAGAGCTGCATCAAACCAGTCTCAGGACTGAAGACCACAACAACAACAATGCAGTTCCTTAGTAGACACATTGGAAGGTGATCAACATCTGCGGAAACTTTATTCTTAAATGTCTGTACAATCGTACCGACTTCCTCCCCAGTGGCACTGTGTATGGCAAGTAATTATTTGTTGCTGTATGTTGCATTTTTGTTAGCTTCTCTTGCAGTCTGGCTGCTATATAGCTGAAGTTTTATGTTCCTCTGATTTCGCTTTGTGATACAAATTTCTTGGTTTGCTACATTCCAAATTGCTTTCCTTTTATTGGTTGAGTTGTGTAGCGTCTTATCATGTTGGATTCGTTTGGTCCCTGCAGCAGTTTTCTGTATGTCCTTTCATATCTCAGAAAGAACTGTAAGAACGCTGGATCACTCTTATTTTCCTTAATAGATCTGAGATACAGGGTGGCACACATAAAACTGGCCCCTACGCTGGAAGGAATACGAATGGAAAAAATCAACGTACATCATCGCTTTCTTACATTTTTATTATATAGTTTCGTTATTAACTATGTAATTAACAGTATAAGTAACAGATTTAATTTTATTAGTACAATAAACATATTTTAGAAAGGAATTTAAAGTCTGTGTTCAAAACGTTCTCCTCCAACATCCGAGCAAGTTGTGCACGTCAAAGTGTGTTAAGGAAAACACTTTTCAGTAGTCTTTGAAGAATGTTCGAAATTTCTTCACATATGTCATTTTTTAATGTGTCAAGTGTTCTGGGACTGTTGCAGTAGGCTCTAGCCTTTAGAAACCACCAGAGGTAGAAGTCACACGGTGACAAGTCGGGAGAGCGGGGTGGCCACAAGCCCTTACTAATGGTCCTCTCTTCTGTAAAATCAGTATGTCTTTCCTTGATGAGTCTTAATGTCTTTTGATCAAGTCCTCGTTCTTCCAAGATGTTACAGAGGGTCTGTCGATCAGCTGAATCGTACGCCTTCTCGAAGTCGACGAACGTACAGGTGATTGGAGAGCTTCGGGTTGCTCCATGTTTCGATAGCATCTTCGAATTAAAAATTTGTTCGACACAAGAACACCCTGGTCGGAAACTGGCTTGATAGTCACCAGGTTTGTTTTCAAGCTGTTTTTGTGGTCTTTGAAGAAGGCACATGGATAGACTTGTGTAGGTGACTTCAAGGAGAGAAATACCTACGTGGTTATTGAAATCTCTTCTGTCACCTTTCTTGTGTAACGGATGGATGAGTGCATATTTCCATTCTTCAGGTACCTTTTCCGTTTTCCAGATATCTATGATGATTTGTGTGAGCTCCTCAAGTGTATTTGGGGCTGTGCTCTTCACTAGTTCTGCAACTGTACCATCTTCTCCAGATGTCCTATTATTCTTGAGTCAGAAGATGTGTCTACTTATTTTTTCTTTAGTAGGTGATAAAGACTCGGGGTTTACTTGTGCGGGAATCTCTTTGGGCCACCTCGATGTGGGCTCCTGGCAACTGACTACCTCTGAGAAATATCGAGCCAATTCTCTACAATTATCTCGGTTGGTCGGTGCGAGTTTGCCGTCTGGTTTTCGGAAACATAAGTTCTGAGGGGTGGATCCTCAAATCCTCCCTGCAAACGTCCTGTAAAAGTCTCGAGTATTGTGACCTCGGAAGTGTTTTTCTATCGAGTCCAACTGGTCCTTCGTGTGCGTCCTCTTTGTTTGTCTGATAATTTTCGGGACTTCCTTTCTGGTCTGAAGATAATGTTGTTGAGTCTCCAGTGACTTCTTAGGGTTATATTTCTGGAAAGCACTCTTTCGTTTTTCCAGTACTTCTTCAGATGCCGAGTCCCACCACAGGTGTTTTGTATTCTTCTTCAACGGTACTGCCTCTTTGGCTCTCTTGATTATCTACTGCCTGGCTTTTCATTTTCCAATTCTTCTTTTATGTTGCTTTCTTTGATCTTTTTGGTGTCGAATTTTTGAAGATAAGTTTTTTTGTGGTGGATTCTTTTCAGAATAAATTACACTTTGATCCGCCCTAGATAGTGGTCAGAGTGAATGTCGGCTCCACTTCGGACTTGCACGTCCTGGATTTCCTTCAGTGAAGGGTGTGTGATGGCCACGTGGTCGATCTGATATTATCTGAAAGACTCTACAGCAGAGCTACATCTCTGGAAATCAAAAGCTCTATATCATGAGAAACAAATAGATAATTCTAATAATAAAATAAAAACAATTTCGAGCATTGTAAAAAAAGAAACAGGAAGAGATACAACAAGCAAAGAAGATGTAAATAAAATCAGATATGAAGGTACCCCTAGTAGATAACCCAAAACTGTGGCTGACATTATTAATAAACACTTCCTATCAGTAACTCAACAGATTCGTTGAAAGCCCAATGTTTATGAGGCTTTAACTCTTTGTCAAGCAGTATACTGAAACACAATTTCAAAAATTCACCGTAATCCTGTCACTGTAGAAGAAATTCAAAAAATGGTCATGTCTCTAAAAAGTAAGAACTCTGCAGTGGTTGACAATATATCTAGTATTTTATTGAAATATTCTTCTGTGTGGATAAGGGACATTCTCTGTTATATTTTCAATGCTTCCCTTCAGAAAGGTGTTGTTCCCAGTAGACTTAAGTAAGCCATTGTGAAGCCCCTGTACCAAAAGGGCGATAAAGCTGAACTAACTAATTATCGACCTATCTCTTTGCTGACAGACTTCTACAAAATTCTAGAAAAGCTAATACATGTAAGAATTACTGATCATCTCATGAAGAATGGAGTTCTCAGCAAGAGCCAATTTGGCTCTCAAAATGGCGCAGTCTTTGCACTTGTAAATGAAGTCCTAGAAACCCTTAATGGAAAAATACTTGCACTTGGTGTCTTCTGTGATTTGTCCAAAGAGTTTGACCTTGTTGATCACCAGATTCTCTTGCAAAAAGCAAAATTAGTAGGAATAAGTGGTGTTGCAGCCAATTGGCTACAGTAATACCTCCGAGACAGGAAACAAAAAGTTGTCTCGAATAGCTCGGGTGGAGTATGTGACGTTTCCTCACATTCTGAGTGGAGTTCCATTACATGCGGAGTGCCTCAGGGCTCAGCTCTTTTGCCACTATTATTCCTGATTTTTATAAATGATCTACCATCACGTACAAGTCTGCCGTGTAAATTTACATTATTTACTGACGATACCACAATTTTTATGGGCAGTAGAACATACAGTAATCTTGAGGAACTCATTAATCACATACTCTCAGATGTGGTTAAATGGTTCAAGGTGAATGGTCTCTCATTAAATTCCAGTAAGACCAGCTTTATTCAATTCTGCATAAGAACAGAAAAAGTGAGAGAGATAAGAGTGACATGTGGTAATCAGCCAATAGAAAGAATGGAGACAACGAAATTTCTTGGAGTGCACATTGGCAAGAAAATGAACTGGTCTTCACATATTATAGATCTCTCTAAAAGGCTCAGCTCTGCTATGGATTGTCACTACATGTGTTGAACCTAAAACTGCAAAGGTGGCATACTATGGCTATTTTCACTCACTCATTGAATATTGCGTTATTTTTTGGGGCAACCAGCTGTTAGCAAGGAAAGTGTTCATTGCACAGAAGCGAGCTTTAAGAATTATATGTGGATTGCGCCCAAGAGACTCGTGTAGAGACAGCTTTAGGAAATTTAAATATACACAACTACATGCAAATATATTTTTTCTCTCATGTGTTTTCTTTGTAAAAATATAGAGATTTTCAACCAAACAGTAATTATCACGATTCATAACAAGAGTAAGTTTAAGAAAGCACTAAAAATATTTCTGCTAGAAAAAGCTTTTTACAGTCTAGATAAATTTTTAACTAAATAAATTGTAAAATTTTACTATTATATAATACAAGTCGACATAATGCCACTAAGAATGTTATTTAACTTGAGCTCTGTATCTGTTTTCTGTAGTACTTTAATGTATTTTCTTTTTACTGTATTGCTGCTCAAAGAATTCACTGTATAAATTTTCATATAATCATGTACTCAAATGTCTGTATATGCTATAAGATTATCATACTGTACTTGTGAAAAACTGACTCGTTCCACGTCCTTGTGAACCCAACACAGTTGGACCTATGGAACACGAAATAAATCAAATCAAATCAAATCCGAGTGTTCGGTTTTCGAGGATGTTTCCTGAGGGAGGTGGATATTATTTTCGGATTCTTCTGTTGGCAATGTTTAATGAGTCTCATGCCATTGTTGTTGACGAATTTATGGGCCAGGAAATTGCCTGCAGTCTTTTGGTATTCCTTTTCTCTGCCAATCTGGGCACTGAAGTCGCCTAGTAATATGTTTGTGTCTTCAGAATGAGATTTTCACTCTGCAGCAGAGTCTGCGCCGATATGAAACTTCCTGGCAGATTAAAACTGTGCTCTGCCAACTGAGCTACCCAAGTTCGACTCACACCCGTCCTCACAGCTTTACTCGCAGGAGAGCTTCTGTAAAGTTTGGAAGGTAGGGGACGAGGTACTGGCAGAAGTAAAGCTGTGAAGAGGGGACATGAGTCGTGCTTGGGTAGCTCATTTGGTAGAGCACTTACCTGCGAAAGGCAAAGGTCCCGAGTTCGAGTCTCGGTCCGGCACGTAGTTTTAATCTGGCAGGAAGTTTCATCTTTGTGTCTTCTTTGGGGACTATTCCTATAATCTTCTCCAATTTACACTAAAACTGCTTTACCTTCTGCAGATCTCTTATTTTCAATGTTCGTGGTTTCATGTACATTAATTAGTGTATATTTTTTGTTTGCACCCTGTATGCACATTGTCATTAGTCTATTACTTGTGGGGGTGACTTCTTTAATCGAATCAACTATGCTCTTGTGAGTTACTTCGTTACTATTTGCACGTGAAATGGATGAATTTTAACTTGTAAATTCTTCCAATCTCGTCCCTGCACATTATAGATGAGATTAATTTAGGGACTACAAAGAATTATGGCTGTTGCTGTGTGATATGTTAGTATCCTATGTGCTGACCCAAGCACCTCAGGGAAATAGTCTTCTGCCATAATTTGTAGTGTCTGTTGTCAACCAGGAACTGTATGCAATAACTGACATTCAAACCCGTTGTTTGCTTGTCCCAGTGTGGGCTTGCACGAAATAAGCGCTACACTGTTTCATAAGTGTAATGTATGTTCTCCAACGTAAACTACTCCTAACCGCCCCTCCCCCCCCCCTTTTAACTCCTCAGCAGAACTGCTCACTGAATAACATACAAAAACAGTTTGTATTGATCTAGCAAGAACAGAGTAATACGGTATTTGTTTCACACATACTGTTTGAATTCTGAACTTAGGTTTCAACTATGCTGTGGTTCCACTTTCTCAGAGTTCAAATTATTCTCTGAGGGTACGCTTTTTGGTTTTACCTTTGGGTGACATTTCTCACTCTGAAGTCTGTTTCTTCATAGGATATTCACCTAAATACTGAGTAAAGAATTCAGTGCTACGCTGTGGAAGCACACAGCACAGCTGAGACCAATTCAGCAGGTGCTTAGTAATGTGTCTTGCAAATTTGTAGCAAAATTTAACACCAGCCTAGATACTAATCAAACATTCACTCCAAAAAGTATTAAAATGCTTCTGTACACTCGCATTGCTTTTAAATGTATTGTAATTTTTTATTGTTTGTTGTAATATGTTAGCCATTGCCTCTGTGTCTTCTGTCATTGGATATTCCACAACTTAAACATTAAATTAGTTTCATGGACCAAGTGCTGATGACAGGGTGTGAGGGGGAATTAGGTGGTATTATTTTAAATTACTACAGTATATATATACAAAAACAAAGATGATGTGACTTACCAAACGAAAGCGCTGGCAGGTTGATAGACACACAAACAAACACAAACACACACACAAAATTCAAGCTTTCGCAATCAACCGTTGCTTCATCAGGAAAGAGGGAAGGAGAGGGAAAGACGAAAGGATGTGGGTTTTAAGGGAGAGGGTAAGGAGTCATTCCAATCCCGGGAGCGGAAAGACTTACCTTATGGGGAAAAAAGGACAGGTATACACAAAAAAGGACAGGTATACACTCGTGCGCACACACACACACACACACACACACACATATGCAGAGATCTCTGTCCAAACTCTTTGCCTTTACAAATGCCTGCTTGTGTCTGTGTATGTGTGGATGGATATGTGTATGTGGGCGAGTGTATGTATATATTTGTTTTTATGGACATAAGATATGTAAAATTGAAAGAGAGGGATTAACTCGAAAATAAAATCTTGAAGCTACTAATTTTTCTAGGACAGACCTTAATGTGAACAAAATACAATCAAGATTTGATGAAGCAGCCTGTATTCATTTTCCATCAAACAAATTAAAAGTTTGTGTTAAAACCTTTTGTTTGAGTAGCAATACAGTAAAAAGAAAATACATATTTTCTTAGAATCATTAAAGCACTACAGAAAACAGAGACAGAGGACCTACTGCTCATTAAAAAGTGAAAAGTTTCACTACTGCAACAGACAATGAAAGAATTTGATTGTTGCTTCTCTGGTTTGAATTATGTACAAACTGGAAGTGTGTGCTATTTCCATGCAACAATATTATTTAAGCTGGATATTCCTCAACGATGTAGAGAATGTGAACTTGAATGTTTGAAGGGATCTGGTGTTACTCCAGCACAGCTGTACCATGACAGCTAGGCATTGTCACTTCCTGCACTGGAGCATCTGTTACAGTAATTTTCAGTGAGGGATTTTGTATATTATAGAAAAGATGAGCAATCAGTAATGAGAGTTTTTCTAGCTTTCACTTACTGCCAAACATGATATTTTGGTTCCATCAGAACATTTCCACCTCGTTATGATTATGTTAATCAGATACTGAAAACGGAGTGGTAACTGCTGTGTGATGAGCGATTTGTACTTTGCTTCGGTGTGCACTCCTCACCTCACCCTGACAAACAATAAAAATCTCACTGAAATTCATCTGGAGAGAATAGTAATGTTTCTTTCATAACACACTGAATGCAAAATGTGCATCGATGGGTTTTCACCACCACACTGGCGGGCAAGCAGCATCACGCTCTGCTGTGGCCGTTGGCAGTCAGAGTGTTAAATATAAAATTATGGGAGTAAACAAGTTAAATGAACTACTTCATTCTTTTGTGTCTAAAATGTAAAGAGGTGTTTCCAAATATTGTATGAAATGTTTTGCAGGTCTCTAAATGATTCACTGAAACAGCGAAATAGCAAGCTAACATTTCGTACCAAATACAATGTACCAAAAGTCGTGGTTTGTTATCCACTCTGGGTAAACCTTCATCAGTCCATTTTCAATGAAAATATAAATTATATGTCATTATGATGTGAAATGTTTTACAGCGTCAGAAATTGTACATTATGACTTTTGCATTGATATACAAGAAGACAAAGTCTATTGCATTTCAAAATTCAGCATTTTGATTTGAATTTTCATGGGACTATATGTGCAAATTAACATTGAAACCACACTAATGGGTAGCTGTATCGTTTATATATTTAAGAAAATAAATTAATGAAAAGACAATTATTTACTGTACTGATGAAAATGGAAGAGAAATGTACACGCACTCTTACATGTTATTCTGTTAAAGGAAACCAGAGGACAAGAAACTGGAATTAACACAGCTTCCACTGCACCCTTGGCCATCTCGATTGTTGACTGGTAATGGTGTGAGCAGGGAGGGAAAACTGGACAAGGTGAGGCCATGTATAAAGCCCTGCAAACTTATTTTTCTAGTAGAAGTACCATTGCTGTGCACAGGTTAGAATAATAATAGTTAATTATCCTGAGATGTGTTAATATGTTTCCAGACGTTGCAGACTTGTAAGTTTCCTCTACAGTCTTTTGGTTTGTCATCTCTAACCATCATCACTGAGTGTAGCAAATGTGAAAGAAATCAGATGTTTCAATTGAAAATGTATAACTTTTGTCTTGTTTATTTAGAATTAATCATTGACATGTGTGTTCATCACATCCCTCACAGAACTGACCAAATACCCACTTCCAACGCGTCTGATCTGAAATAGTTTTCTGGAACTTAAATAAGTTGTTTCAACATTTGCTCTCATTGAATCTATCACTTGGAATAGCTGCTGACTTTCAAGGTGTTAATGAATTATTGGAAGGTTCTCTGTCGTGATATACATGCACCAGTAAATGCACGAGTGAATACATACAAAAGGAATAAACCCTTCCTCTAATATGCACATTGCAACTGGGGGGTTAAAAGTGTCTTACACAGACCGATAACTTCAAAGAGTGGTTGCCAATTTACGACTTTAGCTTTGTTTTAAATGTATGTAGATTCAAAAATCTAATATTTGTGTGTGCTGCAAGTTTATTGCGACACAATACAAATACCATTCAGGAATTTGAATATGAGTGGGAAGTCTATGTGAAACACATATAGTAATCTGTCATCATTATATATATAACAATTTATTGAAATTTACTGTAGCTACCAGATACAAACATCACAAGTATTGCCACCAAACTTCAAAGGACTTCTTCACGATCTTCCAAGTGCCGACAGAGTATTGCCTTTTAGTGCCAAAGTAAAAGGTTTGTATATTTTAGTATATTCTTGTAAATGCACAGAATGGTATCAGAAAAGGCAAATATACACAAACGGCTCTCTTCAATTTTCTAAAACTTGTTTACAAAGCTGTTGAGGACAAGAAACTGATCTGTGGGTTGTTTATGGAGACTTCCAAAGCACATGATCTTATAACTCATAATCTATTGCTGTTAAAACTACACTCCTGGAAATGGAAAAAAGAACACATTGACACCGGTGTGTCAGACCCACCATACTTGCTCCGGACACTGCGAGAGTGCTGTACAAGCAATGATCACACGCACGGCACAGCGGACACACCAGGAACCGCGGTGTTGGCCGTCGAATGGCGCTAGCTTCGCAGCATTTGTGCACCGCCGCCGTCACTGTCAGCCAGTTTGCCGTGGCATACGGAGCTCCATCGCAGTCTTTAACACTGGTAGCATGCCGCGACAGCGTGGACGTGAACTGTATGTGCAGTTGACGGACTTTGAGTGAGGGCGTATAGTGGGCATGCGGGAGGCCGGGTGGACGTACCGCCGAATTGCTCAACACGTGGGGCGTGAGGTCTCCACAGTACATCAATGTTGTCGCCAGTGGTCGGCGGAAGGTGCCCGTGCCCGTCGACCTGGGACCGGACCGCAGCGACGCACGGATGCACGCCAAGACCGTAGGATCCTACGCAGTGCCGTAGGGGACCGCACCGCCACTTTCCAGCAAATTAGGGACACTGTTGCTCCTGGGGTATCGGCGAGGACCATTCGCAACTGTCTCCATGAAGCTGGGCTACGGTCCCGCACACCGTTAGGCCGTCTTCCGCTCACGCCCCAACATCGTGCAGCCCGCCTCCAGTGGTGTCGCGACAGGCGTGAATGGAGGGACGAATGGAGACGTGTCGTCTTCAGCGATGAGAGTCGCTTCTGCCTTGGTGCCAATGATGGTCGTATGCGTGTTTGGCGCCGTGCAGGTGAGCGCCACAATCAGGACTGCATACGACCGAGGCACACAGGGCCAACACCCGGCATCATGGTGTGGGGAGCGATCTCCTACACTGGCCGTACACCACTGGTGATCGTCGAGGGGACACTGAATAGTGCACGGTACATCCAAACCGTCCTCGAACCCATCGTTCTACCATTCCTAGACCGGCAAGGGAACTTGCTGTTCCAACAGGACAATGCACGTCCGTATGTATCCCGTGCCACCCAACGTGCTCTAGAAGGTGGAAGTCAACTACCCTGGCCAGCAAGATCTCCGGATCTGTCCCCCATTGAGCATGTTTGGGACTGGATGAAGCGTCGTCTCACGTGGTCTGCACGTCCAGCATGAACGCTGGTCCAACTGAGGCCCCAGGTGGAAATGGCATGGCAAGCCGTTCCACAGGACTACATCCAGCATCTCTACGATCGTCTCCATGGGAGAATAGCAGCCTGCATTGCTGCGAAAGGTGGATATACACTGTACTAGTGCCGACATTATGCATGCTCTGTTGCCTGTGTCTATGTGCCTGTGGTTCTGTCAGTGTGATCATGTGATGTATCTGACCCCAGGAATGTGTCAATAAAGTTTCCCCTTCCTGGGACAATGAATTCACGGTGTTCTTATTTCAATTTCCAGGAGTGTATATGATTATGGTACCCCTGCTGTTTCCTATGAGTGGTTCAAGTCATAAGTAACTGATAGGAAACGAAGAGTACACATTTCTCGGGATGGTAATGTGTACCATTCTGAATATAAAAGAGTAAATTATGGGGTGCCCCAGGGCTCGGTATTGGGACCATTGTTATATTCTTGGTTGCAGGGCAAACAATCGATACGACATGGTATCCGAGCTGGAGTACCCCAGGGAAGCATGCTAGGGCCCATGTTGTTCGACCTGTACATTAACGACTTCCCAGCAACACAAAACACTACAATAGCCATCTAAGCAGATGATGCAGCCATCCTCGTGCAAGATTGGAAACCGTCGAACATTAATTCACGAATACAGACAGCACTTAGAACTGCCAGGCCTTGGGTGGAATGGTGGCGTATTAAAGTAAATGTCGACAAGTGCGAAGCAGTTGTGTTTACGAGCGGACCAAAAGTACTGTGCAAACATCAACACAGTAGACAGATAACACTACATACACACCCAATACGTTTCCGAGAGTAAGTCAGATATCTCGGTGTCTGGCTGGACCGGAAACTTACACGGGGGGACCACATCGAATATGTTGCCAACAGAGCACACGCGAGGCTCAAAAAACTCTACCCAATGCTCGACAGGGGAAAGCACACTGAATAGGACGGTGTCGAGGTCCGTATATGTGACACATTAGACCTCTGATGACGTACACAGCTCCCATCTGGGGATATGCAGCTCCTACACGACTGCGCCACCTGCAGATCATACAGAAGAAAGTGCTGCAATTCATTAGCAACACTCCACGCTACACACGCCGTGAACCTTCACAATAAATACCGCCTTGAAACCCTCAAGGAAGTATTCAAAAAACATGCCTCATGACTATACAGGAAATCGAGACACTCGAACAATCCTTTCATTCTTACTCTGGGAAACAACGATCACAACCATAGGTGGGAGCATAAGCGGCCAAACACGCTACCAGCTAGGGCATGACCACCTACGGCAAGCTAACATACACCGACAAGCGACAAACGTCGGCAAGCCCTTGCGTCTCAGCGACGTTGACTGGAAATTACCAGCTGCCTTCAGAGCCGACCGACAGTCCACGGCAGGGAAACTGACGAGCTCGCCCACTGACGCACAAACCAATCGCCAACATCACCCTACACTGTGCATCCGATGTATGCCCTATCGGATCCAAAACGATGACAAACCTAACTGTTGTAGGTTGCCGACGCTGATCGAGATATCAACACCGGCCCGCACGAGGCCGAAGGTATCGGCATGCACGATGCCCCCTTGTAACAGTACGGGTCAAGATAGATGTAATGGAACTTGAATAGCGTATTTGCCTCAATCGGTTGCGGTAGAGAGATCGATCTTTCAGTCCTGTCTCTATATTTACATAATATACTGCATGAATAGAGGATGGGAGAGAGTAAAGCTATCGTTAAAAACGCGATTTGTTACGATTTGGTCGGTCATAATAATAATAACATGCTTTTGAATACAATTAAAATATAACGGCGATACCTGTTTGGTGTTATTGGAAATAATATGTAGTAAATTAATGAGTAAGGTAGCCGATCCTATAAGAAGAGGTAAAATTGGGCATATTGAGCTGTTTTGCTCTATATCGACGAAGCCGATGATACGGCGTCATTTTTTTGGTTTACTCTTAGAAATAAACAAGTAAAGAAGTGCTAATTCTGCGTAGTGAAAAAATGTAGGGACGAGTTTAAAATAACTATGGTATACAATCAGAGTAACAAAAGGTCATTTAGTTACACGAAATTGCGGATAGCGAAGTGTGGTCATTAAATTGAGTACACCTACAGGGCGGTCAATTCTGGGATAAATCTATTCGCATCCCACGAGGGACGCCGGTATTAAGACCTTTTTTTTTTTTTTTAAATATATCGCGGAGAGCAGGCTCCAATTTATGAAAAGGACAAAAACGTCAACTTTTACGCGACCTCTTAATAATTGCAGATCGGAAAGAGAAGTGTGTAATTGTCTTACGCCCAACAAACATTCGTGGAGGCGGTGGCTTAACTAGAAGAGTCAATTACAAAATACTGTATCATTATCATGGACTGTTGTGTCGAGCAACCAAAGCTGTTCCTCAAAGGGTTTCCATGGAACTCGGGAGTTAGGGTTCAGGCACTCGCATATAGTCCGCATCAGAGTGTGAACGAGTGGTAAATGCGAAATAAAACTGTGAACAAAGTTATGTTAAATAAAACAGAAGAAACAAGACAGTTTGGTCGTATCTGTTATTATTCCATAAACTGTAACATTTCTCATCGTTGTTCGAAGCCTTTATGGATGATCTTTATGACAATCTCGTTACAAGTTAAGTTTTGGAGACCTGGTCAAGAGCGGGTAGTTGGTAGATCCTAATTACTGCAGCTATTCTGGAATCAGGTGCTACCGTGACCGTTGTGTGTTGTCAGTGACTTAAGGTTACCATATCTCGTGCTCTAAGATCGGCGCGCCTTTCCACTTGGTGTAACGGTGCCTCACAGTAACAATGACAACGCCGACGACGAAGGAAGATACGGTAGACTACTCTACAATACATTACTTTTTCAAGAATTTTGGACAAGGCAGTCAGAAGAGAGATTGGGCGGTAGTTGTTGACATCAGACATAGCCCCCTTTTTTTTATGCAGTCGCATACTTCAGTCTATCTGGGAAAATACCCTGCTTCAGAGAGCTGTTACATATGTGGCTAAGAATCCCACTTATTTCTTGGGAACGAGCTTTTATTATCCTGCTGGAAATGCCATCAATTCCATGTGAACTTTTATTCCTGAGAAAGTTTATCTTCCTAATTTCAGAAGGAGAGGTTGGTTTAGTTTCAATTGTATCAAATGGTGTGGGTAAGACCTTTTTTCTCTACAACATTTAAAAAATGAATATTCAAAATGTTTTCGGCTTCCAGCTTGTTGTTTATCAAGTTTCCATTCTCTTTGGTGGTGATGCCGTCATCCTGTACTCTTGGTTGTCCTGTCTCCCTTGTAATAATATTCCAAATTTTTTTTGATTTTGTTATCAGAGGTATTAATCTCAGACATGTAGCACATGCTTCTGTACTTTTCAATAACCTTTCTTGATGTAGCACAGTAGTTTTTATAATATTAGGCTGTTTCTGGGTCATTACTCTTTCTTGTTGTTAGATACAGTTCCCTTTTTGTGGTTACAAGATATTTTTATTCCTTTAGTAAGCCAAGGTTTTTTGCATGGTTTCTTATAATTACATTTAACTACTTCCTTGGGGAAACAGTTTTCAAATCCTCTTACAAGTGTATCATGAAATAAGTTATATTTTAAATTAGCATCAGGTTCCTTGTACACCTCATCCCAGTCTAACTGCTGAAGATTTTGGCTGAAATTTCTAATTGTTGAGTCATTCATTGAACGCGCAACTTTGGAGGGTAGTTTAGAATTACTGAATGGAGCTATGTCATATACTGTAACTAGCTGAGCATCAAGATCACAAAAGCCATTCTCAACACGACAATAATTTATGTTTTTAAACATATCTTCGTCTATAAAATTGTTATCTATCAATGTGCTGCTGTCCTTTACTACCCGAGTGGAAAAATTAATGACAGATGTCAAATTGAAAGAACCGAGCAAGACTACCAGGTCACTCTTCCTATTACAGTCTTTCAGTGAATCAACATTGAAGTCCCCACAAATAATAATTTACTTTCCCGTACCTGATCGATAGCACGACAAGGCATCCAAGTTTTCCAGGAATAAATGAAAGTTTCGTGAATGGGATCTCTATACTGTTACAATTATAAAAGAGCCCTCCTTCAGTTTAAGTTGACAGGCACGTGCTTCTATATATTGCTCTAGACAAAACTTTTTTGCATCCAAGCTTTTTACACAGTGATAACTTTTGACATATGTGGCCAACCCTCCTCGCACCTGGTTCTCCCTACTGATATGTGCAGCTAGTTTACAACCACTGATATTTACCTTTTCCATATCAGACACAATGTGATGCTCAGACAGGCATTGTATATCTATTACATTATCAGATCGAATGTCGTCTGAACAAACCAGAAGCCCATCTACTTTATTCTTCAATCCCGGGCTATTTTCGTGAAAAGTGGTAACGTTACTGTTTACTTTACTTTTGTGAGAATCTACTTTTTTCTTTACTCTACCAATATTTTGGTTAAATATGGTAACATCATTATTTACTTTACTGTTGTGAGAATTTTGTGTGTTTTGGACCTCTTTTGCACCTGCCTGCCAGAACTTCTCATTGGACACTGATATTAGTCTAAAACAGAGGTACATCCATGAGTACTAGTGTCCCCCCTCATGGATTTCGCAAACAACCCTGCCAGTTTACCCTTCCCTTTCCTATTGAGGTGTAGGCCATGCCTCAAGAAATCCCCCCTTATCGATAGCCTCGACAGTAACCGATCCGATGTCTGACAGAGTGGCCGCCCTACGCAACTAATCCGACTCCATATTTACCCTCCTGACGGAGCGGTTCAACTGGGGCCGATCATGCCGAACGAAAGCAGCCACCGGCCCAACATTGGTACGGGTCGTTGCCGAGGCTGTTTTCACCAGATCACACTCGATACTGCAGCCCTGATCCCCATCGACACTGTTTCCCACTCCACCCACTATCATCACACGATCCTGCTTTGTGAATCCCTTGCACAAGGAACCTATATCCTCTACCACCTGGCTAAGACTTACACTTGGCTTGAAAAAGTTTGTGACCTGGTACCTGTCACCTAATTTTTCCTGAAAAATCTGGCCCACACCTCTTCCAAGGCTGCTACCTAGCAACAGAACTTTCCTCTTACTTTCTACTTTTTTTGAAACAGTTAGTTTCCTAGTGAGATTCTGTTGCATCCTAACTACATCTACTTCTACTGGAGCCTCTTCCTTACTTAACTGTGTCAGCAAGGCAAATCTATCAGTTGTGCCAATTGGGAAACTGTCAGACACTCTCCTCTTTCTGTAGCCCCTGTTCCCAGCTACCACTCACCACCGTTGTTTACCCTCCTCCCCCCTTAGCCTCTTCAGTTCCAGCCCTCGCTCTGTCCAAATCAGCCTGAAGGGCTCTAATTTTCTCCTCCTGTTCAGCTATAACCCTATCTCTTGAGCAAACGCTGCAAAAGAATGGAAGAGTCTCGTTTGCTTCCCCAATTCCCATGCCGCTACAATTTCCCCAATGAAACCACCAATACTCGGTGCGGGATATTAAATTTTCTATCCACGTTAATGCTTGAAAATTGCACTTACTTTACATAAAAGCACTTGCTTTTCTATTCTGCCAGTTTGCTCTGCAGATGTTCATCAGCCGTATTATTCTTCATGCTGCATCCCTCTCTTCTTGCCTTCAAAAGTACAACTAAAAGCACAGCATTGTCGGTTCATTCAAGACAAAATTCCCAATATCTCCTACTTTAAAGGAACGTGTCACGAACTGCAGTCAGCTGTAACCTGTGCAGATGTGATGACGGCCATACTTTTGCTGGCAGGGACTCGACCTGCCATCTGTCTGCGGCAGTTGGTACTGCGGCTGGCAACTCCTGCCCTCTCGCGCCTCTCCGGTACACTACGTACAGCCAGCCAAGTGTCTTTACCGCCATTACACCTCGTGCCGTCTTCTCCAGACCTGGTCCCACAACGTACCAAATTCGGAAGATTAACTTATCATAACACCAATTAAAGGATGTTGATTGTTAGAACTGTTTCCCAAATCAATTACACATCAAAATGTGCTTCAGATTCAAATAGAGCAACTCTACAGTTATGCACAAGCAACAAACAAATAAAACTCATTGAACCTAAGGATGTGTTTTTTCATTTGTGGGATTTGAAGATAATGACTATCGACTGGATGGGCGGGACCGCCTCCGACTCCTCAAACTCCTCTCTGGCCGGACATGGGGGTTGCCCGCCTCTACCATCCTCCACACTTACAAATCCTTAATCCGTCCCATCCTCTGTTATGCCAGTCCTGCCTGGATATCTGCCCCCCCCCCAAATTCTATAAGTCCCTCCAGATCCTTGAGCGTCATGCACTCCGCCTCGCCTTCCGTATACGCCTCCCGTCCCCACGAGGATCCTCTATGACATCATTCCTTTCCCCCATCTGCTCCTATTCCTCGAACATATCCGCATCCTCTACACCTCCCGCCGCCTCGATCCCCTCACCCCCTGGTTGCTCCTCTCCTCTCCCACCCCTGCCCCCTGCCACGTCTTCACTGTTGTGTCGCCCCTACCCTCCATATTTACACCCTTCATCTCCTTTCCCAAGGTGGCTTCCATCAACTACCCCTCCTGGATGATGTCCTCTCTCCCTCCTTTTATCCCTCCTATCAACTCTGATCCTTCGCCCCCTACTCTGTCCTTTTCCCGAGCTCCCTCTCCCCCCCTTCCATCCTCTTTCTTCCCCACCTCCCTTCTCTCTGCCCCCTTCTTCTCTCCCCCGAGTCCTTTTGCATTTCCTTCCTCTGCCTCCTCTCATTCCCTCTCGCGTCTGCCCTGCCCCTCCCCTCCCTTTAATAGTCCCCTCCCTCCTTGGTTTCCCCCCTTTTCGTTTTTTTCCTTCCTCCCTCCTTGTTCTTCCCCCTCCTCCAGGTCCCCCCCCCATCTGCCTTTGGCTCGGGAGTGTCATCTTTGTGCCGCCCTTTTCGTGCAGTGTTTTACAGTGAGTGTTCCCTGTTGTGTTTTTTTTGGGAAGTGTTGCGAACGGCCATCATACTGTCACTGGGTGTGCTTTTTATCTCTTGCGAACGGAAACCAGACTGTCACCGTGTTTCTTTTTTTTTTTTTAATTGCGTATGTACTATATTACTTGTCTGATTCCTGTGTCTTTTATTAACATTGCCAACCCCTTTTGCTTTCTGTTTTAACTTTCCGCATTTTTCCGCCATTTTATACTTTATATCACCGTTTTATCGCCTGTTTTTCTTGTTTCTTTTCTTCTTCCATTTTTTAAAATAAAAGTCTGTAGGCTGTAGAGCAGCGTACTAAGCTGCTGCCAGCCCACCCCCTTCGGGGGGGGGAATTGAAAATCAATAAAGGAAAAAAATATATGGGCGGGGAACGAAATAAACAGGAGAGCTAAAATAACATGGCCTACTTGGCAGTGTTTCCATCACTAAGCGAATATACTGAGTCTCCGATGTGTGTGAAAAGTAGACAATTCCCAACATTCTCCACTGAAAGGAACAACCTGCATCCGAAAATCTTTATCAATAATTTCAAAAGAATGTTTCCACGTAGCTGGTCTGAACACGACCGACTTCAATTTATAGTATCGAATATTACCGGAGAAGCCGCATTATGGGCCGCCGAAGTAAGTGAAAGATGCCATACTTGCGCTGAGTTTCAACAACTTTTTTTGGCTAAATACTGGTCGTCGAGTAAACAAGAGAAATTAAGAAAAGAGGTTTACCAACCCGAGTATTTTAACAGTAAAAGGAGTACTTTAAGGCAATATTTTGAAAAGTACATAAAGAAGACACGTTATTGGATTGATCCGATTTCTCACAAGGAAGTAATCAGAATTTTGAAGGGAAGGTTGCCCATAAATATACGTGAAAAGTTAATAAATGTTCCCGACCACGTTGTAGAACAATTCCTGCCGCTGATTGACTCTATAGATATGATTATGGAAGACGCAAGACAAATGAGTAGTAATCAAATGTCGACTTGTAGGGACGCAGCATACTCACGCCTTATAAAATTCACATCAGTCTTTCCATTGTGTGACAGCCTAGTCCGCTATAGCTCTGACGTCATAAATATTGCGCAGTACTTTAAAATGAAGTAAATAACCTGAAACGTTTCTAGCATGTAAGGAGTAATACAAAATCAATATGTGTTGGATATCAATTCAATAACTTTAACCATTTTCGAAATTTGCACGTTTTTCTGTAAAAATCATTGGCGCAACAGAAAAGTGCTAGAAACCTAAAAATTTATATTTAGATTCCTTTTGCATAATAATTTAGTAGAAACAATATTCTGGATCTCACAAATTAAAATTTTAGTTGAAATTCATGATTTTCTGGTTTTTGTCTTAGAAATTAAGAACGCTGCGCGAGAAGGAAGGCCCCAGTTCTCTCCAGACGCTGATTAGCGCACCACCTGTGCCGGGAGTCGCGTCGCGTCGGTACCGTTGATATAAACAGCCTCGGATGCAGTAATAAGTTACTGGGGATATGCGTAACCATGAAATCGTTTTCGAGTGAAGTGTTAATTTTAGGATGACGTTAATGATCTATCTTTAGTTTGCGTATGTCGTATTTTAACGTGCCGCCGCAGGACAGACATTCTACCATTATTAGCGTGCCGTTTGATGAACATTATCATCAAATTATGACGAGCATTCACTTAAACATTTAATTTGAACAGTTATAGTTGCTTCAGCGCATTAGACTCAGAACTGCTCTTTTAGTTGGATTGTGTGGATCCTTTTTGGTCTGTGACTTTCAGAATATAGTGAACATTTTAGAGAGAATGGCTTTTGATTATGAATCCCAGACAATCTCCTAATTCCTCAGAGCTATAAGCTGTAGCTATAAATGTATTTCTCAGATGAAGTGGGCACTAGGAATTCTAATTACAGGCTTCACGTTTTGCTAACCCCTGGTTGCCAATATTGTAGTTAGAGAGCCAGTGTTGAGAACGGCAAACAACAGCATTAAATAAATAATAGGAACATTATTCTATTATTCCACCCGCCGCCCCACAGACTCACACTCATAGTAATACGAATAATTACAATAATAATTGAACTTCTGATAATAATAATACTGAAAACCAGGTCAAACCCGCATCACAGGAGCGTGGACAACCTTCGTCCTATGGTTACAATAAAAACAATGATTATAATAAATATAGAAGAGATACTTACTGCACTAGAGGTAATTATGGGGGTAAAGTCAACACAGTAAATCAGATTAATGCTGTACAACTTAATCGTAAACATCGATATGGCGACGCGAATGTGCATAGTAGTGATATTAATAAGAGTAACAGGTACCCAAGTGATGAACCCAATTGCATTCGACCTTGGGAAGATAATTCGAAGCATAATGTTCATCGGCAGGATGGAACAAATGCCTCGAGTCCTTATCCAGTTATACCAATGGGTGAAGGAGCCTCCAATGTGCGACGGGGTGAATACCATAGCTCGGATCATACTGTACGGATTGTGGAAGTTCATGAACCCCCACCGATGACTCAACGAGATAGATTGAACTAATACCAGTCACCAAATGCCTTCCTAGGATGACTGGAATGGAGAAGGAAGGCAGGCATCAATTTGAACTGGGAGTATGAAGGTACAATAATGATCAGGATATAAGGAATGAATTAATTGAAGAAAAACCTGAGGTTTCTAATAAATGCGGACAAATTTTCCAGGAAATAATTCCAACAAGTATAAATAATGATGTTGAAATATTAATTGATACTGGAGCGACTATTAGTGTCATGACCCTGGACTGTTTAAAACAGATAAGCCAAGGGGTAAAAATGCCCACTTTTCCTATCACAGGATGTACCGTGTCTGGCGCGTTCAGCGCCAAAATGCAAAGAGTTGTGAAACAGGTACGTGTCGACGTTACAATACGGGGGGCTCAAATAGAAAGTACATTCCTGGTTGTTCCTAAAATGACAGCACCATGTATCTGCGGTTTGGATTTTTTATGTGAGACCGGTGCAATCATTAATTTAGAGAAAGGTTTTGACAGCCACCATGAGAAAGAGCCGAGTAATTCCAAATCAACTGTGTATGAATCTAATGGTAAAATATGTCAGTATTGATGATGAAATTGTGTATGATATCTGCCTTATTGAATGTTCTAAAGAAATGATGGATAAAATGTCATTGCAGGAAAAGGTGTTAGAATCAGAATATTTATATGTTATCCAAAGGGACGAATTGTACTACTTGTTGGAAGCATATCAGTCGACTTTTAGTAAACGTCCGGGTATAATAAAAGACTTTGAATACCATATAAAGACGTACGAGCATAAACCCTTTTGTCGTACTTCCTATTCTATCCCATGGACAAAGAAAGAAGTAGTCAGAAAGGAAATCAATAAAATGTTAGAATGGGGTATTATTGGATCCCCAGATTCTGAATATTGTAACCCTCTTGTGGCGGTAATTAAACCCAATGGTGACATCAGATTGGTGTTGGATGCCAGAGAGATCAATAAGATCATTATACCTGTACAAACGCGACCGGAGAACCTAGAACAGTTAGTACAAGCGTTTAATGGTGGCCGCTTCTTAACTTCTTTGGATATGCATAGTTCATATTGGCAAACTAGAATATCGAAAGAATCTCGAAATTATACTGCATACGTTTTTCTAGGCCAAACCGTCATGCCATTTGGGTTGAAAATAAGCGGTGGTGTTTTCATATCGGCATTAGATACCGTACTGAGCAGAGACGTTTTGAATGAAGTTACTTTATATGTGGTTTATTTGATAATTGCTTCTGAAACTTGGGGAGGAACATTTGGACTTATTAGGAAGAGGTTTTGCGAAATTTTTGGAATACAGAGTTACTGTAAATTTGAGTAAATCCAAGTTTGCTCATAACCAATTGAAATTTCTTGGCATATAATTACTCCTGAAGGGATAAAACCAAATCCTAAAAAGATGGATGCAATTAACAGACGTGCTTATCCAAACAATAGAACGGAATTAAAGTCGTTTATCGCCTTAGTTTCTTTTTTTCGACGATTTTTACCAAATCAGTTAGGAAGCCAAGACTGCTTGTACGGTTGTTAAGAAAAAATGTCATGTGGGAGTGCAATACTGAATGCACGCAAGCTTTTGATAACATCCGCAATGCTTTGACTAATGCTCCACTGTTACATCATCCAAGACTCGATCAAGAGTTTTATATTGCTGCGGATGCTTCTGAAACAAGATTGGGTGCCACTCTTTTCTAGATGGACAATCCAGAAGATATCAGTACCATCAAAATAATTGGGTTTGCCAGCAGAACACTCTCTAGCTGTGAACGTGCGTATTGTACTACTGAATTGGAAGTACTGGCCGTGTTCTGGTCCCTTAGAAAGTTTCGCTATTTTGTATATGGAAAGAAGATCATTGTATTCTGCGACAACAAAGCTTTATCTTTTATTTTAACGGGAAGGATGTTCCATTCACGTTTAACCCGGTGGGCCTTGTTATTGCAAGAATATGATATTACGCTCAAATACATCAGAGGGAAAGACAACATCATAGCCGATGCTCTTTCAAGACTACCGAAAAGAAAGAATGACGACGAGTGTGAAGAACGGACTATTGACTTTAAAGTCATGAATTTATCAAGGCAATATTGTGAGAGGCAGATTTCACAGCTATGTCGAGGTCTCCCACAACTGCAAGAAGATGATAAGTTGTGGAAAGCCATTAGACGTGCTGTTGAAAGCAAAACGCTAAGTCACTCTCAAGAACAGTATCAATTAAAATCCGGAATATTGTATTGGAGGAAGGATGAAGATGTTTGGAAAGTTTGTGTTCCAAATAAATATTTAGAATCACTCACTTGAATTGAGATCATTTTGGTGCTGCTAAATGTACAGCCAAAATACCAAAATACTGCTATCATCCAAATTTGGGACGTCCAGCTACAAATATTCTTGTTGTTGTTGTTGTTGTTGTGGTCTTCAGTCCTGAGACTGGTTTGATGCAGCTCTCCGTGCTACTCTATCCTGTGCAAGCTTCTTCATCTACCAGTATCTACTGCAGCCTACATCCTTCTGAATCTGCTTAGTGTGTTCATCTCTTGGTCTCCCTCTACGATTTTTACCCTCCACGCTGCCCTCCAATACTACATTGGTGATCCCTTGATGCCTCAGAACATGTCCTACCAACCGATCCCTTCTTCTGGTCAAGTTGTGCCACAAACTTCTCTTCTCCCCAATCCTATTCAATACTTCCTCATTAGTTACATGATCTACCCATTTAATCTTCAGCATTCTTCTGTAGCACCACATTTCGAGAGCTTCTATTCTCTTCTTGTCCAAAGTATTTATCGTCCATGTTTCACATCCATACATGGCTACACTCCATAAAAATACTTTCAGAAATGACTTCCTGACACTTAAATCTATACTCGATGTTAACAAATCTCTCTTCTTCAGAAACGCTTTTCTTGCCATTGCCAGTCTACATTTTATGTCCTCTCTACTTCGACCATCATCAGTTATTTTGCTCCCCAAATAGCAAAACTCCTTCACTACTTTAAGTGTCTCATTTCCTAATCTAATTCCCTCAGCATCACCCACTTAATTCGACTACATTCCATTATCCTCGTTTTGCTTTTCTTGATGTTCATCTTATATAATCCTTTCAAGACGCTATCCATTCCATTCAACTGCTCTTCCAAGTCCTTTGCTGTCTCTGACAGAATTACAATGTCGTCGGCGAACCTCAAAGTTTTTATTTCTTCTCCATGGATTTTAATACCTACTCCGAATTTTTCTTTTGTTTCCTTTACTGCTTGCTCAATATACAGATTGAATAACATCGGGGAGAGGCTACAACGCTGTCTCACTCCCTTCCCAACCACTGCTTCCCTTTCATGTCCCTCGATTCTTATAACTGCCATCTGGTTTCTGTACAAATTGCAAATGGCCTTTCGCTCCCTGTATTTTACCCCTGCCACCTTTAGAATTTGAAAGAGAGTATTCCAGTCAACATTGTCAAAAGCTTTCTCTAAGTCTACAAACGCTAGAAACGTAGGTTTGCCTTTCCTTAATCTTTCTTCTAAGATAAAGTCGTAAGGTCAGTATTGCCTCACGTGTTCCAGTATTTCTACGGAATCCAAACTGATCTTCCCCGAGATCGGCTTCTACTAGTTTTTCCATTCGTCTGTAAAGAATTCGTGTTAGTATTTTGCAGCTGTGGCTTATTAAACTGATTGTTCGGTAATTTTCACATCTGTCAACACACGCTTTCTTTGGGATTGGAATTATTATATTCTTCTTGAAGTCTGAGGGTATTTCGCCTGTTTCATACATCTTGCTCACCAAATGGTATAGTATTTTCAGGACTGGCTCTCCCAAGGCCTTCAGTAGTTCCAATGGAATGTTGTCTACTCCTGGGGACTTGTTTCGACTCAGGTCTTTCAGTGCTCTGTCAAACTCTTCACGCAGTATCGTATCTCCCATTTCATCTTCATCTACATCCTCTTCCATTTCCATAATGTTGTCCTCAAGTACATCGCCCTTGTATAGACCCTCTATATACTCCTTCCACCTTTCTGCTTTCCCTTCTTTGCTTAGAACTGGGTTTCCATCTGAGCTCTTGATGTTCATACAAGTGGTTCTCTTATCTCCAAAGGTCTCTCTAATTTTCCTGTAGGAAGTATCTATCTTACCCCTACTGAGATAAGCCTCTACATCCTTACATTGCAAAATATGTCAGAAGGCAAAACCCATAAACTATTGTCAGAAGATAGAATTACATCCTATCATGCCACAACAACCTTTAATGTTGGTGTCATGTGATGTCTGTGGGCCATGTCCCATGACATGTGGACGGTTCAAATATGTTTTGGCTTTTTATGATCTCTTTTCAAAATATGTGAACTTATATCCACGTTTGACCCACGTTACGCAAATTTATCAACAACTATATAACTGAGCTTGGCAAACCTATAATGATTTTGACAGACAATGCTGCTTATTATACAAGCAAAGTATGGAGAGACACTATGAAAGATCAAGGAATCCAGCACATTTACATCTCAAGATTTTACCCTTGTGGAAATCCGGTTGGGAGAATCTTCCGAAAGTTGAACTGATTTTTACGGACGTACATACCCAAACAACATTATAAATGGATCGATTGGATTTATGAATTTGAGAAAGTGTATAATGACTTACCACACTTATCGACAGGTTATTCACCTAATCAAATAGTATTTGGTGAAAGTATTGTGCCAGAATGGATGAAGAAATTACCTGCTATAGAACAAAAGATTATCAAGAAAAAAAATAAGGTGAAGAAGGTCTACAAAAACCTCAAGCATCAAGCACAATTGAGAAAAACCCGGTTTGATAAAAACGTGAAGAAAGTAGTCACATATGATGTAGGGGAAGAAATTTTATTGAGAAATCACCCAAAAGCATCAGCCAGGAAAAGACTGAATAAGAAATGGCAATATTTATATACAGGTCCATACAAAATAATGAAAATACCTCATGAAGGGAGCTACCTTCTGGCAGATTGTGATACTGATGTAATTAAGGGCTTGTTCCCTCACAAAGACCTGAAGAAGTATTATCAATAATTAGCGAAATATAAATTCAAGAAACACTGAATGATACCAAGACTACACTCAGAGTGGACTAAATAAAAGCACCAGTGGATAAATACATACTTATATTAACTTACAAAGAAAATTAAAGAAAGTACCGAAGATTTCCATGAGATACCTTCTTGGTATCAACAACAGAGACGACGCTGAAAAACGATTTATCCTCTCACCGAACAACGAGGATGGATGGTTTAAAAGTGGAATTAAGAGGAAAAGAAAAGGACCAAATCCTCTCTGGTTAAACATGACCGAGGACGCCAATCGTCTAACCCGGCTGTGATCTCTGCGTTGCACAGTCGGTTGAAGAACTGAGGACTTCATCCAAGAAAAAAAAAATGTGGTGTGAATATGAAGTGATTAGTGCGAAGTGTTTCTAAGACAACCTATAAACAAATGTGGAATTTAGTTAAGGGCATTTTGTCTAGGCCCATTAACTCAACTTAAATATTGTAGAATGTATGTACTGACTTGTTGAGTGAATCTGAGAGTGAGTGGATTCGCCGAAACAAATACCCTCTCCTGTCACAGTACACAAAAAATAAGCCTGTTGTGTCTGGAAACCTCTTCAAGACATCACAGTCTGGGGGGCTGTGTAACATTACGAGTCAAGATACTGTAACGGAACTTGAATAGCGTATTCGCCTCTATTGGTTACGGTAGAGAGATCGATCTTTCGGTCCTGTCTGTATATTTATATATAATATTGCACGAATAAAGGCTGGGCGAGTGTAAAGCTATCGTTAAAAACGCACGCCGCGTGATTTGTTACGATTTGGTCGGTCATAATAATAATAACATGCTTTTGAATACAATTAAAATACAACGGCGATACCTGTTTAATGTTATTGGAAATAATTGTAGTAAATTAATGAGTAACGTAGCCGATCCTATAAGAAGAGGCAAAATTGGGCATATTGAGCTGTTTTGCTCTATATCGACGAAGCCGATGATACGGCGTCATTTTTTTGGTTTACTCTTAGAAATAAACAAGTAAAGAAGTTATTTAACTATATATGACCATGCAGCTTTGCTAGAAATGAAATGATAATTAAATAGACACCCTAGCTGCAAGCAGGCGTTGATACACTTCGTTGGGGACATGTTGAAAATGTGTGCCCCGACCAGGACTCGAACCCGGGATCTCCTGCTTACATGACAGACGCTCTATCCATCGGAGCCACCGCGGGCACAGAGGATTGTGCATCTGCAGGGACTTATCCCTTGCACGCTCCCCGTGAGATCCACATTCCCAACATGTCCACACCACTACATTCGTAGTGCGCCTAATAGATGTTTGCCCATCATACTCATTACTCGTGGCAGATTAATCTACCAAGTCCCGTACGAATTCGGGCATAGCGTGCTCTAAGATCGACGCTCCTTTCCACTTGGTGTAACGGTGCCTCACAGTAACAATGACAACGCCGACGAAGAAGGAAGATACGGTAGACTACTCTACAGTACATTACTTTTTGAAGAATTTTGGATAAGGCAGTCAGAAGATAGATTGGGCGGTAGTTGTTGACATCAGACGTAGCTCCTTTTTTTTTATGCAGTCGCATATCTCAGTCTATCTGGGAAAATACCCTGCTTCAGAGAGCTGTTACATATGTTGCTAAGAATCCCACTTATTTCTTGGGAACAAGCTTTTATTATCCTGCCGGAAATGCCATCAATTCCATGTGAGCTTTTGTTCCTGAGAAAGTTTATTATCTCCCTAATTTCAGAAGGAGAGGTTGGTTTAATTTCAATTGTATCAAATGGTGTGGGTAAGACCCCTTTTCTCTACAATATTTAAAAAATGAATATTCAAAATGTTTTCGGTTCCAGCTTGTTGTTTATCAAGTTTCCATTCTCTTTGGTGGTGATGCCGTCATCCTGTACTCTTGGTTGTCCTGTCTCCCTTGTAATAATATTCCAAATTTTTTTTGATTTTGTTATCAGAGGTATTAATCTCAGACATGAAGCACGTGCTTCTGTACTTTTTAATAACCTTTCTTGATGTAACACAGTAGTTTTTATTATATATTTGGCTGTTTCTGGGTCATTACTCTTTCTTGTTGTTAGATACAGTTCCCTTTTGTGGTTACAAGATATTTTTATTCCTTTAGTAAGCCAAGGTTTTTTGCATGGTTTCTTATAATTACATTTAACTACTTCCTTGGGGAAACAGTTTTCAAATCCTCTTACAAGTGTATCATGAAATAAGTTATATTTTAAATTAGCATCAGGTTCCTTGTACACCTCATCCCAGTCTAACTGCTGAAGATTTTGTCTGAAATTTCTAATTGTTGAGTCATTCATTGCACGCACAACTTTGGAGGGTAGTTTTGAATTACTGAATGGTGCTGTGTCATATACTGTAACTAGCTGAGCATCAAGATCAGAAAGGCCAGTCTCAACACGACAATAATTTATGTTTTTAAACATATCTTCGTCTATAAAATTGTTATCTATCAATGTGCTGCTGTCTTTTACTACCCGAGTGGAAAAATTAATGACAGATGTCAAATTGAAAGAACCGAGCAAGACTACCAGGTCATTCTTCCTATTACAGTCTTTCAGTGAATCAACATTGAAGTCCCCACAAATAATAATTTACTTTCCCGTACCTGATTGATAGCACGACAAGGCATCCAAGTTTTCCAGGAATAAATGAAAGTTTCCTGAATGGGACCTATATACTGTTAAAATTATAAAAGAGCCCTCCTTCAGTTTAAGTTGACAAGCACGTGCTTCTATATGTTGCTCTAGACAAAACTTTTTTGCATCCAAGCTTTCTACACAGTGATAACTTTTGACATATGTGGCCAACCCTCCTCGCACCTGGTTCTCCCTACTGATATGTGCAGCTAGTTTACAACCACTGATATTTACCTTTTCCATATCAGACACAATGTGATGCTCAGACAGGCATTGTATATCTATTACATTATCAGATCGAATGTCGTCTCAACAAACCAGGAGCCCATCTACTTTATTCTTCAATCCCGGGTTATTTTTGTGAAAAATGGTAACATTACTGTTTACTTTACTTTTGTGAGAATCTACTTTTTTCTTTACTCTACCAATATTTTGGTTAAATATGGTAACATCATTATTTATGTTCCTGTTGTGAGAATTTTGTGTGTTTTCGACCTCTTTAGCACCTGCCTGCCAGAACTTCTCATTGGACACTGATATTAGTCTAAAAAAGAGGTACATCCATGAGTACTAGTGTCCCCCCTCAAGGATTTCGCAAACAACCCTGCCAGTTTACCCTTCCCTTTCCTATTGAGGTGTAGGCCATGCCTCGAGAAATCCCCCCTTATCGATAGCCTCGACAGGAACCGATCCGATGTCTGACAGAGTGGCTGCCCTACGCAACTGATCCGACTCCATATTTATCCTCCTGGCGGAGCGGTCCCACTGGGGCCGATCGTGCCGAACGAAAGCAGCCACCGGCCCAACATTGGTACGGGTCGTTGCCGAGGCCGTTTTCACCAGATCACACTCAATACTGCAGCCCTGATCCCCATCGACACTGTTTCCCCACAACGTACCAAATTCGGAAGATTAACTTATCATAACACCAATTAAAGGATGTTGATTGTTAGAACTGTTTCCCAAATCAATTACACATCAAAATGTGCTTCAGATTCAAATAGAGCAACTCTACAGTTATGCACAAGCAACAAACAAATAAAACTCATTGAACCTAAGGATGAGTTCTTTCATTTGTGGGATTTGAAGATAATGACTATCGACTGGATGGGCGGGACCGCCTCCGACTCCTCAAACTCCTCTCTGGCCGGACATGGGGGTTGCCCACCTCTACCATCCTCCACACCTACAAATCCTTAATCCGTCCCATCCTCTGTTATGCCAGTCCTGCCTGGATATCTGCCCCCCCCCCCCAAATTCTATAAGTCCCTCCAGATCCTTGAGCATCACGCACTGCGCCTCGCCTTCTGTATACGCCTCCCGTCCCCCACGAGGATCCTCTATGACCTCATTCCTTTCCCCCATCTGCTCCTATTCCTCGAACATATCCGCATCCTCTACACCTCCCGCCGCCTTGATCCCCCTCACCCCCTGGTTGCTCCTCTCCTCTCCAACACCGCCCCCTGCCACGTCTTCACTGTTGTGTCCCCCCTACCCTCCATTTCTACACCCTTCATCTCCTTTCCCAAGTTGGCTTCCATCAACTCCCGCTCCCGGATGATGCCCTCTCTCCCTCCATTTATCCCTCCTATCAACTCTGATCCTTCGCCCCCTACTCTGTCCTTTTCCCGGGCTCCCTCTCCCCCCCTTCCATCCTCTTTCTTCCCCACCTCCCTTCTCTCTGCCCCCTTCTTCTCTCCCCCGAGTCCTTTTGCATTTCCCTCCTCTGCCTCCTCTCATTCCCTCTCGCGTCTGTCCTGCCCCTCCTCCCCTTTATAAGTCCTCTCCCTCCTTGGTTCCCCCCTTTTCGTTTTTTTTCCCTTCCTCCCTCCTTGTTCTTCCCACTCCTCCAGGTCCCCCCACCCCCCATCTGCCTTTGGCTCGGGAGTGTCATCTTTGTGCCGCCCTTTTCGTGCAGTGTTTTACAGTGAGTGTTCCCTGTTGTGTTTTTTTTTGGGAAGTGTTGCGAACGGCCATCATACTGTCGCTGGGTGTGCCTTTTATCTCTTGCGAACAGAAACCAGACTGTCGTCGTGTTTGTTTTTTTTTTATTGCGTATGTACTAAGTTACTTGTCTGATTCCTGTGTCTTTTATTAACATTGCCACCCCCTTTTGCTTTCTGTTTTAACTTTGCTCATTTTTCCGCCATTTTATACTTTATGTCACCGTTTTATCGCATGTTTTTCTTGTTTCTTTTCTTCTTCCATTTTTTAAAATAAAAGTCTGTAGAGCAGCGTACTATGCTGCTGCCAGCCCACCCCCTTCGGGAGGAATTGAAAATCAATAAAGGAAAAAAAAAATATGCGTGGGGAACGAAATAAATAGGAGAGCGAAAATAACCTGGCCTACTCGGCAGTGTTTCCATCACTAATCGAATATACTGAGCCTCCGATTTGTACGAAAAAGTAAGTTAGGAGGCACTACGATTACCGCTTATGACTTTTAGTATCGAGATATCTGCATTGTGCTACTTAGTGCAGTGTGCCAAGTTTCGACTACATCGTTTGACGCGGTTTCATAGACCACGCCTTTCAAAAATTTGAATTAGAACAATACCGTAGGGTATACGAACATTATTGGAGCTGACCGAATATGTAGAATACACTACGAAACTTGTACCTGGGTGTAAGAAATTCTCGCCACAAACCTTGTACAGACAGGGGCACGTACAGCAGTTTTATTAGTAAAAAAGCTATAACTAAACATTAGGACACACCAAGCAATTATTTATTACCTCTAAGAGCTTCCTGTCAAAGTTCTACATTGGAAATGAGGTGAAGAAATACGAGTGATGCTCCCGAGTGCTCTGTTGCTCGTCGCCGCCGATAGATGGCACACCGGCATGCTGCCCTGGTAAACACACCGCAAACGCAGCGCCGCAGAGCGGAGAGCATCTCAACTCACTGTGCTGGCAACACGGCTGCTTCACGGAAAACGAATAAACGAATTTTTAACACTAAACTTTTAGGCGTGAGCCATTACACACTGTGGTTAATATTCAGAAGGCATTGCATGCTGTGCGAATTCTTTGTCCAAGTATGCTGATGTGTTAACACCATTTTAATAGTTGATCGACGTGGATACCTCAGAATTATGTGCCAGCTACACAGTCTATGGTTTCACCACATTCTTTAAGTTTTGTTATATTATCTTTTGTGTTTGTGTAGAAGTTTATTGTTATCTGACCAGTTACACAACGACTTAATTCCTTTTCATTTTTTACTTCTAATATTTCTTGTGTCCTATCTGTAATTACTATAATGCTATCAGCAGCAAGTAACACAGTTTATCCTGGTGTGACCAACAGTGGGAAGTCATAATGGAAATGAGAAACAGTGTTTGGCCTGACACACTCTGTTGTTGACATATTGGTGATCTGAAAGATGTTTCACAATATAATTAGGGCCACTTGAAATCTGGGATATCTCTGTACTCTGTCTGCTAGGTAAGACCAAATCATTCATTAATGACTAGTGTTTCAATTTTACCTTTAAGTATTTCATGATTAATCGTGTCAAATGCTTCACTGAGGTCTAGGAAAATATCTGTTACTTGTTCTCCTTTACCTAGAGCTACTAAAACTACTTTTGTAAATTTTGCTATAGCTTCTACTGTTCACTCTCCAGACCTCAAGCCAAATTGTTCTTTGCACCCAAGTTACCATTTATTAAAATAACCCATAAGTCTGTTATTCATAATAATTTCTATCGAATAGCCAACTTCAGAAAGTGAATCACATAAAATTTTTAGGATTATGGGTGGATGAGCATCTAAGATGGGAAAAACATGAAGAGATGCTTGACAAAATATTAAGCAAGTACTGTTACATATTAAGAATGCTTAAAGATTGCTGCAATACCGACACAGTGTTACGTGCTCATTACTCATAGATGCATAGTCTACTGAAGTATGGTATAGTGTTCTGGGGAAATACCTCTTTTGCAAAGCAGACTTAGAGCACCAAAAGAAAGCTGTAACATTAATAAGTAATACAGCTTACAGAGCATCACGAAGAGGTATCTTCAAGGAATTAAAAATCATGACCTTACCATTTATATTTATATTTTGAAGTTTCTGCTTTATTAAAAACTATCAAGTTTCAGCTTTGAATAGTGAGGTCCACAATTACCAAACAAGAAACAGCGATGACTCTCATAGGGATGTGCACAGAAAATCAATATATCAGGACAGTGCTGTTTACAAACCTAAAATTCCTTACAGTGCATCGCCAGATAGCATCAAAACATGCCAAACATTCAAAAAATAACCAAAAAATCTACCAATATACAACAGCTTCTACAGCATTAATGAATACCTGAAATTTTGCTCAAATCTGTAGGTCTGCTTCAAACCTCTCGAAACAGAAATTGATTATTATCAAGCATTTCCTAGATAAAACCAAATTTCTTTTATCTATGCATGTATCTAATTATGTACCTGACTTTTGTGCCATAAGTTACTATGCCTAGTTAACTAAAGTACCGGTATTTAATAGTTTTTGTGAAATCAACCACATTGTTTAACTAGCTTTTATGTTATCTATATGCACATATAAAATCTTTTAATCGAATCAAGCAGAATAATGTTTTTGTTATAAAGGTGTGTTGATACCAATGATATGCTTTTATACATGATGCAAATATGTAATATTTTATACTGTTCTCTACTTTGACAAGTCCAATATCATGAATGTGATAATAAGGGCAGTAAATAAATAAAAATACTAGAATATTTGCAGTTATTAAAATATTTCGAGAATATCCAAAAGGTTAGTAGCCCGGATTACATCAAGCACCACCAAGACCATACCAACAGGTTCTTATGTAGCACTTCCATTTCCTCATAGCTAATGAGACTACCATGGGTTATAGCTAATGAGACTACCATGGGGATGAGTATTTGGAAAGCAAATATTTAATTCTTCATAGCAGTAAACTTCAGGTGCAATATATATATATATATATCTCATAATTCATGAGTACATGGACAAAAACTTTCACACCGGTTTAATATTGTGTGTGTGTGTGTGTGTGTGTGTGTGTGTGTGTGTGTGTGTTTGTTTGGCCAAGGCTATTATATATGAACATACTTTGTTTCCAAGACCCCTAAAAGCGATTCCTTTCCAAAAATTAAGACTAAGAAAGCAAGCAAAATAAATTTTATGGGAATATTGTAACACAATAACAAAATAGTAACAGAATAAGCAATTTTCACGTACGTTCGCCAAGCTAATTTTGCTTTTTGATTCAATGAATTCTTTTGCCACAACTGACTACTGAAAGTGCATACTGGAGGACTTTGGTGAATACTCATACTTTACCTGTGCAGTGCAGTGTAGTCGTTGTAAATTACACACACAGTCCAAATGATGTTTAAAGAATCAGCTGGACATTTGAGTTGAATTTTGTTAATTATCTCTAGCAGGATAATGGAATCAACAGGAACGGGTACACACTGAATTATTTTCGTTATTAATAATACTTGTACATCACCACAGATGCGCTAAGCGTGTACATTACTCATTTTTTTAACTTGGTGTGTTCCCCAGAAGGCCTGTAAACCGTGATGCGCACATAAATCAAAGGCAGATCCATCTAATAACAATATGCCCAATGCCGAGACCATCCCCCGTTCTCATCTGTGAAGTATATTCTCTAATGTCATCATCCTCTTTTTGTTCTCTCTTAAACCACTGTAGCAGCTCACCAGACTTTTATATGTCTGCTTCTTCTAGCAGTTATGTAAAGTTGTACCATGATGCAAATTATTTTCTGACATGCCTATTACACATGTCATTGCACATAAGAAAGTGTTAGTGTTATCAGATAAATTCAAATACTTTAATTACTCCAACTTTCTTCGTGACTGAAGTTAAAAACTGTGTCTTTATATCAGTGCTTTCTTCGTTTGAAATGCAAAATAATGCCTGGATACCACCTTCAAACCCACCTATAACCAAGAATGTGGTCACTAATAATCTGCAAATTTTTACCATGTGTCTAGTCCACACAAATAGTACTGGAAAAAAAATTTCTGAGCAATTCATATTGCAGATCTGTTAACACTGTCATTGTGTCTTCACCAAGAGATGGTCCGTGTCATCATCGTCTTGTTCATAAGTTACAAAACAGTCCAAATCTTTCTAAAAAAGAAAAACGATGACACCAATTTCATCACTGGCATGGTATTGTTTGACACCACTTCCAAATTCTTTTTTGATACTGTGGAGGTCCTTCCGAGTAAGAATGTGCAGTCTCTCTCCTTCCTTGAAATGGATGGAATCTCTCACAACATCCAAAATAATTTGGAACATCACATGCTCCGCTATTTTAACTGTAACTAATAAAACTACAGACGTATCACTAAACAAACACTACTGCCTATACTTAGTGTTTCACTGTTTACGTAATTCTGTCAGGACAAAGGCTGGGTGACAGCAAATGGCCTGAAGAGTTAACAAAATGCGTTACTGCTGCAAGGTATGAAGCTTACTGGAGTCCATCGAAGACGACAGAGGCAGTCACTTTAAATCAAGTATACAGATAATGTATCTTTCGTGGAACTAAACTGTATTTCTATTTTTACTTTAAATGTGTAAGAGATCCAGACAGCACCAATGTGTTTGTGTCTGTACAATGAGCCAGGTGAAATCTGCGTATTAAAACTGGCTAAACAACAGTATGTAATGAGACACACACACATCAGACAGGAGTAGCATATTTAATTTCGTCTGTTGTCAGTATGGCTGCCACGGCTGTTACTTTCATAAGAAGAAGACAAAACACGTTAACTCATAAATCGTCAGTTTCATTCCAATGCACAATTTGTGGTACTCACATACTTAGTTTGCCATTTAGTACATAGTCTACAGTATACAGTATATATATTTAGTATGTATATTTAGTACAACAGGTGAGCAAAGCTGAGGTAGTAACAACACCTAATTAGTACAGGGTGGCCAAGCCAAATATGTCCTGAGACCGGGATTTGGTGACAAATTTGATTACATTTGCACAACATGAACAGTAGCAATTTCCGTCATGTACTCTGCAGAGCAGTTCCATTCATTAACAAGGGCAATATATTTTGTGTCATCCCCAAACATTTTCCAGTCTAATTTTATTCTGGCGACCCTGTATCTTCTCAGAATTTTAGGCAACAATACTTCACCAACATTTTACTATGCACTTTTTAGGCACAGAATGAAGTAAAATAATATTGGAAGATTAAGGAAATAGGGAAGAAAAGGATCAAAAAATAGAAATTTATCAGTGAATTTATTGTTCTAGTCGACATGATTTTCCACAGATATTTTAATTATTGGAATACATTCACCAACAAATAATAGAAAAGGGCAGCAGAAAGATGTTTTATGGACAACTCTCCAAGAACACACAGAAAAAGTCCCAAGAAGGAATTCCTCATTATGGGAGACACGACTGCAAGAGGACGAACTAGGTAATCACATACTGTGGTGCAGAGGGGAAAAACAGAGAAGCAGTTTAAAATGATAATGGAGAGTGACTGATTGAAATTTGTGGCATATTTGATCTAAAAATTATCAACATATTTTATGAACACAAAGACATTCACAGATATACTTTGCAGCACAATACCAAAGAACTTCAGCCTGTAATAGATTCTTGTGCTATTAGACAAATAAGTACTCTCAATATAGTCAATAAAAGTGGTTACAGCTTATTTTTACTAAAAATGAAATTTGCCGGCAGTGGAAAACACCAAGGAAAAATAATAATTGTGCTATAAAAATGAACTAAAGTGAGGATCGATATTATTACCGAAGAAATATTAGTTGAAAGTATAAGAATATTATTAGCAATAGGCTGGAGAAGATACTGGGTGAATTGTTTGAACAAAATAGAGAAGAAGTGTACGTATACATAAAGACCAATTTTATAAACGGCAGCTGAGGTTCTGCGCATACAGGTAAACTCCAAATACACAGCAGAACATTGGTTGGGAGAAACTGAGATAGCAACGAAAGAAAAAAGAAATGCAATCATTTAGTGGATGGATGATGAATGAGCATAGATAATGCCACTCTACAAAGAAGAAAAGAATGAAGTGGGGAAAACAACAAGCACAGGAAAATCCCACCCATTACTCGGGCACCTTTGTGTTCCTTATAAAATACACACGACTCGTCATAAAGGATTTGCCGCTGCTAAAGTCAACACCTTATCTTTGAACCACAAATAAGACTTGGTATTTCAAAAGAGGTAGACCGTCACAACAAAGGCGAACAGTTCCGAGAGACTTGTTCGGTAAACTCTCAGCATAGGCACAATACAATCGTACCTTAATTCAAAAGTCGGCTTCATTATGCCCTTGCATTTCCACAAATGCAGTTATCACGCATTGCGATCGAGCACTGATACGTACACAACAACACGGCTCGAGCAGGGCACCGAGCAAACCATTTGTCCATTTCCAGCTCTGTCAGCTCACCAGCCAAATCTCGCCCGCCGCACTTCCAGCTCCGCACCACTCCAGCCGACTACCACTTCACGTGTGGCCGAACACCACAAAAGAGATCTTCTGGCACATCCCATCCTGAAATTAGATCACCGCCCCTCGATTGAATTGAATTGAATTGAATTTTATTTGATCCTGTAAGATTACATTGTGTACAGTAAATGTACGTGTAATATAGGACACGTCAAAGTATTAAAATTCTTTATCACTTATTTTTCTACACCTTTAGCTTACATTTTTACATCACTGATAACGAGTAACAACATATACAAATTTAATGGCATAAGTATTCTGCAACACTGTAAAACTCCTTTTCAATGAGATAGTCTTTAAGTTTCTTTGTAAAGTCATTGTGAAGTACACTATCTTGCAGGGTTTTGGGCAGACTTCTTAGTAGTCTGATACCAGAGTACTGGGGTCCTTTTTCTAGCATTGCCAGTCAGTGGGGTATGCTCCATACTTCATTCTTCTTTCTTGTATTGTGGGTGTGTACACTAGCATTTGTAATCCAGTCCTCACTACCTTTTGTGATATACACTATTGTTTTGTATATATACAACGATGAAAAAGTTAAGATACCTAAATTCTTGAAACAGTTTCTGCATGTTTCAGAGGTCTTTCTTCTTAAAATGGTCCTAATTGCTTTTTTTTTGTAATGTGAACACTCGTTTTGTCTCTTCTTTGTTTGGGTTTCCCCACACCGTCACTCCATACTGTAAGTATGGTTTGAAAAGTCCATGATACACTGTACACAGAAGGTTCTTGTCTGAATACTGTGATAGCTGCATCATTAAGAATATGACAGAGCTCAGTTTCTTACAGACATTGTTAATATGTTTTTTCCATTTCAGTTCATTATCCACAAGAATACCTAAGAATCTAGCAGATTCTACTTCTTCCAGCCTTGTTCCATCAACCTCTAAATCCATGTCTACAGTCTTGTCCTTGTTTTTAAACACTGCATACATAGTCTTTTTTTTTAGATTTATAACCAGTTCATTTTCCAACAGCCATTGAACTGTGACATTTGCAGATATGTATGCTCTTGTCTCAAGCTGTTCCATATTTTGGTCACTATTTAGTATTGTCATGTCATCAGCATACAATTTTTTTTTTCTTCCTCCTCAACACCTATATCATTAACAAATACATTAAATAACATTGGCCCCATTACCAAACCCTGCGGCACTCCATATTTGATGGATTTGGTTTCTGATTGGTACGAGTTTCCTAATGATACATACTGCTTGCGGTTGCACAAGTATCGATGTCACTATCGATAAGTGCACACGTGATACGTATTCCTCTTTTTGATTTTGGCCATCGCTGAAGGGCCTGTACTTGCCCGCAGGACCCGGGTTTATCCGGGGAGATTTGAGCTCTAATCTGTCTGCAGTCCCGAGGTGCCGCAAGTTCACCGTAACAGGTGTAAGAAGTCCGACGGCCACCGGGAGCCTCTCAAAATGCCACAGCAACCGCGATGTGCTACCGGGGTCTTATAAATCAGTGGAGCAGATTTGCCGAGTATACAATACAGTGCCAAACTGATTGATCGAGTTACGCAGTAGTGACATTGGGCGTAAATAGCATAACTAGCATCCTGACAGCAAGTAAATATACGAACAACTAACAGGACAAAACTACAAAAAGTTGAACTGTTGCATCAAAATCTTATCAAAAACAGTTTCCAACCTTTAACTTTCATAACATAATTTCTGATTACCAAACTTAACAGTCTGTCACCAAGTCTTCAAAACAACAGGTACAAAATTCAAAATTATTATTATAAAACTAGAATACATTCATTTTGATTTATCCCCTTAATCAAACAACCATAATCCTGGATCCTACTGGTCTTTCAATTCAGGTTAGAACATAGTAGATGAACACTGTTTACAGCATTATTTACAGAAATACAGGAAACTATAATTAATACAAAACATGTGATAGATTATGCACCAGCACTAAGAGCAAATTAAGATTGCGAGAGCAAAAGAAGGATGGTCAGTATTCAAAAGACCCTGACGAGAAACGAAAGCCAAAGCCAATCTCCAGTTGATAACACAAAGGGGATTGGCAGAATATTCGAAATACGTTATTAAATGAAGGTAGAAAATATCTGGAGGAAGGAATAATAACTGAAAGAAAAACAAAGATGAGGATCCAAATTTCAGACAGGGAAATACTTGGCAAATTAAGAACTGACAACTTGAAACAGGTGTTATCAACCTGGAGTTTTTGAAATATGGGAATAAGGTTGTGAAACTATTAACACAGTTAATCAGCACAATTTTACATGGAGATGTAATACCCAAAGAAATGGAGTTTGGTTAAATTACTGCCATATTTAAGAAAGGAGTTACAATATGTGTTTGAAATACACTCCTGGAAATGGAAAAAAGAACACATTGACACCGGTGTGTCAGACCCACCATACTTGCTCCGGACACTGCGAGAGAGCTGTACAAGCAATGATCACACGCACGGCACAGCGGACACACCAGGAACCGCGGTGTTGGCCGTCGAATGGCGCTAGCTGCGCAGCATTTGTGCACCGCCGCCGTCAGTGTCAGCCAGTTTGCCGTGGCATACGGAGCTCCAGCGCAGTCTTTAACACTGGTAGCATGTCGCGACAGCGTGGACGTGAACCGTATGTGCAGTTGACGGACTTTGAGCGAGGGCGTATAGTGGGCATGCGGGAGGCCGGGTGGACATACCGCTGAATTGCTCAACACGTGGGGCGTGAGGTCTCCACAGTACATCGATGTTGTCGCCAGTGGTCGGCGGAAGGTGCACGTGCCCGTCGACCTGGGACCGGACCGCAGCGACGTACGGATGCACGCCAAGACCGTAGGATCCTACGCAGTGCCGTAGGGGACCGCACCGCCACTTCCCAGCAAATTAGGGACACTGTTGCTCCTGGGGTATCGGCGAGGACCATTCGCAACCGTCTCCATGAAGCTGGGCTACGGTCCCGCACACCGTTAGGCCGTCTTCCGCTCACGCTCCAACATCGTGCAGCCCGCCTCCAGTGGTGTCGCGACAGGCGTGAATGGAGGGACGAATGGAGACGTGTCGTCTTCAGTGATGGGAGTTGCTTCTGCCTTGGTGCCAATGATGGTCGTATGCGTGTTTGGCGCCGTGCAGGTGAGCGCCACAATCAGGACTGCATACGACCGAGGCACACAGGGCCAACACCCGGCATCATGGTGTGGGGAGCGATCTCCTACACTGGCCGTACACCACTGGTGATCGTCGAGGGGACACTGAATAGTGCACGGTACATCCAAACCGTCATCGAACCCATCGTTCTACCATTCCTAGACCGGCAAGGGAACTTGCTGTTCCAACAGGACAATGCACATCCGCATGTATCCCGTGCCACCCAACGTGCTCTAGAAGGTGTAAGTCAACTACCCTGGCCAGCAAGATCTCCGGATCTGTCCCCCATTGAGCATGTTTGGGACTGGATGAAGCGTCGTCTCACGCGGTCTGCACGTCCAGCACGAACGCTGGTCCAACTGAGGCGCCAGGTGGAAATGGCATGGCAAGCCGTTCCACAGGACTACATCCAGCATCTCTACGATCGTGTCCATGGGAGAATAGCAGCCTGCATTGCTGCGAAAGGTGGATATACACTGTACTAGTGCCGACATTGTGCATGCTCTGTTGCCTGTGTCTATGTGCCTGTGGTTCTGTCAGTGTGATCATGTGATGTATCTGACCCCAGGAATGTGTCAATAAAGTTTCCCCTTCCTGGGACAATGAATTCACGGTGTTCTTATTTCAGTTTCCAGTAGTGTATTCTTAAGGATGCCAACTGTTTGCAGCAAATTTGGAGGCCACAGTTCAAAATCCAGAGTTTTCTTGGCTTTATAAAAAGGTAAACCTCTTGACTGTCAGGTTTTACTCAATTAATGAATAATAAAATTGTCAACCACCTCGAGTCACACATATAGGTAATAAACAAAGTTATGTATCGTCTTGGTGAGCACAGGGCATGAAACTTTTGACACCAGTGCAAGAAAAAGTCAACTCTTCTAAACTACTGTTTGAAACTCTTGGGTTTTATGCCGCACATGAGCTAACTTTCCTGTCACTCTTACCAAAACATGGTGGGTGAATGTGTCACACTTCACACAAATGATGGTGAAATGTCTATAAACTGTTTTTCCCTGTCAAATAGTGGAGTTTGATTTCACTATGAATGATTTCCAGTGACAGAAAGCAGACTTGAGTAGTATACTGGTACAGACTTTAAGTTGAACTCAAAAGAAGGAAAGACAGTGAGGAGTACCTTTGTAACACACGTTAGTCCAAAGTGTGTGAAAAGTAGTGCGAAAATCATATACTTGTGTCACAGAACTGCAGTATTCTCATCTCAGGATGAAGGCTGCTGAAGTCACAAAGTCAGTAACAAGGCGGGAGGCCATTGCAATACTGCCACGGAACTCAAGTGACATAGGTGGCGGTTGTTGTTGTCGTTTATTCCAAAACACGTTTCAGCAGTGAACTGATCTTCCCTCCTGTCATAGTACTCGGACGACTCCATCCGTCTTCCCACATATTCCCACGCACAGGCGCACACCGTCCCGACACGTAACTGACTGCTCATTTGCGGACGACATCAGTCCAGAACTGACCACAGCTCCACTGCCAGTGCTGCCAACACTGCAGACCGTGCCACGTATCTCACAGTTGCAGCAGCCAGCTGCTCCACTTCCACCATCGTCATCACTACGTCTGGATCCAGAAGCAGCTTCCCGGCATCCCCACATCCTCCAGCAACAACAAACCGACACCTACAAGCTGTGCCACAGTTGTTACCACACTGGCTCCGTCTGCATTGGCCTGAACCCACCTGCTAAAGGTAAGAAAAGTAAGAAAAGGCATTCAAAATCTTGTCCCACTGCACAGTCAATATCCTCTGACACTGCAGCCTCAAACGATCCCAGTAACCCACCTAAGAGAGGAACCCCACCTATTTGTGACACCCTCCCACATTTGCCCCCACACCCGAACCTATGCGGTCAAATCCCATCCCAGCCCACTTATCTCCTACATCACATTTCTTAATCCTCTCACACTCTGATTTCGGATTCCCCAGTGCTAAAACACTTTTCCTCAAAAACTAAAAAAGAAGAAATTAGTACCGGAGAACATATCACAACTCGTACCCTGCAAAGACTCGGTAAACCTAAAATCCACTGATTCTGATTCCCACACCCGCCTCATGCAATGTCTACCAGCCATCACCTTTGGTCCACATGCCTCCCTCCCAAAAACAGTCCACTGTGACACAGATGACCCCGACACCCCACCTCCTGCTGACTTTCATTTTTGCGATTGATGGTGGTGGACCCGGGGATCACAGTGGGGGCAGTTGTGTGGAAGCCGAGTCCAAATCCTGACACGCAGATCCAAAAAGCCCACTGAATTCGCCACAATTCTGGCCCTATATTCCTCATTTGCATCTTTTCTGAAGACCCCTCAACCGTAGTTCGCCACCTTCGGACTGCGGTGCTCGTCTCTTACCAGAACACAAAGAGGAGCCTTCCTCATACCTAGTCAGAGACTGTCATTGCCACAGATTCATCATCTACAATGATCATTTAACTCCCAACTGCGAAAACCCTCCTACGTGTTCCCACTTGCCCTATTGGGTGGGGAATTGTAGGATGCCCCTAGATAGGTCAAGGGTTCTCTACACAAAAGAAGCGGCTACTCGGGTAGCAGAGTAATTGCGGCGTGCACAGGTTTTTTTTTTTTAGGCTAGGCAGTAGGGCGAGGTGTCCTGATGAACACTCACCAGTCGACGTGCGGGCAGGGAAATTGGGACGCGCTCACTTTAAATACACTCCAGCTATCAAGATATTAGCAGTAAATTTTCAGAGTGTTCGGAATGAAGTTCCCGAATTTACTGACCTCCAGGAAACGTGTGGCGCGCAAATTGTTCTCGGGACTGAGACCTGGCTGAACCCTGAGATAGGAAGTTCTGATATATTTAGTGAGGGTCGGAATGTGTATCGGAAAGACAGATTAGACACCGTAGGAGGTGGTGTCTTCATTCCAGTTGACAAAAATATTGTGTCTACTGAGGTCAAAGTAGAGTGTGATTGTGAAGTTATTTGCACACGGTTAACAGATCAAGGAGAAATAAAGTTAATTGTTGGGTGTTATTACCGGCCACGAGGTTCCACCGTGACAGTTCTAGAATCATTCAGAGGGAGTCTACACTCTGTATCGCAGAAGTACGTGGATCGTGCTATATTAGTCGGAGGCGACTTCAACCTATCTAGTATACAGACTGGGATGTCTATGGATTCATTACAGGTGGTACAGACAAGCTGTGGTGTGAATTACTTTTGAACACATTATCCGAAAACTGTCTTGAGCAGCTAAATCGACAGCCAATGCGTAATGGAAATATTTTAGATCTGGTAGCCACGAACAGACCAGACATCATTGATGATGTCATTGTTGAGACAAGGATTAGTGATCCTGATGTTGTCATTACGACTATGGTTACGAAAGTTAAAAAGTCGGTCAAGAAGGCTAGGAGAGTGTTCTTACTAGAAAGTGCGGATAAGCAGTTGTTAGCATCCCACTTAGTAAATGAATTGACTTCATTTACTTCTGGTACGATGGACGTGGAAGAATTATGGGCAAATATTAAACACATTGTAAATCACACATTGGACAAGTATGTGCCGAAAAAGTGGGTTACGGGCGGAAAAGACCCACTGCGGTTTAACAGCGCAATTCGGAGAATGCTCAGGAAGCAGAGACAGTTGTATTCGCAGTACAAGAAAGATCGGGAGAATGATGACAGGCGAAAGTTAGTGGAGATTCGTGTTGCTGTACAAAGAGCGATGCGCAAAGCATACAACCACTACCACCATCACACCTTAGCAAAAGATCTTGCTGAAAACCCAAGAAAATTCTGGTCTTACATAAAATCGGTAAGCGGCTCTAAGGCTTCCGTCCAGCTACTCACTGATCAGTCTGGCCTGGCAGTGGAAGACAGCAAAACGAAAGCTGAAATTTTAAATTTAGCATTTGAGAAATCTTTCACGCAAGAGGATCGTACAAACATACCGCCGTTTGAGTCTCGTGCAGATTCCCGTATGGAGGACGTAGTGATAGACATCCCTGGGGTTGTGAAGCAGCTGAATGAATGGGTTGAAAATAAATAAATCGCCAGGTCCTGATGGGATTCCAATTAACAGTAACAACAGTTCGTTGTTGGTGGCTACAGAGATGGCAACTGAATTTTATACAGTAACAATGTGTAATGTTGTTGCTCATGTATCATACACTTTACTAAATGTAGGAGATTCGTTTTGAGCTCCACAGTAATCACCAATCAATTCAGACCTTCTTCTGTGGAGCTGTAATAAGAACGTGGCTGTGAAATGTGAACCAGCTACACATCCCTCTAAGAGTCGAGCGGCAACTAACAAATTAACTGAACTGCCTTTCAAAATCTGCACTGAAAGCCAGAGCAGTGGTGCATGTACACACAAAGCACACAGCTGTGTTTTATTTCACTTGTGCATTCCTAAAATCTGGTTCCCATAGAGTTACTCAGATCTACAAATAATGCAGCGTTTCTGGACACGTGTAGCATACAGTACTTCACAATGCTCTAATACAAGAGATTATAACCTGATAGTTGTACGCCATGTCACACAGTCTTCTGGCGGGCCACATATGTTGTGATTTGGTAGTACAGAGGTGTTGTTGTTGTGATCTTCAGTCCAAAGACTCGTTTGAGGCAACTGTCCGTGCTACTCCATCCTGTGCAAACCTTTTCATCTCAGAGTAACTGCTGCAACCGACATCCTCCTGAATTCATCTCTTGGTCTCAATCTACAATTTTTACCCTCCTCGCTTCCCTCCAGTGCTAAGTAGGTGATCGTTGATCCCTCAGAATGTTCCTACCAACTATCCTCTTCTTCTAGCCAAGTTGTGACACAAAGCTACAGCCCTGTCTCACTCCCTTCTCAATCACTGTTGCCCTTTCATGCCCCTCGAGTCCTATAACTACCATCTGGTTTCCGTACAAATTGTAAATAGCCTTTCGCTCCCTGTATTTATCATGAGAATTTGAAAGAGCTTGTTCCAGTCAACATTGTCAAAAGCTCTCTGTGTCTACAAATGTTATAAATGTAGGTTTACCGTTCCTTAACCTAGCTTCTAAGGTAAGTAGTGGGGTCAGAATTGACTCGCGTGTTCCTACATTTGAACAGAACCCAAACTGATCTTCCTGAGGCCATCTTCTACCAGTTTTTTCATTTGTCTGTTTTGCAATGGTGACTTATTAAAATGATAGTTTGGTGGTTCACACACCTGTCAGCACCTGCTTTCTATGGATATGGAGTTATTATATTCTTCTTGAAGTCCGAGGATACTTCGCCTGTCTCATACACCTTGCTCACCAGATGGCAGAGTTTTGTCAGGGCTGGCTCTCCCAAGGGTATCAGTAGCTCTAACGGAATGTTGTCTACTTGCGGTGCCTTGTTTCTAATTAGCTGTTTCAGTGCTCTGACCAATGCTTCACGCAGTGTCATATCTCCTACCTCATCTTCATCTACGTCCTCTTCCATTTCCATAATAATGCCCCTGAGTACATCACCCTTGTACAGACCCTCTATTTATTCCATCCACCTTCCTGCTCCTCCTTTTATGCTTAGGACTGGGTTTGCATCTGAACTCTTGATATTCATACAGATGGTTCTCTTTTCTCCAAAGGTCTCTTTAATTTCTTGTACGCAGTATCTGTCTTGTCCCTATGTGATATGTGCCTCAACATCCTTACATTTGTCGTCTAGCCATCCCTGCTTAGCCATTTTGCACTTCATGTCGATCTCATTTTTGAGAAATTTGTATTCCATTTTGTCTGCTTCATTTGCTGCATTTTGTTTTCTCCTTTCATCAGTTACATTCAGTCTCTCTCTTTTGTTCCCAAGCATTTCTACTAGACCTCGTCTTTCTACCTACTTGATCCTCTGCTGTCTACACTATTTCATCTCTCAAGGCTACCCGTTCTCCTTTTACTGTATTCCATTCCCCTGTTATTGTCAATTGCCCTCTAATGCTCTCTCTGAAACACTCTACAGCCTCTGATTTTTTTCAGTTTATCCAGGTCCCATCTCCTGAAATTCCTACCTTTATGCAATTTCTTCATTTTTAATATATAGTCCATAACCAGTAAATTGTGTGCAGAGTCCACATCTGCCCCTGGAAACGCCATAGAACTTGAAACCTGGTTCCCAAATCTCTCTCTTACCATTATGTAATGAATCTGAAATCTTTTGGTGTCTCCAGGTCTCTTCCACTCATACCAGCTTCTTTCATGATTCTTAAACCTCCATATTCACCTACTACTTTTCCTTCTCCTCCTTTTCCTACTACTGAATTCCAGTCCCCAATGAGTATTACATTTTTTTCTCCCTTAACTATGTGAATAATTTCTTTTATCTCATTATATATTTCTTCAAAGTATCATGTGCAGAGCTAGTTTGCATATTAACCTGTACTACTGTGCAAAAGCTTTCACCCTGCTGTTTGTAGTAGCTTATCCGCATTCCGAATTTTCATTCATTATTAAACCTACCCCTGCATTACCCCTAACTGATTTTGTATTTATAACCCTGTATTCACCTGACCAGAAGTTCAGTTCCTCCTGCCAATCAACTAACTAATCCCCATTATGTCTAACGTTAACCTATCCCTTTCCATTTTTAAATTTTCCAACCTATCTGCCCAGTTAAGGGGTTTGACATTCAACGCTCCAATCCATAAAACTCCTGTTCTGTTTCTCCTGATAATGATGTTCTCCTGAGCAGTCCCTGATCGGAAATCCAATTGAGGAAGTATTATACCTCTGTAGTGTTTTACCCGAGAGGATGTCATCATTATTTAACCATACAGCAAAGCTGTATGCCCCCAGGAAAACTTATGGCTGTAGTTTCCCCATGCTTTCAGCTGTTTGCAGTACAAGCACAGAAAGACAATTTTGCGTGATGTTACAAGGCCAGTTGAGTCAATTGCCCAGACTGTTGCCCATTGCAACTACTGAAAAGGCTACTGCTCCTCTTCAGGACCCACACGTTTGTCTGACCTCTCAACAGATACCCCTCTGTTGTGGCTGCACCTACAGTATGGTTATCTGCATCTGTATCATGCAAGCCTTCCCATTAACGTCAAGGTCAAAGGTTGGGGGGAGGGGGGGGGGGGTAGTAGTGCAGAGCTACATAATTACAATAGCTGACAGCAGTCATTTTGAACACAGCCGAGGGTCATGTGAAAACACTCACATTCAGTTCTCTCAGGAAGTAATAAGGGTTTAGTTTATTTCCAAGACAGCAATCAAATTTTGTTTAAATAGTGTGCATACGCGTAACACACACAGTTTATTGATGTGCTACAGTGGTCTTGCTCTATGCCTTCTAATTGATTTCACAAACTGATGCCAGATATTTTATGAAACTGCCCACATTACCATTCTCATTTTGTTTCAAGGTATCTGCGCAAGTAGTTGCGCTGCACGAAAATAGCGATCTTCAGTCTCTTTAGATTTTGTTGGTGTGGATTGGTGTAGCAATTCCTCCTGATTCCACGTCGCTTGTGGTGGCCATAGCTGTTCCACTATTCAGTCTGATTCACCCATAAGCCTCCATATCATTTCCTTCTGCAGCACTATTGGTGGAAGCTGCTACAGCATCACTTTCTTGTCACGAGGTTGCATCTCTCTGAAATGTACAAAATAATGATTGGATCAAAAGCTCAGATTAGCAAAGGATGGTAAAGGAAGTAAGGCCTTGCACTTTGATTGGAACCATCCCGGCATTTCGCTGAAGTGATTTAGAGAAATAACGGAACATCTAAAATGGGATGGCTGGACACGGGTTTGAACCACTGTCTTTCTGAATACGATTCCATTGTGCTATCCACTGCTCCACCTCGTTCAGCATAATTTAGATATAGTAGTCTGTTTGGTGTTGTGGGTAGTGAAGAAAAAAAAAATTAGTTACGTAGTATCTGCACGTCACAATAAATGCACACATAAAGTTCTGATATCTATGGTTCTATAACTTGTAGCTGCAGCAGTAGATTTAGCAGTAATACTAGCAGTTGCAAAAATTGCATTTGTGTAAATTATATTTAGCCTTAACAGCAATAAACTAAGATACTGAGATGTTTAATTGAATTGAGTAATCTGTACATTCCTGCTGCTGGTAATTATGAAAATCAGTGCTCAAACATACTGCCATCAATTAAAGATTGTATTTACTTAGTAGGTCACAAAGAGATATACACAAAGATGAAAACTTACCTGAGAAATGCAAATACTGTGGCAGCAGAAGTGAAGAGACATACAAAGTTTTCACTTTGACACACAAAGTGCTGATTCAGATAGCAAGGTTGGATGGGATTTCTGGATGAATTATATTTTTACAGAATGGCACTCCCATCTTGAATTAAGGTCATGAAGTATCACATTTATGTGTTACATACAAGCCTTGCAAAACACTAATTCCAAAAACTGCAAAGAATCGACAACCTGGATGGTACATAAATAACTGAAGAGTTGATGCATGCAATTAACTCGCAAAAAATGCGAGGGCAAAGCTGTTTCAGTAGGTTAAACATGGTAACTTATAAACTGGAATTATGTTAAATAATTGTTAATGAAGTTGAATACCTATAAAGATGTAAGTAATGCTCTTTTTGAAATTAAAGTTCTGATGGTAGCGTACAGCCAGCGCAAACAGTTGAAAATAATTAGCACCTAATAGCACAAGGGCAAGAATTTATTTGGAGACTGCTGTAGGATATACTGTCAGGTACTGTATGTGGGTTGTTTATAATGCAAAAGGTGAACGTTGAATCCTTACAGAATCTGTTCCACATACATGTGTCGTACTATCTTCTCACTTGTGAAACTTTGCTGATCCATCCGATTGCACGATTGAAGGTTTTAAACACACATCCCCGTTCTTCCACGAGGAAGCCGTTTTGCTAGCAAGTCCAAAGTTGGCAGCAGTGCAAGTCGAGATGCACTCCACTTTGCAGCGCTGGAGTCGTGGCGTGTTTACCAGGGCAGTACAGCCTCGTATAAAGGGAAGTACGGCCATCGTATTCTGCTGCGTTCGCCGCCATCCACAGTTGGCTGAAATCACATCTTGTAACATTAGCAGCCGTTGTGGGCCCAAGCATTGTGTGTGAGGCATGGCAGTGTTGTGTAGTTTCGTAGTTTTAAGTAGAATACTGCCTCAGTACTGTGCTTCTGGCTTTTTGGTCTGAGTCAGAAAGGGAGGTAAACTGTACAGAATTCCTTCTGAAGACAGAGATGCAACAAGGAGGAGAATATGACCGATGAAAACCAGCAGAGCCAACTGACAGCCCACATGAGACTCTCGCTTCTGTATGGAAAGTACAGTTTTCATTCATTAGTGCAAATAATCTTAAGGTTTAACATTCGCTGTGTAACAGACTTGCTGTATTTCGACTCGCTTAGTGATCAGATTTGGTGTGTCATTACATGTGGTTCGTCTCAAACCGGTCACATTTGTTTGTAAAAGGTACGTTGTGTGCAAGCCCGTTTTTTTGGACAAACCATAGTGAAAGCTACACATTTCTAGTTAATCTGTAATGTACTGACTGCTATAAAGACATATTTTTTGCAACACGAAAGGTGTAATAGGTAAACACCATTTTTCGTTTTGTATTCAGTGTGTAGGCCCAATTGTTGAAGATGGGAAGTACAGTATTTGGATGTTTTAATGTATGTTGTTGGCTATGGCTATGTGTACTTCAAAGATCAACTAACAGTGCCTCATTTTCAGTAAATTTTGTGAAAATAATAGGCGTGATAATGACGAGCCTCTGTAAAGTACCTGTTACTTGCATTTAATAGTGTAGGCCTACCGTTTCGACAAACATTGAAATAAATAAAAAGATTAGCATAGTTGAATTGTATCGTCAGTCGTAACAGTACAGTATATTTATAATTAACCCTTTTAATATGCCATCTTGTATATTCAACAGTCTCAGATACAAATACTACACTATGTGATCAAAAGTATCCGGACACATGCTTGAAAATGACTTAAAAGTTCCTGGCGCCCTCCGTCAGTAATGCTGGAATTCAGTGTGGTGTTGACGCACTTTAGCCTCGATGACAGCTTCCACTCTTGCTTGCATATGTTCAATGAGGTGCAGGAGGGTTTCTTGGGGAATGGCAGCCCATTCTTCACGGAGTGCTGCACTGAGGAGGGGTATCGACGTCGGTCTGTGACGCCTGGCACAAAGTCTGCATTCCGAAACGTGCCAAAGATCTTCCCTAGGATTCATGTCAGGACTCTGTGCAGGCCAGTACATTACACAGATGTTACTGTCAGGTAACCACTCTGCCACAGGCCGTGCAATATGAACAGGTGCCCGATCGTGTTGAAAGATGCAATCACCATCCCCGAATTGCTCTTCAACAGTGGAAAGCAAGAAGGTGCTTAAAACACCAATCTAGGCCTGTGATAGTGCCACGCAAAACAGCAAGGGGTGGAAGCCCACTCCATGGAAAACACGACCACAGCATACAACACTGCTGCCTCTGAATTTTGCTGTTGACACTACATATGCTGGCAGATGACGTGCACCGGGCATTCGGAATACCCACACCCTGCCTTCGGATCGCCACATTGCGTACCGTGATTTGTCTCTCCACACAACGTTTCTCTGCTGTTCAATCGTCCAATGTTTACACTCGTTGCACCGAGCGCTCAACCTTGAAATCCAGTATTTACTATCATAAACAGTCTTGATCACAATTTGTTTATTACGGTGAGTACTGATTTGTGGTAGTGATTTACCACCAGAAGGAGGTTCTTACTCATTGCTCTTAAGATGACCACAGTAGTGGTCGAAACCGGTCACCGCAATAAATAAATCGTGATCGAGACTGTTTTTGATAGTAAATATTTGTAACACATTGACCACTGTTCACTCCCGTAATGTACTCAAAAGTAACTTGAAATCAAAGTTTCCCAAGTGTCATAGTACTTGCATTGGATTCTGATTCTGATGCAGTTTGGAATTCCTGCGTGACGGTTTGGACAGACCCTCTTCAACTGTCGGCTGTCTCTGTCAGTCCACAGACGAGGTCGGCCTGTACGCTTTTGTGCTGTACGTGTCCCTTCACGTTTCCACTTCACCGTCACATCGGAAACAGTGGCAGTAGGTGGCAGCACTATGCACCTAATAAGAAAAACTGATATTTTTGGTGGTGTCCGGATACTTTTGATCACACAGTGTAGGCAGGCGTAGACAATGTGCATCGTACAATATTTGTTGTTACACAGGAAACCTAAACCTAATGAAAATTAAACTTGAATGAAGATACATTCCCTAAAAGATGTTAGTTCTATCGTGTGAAATGAAATTTTTTCAGTTAGTTTGTAGATAGAATCTGAGTGTTACAATGTTTGTGTATAGCTACTGTACCTAATTCATAGGTCTCTGACTTCTTGCACTTTATGTAGTTATGAGTAGCATGTGCTGAGTTCTATTGATATTACAGATTCATATATTTTATGTTACAAAATATAGTTATAACGTACAGTCTTGAAATTTTTATATCGCTTAAATAACGAAGTTGGTAACTACATTGACTGATAGTACTGTTTGTGTTTACCAGAATCACTTTACTCCAGACCAGTTTCAACCAACAGACTTGGTGGAGTGGTAAAACATAAACCAAATGCTGTGCCAACAATTTTTGGTGATCGTAAAGCTCCTGCCGAGAGGAAACCTGTTGGCCTACTAGAGAAACGAACTGAGGATACAGGTAACTGGAAAATAACGCTCACAGCTTCAGTTGCTATATGCATACGTCATGCTTTCACTTGCTCCTGAGTTATGACACTCTGAAAATCTCGTGTGACTGCTAACAGCAAACATTTGTTGTTTTGATCAGTAGGACACACAGAATTTCCCTTCACAGCATTATCCTTGCAGAAAGTAGGCTTACTTGTATCGTAGTAATTGTCGTAGGAAACACTTTGTCAGTTGAGTACAGTAAGCATATACCTTTTTAAAGTTGTTGTAAATGTGTTGCTTAGAGTTCCTTCTTTAGAAGTTATATTTTGTACACTCATTTTAACCCTGAGTTGTGTACAGAAGAAGACTAAAACATTTTATTTGCAACAGCTGTAAATTTTTGAAACTGACATGTCCAGGGTCTGTTGATGGAGGGAACAAAATACTTCACCACAAGGTAATTTAGTGAACAAGACGACACCTCTCAGATACACAGTCCACTTGTATTGGTATCTGATGAAATATAAAGTAATGTAATTTCTCATACCTTTATGCTATATCGCTTCTGCTGCTTGCCATTGGACACTGTATATACCGTATTTCAAATTTACAGTTAAATGTTATACACAAATGGGAAAACTGATGCTTTGATTTGTTGCCACGGCTGGTTAAAGTTTACTTAAAAGCCTGTGCTGTTTCCCATACCATTTGTGTTTTTCAGACTCTGTATACTGAGCTTTGCGTTTGTTGGTAATATGTAGCACAATAGGTGCTAAGGTGTCCAATGTTGTGTTTAGGTTTGGTCCTGATTAATTATTATTTTATTGTAAATAATAATTACTTGCACTGAAAGGTAATCTCCACTAAAACCCACATCAGGAAGTAACACCTGGCTCACAGCTCTTGTAATTTAAGTATTCAGTTCTCACATGCTGCGTTATTATTGAATTGCTGTACAGTGAAGCTCTTTTACATTCTATTGCTGTCAGGTTCCTGTGGTGCCTGGCAAAGGGACTACAGCTTTCTGGAAACATTATAGTAGTGTTTGTTGAGAATTAAATATAATTGGTCACCTACAATTGCACTTTACGATATGACATTACTTTACCATTTCATAGTATTAAGAGCATACTGGGAATATTACCACTCAGGTTGTCATAGACTTGCTTCAGTCCTTTGAAAGTAAGATTTTTGCATCTTACGAATCTTTAAATTACATACCACAGCCTACTGAGACACAATTACTGGTTACCTAAAAACATATTACAGTATTAAATGCTTTTTATGTTTGCAGATTGTAATATTGCAAATAAGTGTTCCAGAGGTTGGAGAGCCCTCGAGTGTGACCAATGACATCAGTCCTGCAGCGAACTTGGACACAACAGAAGATGAAGTCACCACCGTGAAGAACCTAGCTTCAGGCTGGAATTGAAGCTTTCAAGAGGAAACTCATCCTCTGTCAGAAAAGTGAGAGAGGAGTGCGTTTAGAAAAAGACAGCCTCTTTGCGAGTCTGCACTGTTTATTCGGTGCAGATCAGTTTGCAGTATGAGTGAAGGGGACACGTAAAGGTAGCAAATGGTCAGTGGAAATGGCTAAAAATTAGACCACCTTGTAGTAGTATGGGGTACAAAGTCCTGCTGGAAAATAAATTACCATTTCCTTCAGATAGATCCCCAATATGTTCGCTACAGAGCATAAAATTTAGACCTGGTGTGCCGAGGGAGCTCGTGAGTTTCCTGAAAGTCAAGCTTGCCCTCATGTTACCAGTGGAGAAGCATGCTGTTCTCATGATGGATGAGGTTAGTATCACTCACCATTGGAATGTGGTTGAGCATTGGCTGCACCATTGATAATGATACGACACCTCCACCAGATCTCGCCCTTGCAAAAACTATAGCTTCTAATGCATTAGTTGTTATGCTGGGTGGTACTACCTCAAGATGGAAACAAACAATATGTTACCATTACACAGGGCCATCTTTTTCCAGTTCTCACGCCAGACATCATTATAAGCTTCATTAGGGAATCTTAGGCACTCGTACAATGTTCACTGCATTGCATCAGTGACGGGAGGGCAAAATTGAGCTGTATGGCGAGAATTTGCAATTGTTGTCGAAAGGTTTTCAAAATTAGTTTCTGCCAGTGTCTTTGTGATGATAATTGGAAACTAATTTTCCTCACAGATACACCACACATTTTGAAAAACGAGGATTCACTTAGTCAATGGGCAATCGGTCTTCCTCTGACGAAATGTTGTTGAGGGACGTGATCTGCCTTGTAATGAGGTACATATAAATCGTGTATAACAGTGGCTTGAGGTAGACAGTGGTTTAAGTCTTAAACTGACACCAAAACTGTGTGAGGGATTTCTGAGGCCAAAACATTACAAGAAAATGAAAGTTGGCTCGTCTACTGCCATAATTAACAGCCAGACTGCAGCAGCCAGTGAGTGTGCTGTCAAGACAGAGAAACTGCAGAGAAATACTTTAACCACAGCACGGTTTCTAAAGCATGTTCGTAAGTGGTCTTGCCTCATGACATCCAGAGCTCCAGTTATGCCTCTGAGTCGTTCTGATCAACAAACATACAGTGAGGCTCTCTGCCATCTTCAGGACACTCTGTGATTATTTGGAAACTTGAAAATTGGCCTGAACAGTGCCTGGAAACCAGTTCAGTGTGGTGTAGTTTTGACAGCTGGAGGTATTTTGGAATTTCAGAACACATTCCTGAATGAGAAGAAATTAAAATTTTTGCTAATAAGTAGATTTACACAAGATACCTTGGAAAATCTGTCAGCAATGCTCCACTTCCAAAATCCAGTAGCAACACTACGAGAGGTAAAATCGTCACTGAAGCTTATTACTCTCTCTCAGTTTTTTAATACTGCCACTGATAATAATGATATTAAGACAGTAGTTTGCAGGCAGAACTACTGGGGGAATCTGTAAGTGAAGATGGGGATAAGTGTGCTGAGGAAGTTGGTGAGCCACTTTGTGACATGGTGTGTGATGAAGAGCAGCAGTCGCAATACTATTTATGTGGTCACACTGTGCAAAGAAAATCTCTGTACCTGTGTGAACGTGCTTTTACATCTGAAGTCCTTCAGATGCCTCACTTATTGAGCCATCAAGTGAGGTTTTCAGTGTGTTGCAAAAGGCAGAGATGTGTTTGAGAAGCAACAAGAAGAAATTACTCTCAGGTGAATTGTTGCTCTCTGATGTAGCCATTGCCGTGCCTGCATCAGTGAAAGAGAAAGTAGTTTTCCCAGCCTGCCACAGTGTACAGGAGAAAATAATTCACAGTTTCCTGGCAACAAGAATTCATCTGGTTCCAAGGGAGGGAAATAAAAGATATCAGGGTGTAGTGACACAAGGCAGTAGAAGCAGGCCATGACAAAGTTATTGCAGAAACTGTGATTTCCAAAATCACTCTTTAGTAAATGATTTGAAAAATTGACATTCAAACTTCATTTGGTTGCCATTTTCTCTTAAAGTGGTCTCATTTTTGTTTAAATCACAGTGATTTTTATAAATTTTTGTTCTATGTTTCTTTCTGAGTATGGAGTATTTTTATTATATCGTATAATATTTGCAAGTAAACTATGTCGCTCTCCAGGTTTCAGATTGATGCATATAAAAATAAAAACTTCATCCTTCGACCTGTGTACATATTTGACTTCTGTGCTTTGCCACCATCTTTGTTTCTTCCTTGTGCTTCATTTATGTCGTTTATTTTTTTCTCTGGATTTTAATAGCTTTTTATACATACGATGTACCCATATTTTATATAATATTGTAGAGAGGAAAAAAGTATACATTCACTCAGTAAGAACATTAGCTTGTACTCCACACTCTTTTCTAGCTCAGAATGAAATAGCACATATGCAAAATCTGCTGAAGAATACTTTTTGAAGAATACTTGTTTCCAAACACGGTAAAAAGTAAATGTCATTACAAGTAAATGTCGTGCATATTTTGTATTGTAACTGCTATTTTTATTTATTATCAAAATTTAGCATTTTATGTTGAAGACTGGGAATGTGTGAATGGAAATGCAGTCAACTGGGGGAACTTTGCCCACTTTAGACCATTTTTTGAAAATACTGCCCACAAAAGATGTTACTTGTTGCAACACATGTTGTAGTTACAGTTACTGATCATTTTTGATAGTAAAAATATAGACAAATTGACTGTTTGCTGTAATATTTTAATATTTATAAAAGTTGCTCTGCTATTCCGGCTAAGTTTATGTCAGTCTTGGACAACACATTATTTTACCTACATAAAATACTCTGGGTAATTTTAAGCCATTCCAAAAGTAAATCGGTGGTTAATAAGAAGCCTAAATAAATTGTTCTATTTCAGTAACACGTTTACTTTGAAATTTAAAGATATTTATATAGACCTGTTATTAACAGTTTTTAGGCTAAGGGGTTGTAAATGTAAAAATAACACATTCGTTAAGGATATATTTGATAACACGTGTTACAAATAATAGAGCACACATTGGCTTCAAAGTAGAACAACACTTTCAGTAATACCATATATTAAATACATTCCGTCAAACATTTTCACTTATTTAGCGTAGATGTTCACTGCTATTATGGACCACGCCCCTTTCTGTTAACAGGTATTGGGCGAGATTCAGCTTTTCTGTTAATACACTGTCTTTACAGTACAAGACTCCACCTTAGCTTTGAAGCCAAAACCTATTTCTTTTCCCCTTTCATGATCCTGCAATTGCAACTTATTTTAAATGAGATATACTTGCATTACGTATCTGCTACAGTGACATTTCCAGCGTATGATTTAGCTTCATACAGTGTAATGACATATTTATGTGAAAGCCATACTCAAAGATAAATGTAAATTTAACGAACAAATCTATCAGCAAGCCTAGAACCATGTTCCCTTATTGGTAGTGACAGACATGACGTTTATAAGTTCCCTGTGAGACTGCTGTTTACACCTAATTCAGCTAATTTCATGCTACTATCAGCAGCATCTCCAGGCTCAGTATTTCAATTTCGATGTCTGAAGACTGCAGCATGAGTTCTTACACATTTTATTGTTTTTGCGTTTATCTTGGTCCCAATGGGAAAGGTTGCAGGAACTTGATTTAACCATTCAGTTAATTTCATTCATTTCTGGTCTTTTGTCTTATTTTACATTTCTGTTACTTAGTTTCCAATCCATCTGAACAGCAAAGAAAAGTCAGAAGAGGTAATAGGACGTTTTAAAGGTAATCTACTTACAAAATAGAAATCTTAGAGACAAAACTGCCTCTGTTAGCAGATACAATGGAAAATAGTGAGTGGTAGTGTACAAAGTTATAATGACTGGTAAAAAAATTTGACCAGGTTGACTGTAGAGTATGGTTTAAATGTATATTTAGGATGCTCACGACAATAAATTGTTTTTGTTCAACACATTATAATGTAAAAAAAAAAAAATAAAAAATATGCACGATGCACATACCAAGCCTACAACCTTATATTCAGTGAATATTGATGTTACTGGCAGACTACTATTTCTGATCCCCCCCATGAACCATGGACCTTGCAGTTGGTGGGGAGGCTTGCGTACCTCAGCGATACAGATGGCCGTACCGTAGGTGCAACCACAACGGAGGGGTATCTGTTGAGAGGCCAGACAAACGTGTGGTTCCTGAAGAGGGGCAGCAGCCGTTTCAGTAGTTGCAGGGGCAACAGTCTGGATGATTGACTGATCTGGCCTTGTAACATTAACCAAAACGACCTTGCTGTGCTGGTACTGTGAACGGCTGAAAGCAAGGGGAAACTACAGCCGTAATTTATCCCGAGGACATGCAGCTTTACTGTATGATTAAATGATGATGGCGTCCTCTTGGGTAAAATATTCCGGAGGTAAAATAGTCCCCCATTTGGATCTCTGGGCGGGGACTACTCAAGAGGACGTCGTTATCAGGAGAAAGAAAAATGGCGTTCTACGGATCGGAGTGTGGAATGTCAGATCCCTTAATCGGGCAGGTAGGTTAGAAAATTTAAAAAGGGAAATGGATAGGTTAAAGTTAGATATAGTGGGAATTAGTGAAGTTCGGTGGCAGGAGGAACAAGACTTTTGGTCAGGTGATTACAGGGTTATAAATACAAAATCAAATAGGGGTAATGCAGGAGTAGGTTTAATAATGAATAAAAAAATAGGAGTGCGGGTTAGCTACTACAAACAGCATAGTGAATGCATTATTGTGGGCAAGATAGACACAAAGCCCATGCCTACTACAGTAGTACAAGTTTATATGTCAACTAGCTCTGCAGATGATGAAGAAATAGGTGAAATGTATGACGAGATAAAAGAAATTATTCAAGTAGTGAAGGGAGACGAAAATTTAATAGTCATGGGTGACTGGAATTCATCAGTAGGAAAAGGGAGAGAAGGAAACATAGTAGGTGAATATGGATTGGGAGGAAGGAATGAAAGAGGAAGCAGCCTTGTAGAATTTTACTAACACTTGGTTCAAGAATCATAAAAGAAGGTTGTATACCTGGAAGAATCCTGGAGATACTAAAAGGTATCAGATAGATTATATAATGGTAAGACAGAGATTTAGGAACCAGGTTATAAATTGTAAGACATTTCCAGGGGCAGATGCGGATTCTGACCACAATCTGTTGGTTATGAACTGCAGATTGAAACTGAAGAAACTGCAAAAAGGTGGGAATTTAAGGAGATGGGACCTGGATAAACTGAAAGAACCAGAGGTTGTAGAGAGTTTCAGGGAGAGCATAAGGGAACAATTGACAGAAATGGGGGAAAGAAATACAGTAGAAGAAGAATGGGTAGCTCTGAGGGATGAAGTAGTGAAGGCAGCAGAGGATCAAGTAGGTAAAAAGACGAGGGCTAGTAGAAATCCGTGGGTAACAGAAGAAATATTCAATTTAATTGACGAAAGGAGAAAATATAAAAATGCAGTAAATGAAGCAGGCAAAAAGGAATACAAACGTCTCAAAAATGAGATCGACAGGAAGTGCAAAATGGCTAAGCAGGGATGGCTAGAGGACAAATGTAAGGATGTAGAGGCTTGTCTCACTAGGGGTAAGATAGATACTGCCTACAGGAAAATTAAAGAGACCTTTGGAGAGAAGAGAACCACTTGTATGAATATCAAGAGCTCAGATGGAAACCCAGTTCTAAGCAAAGAAGGGAAGGCAGAAAGGTGGAAGGAGTATATAGAGGGTCTATACAACGGCGATGTACTTGAGGACAATATTCTGGAAATGGAAGAGGACGTAGATGAAGATGAAATGGGAGATACGATACTGCGTGAAGAGTTTGATAGAGCACTGAAAGACCTGAGTCGAAACAAGGCCCCCGAAGTAGACAATATTCCATTGGAACTACTGACGGGCTTGGGAGAGCCAGTCCGGACAAAACTCTACCATCTGGTGAGCAAGATGTATGAGACAGGCGAAATACCCTCAGGCTTCAACAAGAATATAATAATTCCAATCCCAAAGAAAGCAGGTGTTGACAGATGTGAAAATTCCCGAACTATCAGTTTAATAAGTCACACCTGCAAAATACTAACGCGAATTCTTTACAGACAAATGGAAAAACTGGTAGAAGCGGACCTCGGGGAAGATCAGTTTGGATTCCGTAGAAATGTTGGGACACGTGAGGCAATACTAACCTTAAGACTTATCTTAGAAGAAAGATTAAGAAAAGGCAAACCTACATTTCTAGCATTTGTAGACTTAGAGAAAGCTTTTGACAATGTTAACTGGACTACTCTCTTTCAAATTCTGAAGGTGGCAGGGGTAAAATACAGGGAGCGAAAGGCTATTTACAATTTGAACAGAAACCAGATGGCAGTTATAAGAGTCGCGGGGCATGAAAGGGAAGCAGTTGTTGGGAAAGGAGTGCACAGGGTTGTAACCTCCCCCTGATGTTATTCAATCTGTATATTGAGCAAGCAATAAAGGAAACAAAAGAAAAATTCAGAGTAGGTATTAAAATTCATGGAGAAGAAGTGAAAACTTTGAGGTTCGCCAATGACATTGTAATTCTGTCAGAGACAGCAAAGGACTTGGAAGAGCAGTTGAATGGAATGGTTAGCGTCTTGAAAGCAGGATATAAGATGAACATCAACATAAGCAAAACGAGGATAATGGAATGTAGTCAAATTAAATCGGGTGATGCTGGGGGAATTAGATTAGGAAATGAGACACTTCAAGTAGTAAAGGAGTTTTGCTATTTAGGGAGTAAAATAGCTGATGATGGTCGAAGTAGAGAGGATATAAAATGTAGACTGGCAATGGCAAGGAAAGCGTTTCTGAAGAAGAGAAATTTGTTAACATTGAGTATAGATTTAAGTGTCAGGAAGTCGTTTCTCAAAGTATTTGTATGGAGTGTAGCCATGTATCGAAGTGAAACATGGACAATAAATAGTTTGGACAAGAAGAGAATAGAAGCTTTCAAAATGTGGTGCTACAGAAGAATGCTGAAGATTAGATTGGTAGATCACATAACTAATGAGGTATTGAATAGGATTGGGGAGAACAGAAGTTTGTGGCACAACTTGACTAGAAGAAGGGATCGGTTGGTAGGACATGTTTTGAGACATCAAGGGATCACAAATTTAGCCTCGGAGGGCAGCGTGGAGGGTAAAAATCGTAGAGGGAGACCAAGAGATGAATACACTAAGCAGATTCAGAAGGATGTAGGTTGCAGTAGGTACTGGGAGATGAAGAAGCTTGCACAGGATAGAGTAGCATGGAGAGCTGCATCAAAGCAGTCTCAGGACTGAAGACCACAACAACAACAACAACAACAACAACATTATTTCTGATGGAACCTGGCCAAAAATTTGTAGTATACTAATAAGAGTACAGTTGTTACAGTTCCCTACAGCCTACTTTTGATCATACGACTAGTTTTACCTCAACACATTTGAAACAAATTGTATTCTCTTGTACTTTCGTAATCATTCTCCTAATGCTATGAAGAATTTGCAGAAAAAATTTTGTGGGATAGGGCTGACAAAGATATAAAGCATGCCTAATCATAAAGCCACGTTTGTCAATTCTATTTACTAGGGTACCGCGCAATGCTTCATTTCATATAACGAAAGAGACATTGCGTGAATTTTCGTACTACGAAGTAGCAGGAACAAGAGGTAAGCTGATATAGAGCTTTAAATTAGCGACTTCTACTTCCCTGCACTTGCGACCTAACATTGGTCTTACTAACAGTTGGATAGGACCGATTTAATGCTAATTACGAAAACAGGTGTTGAAACTCGATACCGCATCAAGAACTGCAATATCTGCTTTCGCTACTAATAAAGAATAGCAGGCAAAAAACTGTTGTGCTCCCAGCAGCAAATGCTTTTCGACTCATTTAGCTTTAATTTGTTGAGATTTTTTGTTGCAAAATATCCGACATGTTCCGTTTGTAGCCACTGATTACTCTTAGCAGTGTATTGGAGAGCTGAGTGTACTCCTTCAGTAAACACTGCTAAACACGCTGCAGCAGTTAATGTATCACAACTCCTGACTTGACCCGGGGTCTACCATTCCGTCTGAGCACCAAGCTAGCGACCAATGAGTGTTCAGAAGTGGGCGAAACCGAGTATCCAATCAGATAGCGCCTTATAAAAGCTGTATTGCCAGGCTGGGAACAGCATTCGAGGGTTGGATTCCCTCACTTCCTCATCGAGGACTCGCACTGCCTGGGCTACTCTCAGGGTGTATCTTCGACGTGGAAGAGCCCCGTACCGTGCTTGTCGCGTTGTTGCCCGTCTGCACGCCGTCACTGCTGCCCCCCGCCGCCGCCGCCGCCGCCGCCGCCGCCGCCGCCCGGTGCTTGCCGCCGCCGCCGCCGCTTGGTCGCCGTCTGTCGGTTCTCACCGCTTCCTCTTCTGCCGCCGCCACCTGGTCGCCGCTTCTTCAGCCACCGCCGCCGCCGCTGTCGCCGTCTCTTGGTGCTCGCCGCTTCTTCTGCCGCCGTCTCTCGGTGCTCGCCGCTGCCGCCGTCTCTCGGTGTTCGCTGCCACCTGCGATCATGGACACCCCAACTACCACCATCATCTACACCTCTCCTTCACCTGCCCCCACTGTAACGTCATGGAGTGCTTCCTCTGGGATTCACCCATCTCATGCACCTCCCCTACTCACAGTCTCCTCCCCATCTATCTCCTCTCCATCGATGTATCTCCACCTGTACGTCACTACTGCTCCTACCCCTGCTCCTGCCCCTGCTGCTTCTCCCGCTCGTGCCTCTGTCCCTGCTCCCAACCCCCCTCCCCCTCCTGTCGCCCGACGAGACGACTTTCCCCCTCTCCCCCCTGCGACTACCACTGCTTCCCCTGCCAGAGTCTCCGCCCGCCGCGCCACAGTCGCCGCCACAGAGCGCCCTACCCTCTCATTCGGTGCTACTGCCTCACAGGAGGGCCCTGCCTCCCACCACCTCCCCATCCATCCAGTCCCTCATCCCTCCTCCCAGGCAACACCTGCCAAAAAATCTTCCAAACGGCCCAGTGGCGACCTCTCCTCTACTCCTTCCTCCAAAAAGCCACTGCCCGCCCCACCTCCCACTGACCCCACTATGGATACCCCCCCACCTCCCTCCTCTCCAGCCCCCTCCCTGTATACCTTTGTCCTAGCCAACCCTGATCCGAAGTTCCTGGATGCCCGCACCCTCACCCTTGAAATCCGGAAGTGCATCCCCAGTACACCCATCACCCAACTTATCCCTCGCAGAGACTCTGTCCTCATCAAGTCTCCCTCTCCGTCCTTCCATACTGATCTCCTCCGGCGCCTTCCCCGCATCACCTTTGGGCCCCACGCATCCCTCACCCCATTCCTTACATCCTCCTCTCCTCGTCAACCCCAACCGCCTCGTCGTCCGCTGACCCTCACTGCCGTCATCACAAAACTCAGCCCTGTGATCACGGAGGCTGAGGTGTTGGCGGAACTGAACGCCCACCCCTCCCTGGAAGTCCGCTCTGCCTGCCGTATTTACAACTCCTCTGGCCCTACTTTCCTCATGCGTATCTTTACAGAGTCCGCCTCCTCCATCGACCACCTCCTCACACAGGGAGCCCTGATTTTCAACCGCCACCACCCTGTTGATCCGTCCTGTTCCCCTCCTCAATCCTACCACTGCCAGCGTTGTCTTCTGTACAATGACCACCTCACCCAAAACTGCAAGAACCCACCCACCTGCCCCCATTGTAAAGCCTCCCACTTCCTCAAACAGTGTCCCAACCTTGCCTCCCCCCCTTCCTGCAACACCTGCAATGAACCTCACCCCATCTATTCCTCCAAATGCAAAGCCAAGCCCCCTCCCACCACTGTCCCCGTTCGCCCCATTGACCCACCTATCCACCCCAACAATTCCCTCCGCCCTCCCCCTACAGTGGAAGACATCATCCGGTTCCTCACCGTCGTCCTGCAGAACATCCACCCCTTCCAGCGCCCCCACACACTCCAGCAGATTTCCCTCGCTGCCTGCTCTGTTTTCCACTTAAACACCTACGCCACATACTCCCACAACCAGGCCCACTTTACCTTCACCCGCCTAGACACCCTCGTTTAAGCCCCTCTCTCCCCTTCCCACTCCCTTCCCACACCCAATGCCATGGCTCGTCAACAGTATTGTCTCCTCTACCTCAACATTCGCTCCCTCTCTGCAAACAAATGCCTCTTCATGCATACCCTCTCCCAGCACCAGGTTGACTCCTTCATCCTTAATGAAACCTTCCTCCAACCCCACCATGTGGTCCGCATCTCCCCTTATCTCCTTCACCGCACTGACAATCCCCTTCCCCTAGCTCGAGGCGGGGTCGCTATCGGCCACCTCAGGCATCTCCCTGTCCGGTCACAACCCCTCCTCAATGACCCAACCGAACACCTTCTCCTCAGCCTCTTTTTTCCCTCCCTCACCGTCACCTGTGCCACTATCTATATTCGCCCCGCAGCTCCTCTCCCCTTTGACTTCATTTCCCATGTTGACCATACCTTCTCCACCTATGTGATCGCCGCTGACCTCAACATCCACAGCCGTGACCCTGCCACCCTTCGGCGGTGGCATCAGTTCCTTGCCACCCTCCAAGGTGACCTTGTTCCTCTCCCACAGCACACCCGTCCTGAAAGTAACTCCACCCCCGATGTTATCCTCGCTTCCCCCAACCTCCTTGGTCGCATTGCCGTTGATGTCCTCGATCCCGTCGGTAGTGACCATCTCCCTGTCCTTCTCACCATCTCCTCTACCCATCCTGCCACTGCAGCCACCCGCCCACCTGCCCCTCCAAAATCTGTCCATGACTACCACCGTGCAACTTGGGAATCCATTGCCTTACAGGTCGAAAGCCACCCCCTCACTTTCCACCACCCTGATGACATCACCCATGCCTCTTCCTTCCTTCAGAAGACCATCACTGACGCTGTGGAGGCTCAGGTCCCTACCAAACTCATCCACCCTCACCGCCCTACGCTTCCTCCACAGGCCATCCTTCTTCTGCGTGAATCCCGCAGGCTCTACCGCTCCTTCCTCCGCACTCGTGACCGGGATACTCTCACCCGCCACCGGCAATTACAGCGACATATCCGGAACCTCCTTACAGCAAAGAAACGCCGGGACTGGGATCAGACATGCACACGCCTCAACTCCACCCTCCCTGTCAACTCCTCCAAGTACTGGTCAGCCTTCCACCGTCTTACTGGTAGCCATCCCACCCCACATTACCCCATCCTCCATGACGATCGACCCTTTCCCGACAACCTCAGTAAGGCTAACCATTTTGCTTCCCACCTGTCCGAGGTCTTCTCCATTCCTGACGATCCCCATTTTGATTACTCCCTCTTCCCCACTGTCCTTGACCGCACTGACACCTCTGTCCCCCCGCTCGCCCCTAACTTCCAGTACTTGGATCGGCTACCCCCCTCCGACAACAACACTCCCATCACCATGCAAGACATCACACTCGTCCTCCGCTCCAAACGCAACACCGCCCCTGGCCATGATGGCGTCACCTACCGTCACCTCAAGGAATCCCCTCCATCCTTCCTGTCTGTCCTTGCTACCCTGTACAATGTCCTCCTCTCCACTGGATTTTACCCTGACCTGTGGAAGACTTCCCGTGTCCTGCTGTTCCCTAAGCCTAACAAACCCCCCTCTGCTACCTCTTCCTATCGTCCCATCTGCCTCACCTCCGTGTTCAGTAAGGTCTTTGAGGCCAACCTCTATCGCCGTATCCACCGCCACCTTAACCAGCACCGCCTCCTTCCTCTTACCCAATGTGGCTTCCGGCCTTCCTTCTCTGCTGACAACCAGCTCCTTAACCTCACCCATCTTCTTTCCCTCCAACTTAACTCCCGTCGCTCTGCTATCTTTGTTTCCCTTGATCTCCAGAACGCCTATGACCGTGTCTGGCATCCCGGGCTCCTTTTCAAACTCCAGACCTATGCTCTCCCAATCAACTTCGTCCGTCTCGTTGCTTCCCTCCTCTCCCATCGTCCCTCCTATGTGACTATCCACAATTCCAACTCCCGTGCTTTCTACCCCTCTGCCGGCGTGCCCCAAGGTTCTGTCCTTTCCCCTCTCCTCTATCTCCTGTACACTGCTGATATGCCCAAACCTCCCCCTCCTGTTCATCTTCTCCAGTTCGCTGATGACACCGCCTTCCTAGCCCTTTATCCTACCCTTCAACGGTCCCAACGTACCCTCCAAACCCACCTTGACCAATTCACCGCTTGGTGCAACCAGTGGTTCCTCCGTGTTAATCCCTCCAAGACCCAGGCGATCATCATAGGCCGCACCACCCACTCCTTCCGCCTCCATGATTTCTACCTCACCATTTACGGCCGTCCTATCCACCTCACTCCTACCCTCAAAAACCTTGGCCTCACACTCGACCGCCACCTCACCTGGACTCCCCATCTCCTTACCATCCAAAACAAAGCTCACAACCGCCTCCGCCTCCTGAAACTCCTGTCCGGCCGGACGTGGGGTCTGCATCCTTCCACCATCCTTCACACCTACAAATCCATGATCCGCCCCATCCTTTGTTATGCCAGCATCGCTTGGATTTCCGCCCCTCCCCGGTTCTATAAAGCCCTCCAAATCCTCGAACGCCATGCACTCCGCCTCGCCTTCCGCATCCGCCTTCCGTCCCCCACGCGCATCCTCTATGACCTCATCCCCTTCCCCCACCTTCTCCTTTTCCTTGAACACATCCGCACACTATATATTGTCTGCCGCCTTGATCCCCCTAACTCCCTGGTGTCTCCCTTCCTCTCCACTCCCAACCAGTTGCCGCGCCTTTACCGTTGTGTCCCTCCCTCTCTCCATCTCCACACCCTCCATCTCCTTTCCCAACACAACTTCCACCGTTTACCACTCCCGGATGATGAGCTTCGCCCTGACATCTACCCTTCCTACCAACTCTAACCCCCTCTTCCTGCCTCCTCCTCAGAGCTCCCTCTCCTCCCCCTCCCACCTTCTGAGCGGATTTCCCCTCCTACTCCCCGTCCATCTCTTGTGCCTTCTTTCAGTGTCTCTGCACTCCCTCCTGCCCTGTCTTCCCTTTTCCTCTCCCGCCCCATGTGTCTCCTACCTCTTCGTGAACCCACGGTTGCCCCTCCTTTCTTCATCCCGCTGCTTCCACAGCTGCCCCATGCTCTCCCCTCCTTTTCCATCCTCTCTGACCTTTCCCTCGGCAGGTCCCGCCTGGTAGTTTTATTCTTCGTCGTGTGCGCTCCCAGTGGGTTTTAAGTGTGTTGTTTCGGAGTGTTTTTAATACTGTGGCCAACTTTTAACCTGTGCATGCGCATCCAGTGTCTTCTCTGTGTTTTACGAATCGCCAACTGTGTTTTTTTTTTACTTTCTGGTGACTTTTTTAACTGTCCCCAATGAACGTCTACATGTCAGTGTATTTTTACCTCCATTTTCTCCCCTTACTCTGTTTTTATGTTCCCCTTTTTTACCTCCTTATGTATGTATTCTTTTATTCTTGTTTTAGTTGTCATGTCACTCGGCTGAAGAGCGGCGGATTGTGCTGCTGACAGCCCTCCCCTGCCCATATGGGGCAGGGGCATGAAATCACAATAAAGAAAAAAAAAAAAAAAAAAAGCTGGGAACAGCTGATGTTTGTTGTAGCCTAGTAGGAAAGTACATACAAAGGCGTGGATATTTATATTTAGTTGTGAAAACTTGTTTTTTTTCTGTGAAAGTTATATTTCTTCGCGGAAAATGTATGTGCTTCTTTATGAATAGTGTGCTAAGATTACAAGTACGAATATGTTGTGCCTTAGTGATGATTATCCGCCGTAAAATCGGAGAACTGTCGATTTATCGCGTAGAACGTAAAGCTTTTGGTGTGGTTGTTTCTATAAACCTTGAATGTAATTTACTCTTGATTTTGTATTAACACAGTGAAATATAATAATCATTCTACTATAGAACAATAAAACTGTCAGCTTAAGAAAACGTGACAAATCACAAATTTTGTTGCGCTAAGAGTTTGTTTATAAATAACTAAGCTACCAGTCACAATTTTTTCTGTTCTTTATATTTTGCACGAAGCGTTGTGCTAAATAATAACCATTATCAATTGCATTCTTCACCATCCTGTGCCATTTTTTCGTGGTGTTTTCGCTTGTAACCATATATGTGCGTTTGTTATTTTTTTTACGTATGCCTGTATTGTGCTCAGAAAATTGGACCACAGAAGAATTTAAGGACAACAGAAGAACCAGAACCCCACACAAACACCACGAAAAAAATGGCATAGTATACAGGACAATGCACTTCGAAATGAGAATTATTTCTCGAAACGCGTCGTGAAAAATATAAATAAAGGTAAAAATCGTGTGGTAGCAGTTATTTATAAACAAAGCCATTGTTTCCACAGTCGTTGCTGGCTTTCACAAGCCATGTCGAACGCATAAAATCTAATTATTGCGGTATTTTTATTAATTTTTAAAATTTATGTGTCCGCAGAGAAATATTAATTAAATGGTACGTGTTTATTTTTTAAATTACACATAGATTACTAGTTTTGAGTCTATAAGAGTGCAAAGGATGCCACAGAACATTATTGGTGTAAATGATTCCCACACATTTGGTCAAAGGTATACAACAAATTTATTAACTAACATTTGGGCTACTGCACTGTAAATGAGTATTTGAAATACCTGTGGGCAACCACATATTCATCAGTACTATGTAACAACATGTGCCATAGTCAGGAATGCCAGCCTAATTACAGAAAACTGAAAACTGTAAGAAACTAGAGGTCAATGGAAGCGTCCGATCCCACCTGTGCGCCTTCACTCGCAACATAAGGGTGTTGTGGTGTGACACGTCATTATGGCACAGAGTTATGAGCTGGTTTATTATGAGAAAACTAAGACATCCGGATCTATAAGAACATCATTCTATTGTCAGACATTTATGAAATATGGTCAAAGTTTTCTTAAATTTACTTTCTTTTTTTTAGGTGCCCATTTAAAAAAGTATTTTTCGAAGTTGCGTTTGTATTGCAGATGTTTTGATCTTATGACTCAACTTTTTACTGTGCAAAAGTAATCTCTTCAGAAAAGACTGACCAAGGCTCAATAAAACCATACATAGAGTTTCACAGCTGCTGACCAGTATTTTGGTGTATTACTCATACATTTTTTTATTATTATTATTATGAATTTGGCCAGTTATGGGCCGCATACAACTTAAGACTTATGGTGTTTCCTTTTCTTCCGTTCTTCCCACTACTACTTCATTTTCTCGCCAACTGCTCGTCTCTGCTCATCTGTCCACACTCTCTTGGGTCGAGGTTTTGGCGCATCTTCTTCATAGTTTGCGTTTTCTATAAGTGGCCTAAAGTTATTCCTTTCATGTATTATTTCTTCTGTAACACCTATTTTGTTGGTGTCTTTCTTTACTGCTTCTATCCACCCTACACAAAAAAAAAATTTTTCCGAAGCACACACAACATATGTATGAGAGGTCAACATATGTAAGTATGCAACAGTACCTATGGGGATTTTTGGGGCATTATCCTGGATAAAAACGAGTAGAATATAATACAATACTTTTTATCCCAATTTTGCTAAAAATGATTCCATGGCAGCATCTAATTAGTGTATTGCTCTTTCATGACCTTTTTACAGTATTAAATGTTACTATTTAACTGACTCTTTCCTCTTTAATTGTTTCTAGGACTGTACATCATTTTCATGCACGTAGGATGAAACGTGGACACATTAACAAATGTATTAATCTTCCAGTTTGTTAATATATCTGTTTGCCCCAATAGAAGTTGAATGTAGCACAGTCAGCCATGATACATTAGGTAAATTGCCAGTACCAGACCTCAAAGGCTTTTAAGGCACAGTAAAATATGCTAAGCTCATAAAACTACATTCATACGGGTCCAAAAGTCTTACTTGTGTTATTTTTATACAAATTAAAGAATTTTATTAAATTAGTTTAAGTGTAAAGAAACGTGTTACGATAACACCAGTTACCTTGGATCCTAGCAAAACAAAATAGGCTAAGACTTTTCAAATGGTAACAACTTTGATTTAAAAATAAATATGCCAGACTGAGTGTGCAGTGCAGATTAAAGTGTTGGGTGTCAGCTTTTTTTATACCCCCATTGCTGTTAAATGATATGGAGGTTTTACATCTGTCCATCTTTTGTCTTCACTTTCTATTTTTACCTCAACTTTGAATCTAAAAATGGGCCCTAATATTTGTTTTAACTGTATTATACTACATATAATTTTAAGAACAACAGAAAATGTGGAAATATACTTTCAGTTGCTTGTTCCACATATTGTCTCCGATTTAAAAGTTACATCTATCTGGAAAAAATTGTCTAGTATTACTCCATACAGTTAAAGATTTTTCTGTGGGCAATAGTGCTTTTTTCTGTTTGTGTATGCCTTGAAGACAATCTATACATTCCAAGCTCTGGTATCCTAAAATATTATCACATAACTGATGTTTGAATGTTTATTTACAAAGTAGATCACTTTGAGAATTCTCAGAGTAGTGTAACATGTGCTCTGCTAAAATTTTCACATGTTCTCCTTGTTCCAGCTGGCAACACATTAATGCCCACAAATTTACTCTCACATGTTTTAATCGATCTTTGTTAACTATTAGTCAAACCTGTAACGGAACATATTAAAAGCTTTACTTTAATGAAGTATGTGATACCCTCCAAATTCAACCAGTTTAACGAGTATTTATGATTATAGAAGAGTTATTGTGTATGTTAACAATGATTGCACAACATGTCTCCATAAACAGTCAACCCATTAAATTATACTGAATAACTGACCCACACAAAAGTTAATATCACTTGATCACTGATACAGCAAATGTCATCATGTAAAAACACTAAGTTTATCTTAAATAATTAATATGAAGTACGAAATATAGTAGCCAACTTAGGTATTTTGGATCCCCTTAAATAAAAATCACCCAGTGAAACCTATTTGTTCACTAGGAGAGTTTTCACTCAGTATTCACGTAATCAATCCTATTTTAGACGAAAACCAATGTAATTCTTAATAATTCATGTTACTTACTTATTTATGCAAATTAGAGAAGTCAATTGACAAACTTCTAAAAAACGGCCTTTTTGTAACAATGAATTATTCTGTCAAGTCTACAAATCTGTCTGTCATTTTAATAACATGTTAAATTATGTCACTCGATGCAAATTAATAACTTTTCTGCACAAATGTACATGTGACTTGTAAACTATATCTCTTTTTAGTAATTCTTTGACAATGTTATAAATACAAGGGGCAAGAACGGTCAGGAGCATCAGAGGGTTGGATTCCCTCATTCGAAGGCGCCAGTTTCCAAGGCCTGGGCTACTCCCTGGTTGGAATCTTCGCTTTCGAAGAGTCAGTCAGTCAGTCAGTCAGTCAGTCAGTCCGTCCGTCCGTCCGTTCGCCGCCGCCGCCGCCTTCTGTCCGTCCGTCCGTCCGTCCGTCTGTTCGCCGCCGCCGCCGTCCGCCCTGGTCGTCCGACCCTGGTCTGCGTCCGTCTGCGTCTTCGCCGGTCCTCGTCCGTCTGTGTCTTCGCTGTTTCCCAGTTTGTGTCCTTTCCTTTTCGTGCTGTGCGTTTTTTCTTCCTGTCGTCATGTCCGCCCCCACCACCACCGTCACTACTATCACCACCGCCATCGTCTATACATCCCCTTCCGCCACCTCCACCACTATAACTTGGTGTGCCCAGTCCCACCCCCCTCCTTCCATCCCACCTCTCCTCACTCTCCCTTCACCCTCTATCTTTGTCGCCCCCTCTCCCGCGTCTTCCTCCCGCTCCTCTCGTTCTGATCCCTTCCCCCCACTCCCCCGGCCTGTCACTGCAGCTCCGGCTCGGGTGGTGGCCCGTCGGGCCACTGCCCACGCCCAGCTCTCCCCGTCATCTTCGCCATCACCGCCGCCATTCACCGTCGCCGTCACCATCTCTGGCGCCAACTCCAGCCCCAGGACCTGCCACTCCCCGCCACATTCCAGTTGTTCCCATCCCCCACACTTCCTCCGCCGCCGTCAAGCGCCCCAGTGGCACTCCTGTCTCGTCTGCTCCCAAAAAGGCTCCGCCTCGTCCCCCTTCCCCCACCCCTGATGCCATGGATGTCTCCCCGCCCGTCCCTGCCCCCTCCTCCTCCTCCTCTACCCCCTCCTCCTACCGCTACCTCCTCTCCCGTCCGGATCCCTCCCTCCTTGAAGCCCGGAACCTCACCCTCTTCCTTCGCCAGAATTGTCCTGGTGCCCCCATCTCCCTCCTCACTCCTCGCCGTGATTTGGTACTCATCTCCTCCCCCAGCCCTACCCTCCACACGGACATCCTTTCCCGCATCCCTGTCACCCGCTTTGGCCCTCATGCCTCTCTCACCCCTGCTCCCTCGCCACCTCCTTCCCGCCAACCCCAACCTCCACGTCGCCCGCCGACCCTCACCGCCGTCATCACTCGGCTCAGTCCAGTGATCACGGAGGAGGAGGTGTTGGCGGAGCTTCAGGCCCATCCCCATCTGGAGGTGCGTGCGGTTCGCCGGATCCATAACGCTGCCGGCCCCACCCGCCTTATGCACGTTTTTTCTGAGCACGCCCCCTCCATAGACTGTCTCCTGAAGGAGGGTGCCCTCCTTTTTAACCAGCGTCATAAAGTTGACCCCTCCCGTTCCCCTCTTCAATCCCTCCGCTGCCAAAGGTGCTTGCGATATAATGCGCACCCAACATCTGAGTGCCGCGAGGCCCCCACCTGCCCGCACTGTAGGCAAGCCCACTTTTTACGGCAGTGCCCCAATTTCCAGTCCCCCCCCCCCTCCTGTAATATCTGTAACCTCCCTCATCCCACCTACTCCCAGAAGTGTAAGGCCCGACCCCCTCCTACCACTCCTGAACTCACCGTTCCTGTCTGCCCTCTGGACGCCCCCACCCCTCCCGGCAACTCCCTTCGCCCACCCCCTACCGCTGAGGACATCATCCGATTCCTCACCATTCTCCTGCAGAATGTACATCCTTTTCAGCACCCACACACCCTCCAACAGATCTCCCTCGCCGCCCGATCCGTTTTCCACCTCAAAATGTACGCCACCTACTCCAACAACCAGGCCCATTTCACCTTCTCCCGTCTTGACACCCTCGTTTAAATCCCTGTCATGGCGTGACAGCACCGTATCCTTTTCAACAACATCCGCGCCCTTCCCGCCAACAAGAACCTCTTTCTCCATACCCTTGCCACCCACCGCATGGACGCCTTCCTCCTAAATGAAACCTTCCTCCAACCCCACCACACCGTCCACACTCCGCCCTACCTCCTCCACCGCTCCGACAAACCCGTCCCAATTGCGCGTGGCGGAGTTGCCATTGGGCACCATCGCCAGATCCCCGTTCGGCTCCAACCTCTCCTTCCCGACCCCACCGAACACCTGATCCTTAGTCTCTTCTTCCCTGGCCTTACCGTTACCTGCGCCACCATCTATGTCCGCCTTAACGCCCCTATTCCCTTCGACTTCCTCTCCCACATTGACCGTACCTTCTCCTCCTACGAGATCGCCGCCGACCTCAACATCCATAGTCGTTCGGCCTCCCAGTTACGGGGGTGGCATCGGTTCCTCTTCTCCCTTCAAGGCGACCTCATTCCCATCCCCCAGCACACCCGTCCCGAATCCAACTCCACTCCTGACGTTATCCTCTCCTCCCCCAACCTCCTTGGCCGCATCACGGTGGATCTCCTAGAGCCTATTGGTAGCGATCATCTCCCTGTCCTCCTCACCGTTTCAGACGGTCGTCGCCCTCACTCCGACCCTCGTACTGACCTTCCCCCTAAGTATGTCCACGACTATTCCCGCACCGACTGGAATGCCTACCGGGATACCCTTTCCACCCAGGTCGATAGCCACCCTCTCACCTACCACCACCCTGACGATGTCACCCATGCCGCCTCCTTTCTCCAGCAGACCTTGTCTGAGGCCGTGGAGGCCCACGTCCCTAGTGTCGCCATCCACCCCCACCGTCCTACCTTACCCCCACAGGCCGTCCTCCTCCTCCGTGAATCCCGTCGTCTCTACCGTGCCTTCCTCCGCACACGTGACCCGGACACACTACGACGCCACTGGCAACTCCAGCGACACATTCGTAATTTGCTCGCGGCTAAGAAACGCCGGGACTGGCGGCAGACATGCACCCGTTTAAATGCTACCCTACCAATCAACTCGTCCAAGTTCTGGTCGGCCTTCCGTCGCCTTACCAGAACTAAACCCTCCCCCTATTATCCTCTTCTCCATGATGATCACCCTTTCCCTGACTCCCTTAGTAAGGCCAATCACTTTGCCTCCTACCTCTCCGATGTATTTTCCATCCCCGATGATCCCCAGTTCGATTACTCCCTCTTTCCGGATATCTGCGATCGAACTGACACCTCTTCCCCTCCCCTCGCTCCTGGTTTCCAGTACTTGGACAACATTGCACACACGGAACTCAATGCCCCTATCACTACACAGGATCTCATTGCTACACTCCGCACAAAACGCAACACCGCTCCTGGTCACGATCGTGTCACCTACCGTCACCTTCGTGAAGCTCCTGTCCTTTTCCTCTCCACCCTGGCCAGGCTCTACAATGTAGTCCTGTCCACCGGTTACTACCCCGACCTGTGGAAAACCTCCCGTATCCTCATGTTCCTTAAACCTGGCAAACCGCCGTCCGCCGTCTCCTCCTACCGTCCCATCTGCCTTACCTCGGTCTTCAGCAAGGTCCTGGAATCTATCCTCACCCGACACATCCACCAGCATCTCCGCCAGCACCGCCTCCTTCCCATTACCCAGTGTGGCTTTCGGCCGTCCTTCTCTTCCGACGACCTTCTCCTTCACCTCACTCATCTCCTTTCTGAACAGCTTAATTCCTGTCGCTCCGCAATCTTCCTCTCCCTGGACCTCGAATGTGCATATGACCGCGTATGGCATTCCGGTCTCCTCTTCAAGCTCAAAACCTTTGCCCTTCTCATTAACTACATCTGTCTGATCGGCTCCTTTCTCTCCCGTCGTCCTTCCTATGTCACCATACATAACACGGATTCCTACACCTTTTTCCTCTCCGCCGGTGTGCCCCAAGGCTCCGTCCTCTCCCCCTTCCTGTATCTTTTGTACACGGCGGACATGCCGTCCACCTTCTCCAGTTTGCCGATGACACCGCCTTCCTTGCCCTTGCCCCCACCCTGCAACGCTCCCAACGCCTTCTCCAATCCCATCTTGACCGATTCACCGCTTGGTGTAACCAGTGGTTGCTCACGGTCAATCCTTCGAAAACCCAGGCGATCATTGTAGGCAAAACCACCCCTTCCTTCCGCCTCCTTGATTTCTATCTCACCGTCTATGGCCGTCCCATCGCCCTCACTCCCACCCTTCAGTACCTTGGCGTCACCCTCGACCGTCGCCTCTCCTGGACTCCCCATCTCCGTACAATCCAAGCAAAGGCACGTTCCCGGCTCCGTCTCCTCAAGCTCCTTTCCGGCCGTACGTGGGGTCTGGACCCTCCCACGTGTGCGAGCGCGCGTGTGTGTGTGTGTGTGTGTGTGTGTGTGTGTGTGTGTGTGTGTGTGTGAACTAAATAGCCTGTCAGTTCGTTAGTAATATGTTCCAGGGATTACTTTGCATTATAGATTGTAGTGATGTGCAACAAATCACAAATTAATTTGGACATATGATTGCATTCTCAACATTTTTAATTTTGCATTTTTGTTGATGGTAATACCACTAAAGTTGAACATAACTCCACTAGTCAAATGGCAGTGAGAGATGCATGTATACGCTTGCTGGCAATTTGAAGGCAGCACTGAGTGGGGTTTTAAGAGCACCAGACATCTAGGTCTAAGTGAGCTTGGTATGGGTTAGGACAGAAACACTACAGTACATTACATGAAATCCCAATTAGTTTAAATAACACAACAGTCTGTATAGCAATACAGTATCATTTTTTAAAAATGCTGTAATGTGAATAACCCCAAATTGTGTTTTACTGCCAGTGTTGTTTTGTGGCAGTTGTGTACAAATTGTAATCATTATAGTCAATACCTTTCTTAAATTGGTTTCTTGAATTTAGTAAATGTGTGCCAGTGCTATATCTATATTCTTAGTCTTTGTCATCGATGCATGCAGTTGGACATTAATACATATACAAAATTAAACAAATCATTGCTCTCTCCTGTCCAGTTAATAGCTCTCTGTAGACTAGGCAGTGATTTGAAACACACAGTTAAATTACAAGAATCTGGCTTTCATCCACCTACTCATGCCAACCCTCATCTGCAGGTTCTTTACCACACAAGCATAGGTCTCTTTGGACCCTGATTCTGTCTTATTACTTTCTCACATATTTCACAATTTTTCCACACTCCTTTGCTTTTCCCCTTTGTCTTCACTTACCAGAAGCAGAACATTGCGTCACCAAAAGCTGGACGTAAACATTCATGGCGAGTACACTTACCTAGTTCAGCTTTCTATCTGCTATTCAAATAAAAGTTTAAAGAGATTCATTGTCCTTTCATTTTCAGAATAAAGTCACAAACTGTGATATGAAGACATGCAGTCTGACTAGCTGGCTTGGCATTTAATGAAAAAATTAAGTTTTTTACAACATTAATGCATTTTTTGTTTAGTTTAGGATGGTTGCCTGAAAGTGTGTTCTCCCAGCAAAAAAATAATTTACTTCCCTTTTAGTTAATTTGAGATGGAAAATTTTTGTTTAGACTCTACATGCCAGAGGAAGCTATCATCATAAGCAATTCCTTTATGCCAACCTTGGTGTAAATGGGGGCAATCTGTTCATAATTCCTATTTAAATGTGATGCTTATATTAACATTGCAAAATATCTTCACTTAATCTTCTAAAATAAAGTTTTAATACCAATTAATAAAATAACAGTTCGTTCCTGCCAATATTACAGTTTATTATTGCCAATATATATCAAAATGCAGGAAACATTTTTCATTATCAGCTGACAGAACTACTTCAGAAAGCAGACATAATATGACAAATTAAATAAGCTACATGTAACCTGAAGGAACAGATGTAAATAAAAAAGAGTCATATGCAGAATATAAAATGTAGTTTACATTTTAAAAAAAGATAATTCACATTTCCCTGAAACTTGTGCAACATACACAATAAGTATCCACATTGTTGGGATATCCCAATTTAAAGAAGAACTTCTATATTTCAATAGTAAGTTTGGTCTGAGCTTTAAGAAAAAACTTATTTCAATAATCGGGTTAGAAAATAGCTCTGAGCACTACGGGACTTAACATCTATGGTCATCAGTCCCCTAGAACTCAGAACTACTTAAACCCAACTAACCTAAGGACATCACACAACACCTAGTCATCACGAGGCAGAGAAAATCCCTGACCCCGCCGGGAATAATCGGGTCAGACCCTAGCTACAACAAAAAAACTTAATATATTTCAGCAGTCAGGCTAGGCCTGAGCTTTAAGAAAAAACTTACTAGAATCATTCCCTTAATAGTTCCATTACGTTGGATCTCAGATTAAGAAAATCCTACACACTATGCTGCAGTAAACAGTCGCGCACCTTCAAAAGTCTGAAGCTGACTGGGATGACTGCGTAGCTGGTGGTGGAAAGGTAGCCTGAAAAGAAATTAAAATCCACATTAACATTACTGAAAACCTTTATTTCTAAATTATGGATTACTAAGTTTGTTGCACTAATACTGGGTTAATGTTGGGGAAAAATGTTTATGTAACATGGCTTTTCTTATCCATTTCTGTACCGAAATATTCAATGACTGAATGAAACTCAAAGTGGCTCCACATTTGTGTGTATTTACATCTTTATATTGTAATTAGCTACTTAAAGTCATAATATGTATATGCCACACTGTAAAAAAACAAGTAGATAACTAATAATAAAAAATATAGGCCTAGTTAATTGTTACAATTTAGATGTCATGTAATGAGAATTTTACTGTACATGCAAGACATACTGGACCAAAGAAACGAAATGCCATGATGTTAATAACCTAACATGTAAACAAGATTAGCAAACAGTTTAACGTGAGTATATTAATATGGGTGATAATACCAGATGTAGTTTTTCTGTCTAGATGGTGTTATAGTCAGGACTGAGATTTTAAGCTAATGGGGAACTTCAGGCAACTGTCAATCAGGAAGTTGTGTTAATACAAGATATGAGCACTTTTACCCATCAGCAATTATTCCATAATGTACTAATGCCACTGCTTTGGAACAAGACGTGTTGTGAACTATGTTGGAACATTCACATTTGCATGAGAAAGTCACAAGCCAATGGAAATATGCAATGCTGCTGTACATACATCAATTTTTTTTTCGAATGAAACAAAATGTGTAAACACTTTATGACTGATTTGCAGTGTATCATTCAGCTGGCTTGCTGTGTAATGGAATTATCCACACCAAGTTCAAGGTGTGGAGTGACTTCAGTTTTTTCAATAGCAATGTCTACAAATTATTCCACGTGACAGTCACATCAAATCATAATTAAGTATTTTCTTTAATTATACTAACAGAGCTACCTTCAGAAAAAATAAGAATTATTTTAAAAATGGTGCCAGAAACTTGCATGCCATAGCCTTTATCAATACTGGATGTGAGGTCAGTCTGGAGGCAGTTTTCAGTTGCAATTTCTTATTTCTTTTGTGGATTGTTTTGGTCTTTATGCCACCATTAGCACACAGTATTAAATATATGCAAGTTAGCCAATAGCACTGTATGTCCAGCAGTGCTCCCTCAAACTTAAAAATGTTAAATAAATAATAATTACTTTATTCCTTAATATGCCCTTTGGGGAAAGGAAAGTTGCTAGATAAATTTCAAAATGCCATACATGACTTTAGAAATGCGATACTTACCATTTCAGAAATTTCTACTGTCTTTACAAATTCCTCGCTTTGCTTAGAGTGTGGTCTTTGTCTTCCCCCCGGATGACATCTGCGACCTGCCAACTTGTTTTTTCTTCTGCTTATTGCAGTGGACTGAACGGGAATATAGTTACCGCGATTTTTTCTAGATTTTCCTGTAACAAAAATTAGAATTCATACAATATTGAATTACTTGCCATAACATTTATATAAAAGTATGTTTTACTTACCTTCACCAAAATTTGCCAAATAAGATGCAAGCTTTCTCAATTTTTCGCACATGACTTCAAGGCCTGTCCTCATTTCCTCAGGGGATTTATTTGAAAAATCTATGAGACGAGCTTTTATCTCGTCGATTAAATCATTATTTGTATTGTCTGGAACTGTCTCCATGTGAAGTGTCTCTGGCATCTCTTCTTGGCTTTCACAGAGCAAACCTGTGTCCGTTTGCTCCAAACGTTCCGAAGAACTTGAAGCCCCTGCATTCTGAGAGCAATACAGAGGCTCTAGCCACCCTTCAGGAGGCTCCTCATCTGTAGCAATAAAATAATACAGTCTACGTACACTGTCACTATCCGTCACCTCCCTGTAGTTCCCCAGTCTATATGTTTGCAGATCTTCCCTGTATTGCCTTGGCAACAAGTGCAAACAAGAACAGCCATATTAACAATGTAATAATGATTCTCCCTTTCTTCACTGGGAATGAGCAGAACATCCTCATTGACTTGTCTGATTTTTGCTAGAATCTCCTGTGAAGGAGCCTTTTTAGGCCTACAGAAAGACTTAGGACTTGCTCCATTAGCAGCATCAAGAAGTCTCCTCTGAAAATACAAATTCACCTTTGTGAGAAAAAAGTCCACCATCTGAACCACATTGAAGGCACGCACTCTCTCAATAATCCTATCCTTTAAAATTCTCGTGAAGGCCTCAGTTATATTATTTGTGTTGTGCCCTTCTATAAGCATACCTCGCCGATGTGAAAGGGTCCACAGTCCTCACCTATCCCAACACCCTTCCAAGTATTTCAATAAATTTTGATTATTTTCACCGATGTTCGCTCTTGTTACATTATAGTTTACCACTGCTTCATTTTTTGTTTGCGCAAACATTATTTTTTTGAAATTCTGGAAGAACTCGCACTGTTTTTGCTGTGGTATAGCATTTTTTGCTTTGAGAAGCCAGCGCCACACTGCCTGCAGGACATGGAATATACACAACAAAGCTTTTGTGTTTGGGAAGCACCTTCTAATTGCATTTTGTTCTGACTGGCTGTCGTCAGTCAGAAACACACTTGGGCCATTGATGTTTCCCCCAAAATATTTTCCCCCACTATCTCTTTCAGCAACTCTAGTCCCATTTCTATAACTCCGCAGCTTTCTGAAGACATAATCAGAACTCCTAGTGGTAAACCTCCACACTCACTGTGAGTAAGTAAAACGAACACTCTGCTGCTGTCATGATCCAGAGAACCAGTGGAATCCATAAATACAAGTTTGGAAGCAGCTTTTACACGAGTATGGACTTTTTGCATCAGTGGTGAGCAAATGCTGAAAAACAATTATACAAATATTAATAGTAGCTAAATGTACATGCATAAAGTTTTCATCAGACTACAAATTTGTAAATATACTCTTACCATACTATATAATCATCATCTTACTGAATCATCTTGGCACACACAGCTCCAACTTCGCTGTTGTATTCCTCTAACCTCTGTTGTAACAGCTGCTTTCCATCTTTGTTCAAGTCTGTTGGCCCATACTTTTTCTTAAAAACTTTGTTGAACAAATAGTGGCAAAAGTTGTAATCAGGACACCTGCTTCTGTCTGCAAGGACTAAAGGGTAATCTGAACAATTCAGCTGAATTTCAACCTTTATTGACTCAAGAGCAGTGGCTGGTGAATGACCTCTTTCAAACAGGGATATTAATTTTTCTTTGACATCACTTGATGGTTGTCTAAATCTTAAAGCAGCAGCACTCTCAACACTGTGGTTATGACCCAACACCAAGTTAACCTCACACGGCATTTCCTTGTAGAGCATTGCTTTCTCTACAGACTTACCTCTGTATCTATCATGCACGGCATGAATTGTCACTGTCATTTTTGATGGACAGTTAGTGTTTTTTGTTGCCCTTTGCACTGAACCATGAACTTTTATACTGCGAGTATTGTGGTGACAGACCAGCCTTTGTTTGCAAACAACATACTTTCCTGATGCAGGTTCAGTGCACCTTATTGTATAAGTTGTTTTTGTTGTGTTTTCAAACTGTGCCAACCACTGTCCAAACTCATCCCTTGATTTAACATCAACAAGGATGTTTAAAGATTTAATTTCTTGCACATTACAATCATTTCTGTGCAGCTCCAACACACGTGTTTTCCACTGCGGGAGAATTTCCTGTTAAGAGAGAAGAGCATGTATTACTATCACTTCTGTATTTGGCTTCATTGAAATTATGTCAGAATTTTCCTCTCTACAGTAACATACATTTGATATAAGAAGTGCAGCAGGTATGTAGACACATGGTAGACCAGACCACAATTTCATAAAAACCACCAATAAGTACACATTTTACCTTGGGTAGGGAGTGGTAAAAATAAAATAATATTTAAACTTTCGAAATTTTGGGTGAAAAGCTTTTGTACTCGTCAGAATATGGTTAAAAATGTTTCATATTCACACAAACATTTCACTGAAAAAAGAAAAAAATACTTGGGGGGCACAAAAAAAGACCTAGTGACTAAATTGAAGAAAGTGCCTACACAGGTGACAGGACAATAAAAGTATGAGGCAAGATAAAAAGAATTCATATAATGGTCTATTAGACATATCTATGTCAAACAGATTAATGTAGTATAAGCTTTGAGGAAAAGGGTAGATTTTTATACATAGGAAACATTAACTATGTCCATTAATGTTACAAACAGTATTTAAACTAATAGTTTTGGCCTAAACAAATTTTTCTAGACACTTCAGTCTGATAGTTCCAATTCCAAATCTTAAGGGAAATGTTTTTAAGGGAAAGACAAATGGACATGTTGGTGTGCTCCTATAGATTATTTAAAATTTCTGAAGTTTCTGGGTGATTAGAGCTGGGTGTTTGGTAAAATCTGAAAACCAATCCTTACTGGCAAAACTTCTTTTCACTGGTAAATATGCTTTCTGTAGTACCTGAACAAACTCAGCAACAAACTGTTTTACCTTGAATGAAGTTACAGGAAGGCCCATGTAGCCAAGCAAGTATATTCATCTTTACTGAGAACAGATCTTTGTGTATTCAGAACTTTTTAGTATTACTCTCAGATGCCAGTGGTATGTTTAAATTACAGTTGAGTAACAGCTTTTATTTACACCTGGCATTAATTTTAAACTACCACAGCATACTCTGTGTCTTTCTCTTAAATGTTGCAGTTTAATGTAATTTCTAGGCATTCAACACTAATGACAGGCTAATGATTTCCAAATTGAAATACAGAGAGTAAACAAAAAAGTTACTAGTTTAAAAAAAAAGCAAACACTATCTGTAATTAATCTGAACTTAGGACGCAGTCAGCTGTTCAAGATATGATTGCCTTCTGTTTACTCCACTTTTCCTCCACCTTTCCAAACAATGGAAAAAACAACTCACAATTTAGTATACAAATGTGTTTTATAATTCCAGTACACAATGTTAATAAGTTTTAGCTGATTATGAAACTTCTTACACATACACATGTTTCACATATATGTGAAACGTAAAGAAAAAATGGCCTACGAAAAAAGCCTTCTTTTAAAGGATCATTAAAAGTCTATGTGGGTAACAAGAAACATAAAAACCAAATTCGTACAGAAACATGTATTAAATGGTAATTTTCCAGTACCGAGAAATGAAAATCTGTCAAAATAGGTATACCGCTGTTTTATATTACGATTTGCGCGCGCTGTTTCATACAGTTATTAAATCTCCTGCTTACTATCACACCATTTAAATTACTGGAGTCCACAGCAAGATTTTTAAATGAGGATTTCTGATCAGGTAAACAAGTTGGCTGTACCTTCATCTTATTTCCTTCCATAATGTACTCTAGTAATAGCTATTTTTACCCGATCGTGCTTATTTTATTTTTACCCTACCAATACCCTTATCTTTCATGTTTTATTTGATCCCCGTACTTCTATAATCTTAAGTAGCCAACATTACCAAGTTGCCAATAACAACTGTCAAGTGAGCAGTCTGGATTAATAGCTTCAAAAAGCAAGCAGAGAATACACTCACTTGAGAAATAGTATTAACTATTTCACTCTGCCTTTCGTTCGCCGGCAGCATTATCATTGAAAGCAATGAATTTCAACGCTTAAAAAAAACATTAAGTGCAGAAAATTCATACTAAATATGGTACTTACAAATACTTCAGCCTTTCGCTTGTACACAACACTATCTTCGAACGAAATCATTTCCAAAATACAGTATGGAGGACACGCTGACGCAGGAAACGCATACACATACAAACCGAGGCCAACGGGCTCGTTGGCCTCGATACAAACACAATAGTGAGTAGTGATTAACACAAAATTTCGCGCGCGCGTGCCTGATGCACAGCAATTTTTCATTGGTAGTCGTCTGGTATCTCCTTATCGGTCGCTAGCTACAGTGCTCAGACAGTGTGGAGGGGAGATGGCTAGACCCCGGGTCAAGTCAGTACTCGCTTAATGTATCACCATCGGCGCAGTCGTTCGAAAATGTTGCTCACTGGCAAGTTGGCCATAATTTCCCTTTACATAGGTTTATGTACTGCAGTTCGCACCTGTCATCTGTCGGTGGTAGTCCGTACTACGCGTGTTCGGCTACGCCGCTGCTCTCTCGCGTCACTCCTCTACACTACGTGCAGCTGGCTGGGTTAGCATCGCCATTACATCTCCTGCCGTCTTCTGCTTGCCTGGACTTCCACTGGGTAATACGAAATGTGGGAAGAATTTTTACGTGAAGCCCCCTGCTTTGGCTCACGGCATTGTGCTGTCTGTTTACATCTAGTCCACATAAACCTGGAGACACTCGAAGTAAGACCCTATAACAGCAAGTTGGAAAGTATGCTTGAAATTCGATACAAAAACTTAATATGCAGCGAACAAATCGATAAAGTTGCGGGTTGGGCAGAGAAGAAAATTAAACGGGATAATAAAAGTAACCTGGGCTGCTTTACTGTAAACTCGATATAGGTTTCCCATAACGAAATTTCCTGCTGTTTCGAAAGGCGAAGTTAAGAAATGTTAACCTTTTTCAGTTTCGTGTATGTATTGTGTGTGTGTAGCCAAGCACATAGATGATAGATCATTTATCGACCGAGGAAGTTCCAGGCTGTAGTCGCAAGTACGGCTAACGAATGGAAAATTATGGGCACAGCAATTCCGGTGACGTATCAATTCCAACTGCGCGCTGTGCTGTTAAAACACGAACCCTTACGCCACCGATACTATTGCATTTAGAGCATGTGCTCGGAGAATACTTCTCCGAGCCACTCAAAAATTGATTCCATCTCTTACCCAAATGATAATACACATCATTTTTTTTTCCTTTATTGTAATTTTAATCACCTATACAGGCGGGCTGTCAGCAGCATAGTACGCTGCTCTTCAGCCTTAAGTGGAACAATAACATGACAGAGGTGATACAGACAGTACAAAAAACGGCGGGCAAAATAGGAGATACAAAAAACAATAAACAAGAAGCCGTTCACGTTGGACGATAAAAACGCTAACACTTGTAGACACGGCGCACAAAACACGGAGAACGGTGACGGCACATGTGAACAGTTGAGTTGTAACTGCACGAAACACAAAACGAAGCACACACACTAGACACTGATGGCGATGATCTCCAGCGCGCGAATGTTCACTGAGCGTGTACGAGTCCGGGGACCTGCCAAGGAAGGAGGGGGAGGAGGAAGGGGAAATGGGAGAGGGGAGAGCAGAGATGCCACGGGCAAAGGAGAGAGGGGGAGGGAGGAAGGGGGAGGGGAAGCCCGGGCGAGAGGGTAGGAGGGAGGGGGGAAAGGAAAGGGAAGGGAAAGGGGGGAGGGAGGGTGCCTAAAGGAAAGGACACAGGAGGTGGGGGGGAGACGATCAAAGTTGATAGGAGGGGTAGATGCAGTGGAGGAGGACATCATCAGGGAGGGGGAGCTGGCGGAAGCCACCTTGGGAGAGGGTAAGGAGGGTTGAGAGATGGAGACCGGGTGGGACGTGGGAATACAGGCGCGGCAGCGGGTGGGGGTGGGTGAGGATCGGGGAGACGAGCAGGTGAGGAGGGTCGAGTTTACGGGAGGTGTACAGGATCCGTATCCTTTCAAGGAAAAGGAGGAGGTGGGGGAAGGGGATGAGATCGTACAGGATCCGCGTGGGGGAGGGGAGACGGATGCGATAGGCGAGGCGGAGAGCATGGCGTTCAAGGATTTGGAGGGATTTATAAAAGGGAGGGGGGGCAGAGATCCAAGCCGGGTGGGCGTAACAAAGGATAGGGCGGATGAGGGATTTATAGGTGTGGAGGATGGTGGAGGGGTCTAGACCCCATGTACGGCCGGAGAGGAGCTTGAGGAGACTGAGTTGGGAGCGTGCCTTGGCTTGGATTGTCCGGAGGTGGGGAGTCCAGGAGAGGCGACGGTCGAGGGTGACGCCAAGGTACTTAAGGGTGGGAGTGAGGGCGATAGGACGGCCATAGATGGTGATGTAGAAATCAAGGAAGCGGAAGGAAGGGGTGGTTTTGCCTACAATGATCGCCTGGGTTTTGGAGGGATTGACCTTGAGCAAACACTGGTTGCACCAAGCGGTGAACCGGTCAAGATGGGATTGGAGAAGGTGTTGGGAGCGCTGTAGGGTGGGGGCAAGGGCAAGGAAGGCGGTATCATTGGCAAACTGGAGAAGGTGGACGGGGGGTGACAGCGGCGGCATGTCCGCCGTGTACAACAGGTACAGAAGGGGGGAGAGGACGGAGCCTTGGGGCACACCGGCAGAGGGGAAAAAGGTGTAGGAATCTGAGTTATGGACGGTGACATAGGAAGGACGGCGGGAGAGAAAGGAGCCGATCAGACGGACGTAGTTAATGGGAAGGGCGAAGGTTTGGAGCTTGAAGTGGAGACCGGAATGACATACGCGGTCATAGGCACGTTCGAGGTCCAGGGAGAGGAAGATTGCGGAGCGACGGGAATTAAGCTGATCGGAAAGGAGATGAGTGAGGTGAAGGAGAAGGTCGTCGGAAGAGAAGGACGGCCGAAAGCCACACTGGGTGACGGGAAGGAGGCGGTGCTGGCAGAGACGCTGGTGGATGCGGCGGGTGAGGATAGATTCCAGGACCTTGCTGAAGACCGAGGTAAGGCTGATGGGGCGGTAGGAGGAGACGGCGGATGGTGGTTTGCCGGGTTTAAGGAACATGAGGATACGGGAGGTTTTCCACAGGTCGGGGTAGTAACCGGTGGACAGGACTACATTGTAGAGCCTGGCCAGGGTGGAGAGGAAAGAGACAGGAGCTTCACGAAGGTGACGGTAGGTGACACAATCGTGACCAGGAGCGGTGTTGGGTTTTGTGCAGAGTGTAGCAATGAGATCCTGTGTAGTGATAGGGGCATTGAGTTCCGTGTGTGCAATGTTGTCCAAGTACTGGAAACCAGGAGCGAGGGGAGGGGAAGAGGTGTCAGTTCGATCACGGATATCCAGGAAGAGGGAGTAATCGAACTGGGGATCATCGGGGATGGAAAATACATCGGAGTGGTAGGAGGCAAAGTGATTGGCCTTACTAAGGGAGTCAGGGAAAGGGTGATCATCATGGAAAAGAGGATAATAGGGGGAGGGTTTAGTTCCGGTAAGGCGACGGAAGGCCGACCAGAACTTGGACGAGTTGATTGGTAGGGTAGCATTTAAACGGGTGCATGTCTGTCGCCAGTCCGGGCGTTTCTTAGCCGCGAGCAAATTACGAACGTGTCGCTGGAGTTGCCGGTGGCGTCATAGTGTGTCCGGGTCACGCGTGCGGAGGAAGGCACGGTAGAGACGACGGGATTCACGGAGGAGGAGAACGGCCTGTGGGGGTAAGGTAGGACGGTGGGGGTGGATGGCGACAGTAGGAACGTGGGCCTCCACGGCCTCAGACAAGGTCTGCTGGAGAAAGGAGGCGGCATGGGTGACATCGTCAGGGTGGTGGTAGGTGAGAGGGTGGCTATCGACCTGGGTGGAAAGGGTATCCCGGTAGGCATTCCAGTCGGCTCAGGAATAGTCATGGACATACTTAGGGGGAGGGTCAGTACGTGGGTCGGGGCGAGGGCGACGACCGTCTGAAACGGTGAGGAGGACAGGGAGATGGTCGCTACCAATAGGCTCCAGGACATCCACCGTTATGCGGCCAAGGAGGTTGGGGGAGGAGGGGATAACATCAGGAGTGGAGTTGGATTCGGGGCGGGTGTGCTGGGGGATGGGAATGAGGTCGCCTTGAAGGGAGGAGAGGAACCGATGCCACCGCCGTAACTGGGCGGCGGAACGACTATGGATGTTGAGGTCGGCGGCGATCACGTAGGAGGAGAAGGTACGGTCGATGTGGGAGAGGAAGTCGAAGGGAATAGGGGCGTTAGGGCGGACATAGATGGTGGCGCAGGTAACGGTAAGGCCAGGGAAGAAGAGACTAAGGATCAGGTGTTCGGTGGGGTCGGGAAGGAGAGGTTGGAGCCGAACGGGGATCTGGCGATGGTGCCCAATGGCAACTCCGCCACGCGCAATTGGGAGGGGATTATCGGAGCGGTGGAGGAGGTAGGGCGAAGTGTGGACGGTGTGGTAGGGTTGGAGGAAGGTTTCATTAAGGAGGAAGGCGTCCACGCGGTGGGTGGCAAGGGTATGGAGAAAGAGGTTCTTGTTGGCGGGAAGGGAGCGGATGTTGTTGAAAAGGATACATTGCTGTCGCGCCATGACAGGGATTTAAACGAGGGTGTCAAGACGGGAGAAGGTGAAATGGGCCTGGTTGTTGGAGTAGGTGGCGTACATTTTGAGGTGGAAAACGGATCGGGCGGCGAGGGAGATCTGTTGGAGGGTGTGTGGGTGCTGAAAAGGATGTACATTCTGCAGGACAATGGTGAGGAATCGGATGATGTCCTCAGCGGTAGGGGGTGGGCGAAAGGAGTTGCCGGGAGGGGTGGGGGCGTCCAGAGGGCGGACAGGAACGGTGAGTTCAGGAGTGGTAGGAGGGGGTCGGGCCTTACACTTCTGGGAGTAGGTGGGATGAGGGAGGTTACAGGTATTACAGGAGGGGGGGGACTGGAGATTGGGGCACTGCCGTAAAAAGTAGGCTTGCCTACAGTGCGGGCAGGTGGGGGCCTCGCGGCACTCAGATGTTGGGTGCGCATTATATCGCAAGCACCTTTGGCAGCGGAGGGATTGAGGAGGGGAACGGGAGGGGTCAACTTTATAACGCTGGTTAAAAAGGAGGGCACCCTCCTTCAGGAGACGGTCTATGGAGGGTGCGTGCTCAGAAGAAACGTGCATAAGGCGGGTGGGGCCGGCAGCATTACGGATCCGGCGAACCGCACGCACCTCCAGATGGGGATGGGCCTGAAGCTCCGCCAACACCTCCTCCTCCGCGATCACTGGACTGAGCCGAGTGATCACGGCGGTGAGGGTCGGCGGGCGACGCGGATGTTGCAGTTGGCCGGAGGGAGGTGGCGAGGGAGCAGGGGTGAGAGAGGCATGAGGGCCAAAGCGGTTGACAGGGATGCGGGATAGGAGGTCCGTGTGGAGGGTAGGGCTGGGGGAGGAGATGAGTACCAGATCACGGCGAGGAGTGAGGAGGGAGATGGGGGCACCAGGACAATTCTGGCGAAGGAAGAGGGTGAGGTTCCGGGCTTCAAGGAGGGTGGGATCCGGACGGGAGAGGAGGTAGCGGTAGGAGGAGGGGGTAGAGGAGGAGGAGGAGGAGGGGGCAGGGACGGGTGGGGAGACATCCATGGCATCAGGGGTGGGGGAAGGGGGACGAGGCGGAACCTTTTTTGGAGCAGACGAGACAGGAGTGCCACTGGGGCGCTTGACGGCGGCGGATGAGGTGTGGGGGATGGGAACAACTGGAATGTGGCGGGGAGTGGCAGGTCCCGGGGCTGGAGGCGGCGCCGGAGATGGTGACGGTGACGGTGAAGGTGAAGGCGACGGCGACGATGACGATGACGGTGGCAGTGGCGGCGGTGATGGCGAAGGTGACGGGGAGAGCTGGGCGTGGGCAGTGGCCCGACGGGCCACCACCCGAGCCGGAGCGGCAGTGACAGGCTGGGGGAGTGGGGGGAAAGGGTCAGAACGAGAGGAGCGAGAGGAAGAAGCGGGAGAGGGGGCGACAAAGAGAGAGGGTGAAGGGAGAGTGAGGAGAGGTGGGATGGAAGGAGGGGGGTGGGACTGGGCACACCAAGTTATAGTGGTGGAGGCGGCGGAAGGGGATGTATAGACGATGGCGGTGGTGGTAGTAGTGACAGTGTTGGTGGGGGCGGACATGACGACAGGAAGAAAAAACACACAGCACGAAAAGGAAAGGACACAAACTGGGAACAGGCAAAGATGCAGACAGACGAGGACCAGGGTCGGACGACCAGGGCGGACGGCGACGGCGGCGGCGGCGGCGGCGAACAGACGGACGGATGTACAGCAGGCGAGACGGACAGCGAGCAGGCAGGCGGACGGACGGACGAACGAACGAACAGCTACAACAGAAAGCGGCGGGCAGACGGGCGGGCAGACAGACAGACAGACGGACACAATCTTCGAAAGTGGAGATTCCAACCAGAGAGTAGCCCAATCTTTGGAATCTGGCGCCTTCGAATGAGGGGATCCAACCCTCTGATGCAGCCCGGCAAACGGCAATACAGCTTTTATAAGGCGCTATGTGATTGGATACTCAGTTTCGCCCACTTATGAACACTCATTGGTCGCTAGCTTGGTGCTCAGACGGAATGGTAGACCCCGTGTCAAGTCAGGAGTTGCGATACATTAACTGCTGCAGCGTGTTTAGCAGTGTTTACTGAAGGAGTACACTCAGCTCTCCAATACACTGCTAAGAGTAATCAGTGGCTACAAGCGGAACATGTCGCATATTTTGCAACAAAAAAGCTCAACAAATTAAAGCTAAATGAGTCGAAAAGCATTTGCTGCTGGGAGCACAACAGTTTTTTGCCTGCTATTCTTTATTAGTAGCGAAAGCAGATATCACAGTTCTTGATGCGGTATCGAGTTTCAACACATGTTTTCGTAATTAGCATTAAATTGGTCCTATCCAACTGTTAGTAAGACCAATGTTAGGTCGCAAGTGCAGGGTAAAAGAAGTCGCTAATTTAAAGCTCTATATCAGCTTACCTCTTGTTCCTGCTCCTTCGTAGTACGAAAATTCACCCAATGTCTCTTTTGTTACATGAAATGAAGCATTGCGCGGTACCCTAGTAAATAGAATTGACAAACGTGGCTTTATGATTAGGCATGCTTTATATCTTTGTCAGCCCTATCTCACAAAATTTTTTCTGCGAATTCTTCATGGCATTAGGAGAATGATTACGAAAGTACAAGAGAATACAATTTGTTTCAAATGTGTTGAGGTAAAACTAGTCGTATGATCAAAAGTAGGCTGTAGGGAACTGTAACAACTGTACTCTTATTAGTATACTACAAATTTTTGGCCAGGTTCCATCAGAAATAATAGTCTGCCAGTAACGTCAATATTCACTGAATATAAGGTTGTAGGTTCGGTACGTGCACCGTGCATAATTTTTTTTTACATTATAATGTGTTGAACAAAAACAATTTATTGTCGTGAGCATCCTAAATATACATTTAAACCATACTCTACAGTCAACCAGGTCAAATTTTTTTACCAGTCATTATAACTTTGTACACTACCACTCACTATTTTCTGTTGTATCTGCTAACAGAGGCAGTTTTGTCTCTAAGATTTCTATTTTGTAATTAGATTACCTTTAAAACGTCCTATTACCTCTTCTGACTTTTCTTTGCTGTTCAGATGGATTGGAAACTAAGTAACATAAATGTAAAATAAGACAAAAGACCAGAAATGAATGAAATTAACTGAATGGTTAAATCAAGTTCCTGCAACCTTTCCCATTGGGACCAAGATAAACGCAAAAACAATAAAATGTGTAAGAACTCATGCTGCAGTGGTCAGTCATTGAAATTGAAATACTGAGCCCGGAGATGCTGCTGATAGTAGCATGAAATTAGCTGAATTAGGTGTGAACAGCAGTCTCACAGGGAACTTATAATCATCATTTCTGTCACTACCAATAAGGGAACATGGTTCTAGGCTTGCTGATAGATTTGTTCGTTACATTTACATTTATCTTTGAGTATGGCTTTCACATAAATATGTCATTACACTGTATGAAGGTAAATCATACGCTGGAAATGTCACTGTAGCAGATACGTAATGCAAGTATATCTCATTTAAAATAAGTTGCAATTGCAGGATCATGAAAGGGGAAAAGAAATAGGTTTTGGCTTCAAAGCTAAGGTGGAGTCTTGTACTGTAAAGACAGTGTATTAACAGAAAAGCTGAATCTCGCCCAATACCTGTTAACAGAAAGGGGCGTGGTCCATAATAGCAGTGAACATCTACGCTAAATAAGTGAAAATGTTTGACGGAATGTATTTAATATATGGTATTACTGAAAGTGTTGTTCTACTTTGAAGCCAATGTGTGCTCTATTATTTGTAATACGTGTTATCAAAAATATCCTTAACGAATGTGTTATTTTTACATTTACAACCCCTTAGCCTAAAAACTGTTAATAACAGGTCTACATAAATATCTTTAAATTTCAAAGTAAACGTGTTACTGAAATAGAACAATTTATTTAGGCTTCTTATTAACCACCGATTTACTTTTGGAATGGCTTAAAATTACCCAGAGTATTTTATGTAGGTAAAATAATGTGTTGTCCAAGACTGACATAAACTTAGCCGGAATAGCAGAGCAACTTTTATAAATATTAAAATATTACAGCAAACAGTCAATTTGTCTATATTTTTACTATAAAAAATGCTCAGTAACTGTAACTACAACATGTGTTGCAACAAGTAACATATTTTGTGGGCAGTATTTTCAAAAAATGGTCTAAAGTGGGGCAAAGTTCCCCCAGTTGACTGCATTTCCATTCACACATTCCCGGTCTTCAACATAAAATGCTAAATTTTAATAATAAATAAAAATAGCAGTTACAATACAAAATATGCACGACATCTACTTGTAATTACATTTACTTTTTACCGTGTTTGGAAACAAGTATTCTTCAAAAAGTATTCTTCAGCAGATTTTGCATGTGTGCTATTTCATTCTGAACTAGAAAAGAGTATAAAGTACAAGCTAATGTTCTTACTGAGTGAATGTATACTTTTTTCCTCTCTACAATATTATATAAAATATGGGTACACTGTATGTATAAAAAGCTATTAAAAACCAGAGAAAAAAATAAACGACATAAATGAAGCACAAGGAAGACACAAAGTTGGTGGCAAAGCACAGAAGTCAAATATGTACACAGGTCAGAAGGGTGAAGTTTTTATTTATATATGCATCAATCTGAAACCTGGAGAGCGACATAGTTTACTTGCAAATAATATATGATATAATAAAAATACTCCATACTCAGAAAGAAACATAGAACAAAAATTTATAAAAATCACTGTGATTTAAACAAAAATGAGACCACTTGAAGAGAAAATGGCAACCAAATGAAGTTTGGATGTCAATTTTTCAAATCTTTTACTAATGAGTGATTTTGGAAATCACAGTTTCTGCAGTAACTTTCTCATGGCCTGCTTCTACTGCCTTGTGTCACTACACCCTGATATATTTTATTTCCCTCCCTTGGAACCAGATGAATTCTTGTTGCCAGGAAACTGTGAATTATTTTCTCCTGTACACTGTGGCAGGCTGGGAAAACTACTTTCTCTTTCACTGATGCAGGCACGGCAATGGCTACATCAGAGAGCAACAATTCACCTGAGAGTAATTTCTTCTTGTTGCTTCTCAAACACATCTCTGCCTTTTGCAACACACTGAAAACCTCACTTGATGGCTCAATAAGTGAGGTATCTGAAGGACTTCAGATGTAAAAGCACGTTCACACAGGTACAGAGATTTTCTTTGCACAGTGTGACCACATAAATAGTATTGCGACTGCTGCTCTTCATCACACACCATGTCACAAAGTGGCTCACCAACTTCCTCAGCACACACATCCCCATCTTCACTTACAGATTCCCCCAGTAGTTCTGCCTGCAAACTACTGTCTTAATTTCATTATTATCAGTGGCAGTATTAAAGAACTGAGAAAGAGTAATAACCCTCAGTGACGATTTTACCTCTCGTAGTATTGCTACTGGATTTTGGAAGTGGAGCATTGCTGACAGATTTTCCAAGGTATCTTGTGTAAATCTACTTATTAGCAAAAATTTAAATTTCTTCTCATTCAGGAATGTGTTCTGCAATTCCAAAATACCTCCAGCTGTCAAAACTACACCTCACTGAACTGGTTTCCAGGCACTGTTCAGGCCAATTTTCCAAATAATCACAGAGTGTCCTAAACATGACAGAGAGCCTCACTGTATGTTTGTTCATCAGAACGACTCAGAGGCATAACTGGAGCTCTGGATGTCATGAGGCAAGACCACTTACGAACGTGCTTTAGAAACCGCGCTGTGGTTAAAGTATTTTTCTGCAGTTTCTCTGTCTTGACAGCACACTCACTGGCTGCTGCAGTCTGGCTGTTAATTATGGCAGTAGATGAGCCAACTTTCATTTTCTCGTAATGGTTTGGCCTCAGACATCCCTCACACAGTTTTGGTGCCAGTTTAAGACTTAAACCACTGTCTACCTCAAGCCACTGTTATACACGATTTATATGTACCTCATTACAAGGCAGATCACGTCCCTCGACAACATTTTGTCAGAATAAGACTGATTGCCCATTGATTAAGTGAATCCTCGTTTTTCAAAATCTGTGATGTATCTGTGAGGAAAATTAGTTTCCTATTATGATCAGAAAGACACTGGCAGAAACTAATTTTGAAAACCTTTCGACAACAATTGCAAATTCTTGCCATAGAGCTCAATTTTGCCCTCCCGTCACTGACGCGATGCAGCGAACATTGTACGAGTGCCTAAGATTCCCTAATAAAGCTTATAGTAATGTCTGGCGTGAGAACTGGAAAAAGATGGCCCTGTGTAATGGTAACCTATTGTTTGTTTCCATCTTGAGGTAATACCACCCAGCATAACAACTGATGCATTAGAAGCTATAGTTTTTGCAAGGGCGAGATCTGGTGGAGGTGTCGTATCATTATCAATGGTGCAGCCAATGCTCAACCACATTCCAATGGTGAGTGATGCTAACCTCATCCATCAGGAGAACAGCATGCATCTCCACTGGTAACATGAGGGCAAGCTTGACTTTCAGGAAACTCACGAGCTCCCTCAGCACACCAGGTCTAAATTTTATGGTCTGTAGCGAACATATCGGGGTTCTATCTGAAGGAAATGGTAATTTATTTTCCAGCAGGACTTTGTACCCCTTACTACTACAAGGTGGTCGAATTTTTAGCCCTTTCCACTGACCATTTGCTACCATCATGTGTCCCCTTCACTCATACTACAAACTGATCTGCACCGAATAAACCGTGCAGACTCGCAAAGAGGCTGTCTTTTTCTAAAGACACTCTTCTCTCCCTTTTCTGAGAGAGGATGAGTTTTCTCTTGAAAGCTTCAATTCCAGCCTGAAGCTAGGTTCTTCAGGGTGGTGACTTCATCTTCTGTCGTGTCCAAGTTCGCTGCAGGACTGACGTCATTGGTCACATTCGAAGGCTCTCCAACCTCTGGAACACATATTTGTAATATTACAATCTTCAAACATAAAAAGCATTTAATACTGTAATATGTTTTTAGGTAGCCAATAATTGTTTCTCAGTAGGCTGTGGTATGTAATTTAAATATTCTTAAGATGCCAAAATCTTACTTTCAAAGGACTGAAGCAAGTCTATGACAATCTGAGTGGTAATATTCCCAGTATGCTCTTAATACTATGAAATGGTAAAGTAATGTCATACTCTAAAGTGCAATTGTAGTTGACCAATTATATTTAATTCTCAACAAACACTACCATAGTGTTTCCAAAAATCTGCAGGCTCTTTGTTAGGCACCACAGGAATCTGTCAGCAATAGAATGTAAAAGAGCTTCACTTTACAACACTTCAATAATAAGGCAGCACGTGAGAACTGAATACTTAAATTACAAGAGCTGTGAGGCAAGTGTTACTTCCTGATGTGGGTTTTAGTGGAGATTACCTTTCAGTGCAAGTAATTATTATTTACAATAAAAGATTAAATAATCAGGACCAGACCTAACCACAACATTGGACACCTTAGCACCTATTGTGCTACATATTACCAATAAACGCAAAGCTCTGTATACAGAGTCTGAAAAACACAAATGGTATTGGAAACACCACAGGCTTTTAAGGAAACTTTAACCTGCTGTGGTAACAAATCAAAGCATCAGTTTTCCCATTTGTGTATAACATTTAACTGTAAATTGGAAATACGGTATATACAGTGTCCAATGGCAAGCAGTAGAAACGATATAGCATAAAGGTATGAGAAATTACATTACTTTATATTTCATCAGATACCAATACAAGTGGACTGTGTGTCTGAGAGATGTGGTCCTGTTCACTAAATTACCTGGTGGTGAAGTATTTTGTTCCCACCATCAACAGACCCTGGAAATGTCAGTTTGAAAAATATACAGCTGTTGTAAATGAAATGTTTTAGTCTTCTTTTGTACACAACTCAGGGTTTAAATGAGTGTACAAAATATAACTTCTAAAGAAGGAACTCTAAGCAACACATTTACAACAACTTTAAAAAGGTATATGCTTAATGTACTCAACTGACAAAGAGTTTCCTACGACAATTACTACGATACAAGTAAGCCTACTTTCTGCAAGCATAATGCTGTAAAGGGAAATTCTGTGTGTCCCACTGATCAAAAACAACAAATGTGAGCTGTTAGCAGTCACACGAGATTTTCAGAGTGTCATAACTCAGGAGCAAGTGAAAGCATGACGTATGCATATAGCAATTGAAGCTGTGAATGTTATGTTCCAGTTACCTGTATCCTCAGTCCGTTTCTCTAGTAGGCCAACAGGTTTCCTCTCGGCAGGAGCTTTACGATCACCAAAAATGGTTGGCACAGCATTTGGTTTACGTTTTACCACTCCACCAAGTCTGTCAGTTCAAACTGGTCTGGAGTAAAGTGATTCTGGTAAACACAAACAGTACTATCAGTCAATGTAGTTACCAACTTCGTTATTTAAGCGATATAAAAATTTCAAGACTATACGTTATAACTATATTTTGTAACATAAAATATATGAATCTGTAATATCAATAGAACTCATCGCATGCTACTCGTAACTACATACAGTGCAAGAAATCAAGAGACGTATGAGTTAGGTACAGTAGCTATACACAAACATTGTAACACTCAGATTCTATCTACAAACTAACTGAAAAAATTTCATTTTTCACGATACGTCTAACATCTTTTAGGGAATGTATCTTCATTCAAGTTTAATTTTCATTAGGTTTAGGTTTCCTGTGTAACAACAAATATTGTACGATGCACGTTGTCTACGCCTGCCTACACTGTGTGATCAAAAGTATCCGGACACCACCAAAAATATCAGTTTTTCATATTAGGTGCATAGTCCTGCCACATACTGCCACTGTTTCCGATGTGATAGTGAAGTGGAAACGTGAAGGGACACGTACAGCACAAAAGCGTACAGGCCGACCTCTTGTGTTGACTGGCAGAGACCGCCGACAGTTGAAGAGGGTCTGTCCAAACCGTCACGCAGGAATTCCAAACTGCATCACAATCCAATGCAAGTACTATGACACTTGGGAACTTTGATTTCAAGTTACTTTTAAGTACATTACAGGAGTGAACAGTGGTCAATGGGTTACAAATATTTACTATCTAAAACAGTCTCGATCACGATTTATTTATTACGGTGACTGGTTTCGACCACTACTGTGGTCATCTTTAGAGCAATGAGTAAGAACCTCCTTCTGGTGGTAAATCACTACCACCAATCGGTACTCACCATAATAAATAAATTGTGATCAAGACTGTTTTTGACAGTAAATACTGGATTTCAAGGTTGAGCGCACGGTGCAACGAGTGTAAACATTGGACGATTGAACAGCAGAGAAACGTTGCGTGGACAGACAAATCACGGTATACAATGTGGCGATCCGAAGGCAGGGTGTGGGTATTCCGAATGCCCGGTGCATGTCATCTGTCAGCATATGTAGTGTCAACAGCAAAATTCTGAGGCAGCGGTGTTATATGCTGTGGTCGTGTTTTCCGTGGAGTGGGCTTCCACCCCTTGTTGTTTTGCGTGGCAGTATCACACGCCTACATTGATGTTTTAAGAACCTTCTTGCTTTCCACTGTTGAAGAGCAAGTCGGGGATGGTGATTGCATCTTTCAACACGATCGAGCACCTGTTTGTATTGCACGGCCCGTGACGGAGTGGTTACACGACAATAACATCCCTGTAATGAACTGGCCTGCACAGAGTCCTCACCTGAATCCTAGGGAACATCTTTGGCACGTTTCGGAATGCGGACATCGTGCTAGGTGTCACCGACCGACATCGATACCCCTCCTCCGTGAAGAATGGGCTGCCATTCCCCGAGAAAACTTCCAGCACCTCATCGAACGTATGCAAGCGAGAGTCGAAGGTGTCATCGAGGCTAAGAGTGGGCCAACACCACACTGAATTCCAGCATTACTGATGGAGGGCGCCAGGAACTTTTAAGTCATTTTCAAGCATGTGTCCGGATACTTTTGATCACATAGTGTAGTATTTGTATCTGAGACTGTTGAATATACAAGATGCCGTATTAAAAGAGTTAATTATAAATATACTGTACTGTTACGACTGACGATACAATTCAACTATGCTAATCTTTTTATTTATTTCAATGTTTGTCGAAACGGTAGGCCTACACTATTAAATGCAAGTAACAGGTACTTTACAGAGGCACGTCATTATCACACCAACTATTTTCACAAAATTTACTGAAAATGAGGCACTGTTAATTGATCTTTGAAGTACACATAGCCATAGCCAACAACATACATTAAAACATCCAAATACTGTACTTCCCAATTTCAACAATTGGGCCTACACACTGAATACGAAACGAAAAATGGTGTTTACCTATTACACCTTTCGTGTTGCCAAAAATATGTCTTTATAGCAGTCAGTACATTACAGATTAACTAGAAATGTGTAGCTTTCACTATGGTTTGTCCAAAAAAACGGGCTTGCACACAACGTACCTTTTACAAACAAATGTGACCGGTTTGAGACGAACCACATGTAATGACACACCAAATCTGATCACTAAGCGAGTCGAAATACAGCAAGTTTGTTAGACAGCGAATGTTAAACCTTAAGATTATTTGCACTAATGAATGAAAACTGTACTTTCCATACACAAGCGAGAGTCTCATGTGGGCTGCCAGTTGGCTCTGCTGGTTTTCATCGGTCATATTCTCCTTCTTGCTGCATCTCTACCTTCAGAAGGAATTCTGTACAGTTTACCTCCCTTTCTGCCTCAGAACAAAAAGCGAAAAGCACAGCACTGAGGTAGTATTCTACTTAGAACTTTGAAAATACACAACACTACCCATGCTTCTCACACAATGCTTGGGCCCACGACGGCTGCTAATGTTACACGATGTGATTTCAGCCAACTGTGGATGGCGGCGAACGCAGCAGAATACGATGGCCGTACTTCCCTTTATACGAGGCTGTACTGCCCTGGTAAACACGCCACGACTCCAGCGCTGCAAAGTGGAGTGCATCTCGACTTGCACTGCTGCCAACTTTGGACTTGCTAGCAAAACGACTTCCTCGTGGAAGAACGGGGACGTGTGTTTAAAACCTTCAATCGTGCAATCGGATAGATCAGCAAAGTTTCACAAGTGAGAAGATAGTACGACACATGTATGTGGAACAGATTCTGTAAGGATTCAACGTTCACCTTTTGCATTATAAACAACCCACATACAGTACTTGATAGTATATCCTACAGCAGTCTCAAAATAAATTCTTGCCCTTGTGCTATTAGGTGCTAATTATTTTCAACTGTTTGCACTGGCTGTACACTACCATCAGAACTTTAATTTCAAAAAGAGCATTACTTACATCTACACTCCTGGAAATTGAAATAAGAACACCGTGAATTCATTGTCCCAGGAAGGGGAAACTTTATTGACACATTCCTGGGGTCAGATACATCACATGATCACACTGACAGAACCACAGGCACATAGACACAGGCAACAGAGCATGCACAATGTTGGCACTAGTACAGTGTATATCCACCTTTCGCAGCAATGCAGGCTGCTATTCTCCCGTGGAGACGATCGTAGAGATGCTGGATGTAGTCCTGTGGAACGGCTTGCCATGCCATTTCCACCTGGCGCCTCAGTTGGACCAGCGTTCGTGCTGGACGTGCAGACCGCGTGAGACGACGCTTCATCCGGTCCCAAACATGCTCAATGGGGGACAGATCCGGAGATTGTGCTGGCCAGGGTAGTTGACTTACACCTTCTAGAGCACGTTGGGTGGCACGGGATACATGCGGACGTGCATTGTCCTGTTGGAACAGCAAGTTCCCTTACCGGTCTAGGAATGGTAGAACGATGGGTTCGATGACGGTTTGGATGTACCGTGCACTATTCAGTGTCCCCTCGACGATCACCAGTGGTGTACGGCCAGTGTAGGAGATCGCTCCCCACACCATGATGCCGGGTGTTGGCCCTGTGTGCCTCGGTCGTATGCAGTCCAGATTGTGGCGCTCACCTGCACGGCGCCAAACACGCATACGACCATCATTGGCACCAAGGCAGAAGCGACTCTCATCGCTGAAGACGACACGTCTCCATTCGTCCCTCCATTCACGCCTGTCGCGACACCACTGGAGGCGGGCTGCACGATGTTGGGGCGTGAGCGGAAGACGGCCTAACGGTGTGCGGGACCGTAGCCCAGCTTCATGGAGACGGTTGCGAATGGTCCTCGCCGATACCCCAGGAGCAACAGTGTCCCTAATTTGCTGGGAAGTGGCGGTGCGGTCCCCTACGGCACTGCGTAGGATCCTACGGTCTTGGCGTGCATCCGTGCGTCGCTGCGGTCCGGTCCCAGGTCGACGGGCACGTGCACCTTCCGCCGACCACTGGCGACAACATCGATGTACTGTGGAGACCTCACGCCCCACGTGTTGAGCAATTCGGCGGTACGTCCACCCAGCCTCCCGCATGCCCACTATACGCCCTCGCTCAAAGTCCGTCAACTGCACATACGGTTCACGTCCACGCTGTCGCGGCATGCTACCAGTGTTAAAGACAGCGATGGAGCTCCGTATGCCACGGCAAACTGGCTGACACTGACGGCGGCGGTGCACAAATGCTGCGCAGCTAGCGCCATTCGACGGCCAACACCGCGGTTCCTGGTGTGTCCGCTGTGCCGTGCGTGTGATCATTGCTTGTACAGCCCTCTCGCAGTGTCCGGAGCAAGTATGGTGGGTCTGACACACCGGTGTCAATGTGTTCTTTTTTCCATTTCCAGGAGTGTAAATAGATATTCAACTTCATTAACAATTACTTAACATAATTCCAGTTTATAAGTCACTATGTTTAACCTACTGAAACGGCTTTGCCCTCGCATTTTTTGCGAGTTAATTGCATGCATCAACTCTTGAGTTATTTATGCACCATTCAGGTTGTGGATTCTTTGCAGCTTTTGGAATTAGTGCTTTGCAAGGCTTATATGTAACACATAAATGTGATACTTCATGACCTTAATTCAAGATGGGAGTGTCATTCTGTAAAAATATAATTCATCCAGAAATCCCATCCAACCTTGCTATCTGAATCAGCACTTTGTGTGTCAAAGTGAAAACTTTGTATGTCTCTTCACTTCTGTTGCCACAGTATCTGTATTTCTCAGGTAAGTTTTCATATTTGTGTATATCTCTTTGTGACCTAATAAGTAAATACAATCTTTAATTGATGGCAGTATGTTTGAGCACTGATTTTAATAATTACCAGCAGCAGGAATGTACAGATTACTCAATTCAATTAAACATCTCAGTATCTTAGTTTGTTGCTGTTAAGGCTAAATATAATTTACACAAATGCAATTTTGCAACTGCTAGTACTACTGCTAAATCTACTGCTGCAGCTACAAGTTATAGAACCATAGATATCAGAACTTTATGTGTGCATTTATTGTGACGTGCAGATACTACGTAACTAATTTTTTTTTCTTCACTACCCACAACACCAAACAGGCTACTATATCTAAATTATGCTGAACGAGGTGGAGCAGTGGATAGCACAATGGAATCGTATTCAGAAAGACAGTGGTTCAAACCCGCGTCCAGACATCCCATTTCAGATGTTCCGTTATTTCTCTAAATCACTTCAGCGAAATGCCGGGATGGTTCCTATCAAAGTGCAAGGCCTTACTTCCTTTAACATCCTTTGCTAATCTGAGCTTTTGATCCTATCATTATTTTGTACATTTGAGAGAGATGCAACCTCGTGACAAGAAAGTGATGCTGTAGCAGTTTCAACCAATAGTGCTGCAGGAGGGAAATGACATGGAGGCTTCTGGGTGAATCAGACTGAATAATGGAACAGCTATGGCCACCACAAGCGACGTGGAATCAGGAGGAATTGCTACACCAATCCACACCAACAAAATCTAAGGAGACTGAAGATCGCTATTTTCGTGCAGCGCAACTACTTGCGCAGATACCTTGAAACAAAATGAGAATGGTAATGTGGGCAGTTTCATAAAATATCTGGCATCAGTTTGTGAAATCAATTAGAAGCCATAGAGCAAGACCACTGTAGCACATCAATAAACTGTGTGTGTTACGCGTATGCACACTATTTAAACAAAATTTGATTGCTGTCTTGGAAATAAACTGAACCCTTATTACTTCCTGAGAGAACTGAATGTGAGTGTTTTCACATGACTCTCGGCTGTGTTCAAAATGACTGCTGTCAGCTATTGTAATTATGTAGCTCTGCACTACTAACCCCCCCCCCCCCTCCCCCCAACCTTTGACCTTGACGTTAATGGGAAGGCTTGCGTGATACAGATGCAGATAACCATACTGTAGGTGCAGCCACAACAGAGGGGTATATGTTAAGAGGTCAGACAAACGTGTGGTTCCTGAAGATGAGCAGTAGCCTTTTCAGTAGTTGCAATGGGCAAGAGTCTGGGCAATTGACTCAACTGGCCTTGTAACATCACGCAAAATGGTCTTTCTGTGCTTGTACTGCAAACAGCTGAAAGCAAGGGGAAACTACAGTCATAAGTTTTCCTGAGGGCATACAGCTTTCCTGTATGGTTAAATAATGATGTCATCCTCTCGGGTAAAACACTACAGAGGTATAATACTTCCTCAATTGGATTTCCGATCAGGGACTGCTCAGGAGAACATCATTATCAGGAGAAACAGAACAGGAGTTTTATGGATTGGAGCGTTGAATGTCAGACCCCTTAACTGGGCAGATAGGTTGGAAAATTTAAAAATGGAAATGGATAGGTTAACGTTAGATATAATGGGAATTAGTTACTTGATTGGCAGGAGAAACTGAACTTCTGGTCAGGTGAATACAGGGTCATAAATACAAAATCAGATAGGGGTAATGCAGGGGTAGGTTTAATAATGAATAAAAATTAGGAATGCGGATAAGCTACTACAAACAGCAGGGTTAATGCTTTTGCACAGTAGTACAGGTTTATATGCGAACTAGCTCTGCACATGATGCATTGAAGAAATGTATGATGAGATAAAAGAAATTATTCACATAGTTAAGGGAGAAAAAAATTTAATACTCATTGGGGACTGGACTTCAGTAGTAGGAAGAGGAGGAGAAGGAAAAGTAGTAGGTGAATATGGAGGTTTAAGAATCATGAAAGAAGGTTGTATGTGTGGAAGAGACCTGGAGACACCAAGAGATTTCAGATTGATTATACAGGGCATTACAAAAAGGTAGGACCAAACTTTCAGGAAACATTCCTCACACACAAATAAAGTAAAGATGTTATGTGGACATGTGTCCGGAAACGCTTAATTTCCACGTTAGAGCTCATTTTAGTTTCGTCAGTATGTACTTCACTTCCTCGACACACCGCCAGTTGGCCCAACTGAAGGAAGGTAATGTTGACTTGGGTGCTTGTGTTGACATGCGACTCGTTGCTCTACAGTACTAGCATTAAGCACATCAGTACGTACCATCGACAGGTTAGTGTTCATCACGAACGTGGTTTTGCAGTCAGTGCAATGTTTACAAATGCGGAGTTGGCAGATGCCCATTTGATGTACGGATTAGCGCGGGGCAATAGCCGTGGCGCGGTACGTT